>NC_057347.1:31994583-33203750 GCF_016509475.1 Prionailurus bengalensis
AAGTCTCAAGTTTCTTTAACAACATTGATTTATTGCACTGATGGTGTGAATTCTTGGCTTTCCTAAATCTGGTCTTCACAATGTGACTTTACATCTCCCCCGACAAGAAGTCAAGTCTATGTTCTCCTCTCTTAAATCTGGATTGGATATGTGACTTGTCTGGTCTACAGAATGTAGCAGAATTCATAGTGTGCCAATTCTGAATTTAGGCCCCAAGATGCTTTACCTACTCTGCTTTCTCTTGAATCCCCGAGCCTGTCATTTGGACATATCTGGACTTACCTGCTGGAGGGACGGGAGGTGTCATAAGACAAGCCATCTAAGCAGAGGCCATCAGACACGATCTCACTTTGAACCAACAAGCATGCTGACTGCAAAATCATGAGCGAGTTCAGTTGAGATCTTTCAAATCCACATCAGAGGAATCACTCACCCAACCCAGAGAGACTCAGGAGCTAGATAAATACTAATCATTTGAAGCCACTAAGTTTTGGGGTGGTTATTATGTAGAATTATTGATCAATTGATATATCTACTTATCTTGATTTCTCAGAGTATCTCTAAAACTTTGGACCAGATTTATTCCTTTTACTCATTCAGCTGTAGCCTTTCTAGGTAAGATCAACTACTGATCCAGCTTTCGTCCTCAACTGTAGCCGAGACCCACTTAGTGGGACCCTTTCCTAAGCCCTAAAAGGGGCAGTGTGGTCCAGTAATGGACTTTACTTTTCATATTCTTCAAAATAGCTTATCTTGGTTCATAATAACTATAGTTTTGATTAATGCCACAATCTGAAAAGGCCTTTAGAATATCTAGTAATGATACTTATATAGACATGTCCGATTTCAAATAAATAAATCATTAAATTCATAGTTGTGACTTGGCCAGACTTTCCAAGAAGATTTAATTTTTTAATTAAATTTTTATTTTGTAATTTTTTAATTAAAGTTTCCATTTATTTATTTATTTATTTATTTATTTTTAGAGGGAGGGAGAGAGCCATGCAAGCAGGGTAGAGGGGCAGAGGGAGAGAGAGAGAGAATCCTAAGCGGGCTCCACACTCAGTGCACAGCCCGATCCCATGACCCTGGGATCATGACATGAGCTGAAATCAAGAGTTGGTCGCTCAACTGACTGAGCCACCCAGGTACCCCCCAAGAAGATTTATTTATTTATTTTTTTTCTGAAATTTATTGACAAATTGGTTTCCATACAACACCCAGTGCTCATCCCAAAAGGTGCCCTCCTCAATACCCATCACCCACCCTCTCCTCCCTCCCACCCCCCATCAACCCTTAGTTTGTTCTCAGTTTTTAACAGTCTCTTATGCTTTGGCTCTCTCCCATTCTAACCTCTTTTTTTTTTTTTCCTTCCCCTCCCCCATGGGTTCCTGTTAAGTTTCTCAGGATCCACATAAGAGTGAAACCATATGGTATCTGTCTTTCTCTGTATGGCTTATTTCACTTAGCATCACACTCTCCAGTTCCATCCACGTTGCTACAAAAGGCCATATTTCATTTTTTCTCATTGCCACGTAATATTCCATTGTGTATATAAACCACAATTTCTTTATCCATTCATCAGTTGATGGACATTTAGGCTCTTTCCATAATTTGGCTATTGTTGAGAGTGCTGCTATGAACATTGGGGTACAAGTGGCCCTATGCATCAGTGCTCCTGTATCCCTTGGATAAATTCCTACCCCCAAGAAGATTTAAAACTTGTGGCCCTTTTCAGTTTAATGCATGGAAACCTTTGGAGAATTATTCATACACTCCAACTCATTTTGGCATTGTTTGGGTCTTGTACTGTAAATCGAAAGTTCAAATATGTTAGGCTTACTGGTGTCTTCAGTACTTTGTTCTATCTGATTAAATTTCCTGAGTACCATAGTATTATCGCCCCCCCCCCCCCCCCACCTCCTACTGCCTCCTCGGGTTGAAAATAGGTTAGTTTCTGGAATTTGTTTTTTTGGTTTTTATTATTATTATTTTTTTTTTTAAGAGAAAGAAAGACAGAGTGCAATCAGGGGAGGGGCAGAGAGAGAGAGGGAGAGAGAGAGACATAATCCAAAGCAGGCTCCTGGCTCCAGCTGTCAGCACAGAGCCCAGTGCGCGGCTCAAACTCAAAAACCGTGAAGTCATGACCTGAGCCGAAGTCACTTAAATGATGGAGACACCCAGGCACCCCTTAGATTATGTAATTTGGCAGATGAATAGCCCACAGAGGTGCAGGATACAAGCAAGTGTGGAACATCCTCTGGGACTAATTTCAGAAACTGATCTCTTTGGGAATCTATGAGTCAATTAAATGTCCATTTTATTCATTATTTATATCCACTTATGCTATTTAAAGACTACTTAATATCCAGTTAACTAGTATTAGAAGAAATGTACTCTTTTTTTTTTTTTTTTTTTACTTTTGGACACTTGCTTAATTAAAACATGAATACGGGTTTCTCCCAACACCTGAAAGTAGAGTATTCCTATGAAACATGTCATAAACCCAAATGGCATAAAGCAAAGAAACAATTGCCAATAATTTGTATGAAAATCTTTTGGGTGTTCTCACATGCAAAAACTAACCTCCGTTAGGCTTTTCTGACACTTCGGGACACATCTTAGTAATGGATGTACAAAATAAAGCGAGACAAAACACAAACGCTCACAGACACAGTCCCAAGTTAGGACAGCTTGATGCTGAGATGTGATGTAGCTCCTGGGGAAGGAGCTTGTGGGGCCTCTTGCTGGCTGTCTGGGGTGCACACTGTCTCCAGAAGGGCTCGCTGCAATACAAGTGCTGAATGCTATTTTTGCTTTTCACGTTTTTTTGTAGAAGCAAAAATCCTCTTTGGACTTGTTTTGGCTCGCAAAAGCAGGTACCGATGTAGGTCTTTCTTAAAAGTAAACTGGCATAATGCAAACTTTTGAAAAGCAGAACATACCTGTATATCCAAGAAGATGAGAAAAGGGAACCACGTGGGTCCTCAGGACTGAGACATGTGCATGTGTCCTGTGCATTAAATAATTATCAGAGGTGATTGTCCGAGGACCATAAAAGAAACCTTGTTTGGTGGAAAACACGAATGAAAACAGAGAAGTTGCTAACCATATAATCAGAGAATCCACTAATGATGTAACTGTGAATTTCAACAGTGAGTGTAATGATATTTCTATTACATAACCATCTACGGGAAGACAGGAGATGTGTTTTCTAGTTCTGTTTCTGACATGCAGTGTGTAAACTAGGACTGTATACTGAAGGTCCCTGGGTCCCATGTACCCTCTGTGTCTTCTCTAGGTTCTAAATTCTACCATCTGTGTTTTCTTCAATAATCTATGCTGTGTAATGATCAGAGGATTAATGCAGCCCTAAAATTCAACTCTAAGATTATTTTAGAAAATAAGCACATTGCAATATATCTGATCAGAGTAATAATCACAAACCAGCAAACTGTGGCCAACAGTTTGAATGCTCTGCTAATAAACTGTCAGGTGACATGATATAATTGTTCTATTTAGTGGGATCATTAAGCCAATAAATACACACTTGGAAATATAAGCACTTCAAAATAAAGTCAATTTCTGGTAAATGGTGTCGTCTTTCAGTACTTTGTTCAGAAATCGTATTTATTTCTTTTTCTATAAAACTCTGAAAGGGAGTATTGTAGCTTACTTAATTTCTCATCAGGAAAATTCAACGCCCCCAATAGAGATTTAAAATTTACTTGGGCCTAGTCTCCTTTTGTACTTTTGTCTGCCTGTTACTTCTATTTTGTAGTTTTCCCTGCCCTCCTAGTAACAACATCCCTTCTTAAGGAACATACTATCTCAACTGTTTCAGTTTCTTTTGGGAGGAAACAGGCACCTTTAATTGCAATGTAGTACAACAGAAATCACACATTTTATTCCTAAGTAATGGTTTAACCATAAGATGATGGCTCAAATCCATGCCTCTAAACCATTTTTTTTTCCTGCCAATTTTCCAGACTTTTGTATTCACCTACCCTCTGGGCTTTCCACCTGGAAATCTGATGGACACTTCAACCCATTCACGTTTAAATTTGTCCACCTACCCCTTCTCTTCATTATTCTCGATATATTTTTGGCATGTTACTATGGGCATCAAACCCAGAAACCAGGAACTAATGGATGCATTTATCCCTACCCCCATCCCCCATTCTCCCTTATCTGTCCTTTTCCCAAATCTTATTAATCCTACTTTTTTTTTAAATCTAGCTCATTTATTTCTACCCCACTACCATTGCCTCCTTAAAAGCTTTACATATTGGGGTTCCCGGGTGGCTCAGTCCGCTAAGTGTCAGACTTCTGCTCAAGTCATCTTGAGGTTTGTGAGTTCGAGCCCACATCAGGCTGTCTGCTCTCAGCCCAGAGTCTGGTTTAGATCCTCTGTCTCCCTCTCACTCTGCCCCTCCCTGATTCACATTCTCTCTCTCTCTCTCCCTCAAGAGTAAACATTAAAAAAACAAACAACTTTATGTATCAGTGCTTTGAGAGTGTCATCGTCCAGCCTTCTGTCCCATTCTAGACCATTTACTATATTTCTTCTAGTGATTTTTTTTAAAGCCATACACGGAATTCCCTTGTTAAGTATTTTTCATTTAGGGTGAAACAGGGTGGCAGATGCCTACTTAGTTCAACCAGGTAAAAAATGTAATGAAAAAAGCAAGCAGATTTTGGCCACCTGGAAAGCATATGTTCCACCTCAAGAGGGCAGTAATTACTCAGCTCCAGCCAATTGTCATATAGAAACATGGGCCTGGTGTGGCCAGATGGTCTGATATTTCAAGAGAAGCCAGAAATTTCTGTGAAGTCTCCCCATATTTAAATGATTGCAGTGAATTAATTTCTTAATGTGTCTGGCCTAAAGGGCAAAGTTAGAAATCTCCAGCACGTTAACAAGAACCTCTGTGATGTGGTATAACTCTCCAATTTCCCCTTTCAGCACCACCTTCACAATTTTCTTTACTTAACCAGCGCCATTTGTTGGTGCCAGAGAGTTCCAGGCAATTTGGTGTTTCCTTGAGCACCCTCATCCTTTTCAGTTGTTCAGCTGTGTGTGTGTGTGTCTTTATACTCCGATGGGACCACTTCTTGTCAGCCCCTTGAATATTTACCACTCCCTAACATGTATCTTTTATCTCTATATCTTTTATCGTCACATGTGCAGTCCCATAATTGAAGTGATATATTTACATTTCTATCTTCCTACGGAAGTATGAGATCTTTGGAGAGAGAAACTGGGTCTTCCTCTTCTTTGTATCTCCAGCTTTAACACAGTTGCTGACACTGAATGGATGTTGAGTAAATAAACTGTCAAAATGAATAATGTAAATATGTTCTAGACACTGTTGAGAAAATAATGTTTTTAGGGAAGAATTTAAAAAAAATGGATCTCAAATATTTTTGTAGTATAGTCCTATTGAGAGACAAAACCCATAGCAATTATTTGAGCAGGTATAAAGTTGTTAACTAGGTATCCGAAGAGATAAAAAGAAAACCATAAAGTGTCACAATGGCAGCATTGTCAGGAAGCAGCTACCACTCCCAAGGCTGTAGAACCAAAGGGAAGAGGTTGGAATTATCAAAGTGTGGCAGCTTGGATGAGAAGGGGTCCCAAGCAGTGAAACCCAGACATTTGAGAGGAGGGTTTGGCAGAACTGAGTCTGGTGTCTCTGAGCTGGAGGAAGGTCCCTGGGACCTGGGACCTAGACCTCAGAAGGGGAAGAAGGTTCCAGACTGCAGCTGGTGCATGCAGGTGGGTCAGGGGGAGGCCTGGGTCCGTGAGATTTAGAAACCTCATAATCTGGATTCAACTCTTGCTTCTGTGAAGAGCTGCCACAGCAGAGTGAAGAAGAGAGAGTGAGGAGGGTTACCAGGAATGGGGGAATGGAGGAAAGAGGCAAGAGCGGCCGCTTTTGCTTCCTCCAGCTTGAGAGTCTCCCTTTTGTGCCTCGTTTTGGCAGAAACAAACATGGGGTCAACTGGCAGAGGAGAAATATGGTTGGCAGAGTCCTAGTCCCAGCATCAAAATGTGAGTGTACCAGTGAATGTGTGAAGCTAAGACGACTGACTGGCATAAAGTCTTTTAAAAATGGTAGAAAAAACTGAGATGAAGAAATCAAGAGGGGCACCTGGGTGGCTCAGTCTGTTAAGTGTATGACTTTGGCTCAGGTCGTGATCTCACGATTCGTGGGTTTGAGCCCCGCGTCAGGCTCTGTGCTGACAGCTCAGAGCCTGGAGCCTGGTTCAGATTCTGTGTCTCCCTCTCTTTCTGCCCCTGCCCTGCTCACGCTCTGCCTCTCTCTGTCTCTCTCAA
Source organism: Prionailurus bengalensis (assembly GCF_016509475.1). Classification (NCBI taxonomy): domain Eukaryota; kingdom Metazoa; phylum Chordata; class Mammalia; order Carnivora; family Felidae; genus Prionailurus; species Prionailurus bengalensis. The sequence continues at coordinate 32,000,924 of NC_057347.1, forward strand.
AAATAAATAAAGGTTCAAATAAATAAATAAATAAATGTTGACTGACTTTCTGCTTTACTCATACAGTTTCCTTTTCTAGACTTAACCTATAGCTCTTTATGTCAAATTGAAACTTATTTTCAAGTTCAATATCTACCTCTTTCATGACACTCTTTTTTAGGACTGTAAGAAAAAAGTAATATTACCCTGCTTTGAATTCCATTGAAGTTTCTAATGTGTTAAGTTATCAAAAATTAATTGGTAATATTGCTTCCTTTGGGATCTTGGCTCTCTAGAAAGAAGCAGAATAATATATACAGTAGGATCCAGTTGTGTACAACACAGAATCAGACTGAAAAGTCAATCAGTGCAATCCACCTGTTCTTAGACTAAAGAGGAAAAATCACATCATGGTATCAACTGATTCAGAAAAATTACTTGACATGATTCAAGACCCTTCCATGATAAAAAAAAAAAGAGGATAATTTCCTCAATTTGCTAAAAGCAATCTACAAAAAACTACAGTTAACATTGTATTTAATGGTGAACTGAATGCTCTCCTCTTGTCCCAAGAATGAAGCAAAGCACGAAAGTACACTATTACTACTGCTGAAGTTCTAGCCAGGGCAAGAAGTCAGGAGAAGAGAATAAATGACATACAGATTGGAAAGGAGGAAATAAAACTGTCACTATTTATAGTTGACAGGATTGTCCATGCAAAAAAAAATATTACAGATAATCCATCAGAAATAAAAAATATCTGGAACTAATCGCTAAGTAAGGTTGCAAAAATCAATTATATTTCTGTATACTAGCAATGAATACATAGGCACAGAAATTAAAATACAGTATAATTCATAATGGCTCAGAAAGTGAAATACTTTGATGTAAATCTAACAAAACGTACTTAGGATTTGTATGCTGATAACTATGAAGTAATGATTAAAAAAATCAAAGAATACCTAAATACCCAAGTAAATGGAGAAATATTCTGTGTTCATGGATAGGAATGCTTAATGTAACATTGATGCCAATTCTCCCCAAATTGATATAAAGAGCTAATCCAACTTCTAGAAAATCTCAGCAAAAAATTTTGGTTCAGATATAGACAAAATTATAATATTATATGACAAGGCAAAGGAATTGGCTATAATGATAGCTAAAACAGTTTTATAGGGGCGCCTGGGTGGCTCAATTGGTTGAGCTTCTGACTTCAGCTCAGGTCATGATCTCATGGCTCATAAGTTCAAGCCCCAAAATGTGCTCTGTGCTGACAGCTCATACCCTGGAGCCTGCTTCAGATTCTGTGTCTCCCTCTCTCTCTGCCCCTCCCTCGCTTATGCTCTGTTTCTCTGTCTCTGTCTCTCTCTCTGTCTCTCTCTCTCTCTCAAAAATAAATAAATATTAAGAAAATTTTTAAGCAGTTTTATAAAGGAGGAGAAGGGGGGAGAATCACTGTACCCAATTTAGAGATTTATATAGCTATGGTAATTAAGACTTGTATTGGTGGAAGGATAGACACATAGATAATGAAACAAAATACAGAACCCAGAAATAAAATCACAAAATTCAACCTATTTCTCACCATTTTGCAAAGCAATTTAATGGAGGAAAGATAGCTTTTTCAACAAATCCATAGGCAAAACAACAAAATCAAACAAAGAAACAAAAAACCCTTTGATCTAATCTTACAATTTATATAAAAATGAACTGAAAATGTAAAGTGTAAAGCTATAAAACTTTTAGGGAAAAAATAGGAGAAAATCTTTAGGATCTAGGGTTGGAAAAGGGTAGACTTAACACTGAATATATGATTCATAAAACTGACAAATTAGACATTACTAAAACTAAAAACAAACAAACAACCCAAAACTTATTCCATGAAGAATCTCTTTAAGAGGATGAAAAGATAAGTTATGTAGTGGAGAAAATATTTGCAAACTACATATGTGGCCAAGGACTAGTATTTTTTTTTAAAGAAAGCTCTCAAAACTCAACAGCTGAAAAGCAACCAGATTGGAAAATGAGAGAAAGAATGGAAAGACATTTCACCAAAGATGATGTATGGATAGCAGATAACCATATGAAAATGTGTTAAACATTATTAACTACTAGGAATTGCAAATTAATACCTCAATGAGCTATCACTATCAGAATGCCTAAAATAAGTACAAATAATGAGACCACAAATGTTTGCAAGGATGTGAAGAAGTTGGATCACTCATAGGAAGCTGATGGGAATATAAAGTGGTATGGCCCCCTTGAAAACATACTGGTGTGGTCTTTAAAAGCTAACCATGCGACTATTATATGACCCAGCAATTGCTCTTGTGGGTATGTATGTATACCAGAGAAATGAAGCCTACGTGAAAACCTGTACACAAAAGCTTACAACACTTTTATTTGTAACGGCTGCAAACTGGAAACAACTTAGATATTTTTCAACTGGTGAATGCTTAAACTGCGGTCCATCCAAATCATGGAATATACTAAGCAATAAAAATGAACAAACCACTGATGCATGCAACAACACCTTGGATGAATCTCCAGAGAATTAAGCTGAGTGAAATAACTCATTCCCAAAAGGTACATACTGTATGATTCCTTGCATATATCATTTTTGAAAAGCTAAACCTAGAGAAATCGAGAAGAGATTAATGGTTGCCAGGAATTAAAAGAGGGGCAATATAGGCAATATGAGAATTCTTGTGGTATATCCCAATTTGAGTAGTGTCAATACTGTGGTATTTTAGTATAGTTTTGCAAGCTCTTACCATTTGGGGAACAGGTAAAGCATACATAGAAACTCTCTGTAATGTTCCCCACAAGTGCATAATATCTCAAAATAAAAAGTTTAATTACAAAAAAAAAGCTTCTTACTCCATGATTCCAATGTGAAGACAAGGTTAAAAACCACTGCAAATTCAACATAATCTTTACCAATTCCAATTGTTTACTCAACTCTGAAGTAGGCAGAACTGCCAGTTACCCTTCATCGTCAAGTTTGTGCTGTTGTTTACCTCAAAGTAACATTATCAGCAAGTAAAATGATCACCTTTCCCTGAAATGCATTTTCAAGCCGATCTTTGAAAGCATTAAATTTTGTAAAGTCTTGTCTAGCCACGTGGTGTGTGTGCATGTAAAGTGCTGGTAAATTTAGAATTAAAATGCTTCCACGAGCTTTTGGAATGGATAAGAAGAAGGAATCAAAGGGAGCATATGGTTCTGAAGGACACCAAGATAACAGCATAGACCAGATTAAAAAAAAAAAAGAAAGAAAACAGTAATGTTAAAATAAGGATGAAAACACATCACTTGAAAATTATCTAGGCTTAGGTATCAATGAAGTTGTTTGTGTGTTAGAGTGACATATTTATATTTGGAAAGAGTACGATAGCTAATAATACTTTTAATCAGAATAAAGGGATGGATGGATGGATGGTAGAGAGTTAGATAAAATGACACATAGATAGGTATGTAGACTTGTAGTTATGTAGGTAGGTGGATACCTAATGAGCTTGCTATTCCAAATTAATTGTGCAAAGGCCTCTTATGATGTTGATAGGTGAGCTCACCAGTTGTTTGCGCTATGAATTTTTTTTTGGAAAGAGAGAAAGAGAGGTAGAGAGAGAGCACATGAGCAGGGGAGGGGCAGAGGGAGAAGGAGAGAGAATCTTAAGCAGGCTCCACGCATAGCATGGAGCCTAATGTGGGGTTCTATCTCACAATCGTGAATCATGACCTAAGCCGAAATCATGAGTCAGAGCTTAACCAACTGAGCTTCCCTGGTGCCCCTGGGCTATGACTTTTAAAAGTAGCTATCTGGAGAAGTCCACTGTTTGCTGCAGTGAAGTTACCTAACCTGTTTAAACTTAAATTCTTTTTTTGTTTGTTTATTTATTTTTGACCTAGAGAGAGAGAGACAGAGAGACAGAGAGACAGAGCATGAACGGGGGAGGGGCAGAGAGAGGGAGACACAGAATCCTAAATAGGCTCCAGGCTCCAAGCTGCCAGCACAGAGCCCGATGCGGGGCTCAAATTCACAGACCGCGAGATCATGACCTGAGCTGAAGACGGAAGCTCCATTGACTGAGCCACCCAGGCGCCCCTAAAGATAAAGAATTTAAGTTTAGGGGCACCTGGGTGGCTCAGTCGGTGGAGCGTCCGACTTCAGCTCAGGTCATGATCTCATGGCTCGTGGGTTCGAGCCCCACGTGGGGCTGTGTGCTGACAGCTCAGAGCCTGGAGCCTGCTTAGGATTCTGTGTCTCCCTCTCTCTCTGCCCCTCCCCTGCTCATGCTCTGTCTCTCTCTCTCTCTCTGTCAAAATAAATAAACATTACTTTTTTTAAATTCTTTAACTTTAAAACTGGAATAATATTGGGGCACCTGGGTGGCTCAGTCGGTTAAGCGTCCAACTTCGGCTCAGATCATGATCTTGTGGTCCCTGAGCTCGAGCCTCGCCTCAGGCTCTGTGCTGACAGCTCAGAGCCTGGAGCCTGTTTCAGATTCTGTGTCTCCCTCTCTCTCTGACCCTCCCCCATTCATGCTCTGTCTCTGTCTCAAAAATAAATAAACGTTACAAAAAAAACCGGAATAATATTAGGATTAATAGTAATTTGTAATGATTGGATGAGATAATGAACATTTCACTTACCACAGTGCCTGGAGTCTAATGAGCACTCAGTAAGCATAGCTGCTACTACTAATATTAAGGCCATTGAGATTATTATCTTGAATGATTTGTTTTGCTTATAATGGAAAATTATATTTTAGATCACAATAATTCACTTTATTTTTCCTAGACATAGAGCAAAGATCAGAAAATCCAGGGGCATGGATGAAAATACCATCTGTTCAGGCCCTGACTCCCTAGTTTACAGCAGGCAGAAGCATACAGGAACAGGGTCTGGAATGGGATCAGAACTAAGGTATAGCTTTTTATGCATTACGTTCAAGTGGGGAACATTAGGAGGTACTAAATGCCTACAAAATACCAGGAATGTACTTGATTATTTTATTATTTTATTTTATTTTATTTTACTGTCACAAATTCCATAAGAAGAAGAAGAAGAGGAAAAGGAAGAAGGATGAAGAGGAGAAGAAGAATGTATTATTATTATTCTTACTCTTCTTCTTACTAATATAATTTATGGGTGCAGAAACTAAGGACAAGAGATGTTTCTTTGGCATCATTGTGTTCATAGGTGATGGGAGTCTGAATTTGAAATCAGACCTCTTTTATTCTCAGGTTCACACTCTTGATGCTAAAGATGGATCTTAGGAACTATGTGTATGCTTTGTGCCAAAATATTAGACCCGAGTGTGTTTTATTCCTACAGATGTTAGAGAAGTCAGAGTGAGTGGGGGCAGGCCGCTTCCACAAGCTACTAGTCTAAAGAATTACACTGGCACCAGAAATACAGTTGCGATTATAAATCAGCACCTAGTACCTTGGGAGAAGTGGAATTTGAAGTTTGATGTATTTTCTCCGGACAGTTCCAATAAACTGTGTGATCTGTTTATTGAAGACCTAAGTAGTACTGTAACACAACACAAGGACAAGATAATTAACACCTACACTCTTCTGTTAGCCTTCTGTGTATACTAATAATTTAACACTCATCTCAGGGTGTAGTAACTACCTGTTTACAGGCTTGCCTCTTTAGTTTTGACTATGACTTCTACTAGGGTAGGAATTGTGCATATTCCTCTCCTAGTCCTAGTCCAAAGCCTAAAACCTTTTTTTTTTAAGTTTATTTATTTACCTTGAAAGAGACAGAGCATGGACAGAGGAGGAGGGACAGATAGAGGGATAGAGAGAATCCCCAGCAGGCTCTGCAGGGTCAGTGCAGAGCCTGGTGCAGGGCTTGAACTCATGAAACCGTGAGATCATGACCTGAGCTGAAATCAAGAGTTGGACGCTTAACCAACTGAGCCACCCAGACACGCCTAAACTTAATTCCTTAAACATAGGAAATCAATTACTGTTTGTTGAGCAAGTGCGCAAAAGCACTACAATGTCGTCATACAAATCTAATAAGATAATGTCTATAAAAATGCTTTCTGAACTTCAGATAGCTATTAAGTCAGAGGTTCCCAGACTACAGCCAAATCAGATCCAGTGCCTGTTTTTGTGAATAGTTATTGTTGGAACTCAGGACAAATTGCCAATTCATTTACCTACTGGCTATAGCTAGGTTTGCATTATAATAGCATAATTGAGTAGTAGCCAAAGAGAAAATATGGAACACAAAGCTGGAAAGAATTACTATGCGACTCTTAAAAGAGAAAGGTTGTCTATCCTTGTATTAGACACAAGTTTTTTAGGGGCAATGTATTTGGTAGTTTTATTGTTGGATGCTGAAAAAGGGGGAAGTTAAGATGAAGGAATTTCTACAATAGTTCAAATAAAAAGTAATGATCACTCATTTCCATCAGAGCTGAATGAAAAGAAATATTATGTTTATTCATTTAAAAATAGTTATTCAGTACCTACAGTGTTCTGATTACTATTTCAGGCATTCAACAAGTTTATTTAATAATATTTAGTGAGTAGCTACTATGTCCAAGCACCATTTCTGCCTTCTTTAGAGTTTCTGTTCATTCCCATGAAGAAAGAAATGCCATTTGAAGGAAGAGTAGCCAGGGGCACCGGGGTGGCTCGGTCAGTTATGTGTCCGACTTCAGCTCAGGTCATGATCTTGCTGTTCGTGGGTTCGAGCCCCGCGTTGGGCTCTGTGCTGACAGCTCAGAGCCTGGAGCCTGCTTTGGATTCTGTGTCTGCCTCTCTCTCTGCCCCTCCCCTGCTCATGCTCTGTCTCTCTCTGTCTCAAAAATAAATAAAAGCATTAAAAAAATTTTTTTGAAGGAAGAATAGCCAGAATCAGATGACAGATAAGATACAGGGATTAAAGGACTGGGAAAGTCTTATATATTTCTATCAGCATGTAACATATTAGGCTTGTATTGTATCACATGTATTTGCATGCCTGTCTTTTTCTATTTTGTTGTAGGATCCCTGAGGACAGTCGTCTAACATATTTGTTATTATAGTTTCAAACTTGGCGCAATATCTGGCAAAATATATATATAAGTACTGAAATGAAAAAAAATGGTTGAGAAACTAGAGATAAAATTCAGCTCAGAAAGGAAGATTATGAGGTTTATTTAGGACATGTTGTTTAAGACAGTAATGTAATAGATCCAAGATAAAATGCCCTCTGTACAAGGGTAGACTGAGAAGAGAAGGTGAAGACTCAAATCAAGAGACAGAAGAGCCCCTACTTTCTGATGCCCAGATCAGCACTCAGACTTTACCACGCATTAACCCAATGAGCATCAGTCAGCACAAATGCCTACTTCTAAATGAATGGGAAGTCCTGCTAAATTCTCATTAGCATAAAAGGTATAATCATTACAGTTGCATTATTTAGAGAATGGGGGAGTTATGAGGTATTGGCTACAACTTCCCTAATCTTCTCTGTCCTTACAACCCAGTCTGCAGACTTTAATGGTTCACTGCCAACATCTTGAGTGGCTTTCCTTTGCCTTTGATAATGAAGGGAAACACAACTGTCAGTGAAAGGCACTCTAGAGAAATTTTATTCAAAAATTGTATGCACTTCAACACTAAAATCAACATTATCACAACACACAACTTGTTAAGGCAAAGACATTCTTTTTTTCAGTCCAATCGAGTTTCACTGAATATCAATAGGGTAATGGCTATAGCAGTTTTTTGCCAATTAACATACATTTCTTCCGCTGAAATTCACACCATTTTTCTTAATTAATCCTGACCTTTCATCCTGCATTTTATAAGCTTCTTAAGAAGTTAGAAATAAATAATTCAGTCCACATATTTTCAGAAAAGAGACAAGCTGTTTTACTCTATCCTCAGAGAATAAATTAGATAGCTATTCAGATTAAGCTCATGGGAAATTGGATAAACAAATGCAAAAGTCATATATCTTCTGCATGAAACACATAGATGGAAGCTTTCTGCTGCTGAAGGAAGCCAAGAAAATTTCCAGAGATTCTGGAGAAAGTGTTCTGGGAGGTATTTGCCTGTTTCCTTGGTTGAGGAGGACATGTAGGATTTGTGAGCTTTAAAGTTCATGGTCAGGGGCACCTGCATGGCTTAGTCAGTGGAGTGTCCGACTTCAGCTCAGGTCATGATCTTGCAGTTTGTAAGTTTCAGCCCCCGCATCGGGCTCTGTGCTAACAGCTCAGGGTCTAGAGCCTGCTTCAGATTCTGTGTTTCCCTCTCTCTCTGCCCCTAGCCTGCTCTCTACTCTCTCTCTCTCTCTCTGTCAAAAATAAACATTAAAAAAATTAAGTTCATAGTCAGTGTTAGAAATTTAAATCACACCCTTGTGTTCTCTCACATTTTCTTGATGTTGCCCTCAGTAAAGGGAATATGAAAGATATGTGTCACTAAATCTTGTGCAGTTTTTCACCATATTACAAATATGTCTGTCTTCTTCCCCATCATGATTGCATGGTCCCTTAATGATACTAAGTTTTTAGAGTAGTGTCAAAAACCTACAGTTCTCTCCACATTACTCTCACTCGTTTAAATATTCAGAGGTTTCCAATTGCCACTAAATGATTTTATCATACCTCACCTTTTCAGTCTTAGACCATATTATCTCCATCTATATATTCGGTCATCAAGGAAATATGTAGATTCCTACTATTTACCGAGATATTACCTTTCCTAGGGCTATTCTCTCTGACAGAAAGCTCTTCTATCATGTAATAATTTCTCTGTATTCCCCTCCCCATGCAAACATCTCTCCGTCTGGTGAAATATTATCCATTCTTCAAGGTCTAAGTCCTCAGGAAAGCCTTAGATAATCCTTTCAGTGACGTGTGTTCCGTTCTACTCCTGTGCATAGATTTCTCATGGCATTTAACCTACCCTGCCCTGCTTTATAAATTTCATGCATATACAATCTGTATAGTATTTACCTGATAAGAGCTCTTTCAAGGACTTGGGTATGTTTCCCCAGTGGTTAGCAAAGTACCCATAATATTAGATGAGTTTGGTAAAGGTTCGATGATTAAGACAATCTCTGCCTGTGTTAGGAGAAAATTTTCTAGAAAAGAAATGAGAATTTTATGTATCTAAACATTAGTTCTTTAATATTTCATATAAATCTTTAAAAAAAATTTTTTTTATGTTTATTTATTTTTGAGACAGAGAGAGAAAGAGCATGAACGGGGGAGGGGCAGAGAGAGAAGGAGACACAGAATCGGAAGCAGGCTCCAGGCTCTGAACTATCAGCCCAGAGCCCGACGCGGGGCTCGGACTCATGGACGGTGAGATCGTGACCTGAGCTGAAGTCAGACGCTCAACCGACTGAGCCACCCAGGCGCCCCTATATTTCATATAAATCTTAAGAAAACCCCTTTAAATAATATTTTTGAATGAATATAATACTCTTCTGATGAAGAGTTAAAGGGGATACGGTTACAAATACTTCGCTTACATAATTTTTAGTACATATAAAGTGTTATGGGCTAAAAATGGTTAAAATAATTACATCCATTTGGAGACTAGAAATACTAAATGACTTGCTTACAACTGCATGTGTCAGAGATTGAGTATGGATTAGAACCCTGACCTTTGAGTTTCTCACTTAATTTCTAAGAATCATCAGCCAGCCGTCTTGTCAAAGGCATATATTTTGATCGTTAAATCTGAGGGAGGACGAGAAATAAAATGGGAAACCTATATACTAGATATATAGGAAAACATTTGCTCATGTACTTAAATTTATGTTCTAACATCAAACTCTTTACTTACTGTATTTCCTCAGTAAACTCATAATCTGAAGATTTCAGCCTCGTTTCAAATGGCTATACAATTTATTTGGTCAAATTCATGTCTTTGATGTTCTATGATTATCTTTTGTCCTCCCTTAGCTACTAATACTTTTCTTGTGATTTTGTTTCAACAAGGTTTTTTTTTTTAATATGAAATTTATTGTCAAATTGGTTTCCATACAACACCCAGTGCTCATCCCAACAGGTGCCCTCCTCAATCAACAAGGTTTGTTTTTTACTAGCAATGTGATTTGAGAATATATCCATGTCTCTCCCTATGGCATTTAGGAAGATATAAGAAATTAGTTTTTTTTCCTTTTTCAATGTTTTTGTGTAATCTTATTGACTTTTGATGAAAATAATTCTATTTCTATTTTAAAACCAGAGTCTTGCTTTAAATTTTCCAGACCCCATCATGTTGCTATTATGTTTCAGGAAGATATTTTTTGCTATTAGCTCAAGATTCCTTAATAGAAATATGACTTAAAATAGATATTTATTGAACGCTTCTCTTATAAACAATGTATCAGAGCCTGTGACCTGGCATTGTTTAGTCCTGTGTTCACACACACATTGATGATGTCATTATCATTTGGTAATCTCTTCAAGACTTTAAAATCAGAGACCCTTTTCTCTAAAATCCGCCTATACCATTAAATCATCCTAGTTTCAGCTAAAGAGGATATTTGGTGATCTCTGGATCAAAGAAAGTGGCACCTGCCAAAGCTATGCATGAATGTGTTTGAATAGGAGAAAGGAGTTGACTTAATTCCTCTTGACCTTTTACTGCAACCACATATGTTGCAAAGATTGTTTCAGTTTACTGTTTTGTCAACCTGAAGTGATTAACAGAGTTTTACTCTTTGCTTAGGGATGGCCAACCTTGGCCAATGCTGATTTCAAGATTTCACTTCCTCTCAGGTACCATGTTAGCTGCCATTTGAAAAAAAAAAGTGAGGTCTATTTTATTTGACTCATTCAACACTTTTTGTTAGTTTAATCATCTGACTTCTGTCTTCATGATAAGTCTTAGAACATTTGTTCTGAAGAGGAAAGTACTGCTCCTTAGGCAATAATTTAGTGCCTCTAGAAGACTCTGGGTTGTCACAATAATTGGGAAACTGCACCAATATTTAGTAGGTAAGAACAAAGGATGCTAGAAACTTTTTAATACAGGAGATAATAAGCATAATGAAGCATTTTCTCATGTAATGTATGACTTTCAAATGTCCTAATGGTTATCCACGTGAACTAAAAATGTTTTAGTAACTATCTGAACCCAGAACCTAACTCATTTTACACATAAATCCAGGTATTTTTGCTGATTTTTTATGCACATTGCATTTCCCACTCAACAGTTATGAACATCAAGAGAAGAATATGCTTTATTAATATTTTTGGAAACTTATACCAAGAATTATTTGCTGTTTTGGAAAAAATTTTACTGAGAACAAAGTATTTTTGTAATTCGGATCACAGATACCCAGAATTTTATTGGTCTTCATTTGTAGTTGACGTATGAATTTTTACATATTTTAATACAAATATATTTTATGTATAGGTACAAGCATCAGCAATTTAATTAAATCTTCTAGTATAGTTGTGTCCAAGCGTTTAGACATAGAAATCCATGCTATTAATTGTAGCTTGGTTTTCTCTTCTTTCCTCTTTACGTTATGGTTAGGGCTTTATACTGATTTCATTGAAACTTATATTAGTGTTTGATAGTATCTTTTGAATTTTATTCTGAAAAAGTAGAGGTGGTATTACAGGAAAATGTTACCAAAGGGGACACTGGGTATCATGAGGTTAAGAGTTACTGCCTTAGTCACAGTGACCTCACTTTGACAGAATTTAGAACAATGTTAAAGGGTTTTGAGATCTCCTCTTGCTTTTTTTGTGGTTCACACTGAGACTCAAAGCCAAAAATACCTCATGTGAAAAGAAACTTTTTAAAAATAAAGTTGATTGAATTGCATAAGATTTACAGTTCATGGAAGCATTGGCTTCATTTAGGGATCCTGAGCTCAAGCACACAAATTAAACCCTTTTCTCTATATATTTTGGTTTGGCAAGAATTAGAGCTCAAAAATGTTTAATTTGAATAACCCTAGATGAGGCACATACTTTAACCTGCACAGAAACATGGCTTTTTGTGACTTAGGAAAAAAGTTGCCAGTGTTTAGAAAGTAGGAGACTGTATGTGAAATGTCTTGATTTCTGGCCAAGCTTGGGAAAAATGGAAGAGCAGCAACACTGGATCTTTATTCCCCCGTGGCAACAATAATCTGGGGCTAAGAGGTGGCAACTCTCCAGGGGGGCACAGTTCTTTATTGTCTCTGTCATCTGTCCTGATTCACTGATTTATATTATCTGCCAGAACCTTATGTTTGTGACCTCTGGCTTAATTAAGCATATAAAACTACATACATGAACAAAAGTAAAATATTCAAAGTAATCAGAAATGTGTAGAGTGCTATAAAATATCAGGTCGTATTTTAGTATAAGGTTATATGTTAATTACAAAACTAAATAACATTATAATACGAGGTAATGGGGGGTGGGGAGGGGATGGGGAACCAGCCAGAGCCACATAGGATTTACAATCAGGGTCTTATATCATCTGTTCTACACCTTCACCTGTATATGGTGATAGATAAATCTTATTTCCTTTCTAAACATCAGTTTTTCATCTTGTAACATGAGCTGGTAAAACCTGACTGTGGTGTTAGTGTTTGTGTTCCACTCAGATCTCTTTGGATTACTTTTTAAAATACTGTTTGCTGTTTCCCTCCCTACTCCTAACTTCTGTGTGTTTTTGCTTCCAACGGCAAACAAAGGATGGCCTTTGGGCTATTGAAACCTATTTTGCTTGCAAATGGGATGAGACAGAGTTACCTGGAAAAAACGTGTCCCCGTTGGAAATGCTTAGCCAGTGTCTGAAGGCAGTGGGCATATGGAAGCTTAGATCCCTATCTCAGATCAGTAAAATTCTGAAACATAACTTGTACTCTAAAATTTCCATGCACGTGAGATTAAGTTACACTCTATCCATTTTTTTTTTTTCTGATAAAAGGGCAACCTTACTCAGGATTCCTTTACTTCTTTGGGATCTTTTCCTTACTATATCTTTTGCATATAAAACCTCATTTCAGAGTCTGATTCCAGGGAAGCCCAACTAAAACTCTTATTAGTCAACCTTGCAGTACTAGTGTGAGATATAATATGATGTATGAAAATGCAATGTAAAATATAAAATGCTTTTATTAAAAACTCTAGTAGAATTTGCAAGGCAAAATAACAATCTTTTCTCATGCTCAGAATTTAGTAAGAGAATTAACCTAAAGAAAATATGAAAATAATCTTTTCAGTCTATCCATATCTTTCACATAATGAGAAAGTCAGAAAATCAATAGAAGTCAAGAAGTAGGGGTGCCTGAGTGGCTCAGATGGTTGAGCATCTGACTTTGGCTCAGGTCATGATCTCACAGTTTGTGAGTTCAAGCCCCCTGTTGGGCTCTGTGCTGATAGCTCAGATCCTGGAACCTGCTTTGGCTTCTGTGTCTCCCCCCTTCTCACTTCCTCTTCCCCACTGTCTGTCTCTCTCTCTCAAAAAAAATAAACATTAAAATTTTTTTTAAAAAAAGTAAAGAAGTAACGTTTTGATGACAGATACATCACTTCTGTAACCAGTTCTATTTGACTCTATAGCAGCAATGAGGAATAACATGGCATTATGGTTTTCTTTTCCCTATATATGTATATATATCATATGTTACATTATATATTACATATAATATATATCATAAGTAATGTATGTTATATTATATTATATATCATATGCGTATATATTATATGTAATATATATTATATGTAACATAATATGTATTATATACATATATTACATATAACACATATGTTGTATGTAATATATGTTATATTATATGATATATAATATATTTTATATATAACAGTAATATATTGTTAATGTATATAATAATATATAATTATTTAACTCAAGTTTTATATTATTATATAAATAATATATAATAAATTAATAGCTGTAATATAGAATAAATTATATATATTATATTATATAAATATAAGTATTATATAGTATAGTTTAGTATATCATAGTACATTATATACAATAGTGAAATATTATATAAATATATGTTATTAATATTATATAATTATATATTTAACTCAAATTTTATATTATGTTTTGTAGTAAAGGAGGCTCTTCACTGTTTCACTTTTTCAAAGGTTATTTCTGAGTTGCAAAAATTATCTCTCCATATTTTTCCCTATATTACCATGATTTGTTCTGTATTCTCCCCTTCAATCTTGGCTGCCACAACCTCACAGAAAGCATGAGGACCCTTTTTTCTTGCATCTATGTGAAAACTGTAGCAGCAGACAGTAACTGCCTCAGGTCTGTCAAATAGATGCAGGCTATAATTCTGAATGTATTTTATGTATTCGACATACTCAATATTGTCTTCTGATGATGCTCTTGCTATTACCCTGTGAAAATTGCTTTGTTTCGTTCCGCAATCTAACTATCCTCAAAGTTCAAGTCTACTTTCCTTGACAAAACCTGAGAACTAAACTTTGAGTTCTCCAGCAGGAGCAAATGTAAGTGGGCCAAAAAGAGATACATTACGCCTGAACTAACATTTGCAGCTGTTTTGTTAATTTGATTGTTATGATGGTCAGTCAGCGTGTGTTTAATCACTCAAAAACAGACAATTAAAATATAAAGCACTCAGTTGAAAAACCACTTGTTTTCACACTAAATTTTTTTTTAGTCCATTAAATGAGTTACTTGGTTTAAAAACATAATTTCAATATAAAAGATTGGTTTGAAACATGTCCCTTCTTCTATTTTGTGCACAATAGGGAACAAACTGGAAAGAAATACTATAGCCATCAAGTTTAACATGTTTTTGTGTTGGCTCCAGAAGTTGATTGACTTAAAGCAAAGTTCTTGTTTTAATTCTTTTAGTCTCAGACTTGATGTACTTATGAATAAAAAACATTCCCAATTATTCATCTTTGTGGGAGACAAGCATACATATCTTCAGTTATTTATGAGAAAGATACTGTATACAATGATTTGGGAGCCGCCTAGCTGACTACATGGACAGAGATATCAGAATATGAAAATTTATGGCAGAAACTCTAACAGTTATGCTCAATCTAAAAATTTACCATAATCTGAAGTATAACTCTGTTATAAAAATTCAGTTACTTCTTTTCTTGTCGGTAGCTGCGGAAATTTTAAATATTTGTGTCTTACTAGCTTTGAATTGGAGACTATATGTAGAAATCCTAATCATAAAAGATGCATATGTAAGTATTTGTGCCCTCAGAAAAAGGCAAATATGTAATCAAAAGTTGCAAATATTTGAAGATATGGCCCCTATACTCCAATGTAGGGTCTAGTTCTATAGTGAGGCTATGAACAGAAAAGAAAACTACAGAGTAAAAAGTGTTTTGATATACATGATGCTGTAAGAACATATATGAGGGTCACTAATTCAGATTTGGGAACACAGAGAAGAATGTGCAGAAGTCATACATGTGGAGATCTCCCTGAGAGTTTTCCAGAGGAACAGATATGGGAAAGTCCAGGTGAAGAGATTGTGCACACCTTTGAGAGAGAGGGAGAGACTCAGAAAGAGAGAGAGAGAGAGGAAGGGAGGGTGAAGGATAGAGGAGAAGAGAAGGAGAGAGAGAGAGAGAGAGAGAGAGAGAACAGAAGAGGGGAAAAAAGAAGGAGATGGATGGAGGGGGAGAGATGGAAATTGATATTTTGGAAATGGAAAGAAAGTCAGTACAACATGAACTTGTGTGAAGGAGAGAAGGAAGAAGTATGAGGTGGTTGTGAGATAAATTAGATTGAAGAGGAAAGCAGGAGTCAATTGGGCAGGTCTATTAGGATCAAGAGTTTATCCTTTGTCTCAGAGGAGGTGAGGGAAATGGGGAGCCTTCCAAAAGCTTCAAGCAAGTGACTTTCTGGCTGAGATGAAAATTTTAAAGAGTTGACTCTTCTTCTAAGGAGGGAAAATGGGTGGTAGGTGTGGGGCAGGCAATACAGGAGGCAAGAGAACCAGTCAGAAGGCTATTGCAGTCAGACATGAGAGAGAAGATTTTCATGGGCACCAAAGGAGTGGCAGTGGGAATAGGTGAGTTTGTGACATAGTTAAAGGCAAGAGACAGGAGGAGGATGTCTGGTGATGTCTTCACGATGAATGAATGGTGGTGATGTAACAGGGACAGAACAGCAAAAAAGCAGGGAGTTTTCCAACTGAGTAATCAGGACACACACTATATGTCTTTTACTGAGAGAGTGTTTCTAGGAGAAGCAGACACTAATATGCCAGGTTTCGATTAATGGTCAGATTTGCAAATAAATTATTTAAACTAAAAAGTGATTTTAAACTTCTGCATGTTGGCAATATGTCTTCCTCTAAAATACACCTCTTAATTTTAGATTGATCTACTGCCTTAAGAAGCCTACTGCAGAAGGTAGGCTGTGTTCAACTCCTGGAATGGATGCCTCTAAACTATGTGACTTAGGGTAAATCACTAAACTTCTCTGAAATCCTTTTTTTTTTATCTGCTTACTTTGGGTATTATCATCTAACTTCCTGAGTTGTTTTGAAAATTCCATAAGATAATGTATGTAAAGGACCAGACAACTAAGCAAGTAAGGGTTACCTCTCTACTCATATCTTCACTTTATGTTGATGCCGTTACTATTTTTAAATCTACACCAAAAGATGGCCACAACTCAAACCTGTGGATATGCCACTTCGCATGGTGAGACTCTCCAGATGTGATTCAGGTTAACGACTCTGAAATAGAAATATTATCCTGCATTGTCTGGATTGGTCCAATGTAATCGCACGAATCCTTAAAAGTTGTAATCAGAGAGAAAGAGGTGATGATAGAGGAGAGATCAGGGAGATGCAACTTTGCCAGCTTTCAGGATGGAGGAAAGGGGCCACGAGCCAAGGAATATGGCTAAACTCCAGGAGCTGGAAAATGCAAAGGAATGAATTCTCCTTTAGAAAGAAATACAGTTCTGCCAACATTTTGATTTTAGCCCAGTGACAGTAGACTTCTGACCTGCAGAACTACAAGTGTATGCTACCTTTTAAGCCACCAAGTTTATTGTGATTCCTTATGTCAGAAATAGAAAGTTTATATATATTTTATTAATATTAATACAATTAACACATTTAATATGAATAGAAGTGAATGGTAACTTTTAAAAATAGGGGGCAAGGAGATATTTAGAGATAGCAGGATAAGAGACCCCAAACCACCTACAACCTATGCTTTAAATGGATGGTGTTGCCCAACTTCTTACTTCTTTACCCACATGAGCATGTCCATAGGGGCTTGACAATTGACCACTGAGTTTCTATGTCTTCTTGTAGTCTGTGCCATGACATATTCCCTCAGCAAAGTGTGAGGAGATGTCATGAGATCATGAGATGCTTCCTCCATATTACCCCAGACCAGAAAATGGTAGCCATGGCACAGGTTTTCAAATTTGTATGTGAGTAGAAAGCAACAACCAGCCTTCCTACTTGAATACAGGGCTGGAGAGAGGAAGTGGCAGCGAAGAGACTTGAAATGAAGGGTACAAGGTAGGCTGGGAGGAGAACTCTGGAAGTGATATATGTGCCTCTTGTCCTATTCTGTTAGGACCCAGCTTGGATTGCATGTCCTCTCTGGACTCCTCCAACTTTCTCTGCACATAAATAAACCTCAGTGACCTCCATGACATTTATCTAAGAAGGCTATGAGAAGTCAATGAACACTCAACTGAGTGTTGTCATGTAATATAAGCTCAAAAATATTAATTGAAAACAATGACTATAGAGGTTGCATACGTCTTAAGAGAGAGAGCTTTCAGACTGCTAGGTGTCTAAACAAAAGCCCGTTCATTGTTATTCTCCAAAATTACACTTTTTAAGTCTTACATCTTCAAAGGCTGATTATTTTTCCAAAATATGATGATCAGTTTGATCATTTTTTTATTATTTTAGAAATTTATTTTAAAATGAAATATTCTGATAACAGAAGAACATACTGTTCTCAGGGGCCAAGACCCCAGGTAACAATGGGCAGTCTCCAGTTTTTCCCTCCCCATTAGCAGTATCTAGAGCTTCTGGCAAATGGAACGTCTTGCAATCAGAGTGAACCACTGCTCAGAAGCTCTTTGAAGTCACATTAGGGTTCTTGTAGCCATGTTTTGAAATATTATCTACTATGTCATGTACTGAAAAATGCTTATAGTGTCACGTTTAGGTTTCTTTAAAGGGCCATGTGTTGAGGCTCTTATTTCTTTTGTTGCTGGTTGGTGGTAAATTTGTATGTGATGGTAAATGTCATATTCACACATGACCACAAATATAATCATTTTCAGTGAATTGGCCGATCATTTTTTAAAAAACCATATCATGTTTATTACATGTTTTCTCATAAAATTAAACTCTTTTATTCCCCTGCGTCATCTCAATTATTTATTTTGGCTCTCATTTAGCTAGAGACTCACTTTTCTGTATGATTTCAACCTAGTATTTTAATGCCATTTATAACAAAGTTATCAAAGGTTTCAAACATGGTAAAAAGTATAATTTTTGTATATGAATCAATGCACCCATCATTCATTTATAACAACTTCTAATTTTGCCTTATTTTGCTTCTGATTTGTTACCTATTTTTCAATAAGGAAAACATTTAAGATTCCATATAATTAAGTGCCCATTTTTTACTACATTCACTGGCTTTTATTTCCAGAGGTGAACATTCTCCTGAAAGGGGTATTTATTATCTTCATGATTGTTGTATACTTTTTTACATATGATGTGTCCATATAAATGAATAGAATATTATGCAGGTCTTTTACATGATACATAAGATCACTTGGCACATATCATTCTGGAACTGGTTTCTTTTATTAATATTGTTTGATTGAGATTTACCTATGTTGATAGACTCTACTCTAATTCAACCGTTGTATGTTTTAAAGTATATCAATAGATATATGTGCAAGATTTTATCTACTCTCTTGTAATAGATAATTTATTACAACATTTTCAATATTACACTGTTGTATTTCTTGAAAATATAATGTGTGAAAATTCTTTCTGGAGTGCTTACCAAATGGAAATGGTGGATGATGGGATATGTCCATCTTAAAATTTACAAGATATTGTCAAATTGCTTTGAAAAGGGAGTGTAGTGATTTATGCTTTTACAAGCAGTGTTTGAGAATTTTGATTCCTCATGGCCTCGGTATTGTCAACTTTTAAAAATTTTGCTTAATTGAATGGTTGTGAATGACATCTTAGAAAAAAGCAAGAGCTAGAAGGAAATTGATCATCTTCGGGTCAAGCCCCGTTCTCTTCTAAACAATAAACGATAGCCAAGACAGTAAACAACTTTTATAGTTCATAGATTTACCTAACAACAGGGGCAAGATGGAAAAAGAAACTTGCCTTGAACTCAGAATTCAGTTTGGGCATTCACAAATTTCATTTGTATGTATTTGAGTGATTTGTGAAGAGAAAAACACATCTGTTGTAAAATGCAGCTAACTTTAAGAATCACATCCCATATTTTTATTGCCTTATTTCTCCCTCCCTATTTTTTAGCAACTAGACAGATCCTGGGGCTTTTGAATAGTGAGTAAATGTTCATATTCCTAAATAATCAGCTGGATTTGATTTCATATTAAAAATGAATGTTTAGGTATTACCTATTAGTTTTAAGAGAGCTATTATTCTGAAACGAATGCTTCAGATCTTTGCTTTTGATCTTTAAATTCTATTTTATATAACATTGAACAATAGATGTCACTGTTTTGCCGATAAAAATAAATACGAAATTACTTCATTTGATGACTTTTCTTCATAAACAATTCTTGGGCGAACAGATAAGTTGCAGGGTTCTGGTAGAAAAATCTCAAAGAGTGGCGGCATCTTTTAAATATTAATACCTGCCAGTGTCCCTAAAAAAAGAATATACTCAATTCATTACTTTCTGAATCATTTATATGTAACTAATCTAATAAAACTGCTATTTTATGCCTCATATTAACGTTTTGACAATTAGATGTCATTACAAGGAGATTAAGAATAAGGATTTTTGAGAAGCATGGGCTCAGGGCAGAGAAAGAAACCTCTCAGAGTATGATTAATAATAGTTTAAGTCTGTGTTGCATGTGGCAAGCTGACTTGATTGACAAGGAATCTATACAAGATGGAAACCAGAGATAAACGAGGCAAGAAAGAAGAGGGATTGAAACGAATGCAATCCGGTCCAGTTCTGAGGGATGGCCAAGTGGTAGACTATGTTCCAAATCTCATGGCTGCAGTCAAGGCCATATTTAAATGTGTATCAATTTTGCCCGAACAAATCAGAAGTTTTCATGAAGCTAAGCTAAAGCTGCTAAACTTTTGGCATCAGGGAGATGACCTGGCACTAACAGTGGGGACTATTCGGAGATTGTTTAATGATAGTGTGCTTTTTTACACGTGGGACGTATATGGAAGATTAGGTTAAGGTCCAAGATCTTAAAATTTAAGGACATCTGTTTCCTTAAGTTCTCCATTGATTGCAACATAGTCTGCTAAAGCCTTAGGAAGTGTATGCCCGAAGACTAAATAAATAAATAAATAAAATAAAATAAAACAAAATAAAATAAAATAAAAAAAAAAGCTGAATTCAAAAAGTTTGGTGAATGAGCAATAGCCAGACCCTGAAACTGACCAGCTGTGTATCCTAATTGTATTTGTAAAGGGGTTCAGAATTTATGAAGCACTTTCACATTCATTACCCAGACTGTTCTCTGCCTGTTCAACTCCTTGCAAAATGACCTCTGGACCAACCATTTCATTCAGGCTGAGATCTCAGATGTTATTAATGACCTATACATTGTCAGAAACCACCGACCTACTCTTGTTTATTTTATTCAATCTGTGGTTTTATTTTTTTTAACATTGTAAACTATTCTCTCCTTAAATTCTCTTCTCCAGTGTTTTCTGTGCCAATTTCCCACCCTCCCCTGCCCCCACTGGTTTTTCTTTCACTTTTCTGACCTCTCCTTCTCATCCTTCTTCACTGATAATTTTCCACTATCTTTATAAATATTCTTTTAAATACTCATGTTCTCAGATTTCTATCTCTTGCCCTTTAATCCCTGAATGTTTTTCTGAATGATTGCATTGGTGGGAAATCTTTGAGACACCTTATGTACAATTCATCATTTAACATTTATTTTCATTTATGTACCAGGTGCTGTTTTAGGTGCTGGGGACACAGGAGTCAATAACAATAACATCATCTCTTCCCTTGGTCCTTTGTTTCTTATGAGGAGGAGGGCAGGTGTGTGAATATAATGAATTATTGACTGATGTAGCTCCCCCTTTTCCTTCGTTGGCCTCATCTTTGAAACATACTTCCTTGTACTCTCACTCCTTACCCTAGCAGCTAGGAAATTATAGGATCACACCTTTTAGGAGAGGGTTGTTAACATAGAATTTAGTGTCAATATTCTATTTCTGGATATTAAAATCGACTTTTGGAATGGACAGTAGAGACAGTGGTCTTGCAAGAAAACGCTTTCAGAAGTGCAAGGGGGAGAGTCTTTTGTTTTCTAAAATATGTACCTATAGGACTCATGCTATAAAGTTTATTCTTTAAGCAACAGTTTTTCCTACCTGCTTGCCCAAATAAGATTCCACGAGGTATTGAATGGGAGAGAACATGAGAGGGATAATAGAGGCAGAAGTATGTTGTGTATATCTTCTCTTTGAAACATACCCTAAAAGGTGGTGGTCAAACCCTACAATGATTTAAGGACCCAAGGAGTCCTATGTTCAGATTCCTGGTTGGGTTTTAAGATGTTTATGAGTCCCCTGCAAGTGTAGAGAGAACTGCATGTGGCCAAGCAGTGGCTGAATCCACGCCTCCAGGGCCTCAGGGTGCATCTCTGGTAGGTGGCAGCTAAGAACCAAATGTTTTCCTGTAGGGTTGACTGTGGCAGAGATGTGACAGTGGATGCCAAAGGACCTAGAGGAGCCCTGTGGCTAAGACAGATGACTAGCATTAGCAGGTGTTCCATGGAGCTGCTTGCTAGATGTCAGGTTGGAGAGCTGAGGCCAGGTAGGGGCCAATGTGAGGATATGACTCCTTCTTTAGACTGTTTGTCAGATAAGCAAAGGCTAAAGACAAGACATTCACTTGTGGCAACTGCCCATGCAAAGATTTTACTTTCTGCTACTAGACAGAATAATTTCTCAAAATATATTGATTTTTTAAAACAAAGATCTATACTTTTTCGTCAACCCTAGCTAGGTGAAACTGACAGAAAATACAAATATCCCCACACGAGTGTTGAGTTTCTATAGTGTCAGGGATCATGTGAGATGCTAAAAATATAAACCAAGTAATATATTGTCCCTGCTCTCAAAGAGCCTACATTTTATTGAGAATGACAGTGTTGAGCCAGCTTTTGGCTGGTTTTCCTTTCCTAATACCAAAGAATTCAGCCTACTTACTGCTTTGAATATCTATTCTTTCATTTCACTTTATTTTATTTTATTTTATTATTTTATTTTATTTATTTTTTTTTAATGTTTATTCATTGTTGAGAGGGACACAGGGTGTGAGCAGGGCAGGGGCAGAGTGAGAGGGAGACACAGAATCCAAAGCAGGCTCCAGGCTCTGAGCTATCAGCACAGAGTCTGACGCGGGGCCCAGTGCGGGGCTTGAATCCACGAACCATGAGATCATGACCTGAGCTGAAGTCAGATGCTTAACTGACTGAGCCACCCAGGTGGCCCTTTTATTTTATTAAAAAAAAAGTTTATTTATTTTTGAGAGAGAAAGAGAAAGAGAGAACAAGCAGGGGAAGGGTATAAAGGGATGGTGACAGAGAATCCCAAGCAGGCTCTGTGCTGACAGCAGAGAGCCTGATGTGGGGCTCAAACTCATGAACCATGAGATCATGACTTTAGTTGAAGTCAGGCACTTAACTGACTAAGCCAGCCAGGCAACCCCATTTTTTCATTTTAGATCTACCAGTTTCTTCCTTCATCATTCCAGACTTAGGAGTGGATCATTTTGGAAGTTTTCCAATACCCCTTTGGCTAAATTAACCATCAACTTCTGTTGTCCCATAGTACCTTTTATACCAGGATAACACATTTTTTAAATGTATTTCTCAGTTGTGCAAGGCTTTGTCTCCTCATTTAAATGATAAGTTCCTTAAAGGCAGAGATAATTATATGCCCATGTTTCTATCTTTAGCATCCCAGAAGATTATCAATAAAATCTTTTACTGAACATTTTAATGTTGATTTTCCAATATCACTCTGTGAAATTAGTGTTGCATTTCTAGACTTTAAAAAAAAAGATTTAAGAATAATGAAGAATACAGAAAGTCAAATTACTTGTCTGAAGTCACATAGCTACTCAATGGCAAAGCTTGAAATTATATACAATGGAATACTACTTGGTAATGAGAAAGAATGAAATCTGGCCATTTGCAGCAACGTGGGTGGGACTGGAAGGTATTGTGCTAAATGAAGTAAGTCAGTCAGAGAAAGATATCATGTTTTCACTCATAGGTGGATCTTGAGAAACTTAACAGAAGACCATGGTGGAGGGGAAAGGGAAAAAAAAAAACGTTCTAAAGAGGGAGGGAGGCAATCCATAAGAGACTCTTGGTACTGAGAACAAACTGAGGGTTGATGGGGGGTGGTGGGCAAGGGTGGGGGGGAAGTGGGTGATGGGCAGGGAGGAGGGCACTGGGTGTTGTGTGGAGACCAATCTGACAATAAATTATATAAATAAATAAATAAATAAATAACTTAAAATATAAAAAAAGGGGGGGTGAAGAAATTATATGCAGTTACTGACTCTAAATCTGGCATTGTTGCTCACTTAGCTCATTTGGTTTCAATCTCAGCATTTAGAATCGTGTAATGAGAGTCAGTATAAGATTGACAATTTAGAGTCACTGTGGTCCAGTACAGTTTTCTCTTTTTTTGTCCTCACAAACCTCATGGCAAACATAAGCCTGAGCGTAGTATATTAACTGGAACCATGTCATTAACTTTTATTTTCAATTAGTTCAGGGTAAAACCCTTTGTACTTGTTGCTTTGATGATTTCTCCCATTTTTCTTCCTCCCAATTATTCCATTTGTTTCCTCTGTGACCATTCAAGCCCTTATATTCTAGCTCTGTCTGGGAGACAGCTTCATTCAAGTTGAGGGTCACCTCAAACACACCAATAGAGAAGGCTGCCTGGGTCTGTCCGATTTTTATCCCCAATCATTGATTTGGTTCCATATCTTCTTTAAGCCATTAAAATCCTCTTTTTTTTTCTTTTTAATTACTGAGATTACTTTTATTTAAGATTAGAAAGGAAATGGCCTGAATAGGAAGAAACAATCACACTTCAGGAAAATGATGCCTTAAGGTTTTCTCTCAGCAGTTGCTCTTTTGGAGAATAAAAGGAATCACACAAATTCTTCATCAATGACAAGTTTGCTTTGAAGATAATATTCTCCACTTTGAGTAACAGATAATTTTGACATTTTTAAAAGAAACACATACTAGACACTGTGTTTCTGCTACTTGATATTTTAAATCAGTAATCGAACTTCAAAGAAAAGATAATTCACTTATTCATTGAACCAACACATAAATATTTACCTAGGACTCTCATACCGTTTTATTATGTAGATCGTTGAAAATAATTTCCCTGAGAAAAAGTAATAAAATGATCCTGTAAAACGTTACTATCATAGATTAACTGTGGGAAGGAGGATTTGAAATTATGAAACTTAAGTTCAGTATCTTAAAAGCAGTTTTATTAATTGCAAGGTTACGCAGCAATTCAAAATAAGTTTGTCCACTACAGGAATGTAGAAAAGTTCCTTTAATTAACAGATGCAAGCTTGTAATTAGCGTGTCAACTTTCTGTGTGTCAATGGATGTTTCCAAAGTACTGAGAGTATTTTATTTTTCTCACTTTAGGAGCTCTGCCATTTTCCAAACAATCTTGTTAAGGCATCAATTTACTTTACAACCCTCCTCTTTAACTTCAGGACATCTGTTTGAACAGCCAGCAAGTCTCTTTTTAGTGGACCCCAATTAATTTTCTGAGGTTTTTTTTTCATTTACATAATGTCTTGTTTTCTGAAGTTCATGTTCAATTCTATGCTACATGTTTTGAGATCGTTTCAAGGACCCCATGTATTCTCAGGAAAAAATTAGCAATGGCGGAGACATTAATGTGCACTTGTTAAGGAATAATGGCAACTCAGTAGAGGCCAATACACTGAAACCAGTTAGCAAGACTGCAATTTGTGTTTTTTTGTTTGTTTTTGTTTTTTAGTTTTTGTTTTGTTTGTTTTGTCTTTTGTTTTACTAAAGGAGAGCTTTTGTGTTCTACAGATGTGCATGTAACAATCCAGGGGAAAATATCTAACTATATAAGTAAAACTGTGTGTGTATATATACACATACATAAATAAGTTTGTTTACACAGCTGTTGCTAAGGAAGGTTAAGATCTATGGATGAATTGCACTCAGGAATTTCTTCCATTTTCCCTTAATTTCTTTTTTTTTTAATTTTTTGGTGTTTATTCATTTTTTTGAGAGACAGAGAGTGAGTAGGGGAGGGGCAGACACACACACACACACACACACACACACACACAGAATCCGAAGCAGGCTCCAGGCTCTGAGCTGTCAGCACAGAGCCCGATGCGGGTCGAACTCACGAACCAAGAGATCATGACCTGAGCCTAAGATCGCCACTTAACCAACTGAGCCATCCAGGCACGCCCCCTTAATTTCCAAACCTACAATGAGTAAGCAAAAAACCAGATAAAAGCTCATTAATAATTAACATATATCTCTCTAGGTGGCAAACGACAAACTCAACATTGTCCTGTATCCACTTTCCAACAATGGGTGCCATTAGTTACCTATCTTGATATGCGGCTCTCCCTT
Organism: Prionailurus bengalensis; assembly: GCF_016509475.1. Taxonomy (NCBI): domain Eukaryota; kingdom Metazoa; phylum Chordata; class Mammalia; order Carnivora; family Felidae; genus Prionailurus; species Prionailurus bengalensis. Next base: position 32,026,787 of record NC_057347.1, read on the forward strand.
ACTTGCTAAGTTTCAACATAGAATGGAAATTTTCATTTGGTTGAGATTGATTAGAACTTATTGTAAGAAATGCTGTTAAAAATATGTAGCTTGTCTACAATGTCATGTATAAAATGCATAATTATTTATGTCATCAAATATAGTGTCATCAAGATAGAATAACAAGCTATCCTACCAAGGGCACAGTAAAGTTGAATACAATAATGAAAGGACAAGGCAGGACAAAAAGGGTCAAAACTGCAGAGAGCCACAGGGACAGAAAGTACATTAGTGACTGCCTGGGGCTGGGGATATGGGAATTAAGGGGTGATGCATGAGGGGTACAAGGTTTCTTTTGGCAGTGATGAAATGTTTGAAATTTGTGGTAAGGGATGCATAACTCTGTGAATAGACTAAAAGCCAAAGCTATAAAAAAAAGAAAATCACAAAGACAACTACATTGAGATAGCCATTACATTCACTGCTGCTGTCTTTTCCCCTTGAGGCATTTGCTGATTCTTGAATGAAAACCGTAAGACCAAATGAGTGTTAGCCAAGTAAATATTGCTGCAGCCTCACAGGGACCAAGTCTCATAGGAGGCTGAGATGGAAGTTCAGGCCTACAAGCCAACAGGAATGATTTTGGAGAAAAGGGGAGCATAGAGGAATGAGACATACACTTCCTGTGCAAATTCTCCTTCAGCTATTTGCTGAATCCAAAGCTGTGCATACATAGATCAATATTCAAAAGGGAAAAACAGAAAACAGTTGAAAAGTGACTTAAAAACTCAGTAGATAATTTAGCAAGCTCATAGTTTTCGGAAGGCAAGTTTCCATGATGGTGAATTTCAGTGAAGATGTGATGCATGCTATCCTCTAAATTTAAGGGCAAATCAGAACTATGGATCAATGTGGCATGCCCTTACTCTATGTAGATAAATCAGTATGTAGGGGAAATTTATAATATTAAAAGCCCAAAAAAAGCTGACACATTAATGGTCTGGTATTGAGCTCAAAAAGGTGAAAAAAAGTGGAAATTATACAAAGGAGGAAAAATGGAAAGCTATAACAATAGAGAAAATAAAATGGCCAGAAGTTGTTCCTTTGAAAAGACTGATATAACTTATAAATATATGACAAGTCTAAGAAAAAAAAAAGGTACAATATCAGGAATGAAAAATTTGGAACCAATAATATTACCATTAAAGATAATGAGTATACTATAGTTCTATGATAATAAATTAATACAACCTATTAAAACTGTGTAAGAAAAAATACTAAATCTAAATCATATTCTATCCACTAAATACATTGAATCAGTAAAGTCTTCCCCTAAAGAGAACTCTGGGTGAGATAAGACTCATAGGGTGAGCAAGATGGTAGAATAGAAAGTCCCAGCTCCTGTTTATTGTCTTTTTTAATGTTTTATTTATTTTTGAGAGAGAGAGAGAGAGAGAGAGAGTACAAGTGGGGCTGGGGCAGAGAGAGAGGGAGACACAGAATCTGAAGCAGGGTCCAGGCTCTGAGCTGTCAGCACAGAGCCTGATATGGGGCTCCAACCCACGAACCATGAGATCATGACCTGAGCTGCAGTCAGATGTTTAGCCTTCTGAGCCACCCAGGCGTTCCTGTCCTTTTCAATAAACAGTGATCTATCAACCATCCACAGACAAAAAATGCCTTTTTGGGGAACTTTGGGATCCAGGTCAGAAGTTATGAAATTTCAGTGAAACCTAAGACTGAGGAGAGTTGCTTTGAGAAGGCGAGGCCATGTCTTCATGGCAGATTTGCCAAACATGGTCCCAGATGAAGACCCAAGGGCATCTCATACCCTATGCATGGAGTCTCAGTTGGCTCTGGTCCTGCAGCTAGCTCCTTCTGCTGCTGCCTTGGAGGCAGATGAGCAGGCACTGGCTCCAGTCAGAGCCCAGACCATAAGTTTTAGAAGACAACTAAAGAAAATATTTTCATGATTTGGGGTAGAGACTTCCCAAATAGGGCTTAACCATTAAATTTTAAAAATTGACAAATTGAACATTAAATCTATAAGTTTCTGATCATTAAAAAATGTCATTAAGAGGGTGAATTGGCATTCCTCAGACTGGTAGAAGATATTTCCAATGCATATATCTAAAGAAGAATTTGCATCCAGAATGCATATATTGAACGGGAGACAATGGCTAAATAGCCAGTAAACATACATAAAGATATTCAGCTTTAATTATCAGGGGGGAAAAAAAAACGTAAGGAGATACATTTCCATACACGTCAGATAGTATAAAATTCGAATTTTATAAAATAACAATACTAAGTGCAGGCAAACATATGGAGGACCCATCATTCTTATAAAATGCTGGTGGTTGTGTAACACTGGTCCAAGTTCTTTGGAAAACTCCTTGGCATGACCTATGTTTTATTTATTTATTTATTTATTTATTTATTTATTTATTTATAAACTTTTTTTAAATGTTTTTATTATTTTTGAGAGACACAGGGAGGCAGAACATGAGCAGGGGAGGGGCAGAGAGCAAGGGAGACACCGCATCCAAAGCAGACTCCAGGCTCTGAGCTGTGAGCACAGAGCCTAATGCGAGGCTCGAACTCACAGATCACTAGATCATGACCTGAGCTGAAGGCGGACGCTTAACTGACTGAGCTACCCAGGCGCATGACCTATTATGCTGAATACACACATACTATGGATCCAAGAATTCCGTTCCCAGGCATACTTCACATATAAACGTGCACCAAACGACATGTGTAAGAATGTTCATAGCATCATTAGTAATGGTTTAAAACAGAAACAACTCAATTTCCCATCAAGAGTAAAATTCGTAAATTATGAGGTATTTTTGCAGTGAAACAATGTAGAACAATGTAAAAAGGCCGGTCATAGATAATTGAAGTAAGAGATGCAAGAGGATCTAGTTTATGAGCCCATAAATATGGGTGGGGGGAGAAGGCAAACTTATATTTGATGATTTTTGTCAGAAGAATCCTTATCTTTGGTGCAGGGTAGTACAGAGTGAAATGAGGCAGGAATGACGTTTCCGGGACATTACGTTCTATAAGTGGTGTTGATATAGTGGTGTTCACTTTGTAAACATTCATGGAGCCATATAGATAAGATTTGTGCACTCCACTGTATGTTACATGTCATTAAAAAAATGGATGTTACTGATATCAGGTGCTGAAACTCCCAGTAGTCTCCCCAAACTTGTGTTGCAGGAGTGGTGGTGGGGGGAGGGGTGGGGTGGAGTTGAAGATGATAGTAGAAAAAGGACAACGACAACAACAAGAACAATGATAGGCACTAGTCATTGGCATAAAAGATGGGGACAGGGAGGGAGAAAATAAAGCCACCCTCCAATCTTTTGAAGTAGGTGCTATAATTACCCTGGTTCATATAAAAGAAAGAAGTTCAGTGGGACTAAGTGACTTGCCAAAATTGACAGATAATTTATATAATAAAACTGAAACTGGAACCCAGGCCAGATGCTTAACTCCATACTTTTTCATTGCATACAAAAATAATTTATGTTAAAAAAAATCTCATTTTGAAGGAAAGATCATCTAGTACTAAACTAGGACAGACCTCCAAAGTTTTATTTGGTTTAACAATAGTATAGAGACTCCTGGGTGTCTCTCAGTCCGTTAAGCATTTGACTTTATCTCAGGTCATGATCTCGCATCCCTGAGTTTGAGCCCTGCATTGGGCTCTGTACTGACAGCTCAGAACCTGGAACCTGCTTCCGATCCTCTGTCTCCCTCTCTCTCTCTGTCCCTCCCCCACTCATGCTCTGTCTCTCTCTGTCTCTCAAAAATGAATAAATGTTGGGGCGCCTGGGTGGCGCAGTCGGTTAAGCGTCCGACTTCAGCCAGGTCACGATCTCGCGGTGTGTGAGTTCGAGCCCCGCGTCGGGCTCTGGGCTGATGGCTCAGAGCCTGGAGCCTGTTTCCGATTCTATGTCTCCCTCTCTCTCTGCCCCTCCCCCGTTCATGCTCTGCCTCTCTCTGTCCCAAAAATAAATAAAAACGTTGGAAAAAAAATTAAAAAAAAAATGAATAAATGTTAAAAAAATGTTTTCAAATAGTATATAACTCCACCCCTGCAGATAAAGCAGCAGAGGAGAAAATTATTTAAAGACCATAATATTGCCTCGTTACTGAAAACCAGATGTTCCTGATGACTCTAATTGTTTTATAGTGATAGTTTTTTGCTCGGACATTACTATTTTACTCTATAGTAGTTTTGTGTCAGTTTTCCTAGTGCCAGTGAAGTCTTTGCAACTTAAGAGGAAAAATTTTGAAAACAGTAAGTCATGTCTGCCAAAGGTAGTAACAGAATTTGGACATTCATTTTCTGTCCCCAAGTTTCCCCAGTCTACCAGGCACTCTCTTTGCAAATCATCCCAATTTATTCTTTAAAAAAGGAGTTCGGGGGCACCTACGTGGCTCAGTCGGTTTAGCATCTGACTCTTGGTTTCACCTCAGGTCATGATCACAGTTCCTGAGTTCGAGCCCTGCGTTGGACTCTGAGCTGACAGTGCGGAGCCTCCTTGGAATTCTCTCTCTCTCTCTCTCTCTCTCTCTCTCACCCTGTTTCTCTCCCCTGGCTGCTCTCTATCTCTCTCTCTCTCAAAATAAATAAAAATAAACTTTAAAAAAATTTAAAGAAAAGAATTTGGAACTGGGAGACTTGGAAGCAAAAGATCCTTAATGATTTTATTATAGCATTTTATAGATATGTTTGCTGAAGGTAGATATGTATTAGAGTACTTATTATATTTATATATCCAAATTAGTTTCTATCTCTTTTAATTTTTTCCCCAAAAGGATGGACTTAGTGATCACTGAATCAGGAATTCTTTTCCTTATTCAGTTGATTTAAGGCATTGGTATCTCCCACATTACCTGTGAGGCCTTCATGGGATGTTTCCTGTTTCAGGCCAGAACCCTTATACCACTTTGTTGACTTGCTGCTTACCCTAATTTGATGGAGGAAAGCTTTTTATGTGAATTATGTAGGCACACAATTTGGCAAAGAGTAAGAGGAAAAAAAGCTTAAAGACACCATAGTCAACAAAGCCAATGCTAAATACACACACACACACACACACACACACACACACACCTAAATACACACACACACACACACACACCTAAACACACACACACACACACACACACACACACTTTATTTTATCACTCTCAGGAAGCACAGTACTTTGCAACTTCAACTCAAAGATTGAAAATAAAAATCTCTCTCACGCAGAGTCACTTAAAGAAAATCCCTCCCTTTCCCACTCCCCATTATGACTAGAGCTTAGAAATAATTTGAATCTACACATCAGTGCAACAGAAAGAGATTCATGAGTCGATATCATTAGATTTACCCCATTGTGTACCCCTTGGTGTGTTCCAATTCTACTCCCTTTAATCTACAATGGGATGCCTTCCCAGTCACCCATTTAGGGTATCTGGTTTCATCACAGCTAGGCTCTTTCTACAGCAGGGCCTCCCAAGCCTCCCTGGACCTACTGATATTTTCAACCAGATAATTATTTTTTATGGGAGGCTGTCTGGTACATCGTAGGATGTTTAATAGCGACTCTGGCCTTCTACTCACTCTATGCCAGTATCACTACCCTGCCTCAAACTCAATTTTGACAACTGAAAATGTTTCCAGACATTGCCAAATGTCCCTGGGGAGGCAAGTGGTTCCTAGTTGAACTTCAACATCCCACGAAATGTAAACGAGTCACAAAAATACAGAGGAAGAGGAAAGAGGACATATCTGACAAGCATATTTTAAGATGTTTTAAGCTTTCCAGGAGGATCTTTATATCTAGATAATTTAGACATTTTTTCTTTTATAAGAGAGGTAGGGGCCACAGCAGTGTATCCATTGTTTCAGATCTTATCTTTTGCCATTACTTTGCAGATCTGACCTCTTGCCATTGGCTCCACTACACTCGGTCTTCTTTTGGAGGTCAGCTTGTAATAATTTCAGTTTCTTTTGGATATCAGTCAGAATACCTATTTTCTGATCCAAAATGGACAATAACTGGGCAATGCAAAAATCAACATCATAGTTTACCCCACCAGATGTCTCCTGGATGTTGTTCCATGGCGGTTGTCTTGATTCCGTCCACGAAGTCCTTGTATCCTCCCCTAATGGAGTGGACAGTGTTTCAGTGTGCTTAGCCTGTTCTTCCTCTTCACTCTGGATACAAGGTATTTTAATGACTCCATCCCTTTGAAGGAATGTTTTTGAATTTCTAACGTGAGTCTCCAACATCCTTGGCACCTCAGGTCCAACCGGATAGAAACAAAGATGGTGGGGCCTTAAATCCAGAGTTAATTCTTTCACTCTGTTTGCATATCTTAAAGTGTTGAGGGTGTTTTCACAAGAGGCCATCCCTGGAGAGATAGTAGCAATCATACAAGTGGAGGAGTTCTGGCCTATGAAGGAGTCCCGGAGCACCTGCGTGAGTTTGCTGGCTCTGAACGGGGTATGGGACTTGTTCTGACCCAAAGCCCGGATGCATTCTTTGAGTGCCAGGAGGCTTTTATTAATCTCCGCCCCTTCCAGCTGCCGTTTCCGGTTGGCTTTGGCAGTATCCGCTCCCCTTTCGTTCCCAGCCAAGTCAACGAGGGAAAACTTGCCATGCAGTTTCCCTCCTGACTTTAGGATGATCTGGAACACCGCATGGCTCCTGGAAGAGTGGGCATTGACTGATGTCTGTCCCGAAGTCCGGCAGCTGTTCCCTAGCTCCACGAGGTTCAGCACGTCCTCCACACAACATACCTCCTGCTCCTGAAGTCCGACCACCTGGACTTGCTGATTGCCATCCTCAAGGACTTGCAGCTTCTTCTTCAAGTTTAACAGATCATACACCTTGCCCCCATAAATCTCAAAAAATGTCCCGTAGACTTTGAGGCCCAGCTTCTCATAAGCTGCAGTTTGGAGCAGGAGGAAGACATCCCGTGCCACCAGGGCATAAATGCCTTTGGAGCAATCCTGGTCCCTTCCCAAAAAGGCCCCGCCCATGGTGTGCGTTTTCCCACTGCCTGTCTGCCCATAGGCAAAGCAGGTGGCCATGCCCTTGCGGAAGATGGACTCCACCAGCGGCTGGGCCGTGAACTGGTACACTAACTCGTTGGAGGCGGTGTCATCGAAGGCATGGTCGAAACAGAAGGTCTGGTTCTCTAGGTAGCGAGTGAGGTCCACCTTTTGCTTGGACTCATGCACCATGACCACGTTGTCCGAGGGGATGGTGATGATGTCCAGGTCCTTCATGGTGGTCTCTCGCTGGTTGAGAGGACGCTTCCGCACGCAGACGCAGATCCGATGGTCTTCCCGGGGCTCCAGGCTGGACACCTTGCTGCCGTCCAGGTGCCTGCGGTACTCTTCGATCATGTGCATGATCTCGTAGTTGGGGTTTCCTGTGTTGACATTGAGGGCGCGTTGGGCTCGGATCTGCAGCTGCAGCTGCCTGCGCTTCTCCCGCTGCTTTTGTAGCTTCTCGATTTCCTGTAGGCAGGGAGACTTTTTCCGCTTCATCAGGCAGGGATTGCTGGGGACTCTCAGAGCCGGGCTGTCCCCTGAGGGCGTTTCGTTTTTCTGGGGGATGGTCGCAATCCACCGCGTGGCCGTGCACTGGTCCCCGATGGCCGAAGGGGGCGCTAGAGACAAGGGCAGCAGTGAGGACGGCGTGGGGTGCTGAGCGGAGGCCAGCTCGGGATTCAGCAGGAATATGGTCTCCAGGTCAACCTTCTTGCCCTTCTTGACTCCCTTTTCGACCCACTCCACCGTGACCCAAGCGTTTTCTCTTTTGATCTCTGTAACCACAGCGAGGTGGATGCGCCCGTCGCTGCGCTGGATCGCCACGCAGATGCCCACTTGGACGTCTCCCGCCTGCGGCATCAAGGGTTTCAAGTTTGTGAGACGAGGGGCGACGGGGAGGCATAACTGGCTGGCCATGGTGAAGGATAGAGGTGTCAGGGCTCGCCTTTGGGGGGCCCTTGGGGTTGGAGCGGCAGGACCTGAGCCCAGGCCAGCCTGAAGCGCCCGGAGCACTGACACACCTGTGGTTTACACCTGCCTTTGTGAGTGGAGCACTAGGGCTCTTCCTGGGGCCACTGGCGTCACAAAGGGTTGGAGACAAGAGGCAGCAGAGCCTAGGGCCTCTAGATGAAAGCTGGGGGTGGGAGGGGCGGTGGTGGTGGAGGGCGCGTTGGTGATTCTAGGTGCAGAAACACCTGGAATAGAAAAAAATGTTCTCTTACCGCTGAGGACATAGGGATCAGAGTTGGGAGTGGGCTAAGAGTTCTATGGACGCTTGAGCCTAAGCTTTAGGAACGTCCCTTCTCCCCTGCAGCCTCAAAGCTAAGGGGTTCGGTTTGAGAACCAGTGAACGTTCCCTTCAACTTCAACTCTCCAGTGATCAGCGGGGACAAGTGAAGGCAGAGCCGGCTGCAGATCACGGGCTTCTAAGGACAGGATCCCAGAGAAAGGCCCTCAAACCTGCCAAACTTCTTCGCTCCTGCACCCCCTTCGAAACTCGTTGGCCGCCACAATTTATAGTCGTCTTTAATGGGATTTCTCATTACAAAATCAAAATGAGTTCCATGTAGTGCGTTCTTGTGGTAGTTTGCTAATAGGACATTTCCTTAGGCGCATCTGGGTTTGCAAACACGAGGTGTTTATCACGTTTCAGGAGGCTCTGATAGCTATAACGTGAGTGTTGCTGCTCTGGTAGTCACCACCATTTGGGGCATTATTTCAGTAATTACCTTTCTAAATTCCTTCAGTCATTACACTTTTGGCCTCATTATCCATAATTTGGAGAGGAAAGAGGGACTTTTGGTGGAAACAGAGAATTCATCTTAATACCTGCTCCTTACCCTGTGTGTGTCCTTTAGAAGTTGTGGAGGTGTGGCCAGAGGGAGGGCACGGGAGAGGGGTGGTGGTGCAGGGAAAATGGAGAGGAAGCTGAGAGGATCAGAGGCAAACATATATTTTGACAAGATTGTAATTATGTTTTTCCTGTAGGATGATTTGCTTGAAAACAACAAAAAATGACATCAACTGCCAGATAGACCAGTTGAGGATTAAGGTGGGGGGGGGGCGGTGAGGGCAGAGAGAGAGGCAGATGCAGAATCGGGAGCAGGCTCCAGGCTCCCAGCTGTCAGCGCAGAGCCCAACACAGGGCTCGAACCCGTTCCTGGATGACCTGAGCCGAAGTCGGACACTCAACCAACTGAGCCACACAGGTGCCTCTACTCACTGGTTAATACAGGCTTTTGTGTGTCTTCTCCCTCCTCCTCAGCCCATCCTAATGTGGAGTTAGACTGTCCTTTTCCCTGCCTCTAGAAGTCTTCTATAACCGTGACATCTTTAAATCTCCCAACCAATTATAACCCTATTTCCTTGGCCAGCCTCATCCAGTCAGGGACTCTGTCTATTTCTCATGCTGCTCCTAGAGTTATTCTGACAGCTAATTCCTTAGTAATTCCCCGCTTACAAACATTTCAGTAGCTCTCCATCATCCTAATTGATACAGCACAAATTCCTTACAAGGGCACATGGTGCACATTGCCATCTTGCCTGCCTTTACATCCTCAAGCTTTAACCACTGTCCACATTTAGTCTAAAGTTGAGCCATACTGAAGAATTTGAGGTCCTTCAAACAAAGTATGTTTTCAAATTACTAATTTCTAGCCCAGATGGTTCTCAATATTAGGGTACTTGAAATTGACCTACAAGAGCTTGTTAAAACAGATTGCTGGTCCCACCCCCGAGATTCTGATTCAGGAAGTATGAGGTGGAATCAAGAATCTACGTGTCTAACAAGTTCCCAGGTGATGCTGATGCTGCTGGCTCTGGGAACACAGGCCTTGGGAATCACTATTTGAGCTCTCAGACTAGAATAGCTTCTCTGTATCTCCTCATTTGTTGACAGTTCTTATGATCTCAAACTGCATTTGCAGCGGTATCGTTTTCATCTACTAATACAAAATTCAGAATTCAGTAACCATCTCCATACCCTTCTCATTTTGTGGAATTTATTCTCAGGAAACAGTCCATCTAAGAAAGCACTGTGGGTTTTTACTAATGAGGTAAATATAGCATTTGTCAAACTGTAAAGGCCTAGATACAAGTTACGGTATCATTTTTGGCCAAGACCTGAATGACCATTTGGTAGATGAACAGTTTCTCCAGATTAGAGACTGAAGATTGGAGACGTTGTATTTTTTGACTGAATATAACCAAGCAATCTATTTATATGAAATGCTTACCACATGCAACTTCCTATTCCAAAGGATTCCTACCCTCAAGGAGCTTACCATTTCTACTTTTTGTTCTATATACCTGTTAGAAGCCTATGCCTAACAAGCAACTGGGTATATTCTCTTTATTTCAAATCCCCTTTTTCTCAGAAGCCTAAAAAGTATCAGGTGTAGCCCCCTCAAGAGAGGGTACTATGAAAGGAAGTAAGTACAGGAAATGAGCTTAGTAATTTTCATTTATTAATTACATACCTGCTCCCAGGTTGGGCCTGTCAGAGTTACTTTACAGGACAGAATGTGATTTCTAGCTTCATTTTAGATACAAACCTCCCAGGAGAAATGCATCAAATGAGTGCCTTTCGAACACTGTTTTAATGGACATCTAGCAGCTGTTCAGTTTGTTTGATCACCTTGGGGGTCTGTAGTTTTCCAGTATATGGATGCAACCTGAGGTTGATTTCGTTCTTCAGAGGAGCTCAGTAAATTTTCACAAATCTCTTTGAAGAAATGGAATTTATCACTTCCAGTTTAAAAGTTGTATGTGTGTGTTTTAAGAGTAGACAGGTAACTTATTAGGTATATGCCTTCAGAAAACAAGGGGAAAATTAACTTTTAGAATGAGAATAGTATTTTACCATTGCAGCAGGTACCTCTGTCTTTTGACATTGTCTCATTTTTCCCATGCACTGCACTTAACCAGAAGTGATAAGTCCACATTTTTCTAGCCCTCTTACTGATTTAATAGGCAATTGTTTCTATGACAACGACGTCAACTCAGAGCTATCTTTTCCCAGCTTATTAAACAGCATTGGTTACCTGGGGATATTTACATGATTCCTATATATCTGTTGATTGCGGAAGTTAATCTATGATGTTAGCCGAGATGGTTAAACTAATAATTGTCGGTGTCTCCTTTTAAACCCATTTGTTGTTCAGCTTCCAAGTTTCAATTTTACTCCACATGCTGAGGGGAGAGGCTTGGGTTTTGCTTATAGTGTACATATCAGTATCGTTTGCTTGTAACTCAACCTACAACTACAGAAATCAGGTTACTCATGAACAAAGTAGGTGCCTTTGGAGTTCAGCTACAGATCTTTAACCTGACAGCCACGTGCTGTATTCCTTGTCCTTAGAGGCTTAAGTTTTACAATTCAGGATATTGAAGTTAATTTGCCATGGAACAAAAAAACAATAAGGGATATATAATACTTTCATGGGAAATAATCATCGGAACTTGGATATTTGTCCTAGAGAAGGGTTGAGAACAGACCTCTCTATATATACTTAAAGAGAAGAGGAACACAATTTGTTCTCTTTGAGATAAGGTGTGTGAACATTCAATTATGAAATTGACTTACCTCAGCATCACTTCTCTTGAAAAGCATTTCTTGACATCCATTGCTTCCTTTTCTCTACCTCAATCACAATGAGATTATTTGCCTCTCAATTCCCACCTTTATTCCATACTTATTTTTCATGTTTTTGGTTAAAAAATCATTTTTTACCATTTTTGGTTAAAAGTATCTGCATCTTTCTCTCTAGGTAAATACAGTAATTAAGACCCTGGAGAGAAGGGAAGAGAATGCTTCACTTGTGTTTGTATACCTGGTGTCTGGAACGGGGACTTACCAAGTTTCCTGGAACTATAAATACTAGCACAATAGGTGGATGTTTCTGAGAGGGAGACCTCAGGTCAAACTAATGAAGGACCTCATTCAATCAGGTATACATTCAACATATCTTAACAACTTTCTTTTCAATGTCAAGGTCTGAGCTAAGTGATAGAAATAGTGAAGAAAACTGCCTTCGACTCTGCCCTCATGGGGCTTACAGCCCCGTTTTGGAGACACATATTAACAAATAATTTAGGTGCACACACACATATACATATATGCACAGTTATATGTGTGTATTATATATAAATTTTGCAGATTTATGGATAGCCTTCTGATAATTGCAGCTAAGAGTCAGGGTCCTATCCTGGTGTATATCCAAGTAGAAAGTAAATGATAAATGACAATTTGTTTGGAAAAATAGTGCCGACCAGATTTAAATAACAAATCCATCAGGAGTTGGGCTAGATTTGTGTCCTCAAATCTGGCTGTATATCAGAATCATCTGGGAATCTTTGACAAAGTACAGATTGCCTGGCTCCACCCAGACCTGCTGAATCAAACTCTAGTAGACAGAGCCTAGGAATCTATGTTACTAAAAAGCCCCCCAGGTGATTCTTATATTACTGTGAACCCAGAAAGCATTGGACTACATGCCCTCTAGGTCTCTTTCTGTTCAGAGATTTTATGATCCCATGGTTCTGTGAATAAAAAAAAAAATCCTTTGATATACCTGTAGCAGGGTCTATTGAAATTCATTCCTTTCTCTCTTTCTCCCTTTTTTTCTTTCTTTCTTTCTTTCTTTCTTTCTTTCTTTCTTTCTTTTTTTTTTTTTTTTTGATATTTTGAATGTTTGATGATATTCCTGCTTCAACAAATGGAACCCAATGCAGTTTTACTGGGAAAGCTACTTTTAAGTTTCTGCAAAAGGCTTGTTGCAAAATCTAATCTTTGGGATTATTGCCTAATAACATGAATAAAATTGCATGATACCAAAACCTCATGTCAACAAAAGTTTGTAAGCATGAAGGCATACCATTTATGTTTGTATCTCCGACAGTGCTTTAGAATAGCACCTAGTACATAGTACATATATAATAAATACGAAATTGAACTGTTGTGTACCATGAAGTAAATATGTGATTTATACATGCTTTTTGATCGCTTTTGCCTTTTGGCTAAGTGTATAAGGTGAAAGTTATACCAAGATTGAAAATCTTTAGCTTTATACTATGTCTCAGTGTGATTTCTGTAGGTTACATTTTTTTTTTAAATTTCTTGATGTTTTATTTATTTTTGAGAGACAGTGTGTGTGCAAGCAGGGGAGGGGCAGAGGAAGACAGAGACAGAGAACCTGAAGCAGGCTCCAGGCTCCAAGCCGCAGAGCCCTACACGGGGCCCTAGCCCACAAACCGCGAGATCATGACCTGAGCCAAAGTCAGGCGCTCAACTGATGAGCCACCCAGGCGCACCTCTGTAGGTTACGTGATAAGCACTACTTATCACTGTTGGAGCCTAGTATCTGCCTGTCAGAGTAACATATGTTTACCATTTTGAAACGGTTTTCATATTCATACCTGGAAATAAAAAAGATCACTAAGATTCTAAGGAATAGAGCATGATGTCACAATAACCGGTTGATTCAGGAAAAATACTTTCTTTAAACAACTGGTTGGTTAAATAGAAATAACCACTAGATTGGTTTATATTTTGAGGACATGTATCTCGTATTATACAAGGTGATAAGGTTTCAGCAAGTGTTGGGAAACCTGTAGATATAACCATTTGCTATTAGTGAATGTATGTTTGATCTGGTAAATAAGAGATATTGCGTGCAGCAAATACTGGGTAAGGCTGTATGCTAAACTCAGCACTTAGCAATTAGTCGTTAAGTAAATGAATGAATGGATACGTGAATGAAGACACGATTGTTAAATCTCAACAAACATGGAGTTTTCAGCCAGAGTGAACAAATGTAATTCAGATCATGTTACAAACTGGTTTTTAAAAAATCTTCAGTGGTTTTCCATTTCACTGCTTAAAAACTCAACTTTTTGTGCCAGGCATCAAGAAGACCCTGCATACTTTGCCCTTATCTTGTGTCATTCTTCTCCCCCTTTTTAAAAATAATATTCCAGCCACACCAGTCTTCGTTCAGTTTTTTGACCCACCCAGCTTTTTCAAGAATCAAGGACTTGCATACTTTGCTTTTCCTGGGACTGGATCCTTGTCATTCTGTTCCTTCCCGTAACAGATGTGTGTCTTTGTCTCTTCTTGGTTTGAACCCTGACTCCACTGCTTCCTAGTTCCATGACTATAAGTAAACAAGTTATGTAATCTCTCTGTGCCTCAGGTTTTTTTTTTCATCTACAAAAGTTATCAACAGTATCTGCCTCACAGGGGTGCTGGGAGGAATGTGTACAAGTTAAATGAAAACAAACAAACAACTAAGAACAAGTCCTGGAACACAGTAAGAGCTTCGTATATGTTGCTTTTTATTACCACACTCTGTAATTAATGTGTTTGCTTCTTCTATTGTTTATTCTGTTTCTCCTATTAGGCTGTCATGAGCGTGGTTAAGAGGACCAGCAAGCCACAGAACTTTAATAAGAGAGCTTTCGGCATGCAGAAAAGAGACCTGGGCTTGTCAGCTTAGGCATTGGTTCTTATTTGATCTGGAGCAAGAAACACCACTTTTCTGAAATTCCATTTCCTCATCTGGAAGAAGAAGAAGGAGAAGAAGGAGGAGGAGGAGGAGAAGGAAGAGGAGGAGGAAAGAGTTAAACCAAATCTCTCAATTCTCTGGCTATTAAGTAAAAATATTTCTAATTTGCAAACAGTTAAGCTTCATTCAAAAGGTGATAAAGTGATTTCCACTTTGTAAAAGATTCTTGAATGCATTTTAGTTAATTGGTAAATAATGAGAACTCTATGTTGGATTATGATACAGAAACAATGATGAAATGTAGTTGGAGAAAATGTTTGGGTTAAATGGATGCCTACAGATGCCTCCATATACTTACAAGTGTAAAGGGCACTGGAGATCAATGTATGGTCTGCACAAAACAGATTAGGTGTTTGGTCCTCACTCTGGACTTCAGCCTCTTGGCACATTTTAATTTCTCCAAGGTGAGTGTGTTACCTTATCTATAAGGCATTTTATTTTTAATCTGAATAAGAAACTTGTGTACAAATCAGTTTTCATCCAGATTTGACTCAGTATAAGTATGCATGAATATCTGCAATTTATTCTTATAGCCTTCTTTTATCTGAGTGTTAGTAGCATGATGTATGGTCACAACTATTAGAGAAAGACAGGTGATTCATTAAATGTTTCTAATGAGGGGCGCCTGGGTGGCTCAGTCCGTTGAGCGTCCGACTTCGGCTCAGGTCATGATCTTGAGGTCTGTGAGTTCGAGCCCCGCGTCGGGCTCTGTGCTGACAGCTCGGAGCCTGGAGCCTGTTTCAGATTCTGTGTCTCCCTCTCTCTCTGACCCTCCCCCGTTCAAGCTCTGTCTCTCTCTGTCTCAAAAAGAAATAAACGTTAAAAAATTAAATGTTTCTAATGAATTCTGATGTCATTTCACTGAAAATTTATCTTCTGTGAGGGAGAATATTTGAAGGTGAAAAATGCATTCAATGGCAGAAAGTTGTCCTAGAATATTTCTACATTGTGAATGGGACCTTTGAGATGGGCCTTGTTACCTACTTCATTAAAACATAATAGTATATAAAAGAGCTATCTCAAAGAGAATGGGAGAAAACATTATCAATTTTGTCAGGTTTTATTTTGAGTTGTAATTACTGGTCTCATTAATTATATAGATAAATTTTATCAAACCAATAAAAATTAGCCATTATGATGATTTACCAAAAACTGGAAGTATTATATTAATCTATTTGATGGTTTAATGAGGCACAATCAATTTTTATTAATTTTATATGTAAGAAAACTGTTAAAATATTACTAGGAGAAAGCTTGTATTTAATATTACCGCTACTAATTCTTAATCATGCAGAGATTCTATTAATTCAGATTATAGTTTAGTGTTAACTTCTATCTGCAAGCTAATAACACTATCACTGTTCCACCCATATGTAAGTATTTCTTTATTATTAACAAAGTGCTTATACAAATCATATACAAACATACCCAGCCAACTTTTGAAGTAAACAGGGTAGATGTTATTTATCACATCTTACTAATAAGAAAGCTGGAATTTGGAGAAAATCTTTACAGATTGATATTTGTAAAAAGTGACTTGAATTGGAACAAGCACATAGATACTTACAATAATTTTAATATATGTCAGAGCATGTTAAAAAATGACAAGAATCATGGTTTTCAAATATGAACACTGGGAAAGTTATTATCTCTTTCTCAGTTTTGTTTTTTTTTTTTTTTTTTTAATTTGTCATATATGGGTAGTAACTGATGTCAATGGTGCGGTGGTGAAGACTGTGTGATAATGTATGTGATACGCAGCGTAGGACCTAACAGTAAGAATTCAATAAGCCATATCTTAATGGAAGATGTTGAGGACTGATAAAAGGTGAATGTGTTAGGTAGCATTTTGAATCTTTCTGCTTTATATGACCCACAACTTGTGATTTATCTATACGACATCTATAGGCTTTATCTACAGAGTGTCTTTAGAGTTTCCTTCTTTCCAGATTCACTAATGAAAAAATGATTTTGTGCTGTTATATGTCCAGAGGGACACATGATTCTTGATACTCCTCATAGTGGAATTATAGAACTTCAGGTTTGTGAAGAGGACTTAATAATTCACATTGTCTTTCACTTTGTCCTGCTTTTTAATACTCTACAGACAAGTACCAATCAATTTGACTTTTCTGGTTGAAAGCAGATAGATTTTGAGAACTACCTGGTCAAGCAGAACTCAGAGCCAGCATTCTTTCAGTGTGCATTTACTGAGTATATATTATGTACCAGGCACACACCAGGCATACCATTAATGTTATATGCACTTTGCCTGGAAAAAGTGTTTATTTGAAAAACATTAAAATTAATATGTATGTATATATATTCATTAACTTAAATTCCAATTAGCTAACATACAGTGTAATATTAGTTTCAGGTGTGCAATATAGTGATTCATCGATGCCACACATCACCCAGTGCACTGCTCATCACATCAAGTCCACACATCACCCAGTGCTCATCACAACAAGTGTCCTACTTATTTCCCATCACCTATTTCATCCCTCCCCCCTCACCTCCCTTCTGTAACTATCAGTTTGTTCTTTATAGTTAAAAGCCTATTTCTTGGTTTTCCTCTCTTTTTTCCCTTTTTTCCCTCTTTTTTTCTCTTTTTTTTTTCCTGATTTGTTTTGTTTCTTAAATTCCACATATGAGAGAAATCACATGAGATTTGTCTTTCTCTGATTGACTTCGCTTAGCATAATATCCTCTAGCTCCATCTATGTGGTTGCAAATGGCAAGATTTCATTCTTTTGCATGGCTGAGTAATAGTCCATTGTAAATATATACCACATCCACTTTATCCATTCATCAGTCAGTGGACATGTGGGCTGTTTCCATAGTTCAGCTAGTACAAATAATGCTGTTGTAAATATCAGGGTGCACGTATCCCTTTGAATTAGTGTTTTCATATTATTTGAGTAAGTACCCAGTAGTGTGATTCCTGGGTCATAAAGCATCTCTATTTTTAAGTTCTTGAGCAAACTCCACACTATTTTCCAGAGTGGCTGCACCAATTTGCATACCCTCCAAAAGTGCACGAGGTTTCCATTTTCTCAACATCTTCACCAACACCTGTTGTTTCTTGTGTTACTGATTTTAGTTGTCCTGACAGGTGTGAGGTGATATCTCATTGTTATTTTGAAATGCATTTTCTTGATAAGTGATATCATATGGGTATCTTTTTAAAACTAGGAATATTTTTTCTTGTGTGGGGAACATTTGTGCCATAAAATGACAATGGTTAGATTATTACTTTACTGATTAGTTTAAAAGATCCCTGTATAAGGACTTTTCTTGGCTGGGAGAATAGTGGAAATTATAATTCATATCTGTATTTGATACAATGTTGAATGGTGAAACTGGAACCAGTACATAATAGTAGCTTCAGAAAGTACATAATGGTAGTACATAATAGAACCAGTACATAATAGTAGCTTCAGAAAGGCAAAAAGAACCAGAAACAGAGTGAGAGGGGAAAAAAATCTAGTATGTACTAAATGGCCCTAATATACTAGCACTGTGCCTCTTACATAGTTTTGACTTTGAAAGTTGTTTCTCC
Source organism: Prionailurus bengalensis (assembly GCF_016509475.1). Taxonomy (NCBI): domain Eukaryota; kingdom Metazoa; phylum Chordata; class Mammalia; order Carnivora; family Felidae; genus Prionailurus; species Prionailurus bengalensis. Next base: position 32,044,962 of record NC_057347.1, read on the forward strand.
TGTGTTTCCTATCTCAGTGAATCTACCCTGTTTCTCAGGCTCAAAACCTAGCTCTTCTCTTACTTCCTATTCCCCATATTTAATTGTTGCTTATTTTCTTTCAAACTCCTGGGTCTGTCCACAAATTACTGTTACTTCTTTCACTGCCTTACTTTGAACCACCATTATCTCTTACATAGCTTACTGCAAAAACCTTCTAAATGGACCTCTTCCTCCGGATTTGTCTCCAACCCAGCCAATTCCATGCACCAAACCATACAATGACTTTGCTAAACCACACTTCTAAGGCACTCCCTCCCCTTCCATAAAGTCCGATCGGCAGTGCCATTCAAGCCACTGGTGCCTCCCCCTTTTCTTTTTCACCTTCTGCTTTTACCACCTGTCCAACTTGATGCTCTAATCCCATGATGTGCTAGTCCCAAATATGCCATGGCATCTGGGGAAACAGCTCATGCATCAGAGTCAGATAGAGAGAGTATCAGCTCTATAATTATAGGTTGCTGAGGTTGAGGTTTAAATGAGATATGCAAATTGCTTAGTATGGTGCGTGACCCATAGAACACACTCTAAAAAGTCTGTTTGTTGTTTTCTTTGACTCAGTGTCCCCTCCACATAGAACTTCATACCTCCCTCGTCTTACCTGTTTCTCTTGGTTACCTCTTTTGTGTGCTTCAGGTATTTCATAAGTTACAGGTCATTTTACATAAGATTTCCCTTAGCTCTTAAGTTTGCATTGGATAATTCTCCCATGCACTGCGTTGTTTCTCTCTGTTAGATGCACTATTCTAAATTTGCCACTTGTGTGTTTTGAACACTACAAAATAAACTCCTTGAGTGCAGTGACCTGTCATACAGGTGCCACTCAAAAATGTTTGTGAAGGAACAATGAATACATGCATGCTAAAACTAATAATGATAGATACTACTTACGGAATTTTTATTATGTGCTAGACCCTGGGCTAGGTTCTTAAATATCTTTCTCACTTCCTCTGTCTCTTCAGGCATTTATGAACAGGTGACCTTTGAACAACGTGGAGGGTTGGAACACCAACCTCCTGTGCAGTTGAAAACCTATGTATAACGTTTGACTCCCCCAAAACTTAACTACGAATAGCCGAGTGTTAATTCGAAACCTTATCAATAACGTAAGTTGATCAACATGTTTATGATATACTGTGCGTATGTATGATATTCTGTATTCTTATAATAACGTTAGAGAAAATTCTATTAAGAAAGTCATAAAGAAGAGAAAATGCATTTACGGTACTCTACTGTATTTACTGAAAAAAAAATTGGCATTTAAGTGGACCTGCAAAGTTTAAACCTGGGTTGTTCAAGAATCAACTGTACCTCTCTCTCTCTCTCTCATACATATATATGTACATGTATACATAAATATGTATGTAAAATGTAAAATTTTGTATATACCATATATTATGTATATGTATATGTATTTAATTCAGTTTAATTCTTTTTTTAAATTTTTTTAACGTTTATTTTTTTGAGAGAGAGACAGACAGAGTGTGAGCTGGGGAGGGGCAGAGAGAGAGGGAGACACAGAATCTGAAACAGGCTCCAGGCTCTGAGCTGTGAGCACAGAGCCTGATGCGGGGCTCAAACTCGGGAACTGTGAGATTATGACCTGAGCTGAAGTTGGACACTTAACCTACAGAGCCACTTGGGCGCCCCACAGTTCTGTTTAATTTTTAAAACAACTTTATAATTCTCTGAGGCATTACTATCTTCATTTAACGATGAGAAACTTGAGGCTCAGACATGATAATTTTCCACCGCAGCATAGCGAGTGGCTGGGATTTAGGCTTACACACAACTCTAAACTCCGTGTATTTTGGATTTTGCCATACCATCCTGTCTCCAGTTCACAGCCTAAGTGGTGTGAAAGACATTTCTGTTTTGAAAAGGAATGGGAGAAAATGAATGGAGTATACCCTGACACGTTTAGAAGGTCACAGCAGAAAGATAGTTTACTGGGGTCTCATAACTGTTCCATACTGTCGGCATCTGGTATTTTTAATTCATAGAAAAGAAAGGTAGGACTTGTGTTGTTTTACTTGAGGCTATGCAGTTCCTAGATGGGATCTCACATGGCAGCCTTCCCTGTTCCATCTTCCTCTTCACACACTCTCCATGGTCCCTCCTGGTTTCCCGCCTTTTCTTGCTTGTAGCTAATGTGTTTTTATATCTACTCTCACAGAGATGTTACTGAAGTCTCTGAGCAAAACACTGCTGAAGAACACAGGCATTGGTGCTGGAAGTGCTTTCTCCAGCTGTGGGATGTTTCACTCATCTGAAACAAAATTAACCTTTTTGTTGTGAGTGCAGCCAGCTCTCATTCTGCAGTGGGAGGCGTGGCTCCAGGTGGAACTAAGGCTGCAAGGCCGCCTCTGTTCTTGCCTAGATTTTGATCTTTCTCCCTTCTGAACTGGTAAACAAAACCTCCTCTCTAGGCCTGAAATTTTTTTTTTTTTAAATTTTTTTTTTCAACGTTTATTTATTTTTGGGACAGAGAGAGACAGAGCATGAACGGGGGAGGGGCAGAGAGAGAGGGAGACACAGAATCGGAAACAGGCTCCAGGCTCTGAGCCATCAGCCCAGAGCCCGACGCGGGGCTCGAACTCACGGACCGCGAGATCGTGACCTGGCTGAAGTCGGACGCTTAACCGACTGCGCCACCCAGGCGCCCCATAGGCCTGAAATTTTTTACAGTGATTCTCCGGCCAAAAGAAAATGATTCTTCCAAAGTGTGGAGAAAAATTGGCCAGGTTTGAGCCTGTTTTGCATTAAAAGTGGCAACGATGTGCCAAAATCGTAAAGAACATGCACATCCCCTTTGCTTATACTCATTTGTACATAAATTACTGATCCTGGGGCGGTGAATCAGTTGTACAGAAAGTAAGGCACAGCTTCTCTCTCACTCTGTGGAAGACACTAGCTGCTCATTTTCTGGCGGCTGGATTTTACACATGAGAATTTCCCCTCACGTTTGGCAATTTATCTACAGCATTTTACATGTCAAAACACACCATCGTTTTGAAGCCATTCCATATCAACACTAACAAGAGTTCTTTGTTTCTTACACTGGAAGTTTAAGCTCCCATAATAAGATTCATTGAACTGATTGATCCTTTATCAAGGTAAAAAGTGAGAATGGTTTCAATTTCTAATACAATATTCTCACTAATAAGAACACCCCCACTTTTCTTCAGTAAAAAAAAGTAATAATAATAACCATCAAATCTTACACAAAATAATAATCCTGTTGTTCTTTTGTGTTATATTTATACAGTGCCTTCCAAATGTGTAAAACTCAGTTACAGTTATTAGCTCTTGTTTAATTAACAATTTGGAAAAAAAAATTGAGTATCTGCTTTTTAGCAATCATTGGATTGGGTTCATGGCATCTTCATTGCAATTGTGTGAGGTAGGCTGTATTATATCTTGTTCTGAGAAGAGGAAACTGAGGCCCAGAGAAGTTAAATTATATGACAAAGGCACACACAGCCTATCACCGTTAGAAACTGGGCTTGAAGATCTTTTTAGCCAAAACTTGATTCCTGTTTCATGACGTTTTGCCTCTTCTACAACTAGACATAACGCCCTCAGAAATTAATGCCAGCCTTAGCTACAGCCAAATTATTTAGTAACACTACCGAAAATAATCACCCCTGAGTAGATCTAAGGATTTCCCAAAATGAGCTATTTGAAAAATTTCCAAATTATTTCTAACTGCTGTATATTGGGCAATAAAAGAAATTGCTTTCTTGTATTTTTCCCCCTTTGTGTACCTGCTCACAAAAATCATCTCATACATAATGCAAGGTAATAAACTACAGCTTGTAATGGCTGTAAAGCCTGGCCCATGTAGAAATAGAACTGGAAATCCATAACTAGTGATGTACCTTTCAAATGCAATTCAAGTTTGACAAACATTAAGCAATTTGGGCAGGCACTTGCAACCAATGTTTCCTCTGAGTGTTTTTTAGGTGTCTCATCATCAGGCTATTATTCCAAAGTGCTGGGAAGAATTAATGATTTCCTTCAGGTAAATCACAGTGGATTGAAATGCCACACAGGAGTAAGCATTGCCCATTTTCTTGGGGCAGGAGGTAGGGTAATGGGAGCTCCCTGTTAACATGCTGTTCTTTTAAAATGCTGGTTCTCTTGAAATTCTATTTTCTTTGTGGCTTCTAAAACTATGTTGCCTTTTGATTATAATTTCAAACACAATTGGTATTTCCTCGACAAAATAAGTACATTTGCTTATGAAAACATGAATATAACTGATCAGTGGCTTTGTTCCCTTGGGTATATGAAACAAAATAGTTTGCAGTTACTAAAAGATTAGCGATTTCTTTTACCAAGGAACATCCCGTTTAACTAAAGTGCCTTGCTCACATAGACCAGTTTTATGCATATTAAGAGGCATTCTTTAGAAGAATCTAAACACATCTGTTTTTGAAGTTTTCTTTTGCTATTTTGGAGGGGGCAAGAGGTTCTTAGAATTTACTGTTTATTTATTTTTTAGGAAAAAGAAAACTTCATAATTTACACATTTTTATCTTTGAAATGCACACTGAAAGGCATTAGTTTTTGCCAACTGCGTTATCAGAGAGAGATGGAAAAATTTTGACCTGCGCATAGGGCATAAATTAGGAGATTCAAGCAAAGACCATGATCTTCTCAAAAGATTCGAAAGCTAAGGACCACATGTTCTTAACCACATACACCTCTGTTGGGTAAGAAGAAATTCTCTGCTCTTTTCTCCCCTCCTCTCCCTTCCCTTCCCTTCCCTTCCCTTCCCTTCCCTTCCCTTCCTTTCCCTTCCCTTCTGTCCCTTTCTTTGATTTCTGTTTGTTTGTTATTATAGAAAAAGTAAAACAGCTTCAAGAGTAGAGACAATAGGATAATGTACTATATACTCATCATCCACAACAATTTATTTCATCTATATTCCTCCCTGCTGCCCTTGACCATCCTTAGATTATTTGGAACAATCTCGCTTCATTCTTAAATATTTTGGTGTGTATTTATACAATATAATAACATTTTGAAAACCATAACCATAACACCATTGTCACAACTAACAAAATTAACACTGCCTAGATTATTGTTTAAATCTGCCCAATAGTTTCTTTCCACTTGGTTTCTTCAAATACATCACATTTATCTGAGATTTCTGTTAATGTCTGTGAATCTGTGTGTTTCTTCTCCAATGTTTTATTTTTTCCATGTATTTATACAACAAAAAGATGCGTTGCTCTGCAGTATTTTTTACATTCTAGATTTTGCCAATTGCTTCCTTGTGATGCGGTTTAACATCTTCCTCTACCCCTTTATTTTCTGTAGATTGATAATTTGATAAGAGTCTTGATTGGACTACTTCAGAGACTGGGCTGCATACTTCTCATTTGATGAAATCAAGAGGCTTATAATGTCTTGTCTCTTGTGTGTGTGTGTGTGTGATTTTGCAGTATATTCTATTACTGTTCAACAAATCATTTCCTTCTCCTTCTCATGCTTCCTTTTCACCATCCTTCAAAAGAGGAATATACCTCTCCACTCCATTGGTGATAAGCTTAGCCATTACCTTGCTTTAGCCTCTGGAATGTGAGTGAATATCCCATACATCACATCTACACCAAGGCTCAAGTGTGCATGCTACAGTTTAGTCTTCTAGAACTTCTGGCTTCTGCCATGAGCATCATGGGACTTCTTTCGTCTTGGGTCATAGATTGTAAAGGCTGAAGTAGACCTGAAACCAACTCAAATTTGGAGTTAAGCACAACTTAACATCACCTGACCCACAGACCCAATTAACTGTTTCATAACCAAGAAATAAATGTTTGCTGTATGCTACTGAGTTTTGTGACTATTTTCTGAATGTTATTGTAGCAAAAGTTTAATGATATAGACATAATATGGACCAGTAGATTAAGGTGTTACCAGATTGCTTCATCTTCTTTCTAATAGTTAAAAGACTTTCTTAAAGGTTTTGGCAACTATTGATTATTGTTGCCTAGAGCCTTTATTTTATAATGGTTTGCAAAGTGGTGATAGTCTAAGTCTGTCATTCCTCACCCATGTATTACTCTCAGAAGAGTACCTGAGGAGGTACTCTGAGATATTTATAAAGGAGTGTTAGGGTAATTTTTTGGTGTGTACTTTCACTTAATTTGCTGTTTTTAAGAATTATGAATTGGTGGGGCACCCGGGTGGCTCGATAGGTTAAGCATCCAGCTCTTGGTTTCAGCTCAGGATCTCATGGTTCATGAGATCGACCCCCACCTTGGGCACTGTGCCAACAGTGAGCAGCCTATTCGGAATTCTCTCTCTCTCCCTCTCTCTCTCTGCTCCTCCCTCTCTCACACTCTCTCAAAATAAACAAACTTAAAAAAAAAAAAGAATAATGACTTGGTTCTCTAGCATCCTCCAAATGACGCTAATCAGATTTTATTTTATTATATTTTGTAAGTATTATGTACACATGCAGTTCATCATTATAAAAAACAAACACTATTTGATGTATTTTCACCAATTGCTGGTACTAATTTCTTTGATGCTCATATTTTCTAATTTTAAAATGTTATTTCTAAACCCAATATTGATAAGTTTCTTGAGCTCTAGAATTGGAGCCTTCCGCTTTTATTTTTTGAGTGGAGCTACTTTTCATTTCTCTAAAACCTGAAAATCACTACTAGGATTTTTGGAAGAAGAAAAATTGCTGACAGTAAAATTCCTTAATGGAGTGAGTCAAAAGCAGTGGTCTTTGGCTGTTAGAAAATCCCCAGAGAGGGTGCAGTATACTAGCTAATCATTGGGAGATATACCATCTAAGATTTAGGGACCTTACAATTCATGAAGTGTCTTTGGTAAGGGATCCCTGACATAAAGATAGCATCCCAGTTAAGTGATCTTCAGTAAATGACAAATAAAGGATTAACTGCCTGGAGCATTAGTCCCACTAATTCAGTATTTATAGGTATTCAAGTTATTAGCTTTTTAATTAACACTGAAAGATCTGAAAGTACCTAATTGTATTCCATTGTAATTATATTAAATTATGCACATGAAAATTAAAATTCTGGTTTTCTAATATTCTCTTTAAGAATGTGCAAACACAGTTGATGTTTTCTTAATAAATGTCTCTCAACTGTTATTATGTTTCTAAACAGAACAGAAAAAAATACAAGTTAATAGTGCTCATTTAAGTATGTTGTATCCAGTTGGGATTATAGAATTAAAGCAGGATTTACACTAGGGTATTAGAGATATACTACGTCCATTTATTTAATTCACTGTAATAATAATCTGCTCATTGAATTATTTAACACATCTTTTTATAAAGTACTTTGTGCATTCAGGTTTGAATGTGGGTAGATTAGATTGTTACATTTACTTCCTTTAAAACAAAATCAACTGGAAGATCTATTTCAGAACCCACAGAATAGAAATGAAATAAAAGAAAGCAAATACAAATTTGAGGGAAAGTGTAAAATTCTACTTCTGACTCCCTAATTGTTCACTTGGGCTCAACTTTAATGATGCTGGCTTAAGAATCTTTTCTTAAAATATTTTTAATGTATTATTATTATTATTATTTTGAAAGAGAGAGAGAGCGAGCCTGAATGTGCACAAGCAGGGGAGGGGCAGAGGGAGAGGGAGGGAGAGAGTCTTAAGTCTCAGGACTATGAGATCAAGACCTGAGCCAAAATCAAGAATCTGATGCTTAACCGACTAAGCCACCCAGACACCTTAATTAGGAATCTTAATGAGTGAAGCCTCTACTACTGAAAGTTTTCAGTTATTTTACTGGAATACCAAAAAAAGTTTTTTTTTTAAAATACTTTATTTTACACCTTAAGGATACATGCTGTCTGTGGTTGGTAGTATAATGTAATGAATACTTTATATAATGACTCAAATATAGGGTCAACTCTAGTGTTTAAGAACTGGGGGCAGATTTCTGTTTTGGAATGGTTTGTGAGGCCAAGAAGATTTGGTTTGACATGTGTCTGATCTAAAGAGATGTGGCAGGATGATATATAAAGTGTTGATATTGCCCTGTCACACCCACACCTTAAAATTAAAAAAAAAATTTTTTTTAATGTTTACTCATTTTTTTTGAGAGACAGAGAAAGACAGAGCATGAGCCGGGAGGGGCAGAGAGAGAGGGAGCCACAGAATCCGAAGCAGACTCCAGGGCCTGTTAGCACAGAGCCCAGTGAGGGGCTTGAACTCATGAACCGCAAGATCATGACCTGAGACGAAGTCGGACGGTTAACCAACTGAGCCATCCAGGCACTTCTTTATTTTTATTTTTTATTCTTGAGAGAGAGACAGAGACAGAGCATGAGTGGGGGAGGGACAGAGAGAGAGAGAGAGAGAGAGAGAGAGAGAGAGGGAGACACAGAATCTGAAGTAGGCTCCAGGCTCTGAGCTGTCAGCACAGAGCCTGACACAGGGCTCGGACTCACAGACCACGAGATCATGACCTGAGCCGAAGTCGGAGGCTCCACCGGCTGAGCCACCCAGGTGCCCTGGAGACCTTAAAATTTTTACCATCCTCCACCCCCATCTGAGATATGGTATAGGAAGCCTGCATTTCTCCATGGCCAGTAAAAATAACAGTCCCAAAATTAGAGAAAAAATAGTTCCTGTTTTACAATTCAAAATCTTCATTCTGATGAAAGATAGAACTGGGAAGAATACGTCCTGAGGCAGCCACCCCAACCCTCTCTTCAGCTACTTCCACCTCTTGCAAGTTGAAAAGCAGAAAATGAGATAGAGGCAGGAGTCTTAAAACCCTGTCTGTCATTTAAAGAGGGCCCTGTCCCTCACCTTCCTCACCCAGGTAAGTATGCCTTAATTAATTGTCTTAATTACACCCCAAATCAGCAGCCTAACACAACAATTGAGTTATCATCAATAATAATTACTCATGATTCTGTATGTCACCTGGATTCATCTGGATAGTTCTGAGGCACCGTATACTGGGGCTGCGGTTATCTAGGGGTTCAACTGGACTAAAGTATCCAAGATGGTTCACTCACATGATTGACGTGCTGATGTCAGCCAGAAGACTGGGCTGGGCTAAGTGAGGGCACTGGGATCACTAAGTATCTCTCTCTCTTTCTAGGTAGTTTCAGGTCCTCTTCCTCTTTATGCTCCTACAATTTGTTTTCTCCAGCAGGTTAGCTGGGCTTCTAACATGGCAACCCAAGGCTTCCAGGAGGACAAAGATAGAGGCTTCCAGTCCTTCCAGGCACAGTGATACTTGTCTTACATTCCCTGCACAGATTCAGCTTTGAAGGGAACATCCACAGGAACGTGGATTCTACAGGATACTGGGGGTCAACTCTGAAGAGTAGCTACCATGAGAGTGGAAAACTCCTTTACACTTACAGATCTGAGAATAGAAAGGATATTGCCCGCTTTTACCTGGTTGCCCTGGAAGGTGGCAGTTCCCACACTTTTCCCAACATCTCACAGCCTGGGAATGTACAACACAGCTCCATTGATTTACTAGGTATATGGAGCTGAGAGAATACCTGAGTTTGGCCTCAAAGGGAGTCGAACCAGGAACCAGGAGAGGCTTGTAGTCTTGGGGAAGGGATGTAGGGTGCTGTACCTGACAAGTAAGGATTTTTACAAGAAGTAACTTACTCCTTTATAGAAAATTTATAGATTGTAAAAGCCCATGAAAAGCCATGTGTTCTGTCTCTCTCTCGAAACAGAATCATTCTTATCACTGATAATTGAGAACCCAGGGTTCTATAACTTGAGCTGATCACAATTTTAGGTAACATAACGTTTTTTCAGTTTCAGCGTGCTGAAGCAATGGAATCATTAAGACTTTTCCATCATTCATGGAATGAATTCATTTATTCATCCAACAAATAGTTATGGAGAACTTGAACAGTTTTAGGAGACACAGCAAAGCCAACAGTTCACGAAAGACCTGCTTTCATTAGGCTTTTGTTCTGATGTTAGAGAGGAGACAGATAATACAAAAAAAATAGAATATACACTGTGTGTGATATGTAATATTAAGAAAATTATAGCAGAAAAGGCGTTTCAGTGTGTGTTTGTGGAAAACAAGAAGAGACAGTAGGGTGTGCCTTGCTGAGAATATGCCCTTATAAGCCTGCAGCAGGGAGGGGAGCAGACCATGCAGATATCTAGGGGAAGACCATTCCTAATAGAGGGAAAACCAACTGAAAATACCCTATGGTGAGAGCATGTCAAGTTTGCCTGTAGAATCTCAAGATAGCTCGTAAGCTTGGACTAGGATGAAGAAAGAGGAGAAAACCCCACAAAACAAAACAAAACAAAACAAAACACAAACAACAACAAATAAAGAAAAACCCAGAAGATGTTAGGGGAGGTAGAAGAGAGCATGGTCGAAGAGGAAATAGTCTGGAAGCCTTTTTCAGTTGTACAAGAGAATTAAACCACATAAAAATGATTTGAGTGACGTTTTCTTATCCACTATTTGTACCATGGTGCAGAGCTAGTCCCATCCCCAATGCATACAAAATAACTCATTCACGACATTTAATGCATACCTTAGAACATCAGGGCTCAGTTCATTCGGAGAATGCTTCAATTAATTTCAGAGAAAGGTTGGCTTTCTAGGCCATTACAGGGTCTTGGATTTTGTTGTGAGTTCTAGGGAGAGAAGAGTGGGGTTGTTTCATGCGTATTTTTAAAGGATCAGTGTGGGTGCTTGGTAAGGTAAAAAATTTTCCCAAACTTCTAGTCATGTATTGTAATACATTCTATGAAGTTAAAAGACATCAGGTTTGCACCATCTAGGTATTGACTATATTTCAAAATTTTAAAGAAAATTTCATTTAGTATGGTTCTATGCATGGGAATAAATCCAAAGAAACAAAAATACCATTATAACTCATTATCTAAATACTTTTGGTGTATGTATAGAAGCCATAATGGGTTTTATAGTTTTTGTTTTATTTATTAATTCCTATGGGATAGGTGAGACTGAAGTTCTATATTTTAAACAATTTTTAAGGTTTATTTATTTATTTTGAGTGAGAAAGAGCACAAGTGGGGGGAGAGAGAGAGAGAATTCCAAGCAGGTTCTGCACTGTCAGTGTGGATCCCAATGCAGGACTTGAACTCACAAACCATGAGACCATGACCTGAGCCAAGGTCAAGAGCCAGACGCTTAACCGACTGAGCTACCCATGCACCCCATAAAGTTCCATATTTTAAAAGTATTTTAGAATGTCATAGGTCTCATTCATTTATTCATTCATTTAACTGTGGATATTCACCATGTTACTTTACAGAATGGCATAAAACGTAAGTGACTCCTGCAGGAAAGTGAGGAAAGAGAGAGGAGAATTGGGGTTAGGGAGGGAGGAGTTGGGGGAAGAAAGAAGGAGAATGGGGGGGTGGAGGAGGGAGAGAGGGAGAAATGGACTGAAGGAGGTAGGTTGGGAGGAAGAAATAGAGGAGGTAGAGGGAAGGAGGGAGGTAGAGGAAGGGAGAGGGAGGAAGGGTGGGAGAAACAGATCGAGAGAGAGTGCACGCGTGTAAGGGAGCAGCTTGGTTATAGCTTCTAGTTCCCATTTTCCCTAAACTGTGGTTGTTTACCTATATATATATATATATATATATATATATATAATTTCCTGAGTATACCACTATACTTTAGATAGATTTCTAGTTCTGCATAAGCTAGTTTATAATGCATAAGCCAGTTTTATTTTACCTGCTCAAGAAGTATCTTAATGAAGACACCTCTTAGCTACAAATTTCTTTCTTGCAGAACCATTACATCACATGACTTCTACGTGCCATACTGGACAGATAGAAAGGAGTTAACTGAGTGTGTTATTATCTTCAACCCATTCATTCTAAAAGCAGGCTGATCCCATAACAAGCTAATTGATTTTGTCATGTCATAAATTGCCATCAATTGCCTTCTTTGCTTTTCTGCTGTTCAGAGAGAAATTTTCTTTAAATGGATTTCAAATGGTGTTTGTTGGATTTTTCTCCATCTTAAGTGCCTTCTAAATATTTCAGTGGTGGATCACCTGCCAGGCCATGATAATTTGTCATCATGAAGAAAGAGGGAATAAATATTTTTGTAGGAAATATATGTAAATGATTCTGCAGAGTACAAAACCATCCACCACTGAATGCTTGCCTGTTGTTCATGTTTGGTACGATTATTGCCTGGCTTATGATAAACAGCAGGAATATTCTATTTCCGAGCTTCTTAAAATGCCTCTAGATCTTTACATTTTAGACTCACTTTATTTCCCTAAAGGCTATATTATCAGGTGTGCATTTTTTTGTTTTGGTTTTAATACTTTCGTTTGGAATATGATCTACCTGCTGAAAACTGCACAAATCATTAAGTGTATGGTTTGAGGGGGTTTTCACAACATCCAGCCCCCAGATCAAACACAACATTCCCAGCACCATAAAGCCTTCACGCTCCTAATCACTACTTCTCCTGGCAAGTGCAATCACTATCCTGTGTTCTCACACTTCAGATTTTCCTGTTTTTTGGAACTTTATGTAAAGATGCAGTTTTTACTTGTGTCATATAAAGTACTCTTTTGTATCTGGCTTCTGTCAGTCATAGGTTCATGGAATGCATACAAGTGGTTGTAATAATAGCCGTCATTTGTTTATTCTGATTCCTGTGCGGTATTGCACTGTACGAACATGTTACCGCAGGACTCTGAGTTACGAAACTGACACCAAATTGCCAAATTATGAACCTGAGCAGGACACTGAGGTCAATGAGTGGAACAAAAAAAGATACAACACTTCGCTTCAGGACAATTTCCCAGGAAAACAGCCTCTGAGATGATGATGAGTGTATGATAAGTTTTCTGGAACTCGTTCTCTCCAGCAACACGTGCCAGGAGACAGGGAGGAAGCAGGAGAAGGCAGAGAAGAGGCTGAGCTGTGATATAGTCACGATGTAGCCCAGCCAATCCAAGGTAGGGCAGTCCTTCAGACTTGTCTTAGCTTCCATCAGGGGAGCTAGTCCTTTGTCCTCACATTGACTAGTCATTAGGTTCATGTTGCCTATCATGTGGGGACTTGAGCTTGGAACAGGTGGCTCGGTGTAACACAGCACCTCCTACATTCCTTGTTACAGGAATATTTAAAAACATCAAATCTTGGGGCGCCAGACCCGGTTAAGTGTCCAACTTCGGCTCAGGTCATGATCTCATGGTTTGTGAGTTCATGGGTCGGCCTCTGTGCTGACAGCTCAGAGCCTAGAGCCTTCCCCAGATTCTGTGTCTCCCTCTGCCCCTCCTCTGCTCGCAGTCTGTCTCTCACATTGTCTCAAAAATAAATAAACATTAAAAAAAATTTTTTTAAACATCAAATCTAACAGGCTTTGTGATGCTAATAAGTATGCATATACAAGCATTCAGTCAATGTTAGAGCCCTTCTGACTTGGAAATAAGACAAACAAACAAACTTTTATTTTATTTTATTTCATTTTTAATATTTATTTATTTTTGAGAGAGAGACAAAGTGCAAACAGGGAAGGGGCAGAGAGAGAGGGAGACACAGAATCTGAAGCAGGTTCCAGGCTCTGATCTGTCAGCACAGAGCCTGACACAGGGCTCAAACTCACAAACCATGAGATCATGACCTGAGTTGAAGTTGGATGCTTAACCAACTACGCCACCGAGGCGCCCGAAAAAAACAAACTTTAAATTGAGCTGGGAGTAGACTATTGGAAGAAATACTTAACATTATATAACAATTTTGTGGTGAACGTCATGCTCTCCTGTGTCCTGGGTGCCTCGTAATCTGCACATTGCTCTTATAATGGAGGAAAAAGAAAGAAGCCTAAATTGCATCGCCCCACCTTCGATGTTGAATACATCTCCATGTCTGCCTTTCATGATGGCAAAGAACAGAAGAAAAAGGTAAGAGGAAGAAAAAATAAGGAGCAGCATTTACTGACCATGAGACTATGTCCAGGGCTGTCTCATACTTTACGTTATTTTGTCTCATGAAATCTTCATCACTTTGTGAGGTATGTATAATTCTCCCCACTTGAAGAGGAAAACAGAACACTATGGATCGACAGTTCCTAAGTGTTCCAAATAACACTCTTACATTCATCCAATTCCAGGTTGCTTTTCCTTCCAAACACAGCACACTTTCTCTCCATGAGATGAGAGGAAATGAGCATACGATGCAGGAGTAGAGCAGGTATTTTGCCCTTGTTTACACTAGGTGTGTGTCATTTAACTTGAAAGATACAGGAGTTACTTACACCATGCTTTTCAGCTGATTTTGAGTGTTATAACTCACATTTAGGGGCCTCCACCCATTAGAAAATACACCCTATGAGGATGGAGACCAGGGCCACCCCCCTATCACCAGCACCTAGAGCACAGCTACAGGGAGCTCAATAAATATTTGCTGATTTAATACACACAGCCATCAGCTGTCATAGTTCTGTGTGGCTTAAACACCAACTGATATGCATCTGATTAAGCTAGTCAGTTAGCAATAGATGTGAAATGTGGAATTTATTTGTGCAAATGCAGATAATAATTCAGGAGTTCTTCCATTTTCAGAAATCTATCCAGAGTTAGAGCTTCATCCAGGGGCATGCACTTACGAATTAGGTTTCTCAGTGTAAAGAACCCTTTTACAAACGGAAGGGGACTTTCAGTTTTTTTTCTGTCTCCCCCTGCTTTCTCATACTTTCCCTTTTCCCTTCTTTATTTTTGTAAAAAAAAAAAAAAAGATATGGTGGAATGACTTCTGAGAGAATAAAACACCAAAAGAGCCAGACACAGAGACTCTGAAACTGAAGGGGAACGTGAGGACCAGTTGTGGTAACATTTCTAGAGGTGGGAGCCAAGGAACCAGCGAAAGAGTTTATATATAGTTAAATGGAGTGAACAAAAGGCTTCGTGTGAAGATGTTGACTGTGAGGCTTTGTTTTAAGCATGTGGAATAAATAACATGCATACCCCCAAACAGGAGAGATTGGACTTGGAAAATCTCTGATGACAGAAAAGAAGCTGTGAAATTACGATGCCTGGTGCTTTGCCTGGTGCCCTGGTGATGGTCCTTTGCAGTGGAAGGGTAATGAGATCCCAAGCTCCTCTGCTCTGGGGCATCCACAAGGACCTCATCAACACCAAATTCATATATGCCATACGTGTAGGCATTGCCATACAATAAAGAATACTGTGTCACTGATCATCCAGATGATGGATGTCACTGATCATGCAGAAAGGACAAAAAGGACAAAAAAGTCCTCTGAAAAGTCATGCGTTAGCATTTTTTTTTTATTGAGGTGATTTGACTTACAACACCGTATTAATTTTAGGTGTGCAACATAATTTGATATTTGTATATATTGTAAAAAGATCACCACCAGAAGTCTAGCTAACATCCACCAACTTACATAGTTCATACTTTGTTGTTGTTGTGATGAGAACTTTTAAGATCTATTCTCTTAGTAACTTTCAAATATGCACTACAGCATATTCAACTACAGTCACCACACTATGCATTACATCCTTATAACTTATTGTATAACTGCAAGTTTGTACCTTTTGTACAGGTTTCTACCACCTTCACCCACTTTGCCCACATGGTGTTAGCATCATTTTTAAGTGCTCAGCTCTAAAGGCAGGTTCAGAGGAGGTCTACACATTTTTTTTAGCTTGTATATTTCATAAAATTGTATTTTAAATACAATTTAAAATAAATAAATACATTAAAAATAAATGTTTGCCCTTTCACGTATTTAAGTGGATATCTAATTTTATGTTTGCTGTTGTGATTTTGTGAAATTAATATTTGTAACGTAGAGCCCCTGGGTGTTGGACGATGGGCAAAGTTTCAGTGCAAGACCACAATTGAAATAGAGAAGTTTATTACCCACAGGTCCTGGAGGAAGTTCACATTGTGCTTTGAGGGGACTCGGGGAAGTCAAAGCAGGAAGCAAGCCGAAGGAGCAGGGGCTGGGGCATATGCCTTTATTAGGGTCCATGGGTAGAGTGCTTTGGGGCTTGTGGGCTGAGGCCAGACTGGTCAATTCAAACTGAAAACAATGGGGTTTTGGTAAGCTCCACAAACGGTCTTATTGAAGGGGTGCACAAGGAGGTGGGGAAGACTGTTTATCACAAGGGTACTGGGGAAGTTATATTAGGAACTTACATTGACTTGAACTCTGTGGGTTATTATCCAAGGCATGCTCTTCATGTGGGGCTAATGTCATGTTAAGGCCCCCAAAACCTGCTTGGCCAAACAAAATAGATGCTGAGGCCACAATAACATGAAGTAGCTCACCTAAACCCTCAATAGGTACACACTGTAATGTTTAATTCCCAACATACTATTTATATTTGTTACATACATTTTCCTCAAAATTTTGAGTGGTTGATTTCCCTCCTTCAGTTTATGGAAAATATTCACCATATAATCCAAAGTGTGTGTGTGTGTCGGGGGGGGGGGGGGAGCTAGACCTGATTGGTCAGCCATTCGGTCAAATCAGAGTTATTTTTCTGACTATATTTAAGCCATTTTTCAAGGCAGATAAATGTGTTAATATGTGTCTCCTTGACAACCATTTCACCACTCTATTCTAATTATAAGAGGGGTGATAGATTAAAAGACCTAGAGACTTGCCATGTGAGTATCACCTGGAAATAAGGTACAGCCTTTGAAGTTCTTCTTGGGCTCATTTAGCTTTGGTGACATGGAATTGTTTCTTGGGAACCTTATATTCTCGGATTGTTCCTTTGTTTGGAGTCCAGAGATTTTGCGTCCCAGGGAAGTGCCCCACAGTAAAATTCAGGATGGATGAGTGTGTTTGTGTATGTGTGTGTGTGTGTGTGTGCGCGCACAGCTATCTAGAAAGAGATGCCTCTTCAGCAGATTTCAGGGTATAACAATACTCCAGGGTAATTTGCCATATGTGCTTTTGCTAGCTTAGATAAGAGAAAAAAATAGGGGAAAAAGGAAAGCATCCTTGTATTCCTGCAACCTGTATAGTAGGGAAGTGTCTAATTAGCTCTGACTATAGCAAACAACTTATTCTTTGCATGCTTGGAGGTTTCACATAGCAGTCTTCTAGATTTAAGTAACATGGATGTATGTGCCAGCCTCTAACTAGCCAAATATGACGACACATTCCTTCTTCTGAGGAAGCTCAGAGTCTAGGGGGGAAGGAAGAGTTCTAATAAGCTGTTTGTTCCAGTCAGGCCTCTGAAGAGTGTAAGATCACAGATTCTGCAATGAGGTGCAATTGAGTTTCCCTCTTCCCTGTTCTGCTCTTTACCTGCACTATAGCCTTCAGTATGTTTCTTTACATTTATGGACTTCTATTTCCTCATGTACAAAATACGGATAATAAATACTTTGTCAGTTGCTATGAGGGTTAAGTGAATTAATATGTGTTAAGTTCCTGGAATATGCTATCACTATGCTTGATTCACAAAACTACCTAGAAACATGAAAGTGGTGTGGGTCACATGCTGTATGGGCACTGCTCCCCAACATAGCTCACACCAGTGGACTCCTAGAAAAGGATCATCGTTCTATGCCCGCTGGGGTGAAAGTCACCCAGCTGGCTCATGGGCTGGGGGCATCTGCATCGAGGTACATTTGTGATCCATTTGGGTCACACCAGGGTTCTATGGAACACTGGTTGGGAGGAAGGGTGCAGAGGTAGTAGATGGTGTCTTTGCTTACCTCTCTGCCACTCAAATCATCAGGTCCCATATTTCCAAACCACTTCTTATGCCTCTGTCTTCTTTTTTCTTCAGACCTCTGGCAACTAGAATAGCTTTGTAGAACTCACCTGCATACACACCCAGTAAGCCAAGAACTAGTCCAGAGAAGTGACTACAGCAGTCCTTCCCTGGCCGTCTCTAGTTCAGCTCAGGCTCTGCCCAAGACACAACTCAGGGCAGAACCAGGAAAAGGATGCCAGGAAACCTGATGGCTCTAGGTCATACTGTCTGCTCACCTCCCTCCTCCAGGGGACAGGCATCTTTCTATAACTAATTAAATATGTTTGGCAAAGAGGACTATAGTGAGAGGCTTCACTGTGTTTCCTTCTCTTGACCTCTCCTTGCCCCCACAGCCCACACTCTGTCCATTGGTATTTCTCTAGAATTCTCATATTTTAACCTCCTTTATCCTTTGAACTTCATGTAGCTATTCACAGAAGTATTTGTTCCAGTGGCTGCTTTAAAAATGTAATGCCTACCTTTAGTTGGTTGGGCAAGTGGGATTATAAATGTTTTTTGAGGAATAAGAAAAAGGAGGGAATAAGAAAAAGGAGGAGTTTCATTGATGTTGTTTGCTGTAAAGGGAAAATCCCCCAAAATTTTAAAGGCAGAATTCTACTTAATATAGAAGTATCCGTTGCTTTCTTAGCTAACCCTTTAAGTCCAAAATTCCTAACTTTTCAGGTTCATAGAGATTCAATTGATTACAATTGATAAACCAGTGTATCTTTCCATTTATATTTTAATTTCATCACTGGATCAGAAAAGCAGTGTGATTAAAGACTATACTTTCATAAGTTGTTCTGCCTTCCTAAAGATTCAAATATAAGTAGACCTCTCTCTCCCTCTCCCCCCCTCCCCCCTTCCCCACCACATCCTCTCTTTCTGTATCTCAGCATTTAAGATTCAGGCACTTTTTAATCTAAGAAATATTTAAAACCAGAATGTCTTAGACAAATTAAAAAAAAAACTTGTCTTGACTATCAGGGAAAACACGAGTGTCAATCATCTCTGAGATTTTAAATGCCCAACTCTAAGATTTAAAGTAATTTAGGCCATAGCACCTTGGATTTACACCGTAATAAGGCAAAAACAAGGTGTGCAAGGACGCATTCTGTCCACAAACTGTATAACCTTTTAAATGTGCCCTAGGATTCTTAATATTAAAATTATAAGAATTGAAATATTCAGCCCTTTATAGTGAGGTGAGTAGGGGGGAAGGTTCACTTGACAAAGAAAATGTATGGTAATTTATCTACTCCTTGACTTTATGAAAAGGTAGCCCTCGGAGCATACTGCCAATGCAAATTTATGACATTTACTTCAAGTAGGGGGTTTGCCTCGCTCTCATTTTAACTTTGATCTGAGTTTATATTAACGAAAATTGTTCCTATAAGATATAGATGTTCACCTCAGTGATCTAAGTGAATAATCCCAGACAAATTTTGAATAGGCTGTTTGGAACCAAACAACAGTGGCATATCCCAGGGAACAAAAGACTGGGTTATGGAACGATAAATTCTAGATTTGAGTATGAGCCCTAACACAACAATACTGGTAATGAATTGAAGCACTGGCAATGGGAGTGAAGGTGGAGCTTTGAGTACAAACCCTACGGACGCTGGGCAAGATGAATGACTCTTGTATGTTCGGTTTCTTCATCTGTAAAGCAGTAAGCATCAAAATAGCTACTGCTTAAGGTGATTAGATGTATTAAATTAAATATATGTCTGGCCTAAAACAGAAACAGAAAAGGTTAGCCATTACTCAACATAACAACAACAATAAAAAATTATCTAACACTCATTGGATACTTACTGTGAGCCAGATACATTTCTAAGCATTTTATATATAATCACTTATTTAATTGATTGAATGAATTAACTAAGAATGTATCAATCTATATTAATAAGATATTCTTATAATAAGCGAGCTTTTCTTAAAATCTCTATGATGCTTCTGGAATCCATGGATGGTTTTTAAAGAAAATACCACCCTTTGAAATTTTTGCAATTTTTAAATTATATGTGCCTATATGCATTTTTTAGAAAGGCGAGGAGTAGTGCAATGAAATGTTCAAAGGAGTTCTGCAAACCTCCAAGTAGGTAAAGAATCACTGCTATAGATTATTGCTTTGATCACCTCTTCCAACCATGTGGGGCAGGATGTGTAAAATTCCAAAAATGGCTAATTAATCCCTAAATGTTATCATTATCTTGGTTTCTATAACACAGAACATGCTAAGTCATCCTGAAGATTTTTCTATCACTGTAAATAGGTCATCAACAGGTTTACTTCCCACATCTACTTCCAATGTCTATATAAAATAGTGGCTGTTGAGAAGAAAGGCGAAAGAAATCCTTCATTTTTCCTTAACATTTACATTAAGAATGGCAAGTTTTACCAAAAGCTGTAACAGGTCAATTCAAGAGGTTTTCCAATCTAACACTTCTCCTTTGACTCCTGTTATGAGGAACATTTTGGGGAAGAACCTAGTGGTTGCTCATACTGCTTTTTATCTCTGTACTTCACACAGTTCTTGTCACACAGTAGCTGTTTATGAAATATTTATTGAAGAAACGAATGACTAAGCCCTTAAATTTTAGTAATCCCATATAAATACCTACGTCAGCATAAAACATTCCATATGGAGAGCGGACCAAAGATTCATCAACTTTCCACTTACTGTGTTATTGATAAGAACCAATGCCAGTTGAAGAGAACTGAAATGGAATTTTGAAATTTTACTTTTCTAGGCTATGCATGGTATTGGTCAGATATGTATATCAGAATTTCTAAATGGCCAGGTTTTAACTAGTTTCTCCTTCTTTCTAATGAAGCCTGCTTTATCATTTCTGATTTTGTGCATTATAAAATAAGTAATCTAGACAGATGTGGGGAAAAAAAGAATCATTTGAAATTCAACAACCCTAACATGGCCCCATTAATATTTCTTAAATTGAGATATAATTTACATACCATAAAATTCACTGCTTTAAGGTGTGCATTTCAGTGGTTTTTAGTATATTCATAAGGATGTGCAACCATCACCACTATATAATTCCAAAACATTTCATCACCTTTCACAAAACTCTGTATCCATTAGTCTTTTCTCCCCCACCCCTTTTCCTCCAGACTCTAGCAAACACTAATCTGCTTTTTGTCTGTATGCATTTGCCAATTTTGGACATTTCTTATAAGGCAAATCATACACCATGTGACCTTTGTGTCTGGCTTCTTTCTCCAAGCATGATGTTTTCAAGGTTCATTTGTGTTGCAGTTCTCCATTAACATTTAAGTGACATAAATTAATGGCATCTCTCTGAGCCTAGATGTATTCCTCCTTATAAAGGATCAGCTGGCAGGCTGAGCTGTATTTAATTCAACCCTTGTGTTAGACAAATTGTCCATTCTACCCGGCAGCTCAAGAGAGTACAAAGATGGATTCTGTTAAGCACAGGGAATGATGTGTATTGTCTCCTTAGGTGAGTTTGCCAAGTCTGTGTCTCAGTCTTTTTGGCTCAGAAACTTCATTTAATCTTCTAATCAAGAGTGGACCCACTTTTCAGGCAAAGCTTCATAGCAACTGAACCCATGAAACTTATCTATTGAGAAATAATGAAAATGCATTCATTCATAATGAGGAAAACTGGCAAAGGCCTGGAAGCATTTTGGGCCACGTGATTCACATATTTCCTTACCGTGGACACACCTATGTGTAAAACTAAATTATGATCAGAGTGCTGCCTAATGCATATTGGACTAGAAAGAATTAGACAAATGGATTAATAGCTTAATACACTCCTCTCTCACACACAAAGTAGTCTTGCTTATAAAATTTGCTAAGGTTTTTTCTTCTGGATGGCTTTGGGGTAGACACAGATCTTTATTTTGCTTTCGATCCTTTGAGGCAAGTTAGCCTCTTCTGTTTTTTTTTTTTTAATTTTTTAATGTTTATTTATTTTTGAGAGAGACACAAAGAGACAGAGTGCTAGCGGGGAAGGGGCAGAGAGAGACAGGGAGACACAGAATCTGAAGCAGGCTCCAGGCTCTGAGCTGTCAGCATAGAGCCCAACGCAGGGCTTGAACTCACAAACCAAGTTAGCCTCTTCTGACTGACATATTTAAGAACAAAAAATCAGACTATCAGATTATTGAGTACTCTCTGGTCTCTGAGTCTTTTTGTCTTTTTAAGTTTTTTTTTTCTTCTTCATATCTTTACCTTTTTTGACTGCTTGTTGCTTAACAAAGTGCAATCTTAGTTTCAAGTTCTTAAGATGGCGTCTCCCTGTAGCTTCCAAGTGCCATATCTACAGCAGATACCTGTCACAGAGGTGAGCAACTCAAACCTGTAATCGCAGAGTATTTTTCTTCCAATTATAACATCTCTGTGGTTGCTGAGGGGAAAAAAAGTGCATGTCTGAGAAGTATTGTAAAAGATCGAAAATAAACATCTATGCTGGTGCATGTGTAATTGCTGTATTTACGCATTTTGACAAAACTTTATTTTGACTCTAAAATGTGTCAAATGACACTAAGCTTATCTGAAAAGTGTGTTGAATCAATGTAGACTATTTAAATGGAAGTTTTTTTTTTTTTTTTTTTTTTAGTAATAAATGATATCTTTTGCTGGGGCTATGTTTAACTCTATTAGCTTCCATTAATAACTCTTAGAACTTGCTTGATTTGATAGCTGTCTGCTGGCAAGGATTACCTGTCCATCAAATCTAATCCGCTAGATAAATCTGCTAATATAGCAGCACCAAACTCAGTGCCTGCAATATTACATATGAATAAATGAATCTATAACTCAATCACCACATATAGGAGAAGACTTTCATGATTCCTTTTTCTTTTAAGTGAAGACATGCTATTATCTGTTTACCAACCTAGATTTTCATAAAGAAATTCTGTTATCCAGTTTGATATGGGAAAGCTTAATTCTCAAGTATTCAGGAGAAAGAGGAATTAGTCAATATTCTACCAAAGACTTGCTAATTTTCTTTTTTTTTTTAATTTTTTTCCACGTTTTTATTTATTTTTGGGACAGAGAGAGACAGAGCATGAACGGGGGAGGGGCAGAGAGAGAGGGAGACACAGAATCAGAAACAGGCTCCAGGCTCTGAGCCATCAGCCCAGAGCCTGACGCGGGGCTCGAACTCACGGACCGTGAGATCGTGACCTGGCTGAAGTCGGACGCTTAACCGACTGCGCCACCCAGGCGCCCCAGCTAATTTTCAAAATAAAAAAGGATTTAATATAAATACACAAAGTGACCATGCTTTGATCACTAAAAGGACTTTTTTGATTATGCAGTTACTGATATCAGCACCTGTTGTAATTATATTATGGAAATTCCTATTCAAAGATAGTTCTGAAAAACAGAATACTGATCAATAGAACATTTAAAAGATAACCAAGAAAATAAACAAATAATTCCAAACTGTGGATTGTATCAGAGTAACTTTTAGAAACTTTATTTGCCATGTCCTTCTGAAATGGAATGTTCAGAATGGCAGGAATATTCACTTTTTTTAATGTTCATCAAGCATATTTCAGAAGTATATCAATTAAAAATATCACCCCCTCCCAAAAAAAGTAAAAAAAAAAAAGATATAAAAAAAATCTCTCTTACTCAATGGCAAAATGGTGAGTCATTTGATTTTCAAAGGATTATCACAAACTAGTATGATCAATGATCCATATAGAATGTTTAAGTAACTGTAGGGACTAGAAACAAATGACAAGAAGGATGACTTTGCAGGAAAACAGAGTAGGCTGCCATTTTTATGGAACTAGAAAAACCCAACTAGGGAAAAGAAAACAACCACAAAACAAACATTACTTCCCTCATCTGCCCACTGAGGCCTGAAATTCATTTTCCAGAGAACATTAAGTTTCATTCCACAATTAGAAATAACACTTAAATTCCTCTTCTAGCTATGATAGAGCAAAGAAACAAATTTACCTTTCCTCTCAGTTGGAAAACTAGACAAAATATATGAAATTGTTTGCAGACATTGAGCAATAGGCATTGCAGGAAACAGACCCCTGAGAGGAGGGACACAGATGAGGTAAAGCCCTGTGATTGCCCCAACTTACTGCTTGGAGTTTCCCAAAGCACTGTACAAGGAGGGGGAAGATGAACAAAGCTTGGTAGTCTGGCTGAGTTAAGAAAACAGAATTTGGAGTTTGAAGGGTCAAGGCAGGTAAAATTTACAGACAAAATCACGAGAGAAGAAAGCTCTAGAGAGTTTCACAGAGGGAGAGAAATAGAAAATGCTGGAGATCTGCAGAGGGTTGCCTTTGAGTCTTTGAGTACCAGTGTGCACATGTAGAAGGAACAATCCACAAAGATCCCACAGGACTGGGAAGAGTTCCCATTTTCATCATCCAAAGTGGAAAGAACTAATGATACATGGGACATTAGACAGATGCCTCAGAAAAGCAATGTCTAATAATGGACCAAATTAGTCATGTAGTAAAATTTGCTCTGGACCTATCCTAACAGATCTATAAAATAAGCCTCAACATAATCCAGCTGGTTTGAAATAATTGTATCCCAGAAGAAAGAGACCTATAATATTTTTAAAAGTTCAACACTCAAACATATGTAATTCATAATGTATGTATCCAATAAAAAATTACCAGGTATTTTCAAAGAAGCAGAAAATATGATCCATAGTCAGAAGAAAAATCAATCAATAGAAACAGACCCAGAAATGACAAAGAAGGTAGAATTAGCAAACAAAGGCATTAAAATAGCTGCCAAATCAGGCAGCTAATTACACTGGACCTTGATGAAGTGTAGAGATACCAAATCATAGGTGACACCAATTGTAGACTTCAAAAAGCTGTCAGCATCAGCAGGGTAAGCAGTACCAAAGTAGATGAGAGAGATTGTGTTCTATTCCAGAAGACATAGACAATGTGAAGCTTGAGTGTTTTGACTCTACTCTACTATCATACATTCAAGAAAACACATCCTTCTCCCTTTATTGGGAGAGGGAGGCCACCTGAGAGATTTTTGTCCCAGAGACTAAACACTACCTGAAAAGGACTATTACAATCTTGGATCATGGATCTGATGAAGGTTTTGTTTTTGTTTTTGTTTTTGTTTTTTAATTTAGGTGTAGTTGACATACAAGTTAGATTAATTTCAAATGTACAACCTAATGATTCAATATTTGTATATATTGCAAAATGACCACCACAGTAAGTCTAATTGACATCAGTCACCCTACAGAATTATAATTTTTTTTCTTATGATGAGAACTTTTAAGATCTACTCTCTTAGATGAAGCTTTAAATTTCCCTTCCCCTGAGCTAATCACTGCATGAGTAATTATAGGACTTGCCAGCTTAGTTATAGAAAAAATAAAGAAGCTGTATTTTCTCTGTACATCCCAGTTATGTTTGGAAATTTGGCCCATTTCTTTTCAGTATGATCAACTCTATTCAGAATAACTCTGCTTTGATGTTTTGTTGATGGCTCCTCCTTGAAATTTTTTCTACTTCAATTCAGTATTTATATTCTCCTCTGACCTACAATTGTAAGGTTGAATATTGCTTTCCATTCACTTCCTTGTAACTGAAGTGCACTATGGGTGGTAGTGTTAATGGATAAAGAGAATCAGAGCTAGACACTGATGCTTTGTGAAATATCCTATACCACTGTTTATTCCTACCTTATTTCCCAGTTGTGGGTTTATCTTATTTCAGGAGGCAGAGATACTTGGATTTTTGATAATTCACCGGTTCAAAGTGTTTTCCTGGAAAATGGTAAGCAGTTATTTTTCCTATCACTTCTTGGATTCTATAGTTAGGACCTGTTTCCCTTGAAATAAAGGGCCAGTAGCTGGAATTCTCATGATTTTTTCCCTCAGGTTTTATTTCCCTGTATTTCTTTTGGACTGTTGTATTAGGATTCAGAAACTGGGCAGAATCTTCTGTGTATTTCTTTGGCTACCACTTTTAAATTTATGACAGAGGCTGAATCTCTTTTCTTGTTTCATAGCTAGTAATAAAAAATTTTGTTGAGTTTTACTATTTTTATTTACTTTCTCATAGAATGATTAACTTCTGTTCTTCTGTATTTACCTAGAATCTTTATTCTGCTATCTAATTAAATGGAAGGGGAACTAAGAGTATTATAGCATAATTTGTTAAATAATCCAAAATTCATTTCTACAAAAGCCATGATAAATGTTTATTCAACATCTGCTTTAACACATGATACACCTACATGCTCTTCGCTGGCTAAGACAAAATGTTAGAAAATTCTTCCATAGTAGTTATGTTCCCTTGAACAATGAATTAGCCAATACTGTATCACCATTCCTGTGAAACACAGCATTAAGTTCCCATGAGCCTCTGATCATATTTTTTTCGATCAAGCAATACATAACCTCTTTATGTGTATTTCTGTTTAAAGGTACCTTATTTAATATATATTTTTGATTCATTAGCATCGAGATCATGGCCAAACACACTATTACTTGTGCCTGAATGAAACTTATCTGGTACAGAGGAGACTAAGTAGACAAATTATAGCCTCCTTGGATTTATGAACACTGGACAATGCTTCAGAACTATGCTTGGTGGCCATTTTAAACAGTGAAATCACCAACAAAAAACTCCAAAACAAGAAATTGGTGCTAAATAGATAGCAAAAAGGATGCCAACTTGGAACTTGCACTTCAGGTGGCTCAATTTTTCACTATTATGTCCAGTGATGACTTCAATATGCAGCGATATTGATTTTAAGGTCATAAGTAAATTTTCACAAGTAGGCTTGTCTGCAAATACAGAATATGCAAGTAGTGAGGATCAACTGTATTTATATTTGTAACTAGATGAACATTGAGGGCTACAACTGTAAATAGTTTTAGTTTTCTAAGCTATTTATAAGTCGATTCAGTTTTTAAAAAGTAAACAACAAATGTAGCCTAATTTGCATAATGTAATATATTTATTGGTTTGTATTATAATATAATTAACATATGAATATATCTCTAATTATAAAATTTATATTTTACCTTTTAATTTTAGTACATTGACTATTTAGATAAGAGAGCTTTTTAGACAATGTATATGAAAAATAGTTTTAATCTTTTAATTTTTACATTTTAACTTACATTTTAATAACCTATATTAAATTTTGTACTCTTTTCACATGATTCCATTTCACTTTTTCATTTCATTTTCTAACATAGAGAATGAGTATAAATTGAAATCATGATTAAAATTTTAAAAAGGGGGGATTTGGAAAAGAATTTCTAAAGAACTGAAGATAGATAAATACATTGTTACAGTTCTCAGTGTAGGCCTATGGAACATATTTGATTTAACAGTTTGTTAGCTTGATTCGTAACTTCTAAATAGACATAAGATATGAAACTTCCATTTGCACTCTTGTTCTGGGCCCCACGAAAGCAAGGGGTTGATCTGCAGCTATAAAAGAAGTGACGGAAATACAGAAAATAGCAATATTCAGCATAGTGACTCACGCCTGTCTATGGGAACCATTGCAAGTGACCATGAGGTAGGGACTGTATGCATAGGGAGAATGCAAATCAGCAAAGTCAACATCTATGCAGGAAGGCTTCAAGGAAAAGGTGAAATTTGGAAGAAGAGAAGGGAAGAGACTTGAGAAAAAACTCCCGTAATTATGGAAAAAAGGTTGTTAATTTCAATGCCTCATTACTGGGATTAAAAAGGAAACACCCTTAGAATTCTTACTTCAATTGCAAAGGTTTGTTATTTATGATCACTGTTTAGATTAGGAGTGCAGTGGCACAGAGCTTGTTTTCATCAAATGCTAATGAGTAATAATTGCTATCATAAGTAATACTACTCTTCATAATGACACAGTAGAATACCTCTTTATCATATCTATTTATGATATCAGTGGACAGAATATAATAGGCAACAATTTTATGGAGAGACAAGAACACATAAACCTTTCAAATGAGCTGTCACAGTGGTGATAGAATGATGTGAATAACAACAAAGAGTTTGCAGGCAGAAGTACCTGAGATGAGCTCCTAAGAATGCCATTAATTCGTAGATAAATGTATTCAACCTTTGTGAGACTCAGTTTATGCATCTGTACAAATGGGGATATTAAAAGCTATTTTGCAGTGCTGTGGGAATTAAACTAAAGTGATGTACATAAAGCACTCATTGTAGTGCCAAGAATAGAGGACTGTATTCCCTCCTTATCTGTGGTTTCACTTTCCACAGTTTCAGTTACCTGAGGTCAACTGCAGTCTGGCAGCAGGTGATCCTCCTTCTGACCTATTTTCAGAAAGTCTACAGTGGCCTAATACTATGTCATGATGCCTACATCATTCACCTCATTCACTTCATCACATGGGCATGTCATTGTCTCACATCATTACAAGAAGAAGGCTTGGTACAGTACAATAAGATATTTTGAGAGAGAGAAACCACATTCACATAACTTTTGTTACAGTATATTGTTATAATTGTTCTATTTTATTATCATTTATTGCTGTTAATTTCTTACTATGCCTAATTTATGAATTAAACTTTGTCAAAATTTGTAATGTATGGGAAAAAGAAAGGTTTATATAGAATTCGGTACTATTCTTTGTTTCAGGCATCCAGTGGTGGTCTTGGAATATATCCTCAGCAGGTAAGTGGAAACTACTATACTCAATAAGTTGAAGCTCCATTAATATTAGTATTATTAATCTGTTAAAGTGAAAATCAGATCATGTTCCTCCTTGCTTAAAAACCTAAGGGTGGGAGAACCCTCTTACATTATTGATGGGAATGCAAACTGAACTGGTGCAACCATTCTCGAAAACAGTATGGAGCTTTCTCAGAAAGTTAAAAATAGAAATATCCTCCTATCCAGCAGTTGCACTACTAGGTATTTACCCAAAAAGATACAAAAAGATTCAAAGCGAGTACATGCACCCTGATATTTATAGCAGCATTATCAACAATAGCCAAACTATGGAAAGAGCCCAAATGTCCATCGATTGATGAATGTATAAAGAAGACACACACACACACACACACACACACACACACACACACTGGAATATTACTTAGCCATCAAAAAGAATGAAATCCTGCCATATGCAATGACATGGATGGAGCTAGAGTGTATTATGTTAAGTGAAATAAGTCCGTCAGAGAAAGACAAATACCATATGGTTTCACTTATATGTGGAATTTAGGAAACAAAACATGAATGTATGGGAGAGGGAAAAACAGAGGGAAACAAACCACAAGAAACTATTAATAGACAACAACTGAGGTTTGATGGAGGGAGATGGGTGGGAGATGGACTGGATGGATAATGGGTATTAAGAAAGGCACTTGTTATGATGAACACTGGGTGTTGTATGTAAGTAATGAATCACTAAACCCTACTTTTGAAACTAATATTACACTAAATATTAACTAACTAGAATTTAAATAAAAATTTAGAAGAAAAAAAATTTCCAAAGGTGCTGCTTACATACAGCGAAAGCCAAAGTCCTGACAAGGCTTGTGAGGCCGTTTCCACTCTGGCCATCCCATCCCATCCCATCCCATCCCCCTTCCTTTCCACTCTGAAGTCTTCTCCTCTCACACTTGCTTCACTCATTGCTCTGGTCACATAGGCCTTCTTGGCTGTTCCTCAGGGTCAGATACACTCACAGGCCAGGGCATGTCCATTTTATGTTTCTATGCTGCAATATGCTCCTACAATATCCCCGGCCATGTTCCCTTACTTCCTGTAGGTATTTACTCATATGTCCTCTTCTCCGTGAGCCCTTCCAAGACCATTTTATTTAAAATTGCAGACTTCCTTCTGAGAAGTTTTGATCCCTTTTTCTGCTTTGTTTTTCTCAGTGCTGTTTACTGTGCTGTGAATCACAATACATTACTTATTACTTCCACTTTTTGTCTCTCCTCATTGGAAGCTAAGCTCTCTGTAGTCAAGGGTTTGGGTCTGTTTTTGATCATGGCTATATTCCTAGGCACTCATTAAATATTTATTAGATGATGATGATGATGTATTTGTTGGTAAACATGAAAGCAAATGCATAACCACAACATCAACCACATTTGTTCACTTAGTCCTTCAGCGGATATCTTATTTGGGGGGGTGAGAGAGAAAAACTAATATTCCTATATATTTTGTTAAGGCAAAGTGGAAGCATAAAGAGGCAGACAGAATGAACTTTAACTTCAGCCATGCCATTAAGTAACTAAGTACCTTGCACAGTGATTTACCACCTCTGGATTTCAGGTGCCACAGGAGGGAATAAGATTGAAGACTATGAACCTAAAGGCTTTTCATTCACCAGCACAAAGGGATCCGTTGTTTCCTTGTCTTACATTTTTATTGGCAAAAATATGATATATTAGTATTCAGATTTTTAAATAACACTTTTTTTGTACTCATCCTATTTCTTAAGCTCCTCACTCCAATCTTTTTCCCCCCCTCACATTCCAGTGAGGAAATTACTTTAAAGACTTAGAATTCAGAAGGTGTGTAGAAAACTGTTGTTTGTCCCTTTAATTATTCATTCTCCTTTTTCTTTTCCATAGTGATACCACTTCTATCATAGCACATGGCTGTTGCCCCCCAAAATATATTTCTCACAGTTCTTTGCTGGTGGCCTTGGCCATCTAACTAGGCCTAAATTTTGGCCAGTGGAACATTAGTGGCAGTGCTATTTGTAACTTCTGGATCATGGCCTTAAATGGGAAGTGTTCCTGTGGGTGGGATTTTGGTGTGGCAGCAAGTTGTCTTTGACCTTGTAGACAAGGGCAACACTTAAACATTCCTGATAGAAGTGTCCTACTCTTCAACACTATAATGCTGTCCCAAACACCCTGGAATGCCTTCCATGATTAGATTTAAGAGAGAAATTGACTTCTGTCTTGATGAAGGAGGGTATTTTTCAGTCTCTTGTTATAGTAGTATAGTTTCTGTGTGAACAAATACAATAGAATATAATTTTAATAACATTTTGTTCTGAATCATGTTGTCAAGACTAGAGTAATCATTAAAAAATAATGTACTACATTTATTGAGCCATGACATATGCCAGAAATTCTGCTAGACAATGATAATTTTTAACTCTCAAAGCAATCCAGTAAAGTAGATATTATCCAAACTTTCCAGATTAGAAAGCTGACGCTTTCAAAAGTTTTGACACTGGCCCAAACTTACTTTGTTAACTATTCAAATCATGAGTTAGTCTATCATTTCCAAAGTGTTTTTAGTTACAGAGACCCTCATCCTGACACACCACTATTAACAGAACCCACATAATCTTTTCTTTTTTTTTTTTTTATGAAATTTATTGACAAATTGGTTTCCATACAACACCCAGTGCTCATCCCAAAAGGTGCCCTCCTCAATACCCATCACCCACCCTCTCCTCCCTCCCACCCCCCATCAACCCTCAGTTTGTTCTCAAATTTTAACAGTCTCTTATGCTTTGGCTCTCTCCCATTCTAACCTCTTTTTTTTTTTTCTTCCCCTCCCCCATGGGTTCCTGTTAAGTTTCTCAGGATCCACATAAGAGTGAAACCATATGGTATCTGTCTTTCTCTGTATGGCTTATTTCACTTAGCATCACACTCTCCAGTTCCATCCACGTTGCTACAAAAGGCTATATTTCATTTTTTCTCATTGCCACGTAATATTCCATTGTGTATATAAACCACAATTTCTTTATCCATTCATCAGTTGATGGACATTTAGGCTCTTTCCATAATTTGGCTATTGTTGAGAGTGCTGCTATGAACATTGGGGTACAAGTGGCCCTATGCATCAGTGCTCCTGTATCCCTTGGGTAAATTCCTAGCAGTGCTATTGCTGGGTCATAGGGTAGGTCTATTTTTAATTTTCTGAGGAACCTCCACACTGCTTTCCAGAGCGGCTGCACCAATTTGCATTCCCACCAACAGTGCAAGAGGGTTCCCATTTCTCCACATCCTCTCCAGCATCTATAGTCTCCTGATTTGTTCATTTTGGCCACTCTGACTGGCATGAGGTGATACCTGAGTGTGGTTTTGATTTGTATTTCCCTGATAAGGAGCGACACTGAACATCTTTTCATGTGCCTGTTGGCCATCCGGATGTCTTCTTTAGAGAAGTGTCTATTCATGTTTTCTGCCCATTTCTTCACTGGGTTATTTGTTTTTTGGGTGTGGAGTTTGGTGAGCTCTTTATAGATTTTGGATACTAGCCCTTTTTCTGATATGTCATTTGCGAATATCTTTTCCCATTCCGTTGGTTGCCTTTTAGTTTTGTTGGTTGTTTCCTTTGCTGTGCAGAAGCTTTTTATCTTCATAAGGTCCCAGTAATTCACTTTTGCTTTTAATTCCCTTGCCTTTGGAGATGTGTCGAGTAAGAGATTGCTACGGCTGAGGTCAGAGAGGTCTTTTCCTGCTTTCTCCTCTAAGGTTTTGATGGTTTCCTGTCTCACATTTAGGTCCTTTATCCATTTTGAGTTTATTTTTGTGAATGGTGTGAGAAAGTGGTCTAGTTTCAACCTTCTGCATGTTGCTGTCCAGTTCTCCCAGCACCATTTGTTAAAGAGGCTGTCTTTTTTCCATTGGATGTTCTTTCCTGCTTTGTCAAAGATGAGTTGGCCATACGTTTGTGGGTCTAGTTCTGGGGTTTCTATTCTATTCCATTGGTCTATGTGTCTGTTTTTGTGCCAATACCATGCTGTCTTGATGATGACAGCTTTGTAGTAGAGGCTAAAGTCTGGGATTGTGATGCCTCCTGCTTTGGTCTTCTTCTTCAAAATTCCTTTGGCTATTCGGGGCCTTTTGTGGTTCCATATGAATTTTAGGATTGCTTGTTCTAGTTTCGAGAAGAATGCTGGTGCAATTTTGATTGGGATTGCATTGAATGTGTAGATAGCTTTGGGTAGTATTGACATTTTGACAATATTTATTCTTCCAATCCATGAGCAGGGAATGTCTTTCCATTTCTTTAAATCTTCTTCAATTTCCTTCATAAGCTTTCTATAGTTTTCAGCATACAGATCCTTTACATCTTTGGTTAGATTTATTCCTAGGTATTTTATGCTTCTTGGTGCAATTGTGAATGGGATCAGTTTCTTTATTTGTCTTTCTGTTGCTTCATTGTTAGTGTATAAGAATGCAACTGATTTCTGTACATTGATTTTGTATCCTGCAACTTTGCTGAATTCATGTATCAGTTCTAGCAGACTTTTGGTGGAGTCTATCGGATTTTCCATGTATAATATCATGTCATCTGCAAAAAGCGAAAGCTTGACTTCATCTTTGCCAATTTTGATGCCTTTGATTTCCTTTTGTTGTCTGATTGCTGATGCTAGAACTTCCAGCACTATGTTAAACAGCAGCGGTGAGAGTGGGCATCCTTGTCGTGTTCCTGATCTCAGGGAAAAAGCTCTCAGTTTTTCCCCGTTGAGGATGATGTTAGCTGTGGGCTTTTCATAAATGGCTTTTATGATCTTTAAGTATGTTCCTTCTATCCCGACTTTCTCAAGGGTTTTTATTAAGAAAGGGTGCTGGATTTTGTCGAAGGCCTTTTCTGCATCGATTGACAGGATCATATGGTTCTTCTCTCTTTTTTTGTTAATGTGATGTATCACGTTGATTGATTTGCGAATGTTGAACCAGCCCTGCATCCCAGGAATGAATCCCACTTGATCATGGTGAATAATTCTTTTTATATGCCGTTGAATTCGATTTGCTAGTATCTTATTGAGAATTTTTGCATCCATATTCATCAGGGATATTGGCCTGTAGTTCTCTTTTTTTACTGGGTCTCTGTCTGGTTTAGGAATCAAAGTAATACTGGCTTCATAGAATGAGTCTGGAAGTTTTCCTTCCCTTTCTATTTCTTGGAATAGCTTGAGAAGGATAGGTATTATCTCTGCTTTAAACGTCTGGTAGAACTCCCCTGGGAAGCCATCTGGTCCTGGACTCTTATTTGTTGGGAGATTTTTGATAACCGATTCAATTTCTTCGCTGGTTATGGGTCTGTTCAAGCTTTCTATTTCCTCCTGATTGAGTTTTGGAAGCCTGTGGGTGTTCAGGAATTTGTCCATTTCTTCCAGGTTGTCCAATTTGTTGGCATATAACTTTTCATAGTATTCCCTGATAATTGTTTGTATCTCTGAGGGATTGGTTGTAATAATTCCATTTTCATTCATGATTTTATCTATTTGGGTCATCTCCCTTTTCTTTTTGAGAAGCCTGGCTAGAGGTTTGTCAATTTTGTTTATTTTTTCAAAAAACCAACTCTTGGTTTCGTTGATCTGCTCTACAGTTTTTTTAGTTTCTATATTGTTTATTTCTGCTCTGATCTTTATTATTTCTCTTCTTCTGCTGGGTTTAGGCTGCCTTTGCTGTTCTGCTTCTAGTTCCTTTAGGTGTGCTGTTAGATTTTGTATTTGGGATTTTTCTTGTTTCTTGAGATAGGCCTGGATTGCAATGTATTTTCCTCTCAGGACTGCCTTCGCTGCGTCCCAAAGCGTTTGGATTGTTGTATTTTCATTTTCGTTTGTTTCCATATATTTTTTAATTTCTTCTCTAATTGTCTGGTTGACCCACTCATTCGTTAGTAGGGTGTTCTTTAACCTCCATGCTTTTGGAGGTTTTCCAGACTTTTTCCTGTGGTTGATTTCAAGCTTCATAGCATTGTGGTCTGAAAGTAAGCATGGTATAATTTCAATTCTTGTAAACTTATGAAGGGCTGTTTTGTGACCCAGTATATGATCTATCTTGGAGAATGTTCCATGTGCACTCGAGAAGAAAGTATATTCTGTTGCTTTGGGATGCAGAGTTCTAAATATATCTGTCAAGTCCATCTGATCCAATGTCTCATTCAGGGCCCTTGTTTCTTTATTGACCGTGTGTCTAGATGATCTATCCATTTCTGTAAGTGGTGTATTAAAGTCCCCTGCAATTACCACATTCTTATCAATAAGGTTGCTTATGTTTATGAGTAATTGTTTTATATATTTGGGGGCTCCGGTATTCGGTGCATAGACATTTATAATTGTTAGCTCTTCCTGATGGATAGACCCTGTAACTATTATATAATGTCCTTCTTCATCTCTTGTTACAGCCTTTAATTTAAAGTCTAGTTTGTCTGATATAAGTATGGCTACTCCAGCTTTCTTTTGGCTTCCAGTCGCATGATAAATAGTTCTCCATCCCCTCACTCTCAATCTAAAGGTGTCCTCAGGTCTAAAATGAGTCTCTTGTAGACAGCAAATAGATGGGTCTTGTTTTTTTATCCATTCTGATACCCTATGTCTTTTGGTTGGCGCATTTAATCCATTTACATTCAGTGTTATTATAGAAAGATACGGGTTTAGAGTCATTGTGATGTCTGTATGTTTTATGCTTGTAGTGATGTCTCTGGGACTTTGTCTCACAGGGTCCCCCTTAGGATCTCTTGTAGGGCTGGTTTAGTGGTGACAAATTCCTTCAGTTTTTGTTTGTTTGGGAAGACCTTTATCTCTCCTTCTATTCTAAATGACAGACTTGCTGGATAAAGGATTCTTGGCTGCATATTTTTTCTGTCTAGCACCCTGAAAATCTCTTGCCAATTCTTTCTGGCCTGCCAAGTTTCAAAAGAGAGATCAGTCACGAGTCTTATAGGTCTCCCTTTATATGTGAGGGCACGTTTACCCCTTGCTGCTTTCAGAATTTTCTCTTTATCCTTGTATTTTGCCAGTTTCACTATGATATGTCGTGCAGAAGATCGATTCAAGTTACGTCTGAAGGGAGTTCTCTGTGCCTCTTGGATTTCAATGCCTTTTTCCTTCCCCAGTTCAGGGAAGTTCTCAGCTATTATTTCTTCAAGTACCCCTTCAGCACCTTTCCCTCTCTCTTCCTCCTCTGGGATACCAATTATGCGTATATTATTTCTTTTTAGTGTATCACTTAGTTCTCTAATTTTCCCCTCATACTCCTGGATTTTTTTATCTCTCTTTTTCTCAGCTTCCTCTTTTTCCATAACTTTATCTTCTAGTTCACCTATTCTCTCCTCTGCCTCTTCAAGCCGAGCTGTGGTGGTTTCCATTTTGTTATGCATTTCGTTTAAAGCGTTTTTCAGCTCCTCGTGACTGTTCCTTAGTCCCTTGATCTCTGTAGCAAGAGATTCTCTGCTGTCCTGTATACTGTTTTCAAGCCCAGCGATTAATTTTATGACTATTATTCTAAATTCACTTTCTGTTATGTTATTTAAGTCCTTTTTGATCAGCTCATTAGCTGTTGTTATTTCCTGGAGATTCTTCTGAGGGGAGTTCTTCCGCTTGGTCATTTTGGATAGTCCCTGGCGTGGTGAGGACCTGCAGGGCACTTCCCCTGTGCTGTGGTGTATAACTGGAGTTGGTGGGTGGGGCCGCAGTCAGACCTGATGTCTGCCCCCAGCCCACCGCTGGGGCCACAGTCAGACTGGTGTGTGCCTTCTCTTCCCCTCTCCTAGGGGCGGGATTCACTGTGGGGTGGTGTGGCTCGTCTGGGCTACTTGCACCCTGCCAGGCTTGTGATGCTGGGGATCTGGCGTATTAGCTGGGGTGGGTAGGCAAGGTGCTCGGGGGCAGGAGGGGCAGGCTTAGATCGCTTCTCCTTAGGTGATCCACTTCAGGAGGGGCCCTGTGGCAGCGGGAGGGAGTCAGATCCGCTGCCGGAGGTTTGGCTCCGCCGAAGCGCAGAGTTGGGTGTTTGCGCGGAGCGAGCAAGTTCCCTGGCAGGAACCGGTTCCCTTTGGGATTTCGGCTGGGGGATGGGCGGGGGAGATGGCGCTGGCGAGCGCCTTTGTTCCCCACCAAACTGAGCTCTGTTGTCAGGGGGCTCAGCAGCTCTCCCTCCCTTTGTCCTCCAGCCTTCCCGCTTTCCGAGCAGAGCTGTTAACTTATGACCTCCCAGACGCTAAGTCGCGCTTGCTGTGGGAACACAGTCCGTCCGGCCCCTCCACTTTTGCCAGCCAGACCCGGGGGCTCTGCTTGGCCGGCGAGCCGCCCCTCCGCCCCGGCTCCCTCCCGCCAGTCCGTGGAGCGCGCACCGCCTCGCCGCCCTTCCTACCCTCTTCCGTGGGCCTCTCATCTGCGTTTGGCTCCGGCGACTCCGTTCTGCTAATCCTCTGGCGGTTTTCTGGGTTATTTAGGCAGGTGTAGATGGAATCTAAGTGATCAGCAGGACATGCGGTGAGCCCAGCGTCCTCCTAAGCCGCCATCTTGCCGCCCTCCCACATAATCTTTTCTTGAACCTTATCAGAATCAATGGTTCAGTCATAATTGTGCCTATTAGATTTGTGTCACACAGTGTACTATTATTAAATAGTTCTTCCTATAAATCTTTCTGTTTTTCCTAGAGTTAATAATTGCTTTTATTTTGCTTAGTTTTCTATGAAGCTATCATTGATTATTCTTTTGCATTCTTTGCCAAAAATTTGAAACTTATTTTAATAGAGTCAAATACATCA
Source organism: Prionailurus bengalensis (assembly GCF_016509475.1). Classification (NCBI taxonomy): domain Eukaryota; kingdom Metazoa; phylum Chordata; class Mammalia; order Carnivora; family Felidae; genus Prionailurus; species Prionailurus bengalensis. The sequence goes on from NC_057347.1 coordinate 32,082,228, forward strand.
GATGTTCTGTTACTTTGATTATTTTCCTCTTGGAAATATCATTCCTGGAATCTTAAATACTCTTACTCCAAACTGGATAGATTACCTCTTGTGTAGCTATCATCCCAGGACATGCTTTTACTTTCTAAGGGAATTGTCTTCACTGTCTTTTATGTAAAACATAAACTTTGACCCTATCTCATGCCTTCTACAAAAATTAACTTGAAATGAACCACATGCAAATGTTTGAGATAAGGAAACTGGAGGGACTCCATTTTAGAAAGTCTCCATCTCTGCTGTTTCCATGTTAGGCCCCATTTATTTATGTCCTATATTTCACCTTGCATCAGAATAAACCAAAGAAGTTATGTTCCCACTCCAAGGGAAAGCAAGGAAGTTAATCATTCTCTTAGACTCCCAAGGAGCTGGATCCCAAACAAGTTCCAGGACATTAGATTTGAACAATCCTCTACTGATGCTGCCAGCATCAATAAGCCCTGTGTTTAGTGATTTATGAAATAGAAGCTATTCACCTGTTACTCACCTTTGATCGAACCCTACCCTGAATTCCTGAAGGAACACATATGCTGGACCTCTTTTCCAATATAAACCCCTAACACCAAGTGATGAAGAGACTCACATTTCTTTTCCAAGTCTCCCAGACACTCAATCTGCTATACTCTATCACTTAACACTATTCAATAAACTCTGTTTTCACTTCTTGGCTTATGTTTGATTCTATGCTGTGCAAAGCCAAGGACCCTCTTGGCTGGTCATGTGGGGCCCTCTCTGGGTCCTCAGATGCAGCCTGCCAATATCATGTTACAACTAAAGTTTCTAGAAGACACTTTTTAAAAGGTAATAATGACTTTGGGCTGGAAGCGTTTTTTAATAGAAAAGTGGAGACACAGATTACAAATAAGAAAATAGATCAATTAAAAATCTCCAAAAAAATGTTATTCAAAAGACACAGTTTAAGAGAAGTAAAAGGCGGGGAATCTGGGTAGCTCAGTCAGTTAAGCATCTGACTTCAGATCAGGTCATGATCATGTGGTTTATGAGCTGCAGCCCCGCATTGAGTCCACACTGACAGGAGACTGCTTTTGATTTTCCCTCTCTCTCTATCTCTCTCTCTCTCTCCCTCCCTGTCTCTCTCTGCCCCTCACCCACTGTGCTCTCTCTCTCAAAATAAATAAATAAATAAACTTAAAAAAAGAAAGAAACGAAAGGCAAAACGCAGCCTGAAACAAAGAATTTGCAAAATATATATTCAATAAAGAAATGTATAAAGGATATATAAAGAAAATATAAGAAACTCTCACTACTAAATAAGACAAAGCCATGAAAAATGGAGAGCCCAAAAGATCTGAACAGACACTTTGCCAAAGTAGATATATGAGTGACAAAAGAAAAGTTGCTCACCATTATTAGAGAAATGCAAATTAAAACTTCAATTAGATACCACTGCTGTGCCAGTTATTAATTGATTGTTTTTCAGGTCCAGATTTTCCCTTCAAGCCCCACTCTGTGATATCGATCTGGATTCCTTAAGTATTCCTCCCTGAAGTGAGCGGGTTGTTAAATTTTCTCTGTAGAGTGCTCTAGAGGTATGCTGCCAGAGGAAGAGGGCTCATCTTGTTGGTTCAAGCTGCTGCACCTTTGTTCAGTTGTGCAGATGTGTAGGCATCTTATACTGCCTGAGCCCTGTGCCCAGAACTCGTGGTTCCTGAACAGAACTGGAAATGTGTTTCAAAGTCAGTAAGAAGCACAAGGGAGGTCAAGAGGAATACTAGGGTCTGCATGACCAAGAGGAACAAGAGCTAGGATAAAAACTTCACCAGGAGTGAGTGAGTACAAAGTCTTAGAAATCACCAAATATAAGAGGTTTTTGTCCTTGATGCATTTTTGTATGTTTCTGACTATATGTTAGGGGGACCAAGACCATTTAAAGATCTCTGATCTGATAAGAAAGCCCAAGTAACTCATTCAGATTCTCGCAGCTGGTATGTGGCAGAAATTGGATTTGAACCTACATCTATTAGTCTATGAAATCTTCCAACATCACACAAGCATTTGCCAAACTGTATTTTACTGAACGTTACTTTTCCTCAATTACAACAGTTATTACATGGTAGGGAAGGAGATCTCTTGAGCAGTTAAGTTTTGGAAAAGCTGATAAAATAGCTGTGTTTCCTGTGGGACTTTTAAAGGAATATACTTGTTGTTAAAGAGCCATGTATGCAACATATGACAGATATATTTCACCCCCCAACTGTTTTCCTTAAAGGAACATCTCTTGGGACTGGTGTTCTGCAGAGTATAATTTGGAAATTGGTGCATTACAAATTGTAACCAATGACAATGTCATAATAATTTAATTCTCCTTTCATGCTATAGGGGCATAGCACTATGTTCTCAAAACAGTTTCAGTAAGCCACCATTTACTTATTCTGAACACGGGAGATGCAATTTTTGTTTTTTACCTCTGTGTTGTTTTATAATACTCTAGCCTCCTATAAACAGGCAGAAGAATCAGGCTAATAGTCGCTTGAAAAAGAAAATCTACATTGCTGATGCATAATTACTACCCCTTGCGTTGCTTTCTTGGATGCTTCACAGGACACATACTTAATGCAGTCGATCCTTTTATCATATTGCTGCCTTACAATTGACAGTTTCAGACATTTCTGAGGATTTACAGTTCCCCTCCACTCTTAGTATTTTTTTTTTAAACACAGACACTTCTCTGGTCCTTACTAAAGGTTCTCCAAAGTAGTTACTTAAGCTGGCTTTTCTGTTTTCCTCTAGTTGTTTCCAAGCACTTAGGGATATAGTCTTTAACTTAAAAAGTCTTTTCAAAAAGTAATAGGTTTCAAGAGAGCCTGTTGAAGAGTGTTAAGAAACAGCTCCAGAGAATACAAACTATATCTGATGTAGAGGGTGATGATAGTGGTTTAGCAATTTTTGACTATACTGTTTTATTTTATAAAAATAATAGAAACACATTGGAAGCAATTCAGGAAGTAGAGGAAAAAAAATCATTACTTTGTTTCAATCATGATTAGCATGTTGGGGTAATTGCTTTTTTCCCTATGCATTTTTACCCTCGTTTTTTGTCTGAGTTTCCTTCCAATATTGCATTCTGCTCTTTCACTTATGAGTACATAAACATTTTTCCATGATGCTTCATGCTTTTCATAACCAGAACTTTAATGACTCAAAAATATTTCAGTAATTTATTTAATTATTCCCTTTTTGAAGCATATTCAGATGATTTTCCGTTTTTTCCTCTATAAATTCTTCTGTAACAAACATATGGTATATAAAGCTTTTCCCTATATTTTGAACTCTTTATGATAGTTTCTTTTAAGCGGAATTACTGGGTCAATGGACATGAACATTTTTATAGCTCTTATGGTTATTATCAAATTGCTTTCTAAGAGATTCTACCAATTTACAGTGCTGCTAACTATGTATAAAGCTCAGTTATTTAAGGATAATATTACTATTAAGGCAACTATTAAGGATGCTAGCTTATGCATTTCTGTATTTCCAGTTTTATTGACATTATGTGTAATAGGGGATAATTAAGGTATCAGTAAACAGACCTCATAATCTGCTTTTGTTTTACTCCAAATCTGTAAAGTAAATGCATTTAAAGGCAAAGCATTTGATTGCCACATCCTGTGCACTCTTCTATGTGTTGGGAAATCGTATGTAACAGTACATAGAAATGCCTTGGGTGGGGGGGTACCTGCTGAATCCTCATTGATTCTCTGAGGTCTGTCATATCTAAGTCTTGGGTGCACAGGTGGGTTCTTCAAGTCATGCTTTACTAGCTCTCACCTCTCCTCTCCAGTTGTAGCTCATGGAAACAAAACTTGCTACCTGATCCTGATTCCCTCTTTCAAGAACTTTAACTAAGAGATCCAGAAGTTTCAGTCATCTGCATTTTCTAGGAAGTCAAAGTTCATGAAGACATAGGGAGTGGGCCAGTCATTTGGAGGTCCAAATAGCTAATGAGCATCAGAAAGAGGGTTTCTTTAAAATTTTTTTTTTCAACGTTTATTTATTTTTGGGACAGAGAGAGACAGAGCATGAATGGGGGAGGGGCAGAGAGAGAGGGAGACACAGAGTCGGAAACAGGCTTCAGGCTCTGAGCCATCAGCCCAGAGCCCGACGCGGGGCTCGAAATCCCGGACCGCGAGATCGTGACCTGGCTGAAGTCGGACGCTTAACCGACTGCGCCACCCAGGCGCCCCAAGAGGGTTTCTTTAGAAAGAAACAGAGACACTGGGGAAAGAGACAGAAGATGAAGGGTTGCTTGGGTCCTTTTGACTTTCTCGTTTCCATGTTCAGTCTCTAGTATGAGTAGGCTATTGGGCTTGTCTAGTATTGTATGACATAGTCAGGTATTAGTTGAGTACATTACTTTTTGCTTAAACCAGCTTGAGGTACTATCTCTGATTTGTGACAAAATGATCCTTGACTCAGGCAGACAATAAACTGTGAAGGAGAGAGGGTACATCTGCTGAGTCTCCTGCAGAGTCCCAGTCTCCCTCCCACACCCCCAGCACTGCAGACAGGGCACAAGTTCTGAGATATACTGTGTACTTCATTGCTCCTGGTGGGATCAGGCTGAGGCCAAAGCTTCCCCTGTAGCCTTTCTTAGTTTATTCCCAACGTGTGTCCTGCTTCTCCCCCACTTTTACCTTTCTTCTAGGAGCATTTACCCTATAAATCACTAGCACTCAAATCCTTGGCTCAAGGTCTGCATCTGGGGTAATTCATCCTAAAACAATGGCTTGTCTTACAAGGTGGGGAGAGAGTAGATATGTACATAGTAAAGTGAATGAACTGCTAGCTATCATCATGCACCATGTGAAGTTTTAAGGGATGAATTACCTCATTCTAAAGCTTACCTTGGAAGAATGGCAATTAAAGCAGAATAATCTGAAAAACAGATCAAATCTGACATGTTCACCATAAGCCAGCCTTGTTACTAGTAAGTAATTTTGTGCCCCGTGTTTGCATATGTCTTTTGGGACCAGAATAATGTTTGATATATAGAAAAACCTATGCTCTAGCTTAACCTGTTATACAATCATTGTAATGTATCCATACTCTGGGCAGAAATAATATAAATAATCAAGGAGCAGAAGGCAAGCTAAGTTGTTTAGCTATAAATTAGATTCTACATAACAAAACATTGTATACTGGCCTATACTTTTTAAAGTATTCTCTCTAATGTCATCCCAGCTCTGTAATGTAAATTACTTTTTGATAATCACAGATGAATAGGCGATAGCCAGCAGAACCTATGTATTTTGAACTTCAACTCTTGAATTAGTTCTTTAAATCATGAAACAAATAAACAAACCTATTCTTCCCCGTTGTAGATGTTGTATCACAAATAACAGGTTCACCAGAGAAGAATATTTTTGAAGGTAATCAGGGAAGCTGGATGATACTTGAATGAAGAAGGCATGGTCCTTGCCTTCAAGCAGTTTAAAATACAATGAAGATAGGAATTTTATTCTTCTCAGTTGTCTTTATTTATATGTTCACTTACATCTTGAAGAATCTCAAATCTTTTTTGGGGGAAGGGGGTAACTTTTTCTCAAGAAATGACAGTCTGTAGTGGTAAGACTTAGAACACACATTCTTGGCTTAATAACTACTTTTAAGCATTGGCATTTGATTTTTCTGGTCTAGTTTCCTGCTGGGTAAATAAGGCACAGTCATATTCAAGGTTTTTCTATTGTCTTAATCTCATAACTGTTTTAATACTCCCTCCAGCCAGAAAGAGAGATGAAATCTGACCTAAGTAAGTACTTAACCAAATCCCAAGTGTATACCCCATTGAAAGAGAGCTAAGCTTCTAGAAAAGTCAGAATTTCACTAAGTTTTCAAACTTTCTAGCTGAGTCTTTACTTCCGAAGCTTTAAGACCTGTGAATAAATACAGAGTTTCATGAAAATACAACTCTGGCGAAAAGTGCCAACTCTCACCTGTATTAAGAGAAGACGATACTTTAAGCCAAGAGCCTATTTCCTCTTCAAATCTCTGTCTGCTTTATTCTTTTAACCACAGTTGCAGCCTCCCTCTCAATGTATCTTCTTCCACTTAATCTCTGTTCCACCTCTGGGCCATCACTTTGAAATATACAGTACCTGGAAAAAACGACCTCAAGAGAAGATATGATTCCTCAACATATTTTATGGGTGAATCTACAGGAGGAAGAAATAAAATTTTTTAAAAGCCCAAGATTTAATGAAAATGGGAACAAATCATAGTGGAATGCAGTTCCAGTTATGAGATACAAGCACATTAAGGAACATTGAAGTTGAGTGTGCTTTATATCCCTAACGTCTGGAGCACACTGTGATTTAGAGTGGCCATTAAAAATTATGCAAAATATGCAAAATTAATGTGCATTGATTTTCCTTTTGGTGAGTTTCCTTTTATAATTTTACTGTGCTCTGCCTTCTTGCCTTAATTTACCTGCCCTGTCAGTTAGCTTGAGTTCAGAAACAGCAAAGCCAACTTATTTGATTTTAGGATGGTTGTTTTTGACTTATTAATAGAAACCACATGGAAAATGAAAAGAGATAGAGATTCAGGGATCATAAAGAAAGGGGTTAAATTCTAGCTCTGTTGCACACAGTTTTCCTTATACAAGTTGTCTGACTCTGTTGTTCCTCAAGTTTTCATAGATAAGTAGAAATAATGCTCACTTATTTGTTAGTAGTTATTGTGAGGTATGAGATAATCCAGGTAAAGCATGTGTCAAATGCCTGCTTTGCACAGTGCCTGGAATATGAAGTGTAACTGTCCTTTCACATAATTTTTTAACAATGCTTATAATTCAATTATTGATCATTCCAGGTAAAACATTTGTTTGCAAATGTATATATATAACACAGAAAATATGGGGCACCTGGGTGGCTTGGTCCATTAAGCTTCAGGCTCTTGGTTTCCACTTAGGTTATGATCTCACAGTTGGTGGGATTGAGCCTTGAGTTGGGCTCTGTGCTAGTAGTTTGGAACCTGCTTGGGATTCTCTCTCTCCCTCTCCCCTCCTCTGGTCTCTTTCTCTTAAAATAAATAAATAAACCTAAAAAAATTACATTGCAAGCAAATTAAAGGAAAAGATTGCATTTTTTGCAACCATCTCTTCTCAGTTCCTCAGAATGGTCATAGTTTAGGTGCCTAATAAATAAGTGTTGAACGGAGTTTTGAAACAATAAAAGTTATCATAAATTAAGTATATGTGTTGGATTTTTTTGTACTTTAATATTTTTATGTGTTGTAAAAACTGATGCACAAGATTAACAATCTGAATCATTGAAAAAAGTATAAAGTAAAAATGGGCCCAGGTCAAAAATGGCAGTGGCTGTGTCCCAGTTTTCAGGGCTGCTAGGTCAGTGAGGGGCACAGCTGGGGAATCCGTGTCAAGTGGTGCCCATGGTGAGGAGGGTTCAGCTTACATGTGGAAGGTCTTCATATCCTTGGTAGGGCTCCCTCAGCAGAGGTGTGAGCATGTTGAACGTCTTCCTGAAGTCACATCTGGGAGAGCAAGAGAGACCTAAGTTTGTCGCCTACCCCCATCTACACATCAGGGCCAATCCTGTTCCTTGGGGAGATGGTATTCATACTCCATCCCATAACTCTCACACGAATCCACTTCCAACCGGCTATGAAGATGAATAAAGAGAACATGGACCACCACCCAGTGGGGACCACAGCACTGGTTTGGACCATGAGTCTGCACACAGACCAAAAAGCATATGGGACCTTAAGCTCACCTTCCTTACTTGTATCAAATGATACTGATCTCCCATCCCTTTGCTTATGACAGGAGATGTCTTACATAAATAACTTCAATTTGTCCATGAAATAAATAAATAAATAAAGTTAAAAATGAAGTCTGGTAAGAAAAAGACATCAGTGGGGGAGGGGAAGCAAAATCTGTGTAAAGTGAGGAGTTTATTTTTTGAGAGAGAGAGAGAGGGAGGGAAAAAGAAAGAGACAGAGCATGAGTGGGGAGGGGCAGAGAGAGAGGGAAACACAGCATCCAAAGCAGGCTCCAGGCTCTAAGATTCAGTACAGAGCCTGACGCGGGGCTCAGACTCGTGAACTGTGAGATCATGACCTGGACCGAAGTCAGACACTTAACCGACTGAGCCACTCAAGAGCCCCTAGCAATTCCTCTTCTTGATACATACCCAGAAAAATCGAAAGCAGGGGCTCTAAGTGATATGTACACACCCATGTTCACGGTAGTATTATTCACAATAGCCAAAACATGGAAGCAGCCCAAGCATCGATCAAAGGATGAATGGATGAGCAAAATGTGCCATTTGCATATAATTAAATACCATTCAACTCTAGAAAGGAAGAAGATTCTGACACATGCTATAGTGTGAATGAATCTTGAGGACATTAGGCTAACTGAAACAAGCCAGTGACAAAAAGATAAATACTGTCTGAGGTACTCACAGGAGTCAAAATTATATAGAGAAAAAGTAGAATGGAGCTGGGAAGCTTTTGTTAAATTGGTATAGGTTTTCAGTTTTACAAGATCAAAAGAATTTTGGAGATGGATGGTGGTCATGGTTATACAATATTATAAATATTTTTAATGCCACTGAACTTTACACTTAGAAATGGCTTAACATGGTAAATTTTATGCTGTATGTATTTTAGTCCAATAAAAATACTGGAAAAAAACAGAGAAACTGGATGAGGGATATCTATCTTTGCAACTTTTCTGTGAATCTGGCATTAATGCAAAATAAAAAGTTAGTTTTAAATAAGTAGTCACCTTTCCAGTCAAAACCCTAAATCCCCAGGCCCCCTCCTCAGAGACAACTACTGGAAATGTTTCCTTACATACCAACACACATGCACACACAGTGAGAATCCTCCAGAAAATTCCCCAATCGAACCTGAGAAACCTCTCTCCCTTAATGCCAAACAGCCACTTAAGGATGTTTCTGTCTTGTGGGCAAAAATGACAGGGAGATAGATTATGATCACTTCTCCAAAGCAAGATATGCCAAACAAACTTGCTGGATCCTTTCCTCTAAGTCATCTGCATAACCACACTGAGGAGATTGATTGAAATGCATTTCCCATCTCCAAATGTTTTTTTTTTTTAATTTTTTTTTTCAATGTTATTTATTTTGGGGACAGAGAGAGACAGAGCATGAACGGGGGAGGGGCAGAGAGAGAGGGAGACACAGAATCAGAAACAGGCTCCAGGCTCTGAGCCATCAGCCCAGAGCCCGATGCGGGGCTCGAACTCACGGACTGCGAGATCATGACCTGGCTGAAGTCGGACGCTTAACCGACTGCGCCACCCAAGCGCCCCTCCAAATGTTTTTAAAGAGAACCATGTGGTTCCTGGAAAAAATCCACTGACTACTGACTGGTGAAAGACTGAATGGGGTTGTTTTCAGAATTTCTCAACTCAGTTCACTAAAAACCCAAACTTCTGAACAACAAAAAAGGTCAATTACTTCAGTGAGTTGTGGTTCAAAGTACCAATGTAACCTTACACTGTTAGTCAATATATTACACTTTTTTTTTTACTAGTTTGATCCAGACCTATTCTATATCAAAGCCTGTTTTAAGAACACAGAAATGGATGAGGTGGCCATAACCTAAAAACCAGTACAAAATAAGTGAGAATTGTATGGTTAATTCTATGGGATATGGGGAAAAATAGTAAAAGGAATTTTTTTTATCCTTGTTAGTTCCTTATGCCAGGAACCCAAATGGCCCAAATCCAGGGAGTTAATGTGCATGCAGGTTTTGAGCCATTGTGAATAAAGACTAGGTCAGCCCTGTGCAGCACTGGTCAGGGTACCTATCACTTTAACAATGACATCCCAAGACCTGAAAGTCCGAAAACTTCCCTGCAGCACAACAGAAATGCTTTAAAAGTTGATTGCCTTCTGACTGCCTCTCTGATGGATTGTTGCTCTCTGCTTCTTTATCACACACCTAACTCTGGATTCAAACTTTCCTTTTTTTTCCCCCATCTTTTCAAGGTTTTGTGCTCAAACTTGCAATGTTCTCACTGCTTCAAAACTCTTTTCGTTGGGGCATCATCTTTAACCATCATCAGTGATGTATTCCCCTATCAGCCATGACACTGAGCTCACTACCCTCGACAAGGGACTCTTACATATTGATTTCAAGCAACCAGAGAGAAGGACACTTTTGTTTTGTAACGTTGTTCTCACCTCTATCAGTTTCTGGTAACTGCAACTAGTCTTTGGGGCTAATCATTCAGACCCAAATAGAGGGGCACCTGGGTGGCTCAGTCGATTAAGCATCTGACTTCCGCTCAGGTCATGATCTCAGCTGGCTCATGAGTTCAAGGGGGCTCTGTGCTGACATTCGGAGCCTGGATCCTGCTTCAGATTCTGTGTCTCCCTCTCTCTCCACCCCTCCCCTGCTAACACTCTGTCTCTGTCTCTGTCTCTCTCTGTCTTAAAAATAAACATTAAAAATTTTTTAAAAAGAGCCAATAGGTAGAATTGGAAAAGTCATAATAATTGAAACACAGTATAATGCACAGTATTACATTGGTTAATGTCAATTTTATAACAACTTTAGCTAACAGATGAGGAAGTAGACTTGGGGATAAAGTTATTTACCTGCAGAAGACACTATAGGTAAGACACTCTGGCCACTGCCCCCATGATCCTTGTCCTCCATCCTTAGAGAGTGTCTTTCTTCCTATCAGAACCTACTCTTAGGGAAGGTGTTTTGAATATCTGTGTGTTACCCCTCTGAGAGATACTTGCTTTGTAATCTGTTCACTTATTCAGTCAACAAACAATATTTATTCATTATAAACTAGTCATCATGTTGGATGCAGAACCCTGCAGCAAACAAAGCAGGCAGGCTTGTCCCATGTGGAATACTGAAATCCCTGATAGCAATTCAGGAAAAGATCGTGAAGGGGGAATAATGAAGATGGTGTAAAGGGATACAATATAGGATGCTATTTTTCACTCAGTGGCCGGAGAATGCCATTTTGAAGCATTTTAGATTGTTACTTAAAGTAAGTCCAAATTCGACAGGGCCGTTTGGGTGGCTCATTTGGTTGAACATCTGACTTCATCTCAGGTCATGATCTCACCATTGGTGAGTTTGAGCCCTGTGTCACGCTCTGTGCAGACAGCTCAGACCCTGGAGCCTGCTTCAGATTTTGTGTCTCCCTCTCTCTCTGCCCCTCCTCTGTTCACACTCTGTTTCTCTCTCTCAAAAAATTAAACATTAAGGAGGATGAGCCAAGATGGCGGAACAGCATGGGAGTTTTTTGTGTGTCTTGCGTCCATGAAATACAGCCAGACCAACACTAAACCATCCTACACACCTAGAGAACTGATTGGAGGATTAACATAACAATCTGCACAACCTGAGCCACAGAATTCAGCAGGTACACGGCTCAGAGAGGTGAACTTGGGGAGAGAGAAGCTGGCAGCGGGCAGGGAGCTACTTTTGCAGATGGAGAGAGGACAGAGACTGGGGGTGGGGGGATGGGGAGAATACGGGAAAAGCACCCTTCCCCAAAAGCAGCTGGAGAGAAAGCAGAAAATTGGAAATAGCCACAGGGACTAAACCAAAAAGGGAGAAAGGAGAAAGGAGAAAGGATAAAGGAGAGGGTTTAAATTCCATTAAGACCGTAAACAAGGGGAGCGCAAAGGCTGCAACTCTGCAGCTCGATACCTGGTGGTGCTCTGGTGGGAAGGGCAAATCCCCAGGAACAGAGTGGGGTCTGGGAGGTTCTCAGCCCACACGGGGAAAAGCGGATCCACTGCAGGAAGGACATTTGGTAGAGACTGTTGAAGCCACCTGGTCCCAGGAGACCCTAGAAAACAGCTACATTCGTTGGTACTAGAACAAGGTTGTTAAAGGTGAAGCCCGGTGCTAGATGTGTGTTGTGATTTTCCATAATCCCTGAAAAGCCGCTGCAACACTATCTCTTGAACTTCTTCTGGGGTGGGCTGGCATCTGGCCGCAGTCTTGGGGCACCGGCAGCAGCAGGTCCATCAAGCATTCATGGGTGCAGCCGGAATTCGGCCATTGCTCAGTGAGACCCTTCCACAGAGGGGCAGAAGGGGTCAAAGTCACAGTCCTTTGAAAGTAAGGGGCTGGGTAAAACAGCTGCATCTAAGACAAAACGTAGGAGAGAGGTACTGCCTGGGGCCTGGTCACAGAGAGTGAAAAAGCAGGGAGTGGACGAGAGCTAAAGACAGGAAGGGTGTGCAATTGCTGATCCAGGAGAACAGACTGGGTAGCTGGGTGGCGCCATTTTCACCACTCCTGTGAATGTGCATACGCACCTACGAGCCCTGCAACAATCCACCCCAGTAGGATAGCAGCGCCATCTAGTGGAGAGCAGAGCCATTACACTGATCCCCGCCCAACTGGGCCAACTTTGCTCTTCAAAAAAGCAAGTCTCACCACTGGCTTAGTTTATGGACAATAAAGCACTACATAGACTGACTTCTAGGGGAAAATGAAGTAATCTCAGTCCTACTTCAGTCTGTTAGCAGGTCCACCTATTCAATTTTCTTTCTTTTGTTTTTTTTTTCTCTTTTAACTTCTTTTTCTTGAATACAGAAAGAGAAAAAATCATTTTTATTTTCAATTTTTATTAAAAATATTTTTCTTTAATTTTTATCACCATATTTTTTACTTTTGTGTAAATTTTTTCAAATTCTATTTTATTTCCATCATTTTATTTTAGTCTACTACAGTGTTCACTTTTTCAAATTTTCAAACGATTTCCTTTTTTCCATTTTCTTCTTTTTTCTCTTTTTTCTCTTTTTCGTTTCTTTTCTTTTTCTTGAATATAGAAACAGAAAAAATTCACTTTTGTTTTTAATATTTAATAAAAATATTTTTGTTTAATTTTTTTCTACCATATTCTTTACTTCTGTATATATATTTTCAAATTCTATTTTATCTCCATCATCTCATTTTAGTCTACTTCAGTGTATTCATTTTTTCAAGTTCTCAAATGATTTCCTTTTTTTTCTTCTCCTCCCCCCTTTTTTTCTCTAATCTGTCAAACCACTTTCAACACCCAGACCAAAACACACCTAGGATCTAGCATCATTTATTTGATTTTTGTGTGAGTGTGTGTTTTTAATTTTAATATATATATATTTAAATTTTCTTTAATTTTAATTTTTCTACCTCATTAGTTCCTTTTCTCCCTTCAAAATGACAAAATGAATGAATTTACCCCAAAAGAAAGAGCACAAAGAAACGACAGCCAGGGATTTAACCAACACAGATACAAGCAAGATGTCTGAACTAGAATTTAGAATCACGACAATAAGAATACTAGCTGGAGTCGAAAATAGATTGGAATCCCTTTCTTCAGAGATAAAAGAAGTAAAAAATAGCCAGAATGAAATGAAAAATGTTATAACTGAGCTGCAATCATGGATGGATACAGCGGCAGCAAGGATGGATGAGGCAGAACAGAGAATCAGCAATATAGAGGACAAACTTATAGAGAAAAATGAAGCAGAAAAAAGAGGGAGATTAAGGCAGAAGAGCACAATTTAAGAATTAGAGAAATCAGTGACTCATTAAAAAAGAACAACATCAGAATCATAGGGGTCCCAGAAGAGGAAGAGAGAGAAATAAGGGTAGAAGGGTTATGTGAGCAAATCGTAGTGGAAAACTTTCATAACCTGGGGAAAGACACAGACATCAAAATCCAGGAAGCACAGAGCACCCCCATTAGATTCAACAAAAACTGACCATCGACAAGGCATATCATAGTCAAATTCGCAAAATACTCAGGCAAGGAGAGAATCATGAAAGCAACAAGGGAAAAAAGTCCCTAACCTACGAGGGAAGACAGGTCAGGTTTGTAGCAGACCTAGCCACAGAAACTTGGCAGGCCAGAAAGGAGTGGCAGGATATATTCAGTGTGCTGTATCAGAAAAATACGCAGCCAAGAATTCTTTATCCAGCAAGGCTGTCATTCAAAATAGAAGGAGAGATAAAAAGTTTCCCAGACAAACAAAAATTAAAGGAGTTTGTGACCACTAAACCAGCCTTGCAAGAAATTTTAAGGGGGACTCTCTGAGGGGAGAAAATTATATGTATATATATATATATATATATATATATATATATACCAAAAGCAACAAAGATTAGAAAGAACCATAGAACACCACCAGAAACTCTAATTCTACAAACATCATAATGGCAATAAATTCATATCTTTCAGTACTCACTCTAAACATCAGTGGACTCAATGCTCCAATCAAAAGACATAGGGTAACAGAATGGATAAGAAAATAAGATCCATCTATATGCTGTTTACAAGACCTAAAGACACTTTCAGATTGAAAATAAAGGGATGGAGAACCATCTATCATGCTAATGGTCAACAAAAGAAAGCCAGAGTAGCCATACTTACATCAGACAATCTAGACTTTAAAATAGAGACTGTATCAAGAGATGAAGAAGGGCATTATATCATAATCCACCAAGAAGACCTAACAATTGTAAACATTTATGCACCAAATGTGGAGCACCCAAATATATACATCAATTAATCACAAACATAAAGAAACTCATCGACAGTAATACCATAATAGTAGGAGACATCAACACCCCACTCACAACAATGGACAGATCATCTAATCAAAAAATCAACAAGGAAACAATGGTTTTGAATGATACACTGGACCAGATGGACTTAACAGATATATTCAGAACATTTCATCCTGAAGCAGCAGAATATACATTCTTCTCCAGTGCACATGGAACATTCTCCAGTATAGACCATACACTGGGACACAAATCAGCCCCAAATAAGCACAAAAAGACTGAGATCATACCGTGCATATTTTCAGACCACAATGCTATGAAACTCGAAATCAACCACAAGAAAAAATTTGGAAAGGTAACAAATACTTGGAGACTGAAGAACATCCTACTAAAGAATGAATGGGCTAACCAAGCAGTTAAAGAGGAAATTAAAAAGTATATGGAAGTCAATGAAAATGATAACACCACAACCCAAAACCTGTGGGACATAGCAAAGGTGGTCATAAGAGGAAAGTATATAGCAATCCAGGCCTTCCTAAAGAAGGAAGAAAGATCTCAGATACACAACCTAACCTTATGCCTTAAGGAGCTGGAAAAGAACAGCAAATAAAACCCAAAGCCAGCAGAAGACAGGAAGTAATAAAGATTAGAGCAGAAATTAACGCTATCAAAACCAAAAAAACCAGTAAACAGATTAATGAAACCAGAAGGTGGTTCTTTGAAAGAATGAACAAAATTGATAAACCTCTAGCCAGTCTGATCAAAAAGAAAAAGGAAAGGACCTAAAATAAATAAAAACAAGAATGCAAGAGGAGAGATCACAACCAACACAACAGAAATAAAAACAATAATAAGAGAATATTATGAGCAATTATATGACAATAAAATGGGTAATCTGGAAGAAATGGACAAATTCCTAGAAACATATACACTACTGAAACTGAAACAGAAAGAAATAGAAAACTTGAACAGACCCATAACCAGTAAGGAAATGGAATTAGTAATCAAAAATCTGCCAAAAAACAAGAGTCCAGGGCCAGATGGCTTTCCAGGGGAATTCTACCAAACATTTAAGGAAGAGTTAACACCTATTCTCTTGAAACTGTTCCAAAAAATAGAAATGGAAGGAAAACCTCCAAACTCTTTCTATGAAGCCAGCATTACCTTGATTCCAAAACCAGACAGAGACCCCACTAAAAAGGAGAACTATAGACCAATTTCCTTGATGAACATGGATGCAAAAATCCTCAACAAGATATTAGCCAACTGGATCCAACAATACATTAAAAAATTATTCACCACGACCAAGGGGGATTTATACCTGGGATGCAGGACTGGTTCAATATCTGCAAAACAATTAACATGATTCATCACATCAATAAAAGAAAGGACACGAACCATATGATCCTTTCAATAGATGCAGAGAAAGCATTTGGCAAAATACAGCATCTTTTCTTGATAAAAGACCTCAAGAAAGTAGGGATAGAAGGAGCATACCTCGAGATCATAAAAGCCATATATGAACAACCCAACACTAATATCATCCTCAATGGGGAAAAACTGACAGCTTTCCCCCTAAGGTCAGGAACAAGACAGGGATGTTCACTCTCACCACTGGTATTCAACATAGCATTGGAAGTCTTAGCCTCTGCAATCAGACAACACAAAGAAATAAAAAGCATCCAAATTGGCCAGGAGGAGGTCAAACTTTCACTCTTCGCAGATAACATGATACTCTATATGGAAAACCCGAAAGATTCCACCAAAAAACTGCTACAATTGATTCATGAATTCAGCAAAGTTGCAGGATATAAAATCAACCCACAGAAATTGGTTGCATTCCTATACACCAACAATGAAGCAACAGAAAGAGAAATCAAGGAATCGATCCCATTTACAGTTGCACCAAAAACCATAAAATACTTAGGAATAAATCTAACCAAAGAGGTGAAAAATCTATACACTGAAAACTATAGAAAGCTGATGAAAGAAATTGAAGAAGACAAAAAGAAATGGAAAAAGATTCCATGCTCCTGGATAGGAAGAACAAATATTGTGAAAATCTCGATACTACCCAAAGCAATATACATATTCCATGCAATCCCTATCAAAGTAACACCAGCATTCTTCACAGAGCTAGAACAAATAATCCTAAAATGTGTGTGGAACCAGAAAAGACCCCGAGGAGCCAAAGCAATCTTGAAAAAGAAAACCAAAGCAGGAGGCATCACAATCCCAGACTTCAAGCTCTACTACAAAGCTGTAATCATCAAGACTGGCACAAGAACAGACACTCAGATCAACGGAACAGAATAGAGAACCCAGAAATGGACCCACAAACATATGGCCAACTAATCTTTGACAAAGCAGGAAAGAATATCCAATGGAATAAAGACAGTGTCTTAGCAAGTGGTGCTGCGAAAACTGGACAGTGACATGCAGAAGAATGAACCTGGACCACTTTCTTACACCATACACAAAAATAAACTCAAAATGGATGAAAGACCTCAATGTAAGACAGGAAGCCATCAAAATCCTCAAGGAGAAAGCGGGCAAAAACCTCTTTGATCTTGGTCATAGCAACTTCCTACTCAACACGTCACTGGAAGCAAGGGAAACAAAAGCAAAAATGAACTACTGGGACCTCATCAAAATAAAAAGCTTCTGCACAGTGAAGGAAATAATCAGCAAAACTAGAAGGCAACTGACAGAATGGGAGAAGATATTTGCAAACGACATATCAGATAAAGTGTTAGTATCCAGAATCTATAAAGAACTTATCAAACTCAACACCCAAAAAACAAATAATCCAGTGAAGAAATGGGCAAAAGACATGAATAGACACTTTTCCAAAGAAGACATCCAGATGGCCAACCGACACTTGAAAAAATGCTCAACATCACTCATCATCAGGGGAATACAAATCAAAACCACAATGAGATGCCACCTTACATCTGTCAGAATGGCTAACATTAACAACTCAGGCAACAACAGATGTTGGTGAGGATGTGGAGGGTCTCTTTCCGCAGATCTCTTTTGCATTGTTGGTGGGAATGCAAGCTGGTGCAGCCACTCTGGAAAACAGTATGGATGTTCCTCAAAAAACAAAAAATAGAACTACCCTACTATCCAGAATTTTCACTACTAGGCATTTATCCAAGGGATACAGGTGTGCTGTTTCGAAGGGACACATGCACCACCATGTTTATAGCAGCACTATCAACAATAGCCAAAGTATGGAAAGAGCCCAAATGTCCTTCAATGGATGAATGGATAAAGAAGATGTGGTGTATATATACATATATATATATATATATGTATATATATACATATATATATTTATATATATATTTATATATATTTATATTATACATATTATATTATATATATTAAATATATATAATATATTATATTATATATATTAAATATATAATATATATATTTATATATGTATACACACACACACACTGGAATATTACTTAACAATCAAAAAGAATGAAATCTTGCCATTTGCCATTTGCAACTACATGGATGGAACTGGAGGGTATTATGCTAAGTGAAATTAGTCAGAGAAAGACAAAAATCATATGACTTCACTCATGAGGACTTTAAGAGACAAAGCAGATGAACATAAGGGAAGGGAAACGAAAATAATATAAAAACAGGGAGGGGGACAAAACAGAAGAGACTCATAAATATGGAGGACAAACAGGGTTACTGGAGGGGTTGTGGGAGGGGGATTGGCTAAATGGGTAAGGGGCACTAAGGAATCTACTCCTGAAATCATTGTTGCACTATATGCTAACTAATTTGGATGTAAATTTAAAAAAATAAAAAATAAAACAAGTTTTTAAAAAAGAAAAATAATAAACATTAAAAATTAAAAAAAAAACACACAAATGTTCATTAGACAGAAGAGGGTGCAAATGACAGAGAGATGCTCCTTTACAGCATGGAATGCTGGCATGAGAGCCCCTTGAAGTATGTCTTGTGGACTGGTTTGCATTTACTTTTCATGAGTGTGTGTCTAAGGCAAAAAATCCTCTCACTGGAGAGAGCCACTCTTCACTTCCAGAGCTTTGAAGGAAGGTAAAGGGGGGCATTTTTATACAGTCTGTACCCCAAATTAGAAATATACTGCACTTCCTGCTCAGGAACTGGAGTCTGGATGAAAGGAAATGATATGTCAATGTGTATGAAGGCTGAAGCAGGTAAGGCACATAGGTAACTCAAACTGGGATGTTAGGACTTGAAACTTGAGGCCAGTGGCTTCTAGGTATTATTCAAGGGAACCCCAAGGTTAACGTAACTTATTAATCAAGCAGGTCTATGACCCATCGTAAGGCTGCTTGGCTCATTTTTTACCTAATAGCAACAGCGATGTCACATATAGAATATTGAAAGAGGCTTATTTGGAGTCTGCAAATCTACCAAAGGAAACAGAATCCCAGCTTGGGAAACTTTCTACTAGAAGTTACACATGTGAAGGCAAGAAGATGGGGCTATTTCAGGAAGAGGAGACTGGAGCCCAGAGAAAGCATAATGAGTGAATTCAGAAACTTACATTATTCAAGTAATCTAAGAAGTAGTAAGTAGGTAAGGGATGTAATTAAGGACCGGTTATCTTTTCTGAAAGCTTTGGAGTTTCATTATGTAGGCTGTGGTCTTCAGAGACTGGCTGCAGGAGGGCCATTTGTTGGTTCTGTGGCTTTAACTTAAGAACATATGTCAACAAGCCAGTCTTGGCCTCAAACAGATTTGAGGCTTCTGGAGTTTCAGATTTCTGCTCTCTAATCAATTTTGTTCTGTGCCTTAATCACTTTTTACTGGCTTTGTGTTTTCTACTTAAGTGAAGTGAAATCATGCCCCAATCTCCTCAAAGAAGGGTTTTATTTTCTTTCCCTTCCACATGTCCCTTACCTCTTAACTGAAATATTGCACACGGCTGCCGCCAAAGGATTAATTTTTCATGCCTGACAATTCAGCAGATAATGTTATTTCTTTGTAAAAAGTGAAAGGTGGTTTGTTATGGGCTCAGACCTCCAACATCAGCTGGTCATTCGCACGTGAAATGGAGTATTGTCAGCAGGGAGGGCCAGGAAACGCCCCCTAAGCCACTGCCCCTGTTGGTTCAACAAGGGGACCCATTGTTTCTACTCATTGCTGTGGGGCCATTTTACAGAGTGACAGATCCCTGCTAAGGGCCAGAACCCAGTGACCTTCTTCTCTGATGCCATCAATCATGTGCACTGGAGTCAGGTGGAAATCCCATTCTACAGCCATGGTGAGCAGCCTCTGCTAATGGATTCTGGCACTGTGCTGTAGCCACCAGAGTCGCTGAATATGACAAAGAATTTGAGCTGTGTGAATTAAAGGGAAAAATCTACCCATGTGAATAACCCATGTTTTTCTCCCCTCGACTGCAAAGAGTTTGCTAATTTCCTAAGCACAAAGCAAGTTTAATTAAAGCCAGCGGAGCAGGGGAATGCCACAGTCGAATGCATTTTTATGTAGCTCACATCGTGGGAGCCAGGCAAAATATGAAATGTGATGATATAAGCTTTGTTTGGTAAACAGTCTCACTCACTCCAGGCCTTCTCTCAATCCCTGGGGCACTTTAAAGTATTTACTGAGTACAGCTCCAACTCTTCCTCCTCCTCTTTATAGCCCCCAGTCTTTCTGATGTATTAACAACCACACTCTGCTTCCAAGAAACATAAGGTAGAAGTAAAATTCATCAGGGAAAGTGCCTCTGCGCTTGCCTTTGGCACGGCTCTGGGCTACGTCTGTTCCAGCAGTCCCTTCTCTTCTGCCCAAGTAGAGAGGAAATTTCACAGACTTGATTCAGGGTTCCCACATCCACCTTGGTGCCTGGGCAACAGTGCTTGTCCATTTGGAAAGATGTCTTCCACCCCCACCCCCACCTGCTGCCCCAGCACTACTTGACCACCTGGAGAGAAAAGTCTTTTTTTTTTTTTTTAAGTTTATTTATTTATTTTGAGAGAGAGAGAGAGAGAGAGAGAGAGAGAGAGAGAGAGAGGGAAAGCGGGAAAGGAGCAGAGAGAGTGGGAGAGAGACCAATGCGGGGCTCGATCTCACATACCATGTGATCATGACCTGAGCTGAAATCAAGAGTCAGATGCTTAATGGACTGAACCACCCAGGTGCCTGGAGAAAAGTCTTTTTTAAGGTTAGAAAACAGTAAAATGAATTTATGCTTACTCTAATAGAACTCCAGTGAATATGTTGGCTTGAACAGAAAAAATATAATGGAAGTTTCCATTTATTATTCTCCTATTTTATGCTCCATAGTATTTATTTCTACCATTCATTACATTTTCTATTATTAATACCATTGTATTGCTACATGAACTCAGATTTTTTATTAATAACTCATTTTTCACTAGATTTGGAAATGAACAGATTTTTGCCCATCCAGGCCATATTCAGAAACCAACTAATTTAGGCATCAAAGAATTCAACTTTCAGCAGATATTTACTGAAGGTTAACTATGTGCCAGGCACTATTCTAGATTCTTGAGATTCAGCAGTTAATATAGGTCTTCTTGGAGCTCATATTCTAGTTAGGAGAGACAGATGGTAGACAAAATAATAAGTGCTATGGAGGGAAATGAATGAATGTGACCGAAGTCTTGGGTTTGAAGGTTATAGGAGGGTTGGACAGACAAAACCTTCCAGCGAAGATGGTATATTCATAAAGACTTAACGAGGTGTGGAATAGAGCCATAGATATATCTGGAGGAAGCATTGTCCAAATAGATAGATAAACATCCAGTTCTGGGCCTGAGACAGGAGCATTCCAGCCAAGCTGAAGCTCTGGAATGTGCGGAAAGGCTAGTGGGCATGCTCAGAGTGGTTGTCACGTCTTGAAAGTTCATACGTTGAAGTCCTATACCCCAGTGCCTCAGAATGTGGCTGTATTTGGAGATACAGTTTTTAAAGTAGTAATTAAGTTAAAGGGGGATCATTGGGTTCTGATCCAATATGACTGTATTCTTATAAGAAAAGGAGATAAGGGCACAGATACAAACACAGAAGAAAACAGCCTATAAGGCAAGAAGGGAGGCCTCAGGAAGAAACCAACTTTTCAATGTCTTGATCTCAGACTTCTGGCCTTGAGAACCATGAGAAAATAAATTTCTGTTGTGGAAGACACCCAGTCTGTGGTGCTTCATTGAGGCAGCCCCAGCAGAGGAACACAGCAGACAAAGGCTTACGTGGTAGGAAGTGAGCTCTGAGAGCAAGTGGAGCATGGGTCAGGTTAGCTTCTGGAGTATAGGTCAGGTCATGCCCTCAGGGCCATCGTCTTTGTACAGGGACTGGGGCTTTTCCTGCTCTAAGTAAGATGGAGTGCCCTGGAGGGTTTTGCCTGATTTGCACTTTCATTTCAGGAGGGCCTCTGTGCTACTGCATTGTCAACAGACTGCATAGAGGGCAGGGGTGGAAGCAGAGAAGCCATTTAGAAGCCTAAATCATACAGTTGAGAGATGTTGGTGTCCTCAATCAGATGGTAGTTGGGGGCGTGATAAGTGGTCATATTCTGAATATACATTGAAAGCAGGGCTGATAAGAGCTGCTGACGGATTGGTTGAAGAGTGTGAGAGGAAGGAAAAGGTCTGTTATTCAAGGATGTCACCCACACACATCACAAGTACCACACAGCACAGATATAGCACAGAGCTTGTGGGAGATAGTCTTACAAGCAAGGAATTAACAGAACAACCCGAAGTTCCCTGGACTGTCCTTATTCCACAAGCATGGATGTTCTGTAAGCACCAGAGTTCCAGCAGAAAGGGCCCTCCTTAGCCAACAGGCTGGATGTGAAACTCAGAGGTCTGAAAAAGAAAAGGCTCGTGACCCTACAGCTTGTTATCTATTTACAGATCAGCCCAAAAGAGGCGAGGGAATGCACAGTGGTTTAGAATGCTAATAATAAGAAATGAGTCAAAGAATTTCCTGGCCAGGAACAATGCTAGGAGGTGGGTATGCAGAGGACCAAGATCTGCACACGAAGGGCCTGGGGACAGCCTTGTATGCTGGCCAGGAGAACAGCAGCTAAAGGCCTATCTTCTCACAGCCTGGTTCAATCCCAGGGAGCTGACTTATCAATGAACTACTAAAAGTTGGAAGGAAATGAGCCTTCAGAGCCATGTAGCCATGACTCTCTTACCAGAGTCAAGGATGAACCGAGGGGTTTGTTCTTAGAAATATAAATATAAATTTATATTTGGTACTGGATCAAGATTTAATATAAATTTGATACGGATCAAGATTTTTTTTTGGATGTGGTAGATGTATAATTTCTGACAAGGCATCAAAGTAGGGATGGCAAGAAAGGACTTAAAATATAAGAGTATAGACTTAGAGGAAAAGTTCAGGTTGGAGATGAAATTGGGAGAATCACCAGCATAGAGATGGTATTCAAGTCATAAGCTGGTGGAAAACTTGTCACAGAAGTGTGTAAGGATAAAGGAGGCAAGAAGAAGAAACAGTGATCAATGGTATGTAGGATGGAGAGTCTGGAATTGACCCTTGACTTTCCAGGGTGTGTCCTAGGTGACCTTGGCAAGGGCATGTTCAGAAGAGCAGTGGAGGAGGGGACCTTTTTGGAGAGAGTTTAGCAAATCGGAGGAAAATACCTCATGACAGAGAGTACAGAGGACTCTTTCTAGAAGTTTTGGTATAAAGAGGAACAGAGCAATGGAGTGGTAGTGAGGAAGTGAGTCAAGAGATGTTTTATATGTGTTTGCATGTTGATCACCACGATCTAGGATAGAAAGGAAAAAAAGAAGAAATTGATGATGGAGAAGAAACAGCAGCAATAGTTGGATAAGTGTTCTTAGCAGATGAAAAAAAAAGAAATTGATGATGGAGAAGAAACACCAGCAATAGTTGGATAAGTGTTCTTAGCAGATGAAAGAGGATGTACTTTGTGCACAAAGTGGTGTGGATATTTCTTCCACGTCCAGAAAGGTGTGCCTCTAGAAAGCTGATCTAATGATCAGTCCTCTTAGTGTGGGTGGAAACAAGAACAACTTTTAGCCCACTTTAAACACACAATATTAGCCTTTCTAAAAAGATCAGAAAGATTGCTTTTTTTTAACCAAATGACTGTTTAATAAGCATTTTATCAGAGGAGATATAGTATAATAGTTAAGAGCACAGCTCAGAAACTCACAGCTTAGTTAAAATCCTGTCTCTACTACATTGTAACTATGAACTGATAAAGGTAGATACTCCCTGCTTCAGTTTACTTTCCTGTAAAATGGAGATAATAAAAACTATCTTGTATTGAGAGAACATATGAAAAACATTTAAAACAGAGAATGAGTGATAGAAAGTTCTTATTAAATTTAATTACCAGTACTTGACTTTTGAGGCAGATAGCAAGATTTAGGATAGGTCATGTACAGAGATGAATAAAACATCAAACAGATTGAGAGAAATGGAAGAGTCAAAGAGAAGTCAGCTCAAAGATGACATTGTAACCGCTCACAATTATTCTACATCACTACGATTGTGTCTTTTGACCATGAGATTCTGATCCTCACGTAGAGAGATTCACCTGATTCAGACTTTGTCAATTAGATAATCTCTCTCAAGAGTTAAAAATCTTGGCGTGTCTGGGTGGCTTAGTCGGTTGAACGTCCCACTCTTGATTTCATCTCAGGTCATGATCCCAGGGTCGTGGGATTAGGCCCCATGTCAGGCTCAGCACTGAGCACAGAGCCTGCTTAAGATTCTCTCTCTCTCTCTCTCTCTCTCTCTTTCTCCCTCTGCCCCTCTCCCCTTCCCTCTCGAATTAAAAAAAAAAAAGAATTTAAAGAGTTAAGAGTCTTGAATGGAAATTGGGAATATAAGGCTGTTGGAGCAGAATTCAGGTGACATAGGACCCTGGAAAGATGGTTTCTCAGCTCTACTGCTGAGCTTCTCAAAGCTGCCCTAGTTCTTGTGCTTTGGGAAGCTAGTTCAGCTTTCCTCTGATTCTATGAATCATCCCAACAAATAAGCTTATATTTACATAAGCTAAAGCCCTTTTCTAATGTTTACAAAGACCGTTAACTTATACATTAAGTGTTGTATGTTATAATTTGGACATCCTGGTCTGGGCCACAATTTCTATCAGCAATTATATCTCATTTTGACTCTGACTAAACTCTACACATAAGAAAGAAGCTGACTCACTTGAAGGTACTCAAGAAACCTAATTACTTAATTCATCAGATTTTCCTTGGTCTCATTCTGTGTGTGAGAATTTTTCAGTAGTCTGTTAAAACCGTGACCACAAATTGGATCAGATCTTCCTACACAGATGGTATTAAGTATGGTTTTCTATGATAGGAAAATTCTTTAAGAATTCTATTGTTGGTTTTAAAACACATCAAAAACTCCATCGAGTATTCATGTTTTGGACACTGAGAATGAGAAATACTTTACAAATGGATCACATCCTACTATCCTTCACTGCCAAATTTATAAAATGTACCAGGTCAAGAAATAGGATACAACCAGGGCTTTAGAACTTGTGGTCTCTGCTTTAGAAGTTCTCCCCACCCCACCTAGTTTATTTACATATTGTAACGATTTCAGGATCCCTCTAAACTATTAAAACTGCATGTTTGAAAGTAAACAATCAGATGGTTTTGCTTTATACTTTCTGACACTATTGATCATCTCATTTTGTAAATTATTCTCCTTTCAGTATATTGTTATTCCAGCTTTCTGATCATAAAGATAGTTTTTCAGTTTATTGACATTTCGGATAATGACAGTTTCAGTCAAAATCATTCTTTGCGTTCTATAATTTTCAGTCTTCCATAAAAATGGGGTGGGGGAAAGTCCTTACTCTTGTGCCATGTCATAGTCTTACTGGTCATAACCATTGCCCAGGGGTAGACACATGACCCAAATGAGGCCAAATGAATTCTCCCAGAAATTCCGATGCTACGATGCCATCCCAATTCCAAAACTGAGAACATGTCATTTCAGGAATTATGAACTGGGTTTCTGCTCCCAGATCCTTGCATACAGAATGACTTTGACTAATACCTATTTCCTCAAGATCAGAAAGGCAACCATACACCTGTGTCGCCATGGTAGTGGAAACAGTTTATGTGGGAAAGGCACAGGGGCTATGAAGATACCCTCAAGAATTGTCTACTACAATAATCACAATGAGAGCAAAATACCTGTATTTTAAGACTGCAGTTTGCTTCCGATGCAATTTACAATAAAGAAAACAAAATTTGTTGGAGGAAACGTCCTTGAGTCTCTTTGATTAAGGCATAGGTTGCCCCAAATCTCTTCATGAATGTCTCAAAACCCATGATTCTGATGTAGTCATTTTAATTATCTTACAATTTGTTGCACTATGAATAAGGCAAGGCCAGATAAGAAAAAATGGACACAATGGGTGTCTGAATCATTTTGGGATGCTGATAATAAAATATCATAAACTGGATGGCTTAGCAACTAACATTTATTTCTTACAAGTCCAAGATCAAGGTTCCAGCAGATCTAGTGTCTGGTGATATCCTGCCTCCTGGCTGGCAGGTGGCCAGCTTCTCTCTGCATCTTCACATGTCTGAAAGAGTCAATCCAATCTTTTGTATTCTTGTAAGGACATGAATCCCATCATAGGAGCTCCACTCTCATGACCTCATCTAAACCCAATTACTTCCCAAATTCCCACCTCCTAATAATATCACATCAAGGGTTAGGGTGTGAACATATGGATTTTGAAAGGACACAAATAGGCAGTCCATAAATGGGAGGGCATCGTACTTTTAAATATAGTTTTGGGTGTGTGTGACTATAGAATTAACCCAATTTATTTTATCAAGTTTATCAAGTGTTATACTCTATAGTTTTAAAGTTAAATTTGTATTGGTAAATCAAGGGTACCATGACTATTCTATTTAAAAATATTTTAGGGGTGCCTGGGTGGCTCAGTCGGTTTAGTGTCTGACTTTGGTTCAGGTCATGATCTTGCGGTTTGTGAGTTCAAGCCCTGCGTGGAGCTCTGTGCTGACAGCTCGGAGCCTGGAGCCTGCTTCAGCTTCTGTGTCTCCTCCTCTCTCTGCCCCTCCCATGCTCATGCTGTGTCTCTCTCTGTCTCTCAATAATAAATAAACGTTAAAAAATTTAAAAAGATTTTATAAGCTTCTTGGTAAAATCTATGGATTACGTGCTCCCATTTAATCTTTCTACCAGCCAAGTACTCAATAGAATTACTGTAATGCATTTTTTAAAAGATGTAAAATCTAAAAGAATGGGGATAGTTGGGGGCGGGGGGACAATAGCCATGGAATTTTGGGAGCTGCACAGCAGACAAGCAAATGATAACTCACTACAGCACCAAAAAAGCATAATCTCTAATTAGAAATGTGGGAGTGAAAAAATCCTAAACACACACTCGAACTAGTAACTCAGGTGCCTGTAACACTGACCTGCCCTTGCTGACCATGTGCTGATGAAGTTCCTGATCTCCTTTCTAATAACAGCCAGGCTGAATCAGCTCTAATCCAGTGATCTACCTATATCTGTACCCTTACTGTCAGGCCTTCCTCCTGTTCCAATGGATTAAATATACCTGCTTCTGTCATGGGGTATTTTAGGCTCTGTATTCTAATTCTTCTCTCTCTCTCTCAAGAATTTCTCACATATAATCATCTTTTTTTTCTCTCTTGAGTCATTAATGTCTCCCTTGATTTTGGATTACTCCCATGATCATTAAGACATGCCTAGAAACTTCCATTTAGGAAATAATAATAACTTCCCTTGGTCTCATGTCATCCTTCTGGCTATGGTATGACTTTTCCACTTGGCTTCACAGCAACTTTTCCTAGAAAAATTGTTTACAGTTACCTTCTCCACTTTCTTATGCCAACCTCCACTGTTTTTTCCTCAGTGCACTGTTTGGGTTTCTGTTTGTATAATTCTTTGGTAGTTGCTCCTATTAATGTCACTAATGAACTCCATGATGCCAGAACCTAGAAGTCCTTTCTCTTTCTTCCTATAGGACCTATCAATAGCCATTAATACAATTAATCTACAACTTTTCTTGGCTTTAAAAATATGTATTCACCTGGTTTCCCTCCATCCTTACTGTTGATTCTTCTTAGTCTTCTAAATACAGGGAGTTATAAAGCTCAATGGAAGATTATTTCTTCTTTCTCTATAGACATTCTCACTCAAGACACTCTCGTTCTCGAGATAGTATCATTTAGCTCCATGGTTTTAAATATATTTTTATAGTCTCTTCATTTTTTTCTCCAGTCATAAGTTTCAGACTGTCATTGTCTAATTGCAACTTGTCATCTTTTCTCAAATGTCGAGTTGGTATTTAAAATTTACCACATTTATTATAAGAATTGGTTCATACAATTATGGAGGCCAAGAAGCCCACAATTTGCCATCTGCAAGCTGAAGACTCAGGAAAGCTGGTGGTATAATTCCGTCTGGGCCTGAAGGCCTGAGAAAAAGACCTCTGATGTATAAGGGGAAGAGAGATGAATGTCCCAGCTCAAAAAGAGAAAGAGAGAATTTACTCTTTCTCCACTGTTTTGTTCTGTTTGGGTCCTCAAGGGGTTAGATGGTTAACCCACACACATTCATACTTCTTTACTGAGTCTACTGATTCCAATGTTGATCTCTTCTGGAAACATCCTCACAGACACACCCAGATATAGCGTTTTACCAGGTATATGGGCATCCCTTAGCCCAGTCAAGTTGACACATGACATTAACCACTACAAACTACTACAAACCTTTCCCTGGCTCACCTTGCCAGAGCTATAACTGTCTTCTTTCTGTTCCTTGAGTAATGCTATGCCCTTTCCTGCTTAGGACTTTTGTAGTTTTGATTCCCTCTGCCTGAAAACAAACTTCCCCCGATTTCTGCAAGAGTGCCTCCTTCTTGCCAGTAAGATCTCTGCTTAAAGAGGGCTTTTTGGAAAAGCTTACCTGACCACGCTACTTGAATAAGCCCCTAGACCCTAGACATTCGATATCCCATCTTCCTGTTTTATTTTCTTTATAGCACTTACACTATTTGATGTTTTCTTTTTAATTTATTAGTTATATTCTTCCCCCCTCCCCCAATAGAATATATACTTTAAGAGAACATGGACCATGTTGGTCTTGGTCTCAGATAAATTCTCAGAACCTTCAATGTGGTCTGGCGTATCATAGTCACTCCATATGTTTTTTAGTGAATGAATATTTGAATGAATTAATAAATGAATGAATTCTGAGTACCAGGAGAACAAGGCATCAATAGCTCCTAAATGGCCATTTCAGGGGTAGTTATTTTTCCACAACTGAGGACAAAACAATTTTTTAAGTCTATTACTGATATTCTTATGTATTGCACATTTTGTATGTTTTTTTATTTGTTTCCAGCGTTTGGGGCAAAACAGAACAAAAATGATTCCTTTTCTGTGTAAGTCAGAGATCTGAGCCTACCCACCTAAAACCCATTTCATTATGCAGTTGAAAAATTACATTGAAATTTCCCTGGTGGAACTGAGTAAAATTAACTTAGTTTTATATCACACATGCACACACAGACAACACAAAATTTTGTACTTGCACATTTCATATGAATGAAATCAAATTAGTAATATGATACAGCGGTAATACGTGTATCAAACAAAAACTCTATCATACATACTTTATGGGTTTTTTTTTTGTTGTTGTTGGTCTTAGAGAATATTTCTTTCATTAAATTCTTAAGAATAGTTGTACTCTAAGTAATTTTCCAATCTGTTTCTTATTTGGCAAACAAATTGAAGTGGAGTTAGATATGCTCTTCTGTAAAGCAACAAGGGATTTCTATAATTTCATTTACTGGCTTCAAGAAAGTGGATTTCTTCCCTACTCTCTCCCTTCCTTCCCAGCCCCTCTTTCCTAGCATCTCATTCCTACCTTCAATAAATACATGACTCTACATATTCATGTATTATGTGTCCATTAGCCCCACTGTAGTGGCTAGGGCATGTTAAGCTACGCTAAAGAAAAACACTACAATCTCAAATCTTAACATAAGAAAATGTGCTTCTTTTTCACACAGAGGCCACTACAAAGCAGGGTGACTGTCCAAAAACTATCATCCATGTGTCCACTTCAACCCTCTGCTTCTGCCATCTCAACAACAGTTCTTTTGGTTTGCTGAGGCAGGAAAGAGACCACCATGGAACTATGCCCTGGCTATTCAATGATTTGGCTTGGAAATGACACACACCATATTTTCCTATAGTACATTGACCCTAACCAAGCAACTGTTACACTTAACCACAAAAGGATCTTGCTCTGTGCCCAGGAAAAGAGAAAACTAACTAGGACTGACCACTAGGTTTTCCTACTGAGTCTTTCCAATTCCCTCTTCTTTTCCTGCTGCTAGCCCCTTACACTTGCCTATTCTGGTTCAGATCTAGGTGGGCTATTCGATTTTCACCCTGCTTTCTTTCTTCCATATTCCCATGAACTATAATGGTAATCGCTTCTTATGTACAGTGTTTCTGTCGTTTCAGTGACCTACAGTCAACTGCAGTTCAGAAGCAGATGATTTTCCTGATTTATCTTCAGAAGGTCAATGGTAGCTTAACTACAGCCACAAGGCCTATGTCATTCACCTCACTTCATCTCACCACACAGGCGTTTTATCATCTTACAACCTCAAAAGAAGAAGGGTGAGTACAGTACAATAAGGTATTTTGAGAAGAGAGACCACATTCATATAACTTTTATTACAGCATATTGTTACAGTTGTTCTATTTTAGTATTGTTGTGAATCTCTTACTGTGCCTAATTTATAAATTATACTTTATTATAAGTATGCATGCATAGAAAAAAAAATAGTGTATCTGGGGTTGGGTACTATCTACGGTTTGCCGGAGACCAGCTCCAGCAACCAGGGGCTCCCAAAGAAAGAACGGTGTCGGTAAAAATAAAACAAAACTAAATTAAAAAAACTAAAAAATAAAAACTAAAATGAAAAACTAAAACTAACGTAAAATGGACACAGACAACAGCAGCGTGTTGAACTGGCCGATTTATTGTAGTAAACGTGGCATTATATTCGCTAGTGATTTCCTTGTAACATACATCATCTATGTTTTTCTAACATTACCTAACTTTGAAAATGTTCCTATGTGTAATCAACCTTTAAGAAATAACATGGCGATTTTCCCCTAACGTTCCCACATACCCTTTGATTATTGATTAATTTCTTACATTATTCCATTATGCATCTGCGTTTATCTATAATTATCTACAGTCTATAAAGCATTTGCCTTGCTGTTCGCATGAAAGGTCCTCCATTTCTCAACACATCAAGTGGAACAGTTACAGGGACATGACATCCTAACCACCCGAGGCCAGAAGAACAATGTGTTTGCCTCAGTCCAAGGTGCCAGGAAGGGACCAAAAGGACCTTAGAAACCCATGCCTCATACATTCTCAGAGAGACAATGCACCTAGGAACGAATGGACCATCCTGTACCTTAACCGACTAGGTTCAGTCATCATCTGGAATGCCTCCGGGGGGCCAGGTGAGCCTAGGGGTTGAAGCCACTTGTGCCCAGAGATACGCTCCTTAGTTGCCAGAGTGAGACTTTCAAATCCATGTGTCTCTCCTTTACAGGCCCTCTTTGCTGGCAAATGTATGAGGCTATCCTTCCTGTAAGTAGAGGAGTCTCCATAGGGGATGGCAAGGGCTAAATGTAAGGCCACACTATTTCTTGTGGAAACTTATTTTCTTCGCTAATGGTTCTTTTCCCAGGGGGCCTGCCGAGGGCAATTCCCCAACAGACAATACCCCAGGTACTTTAATAAGGCCAAATTACCTAAAAGCGGGAGGACAAGAAGCTTCACTGTTGGCGGGCCGCCCTGCAGTCACCAATCCGTCCACAGCCCGGTCATGCCACTCAGGCTGGGATAGCTCGGCTTCCAGCAACGGTTTCAGGCATCCACTGGGAGTTGGAATGTTATCTCCTACAGATAGCGGGAACTACCGTATAGACTGTGGTCACTAGGATGCACATCTTACAAGGGTGAGGATATTGTCTGTTTTATTTATCAGTGTATTCCCAGCACCTAGCATCCTGTCTAAAGTACAAGAATCTCTCAGTAGAACTTGCTAAATGAAGAAATGTCTTTTCTTCATTTGACATTGCCTAATAATATACTATAGACCCGTGTGCTTGTTAAATTATTAAACACCCCAAACTTCTGCTGAAGCATTCATTTGATGCTCCAATGTAAGTGAAAGGGGCACAGATTGTAAAGGGGAAAAAAAAAAGCTGTGATCTGATAGTTTGTTCTTACGAGATTTTTCTTTGAGTGAAGGATGATATATACAGTGGCATGCATCTCTGATGTTAACTGTCTTAACTTTGCAGGCTCTACTTTTATTATTCCCAAAAGGCCTGAAAATATTATCTATCTGATGTGCAGAAGCCCTGGTTTTGTCGACCCCAGGAAGGAATTAGTGTGCTCGAGAAAGCAGTCCTGAGTCTCATACTGTGCATTCCATCCCTGGATGGAACTTACCTTTTGAACCTATCTTCTCTCTCCCTGTTCTCTACCTCCAGCCTCTGGCCTGTAGAGCATCCCCAGTTACCACTATGTGTTGTGAATTTATAATTTTCAACCTAAAATTAAATTTTCATTCATTTTAACTTGGCAAACATAAATAACGCATAATTGAATAGGATACCACACCACTCAAAGGACAGCGGGGGAGGATTCTAAGTGCGGATGGTATTTTCTCCAGTACATTATACTGTCCATATATTTGGAAGGAAGACTCCCAATTACGCATTTTGGAATTCCTGGGTCACAATCTGTAGACATTTAGAAGCAAAACCTTCAAATGAAGGTTTAAATTTTTGTTAATGTTTATTTATTTTTGAGAGAGAGAGAGAGACAGACAGACAGATACACAGCATGAGCAGGAGAGGGGCAGAGAGAGAGGGAGACACAGAATCCAAAGCAGGCTCCAAGATCTGAGCTGTTAGCACAGATCAAACTCACGAACCATGAGATCATGACCTGAGCCGAAGCAGGACACTTAGCTGAATAAGCCACCCAGGCACCCCTCAAATGAAGGTTTAAATAAGAAGGGAAACAGGTCAAAAATATGAAGGGAAAAGTGAGAAATTAAGATTTTTTTTGAGAATATCTCATTACCTATAAAAAGTGTTTTTTCAAAAATTTTTTACATATCTGTGTGTGTGTGAATAAAACACTGACAGACATCTATCTCCTTAGCTTCAACTTACACCTAAAAGCTGTTTAATTTTAAATTTATTTTTTAAAAGTTCCAGATTCTCCATTTTCTTAGCAAGTCTTCGTGACATAAGATAATCAAAGCAAGCACAAAGCAACTTAATACATCCTTCTAATGCAAATTTCATCTATTTCCATTTTTTGCGTCTGCCCACTTCCCCCTCCCATGTGTCTTAATATAAATGAGGTAAGAATAGCTATTTCAGAGTGAGCCTTCAGTAAACAGCCATTCTGCATCCTACGTTTAAGTCACTAAAGTGTTTCAGAAACATAAACTGAACTACAGTGGAAAAAATCAATAAGACTGTTGCACTGGTATGGTGGATTCATATCCTTTTACTTCGAGTGAGGACTTCATAGAGTAGAGAAGATACCCATCGCCCTAC
Source organism: Prionailurus bengalensis (assembly GCF_016509475.1). Taxonomy (NCBI): domain Eukaryota; kingdom Metazoa; phylum Chordata; class Mammalia; order Carnivora; family Felidae; genus Prionailurus; species Prionailurus bengalensis. The sequence goes on from NC_057347.1 coordinate 32,115,506, forward strand.
CTCTTTCAGGGCTGAGCAAATTTGCCATCCTCATACGGCTCGGTATAATTTTGGGGGACGTGCACAAGATCCACTGGTTCTGTCAGTTTCTATTCTACTTAAGGATCAATGTATACGTAATGATGTGTTTTTTTTTTCATTCCTTTGTTTTTCCATTCTCAACTGGAATATTAAAAGTTTGAGATGCCAGTAATGCTCTGATGGGTTAGGGACTTTGAGTTGGCTGAAAACTTTAAATTTTAGTTTATCTCCAGGTTCTCCATGGAAAGTGTGGCCAGAGATAGTGGATTTTGGCAATATAGATGGGAATATTGACCCCAAAGAAGCTGAGGAAGGCTAAGAAATGAGACAAAGGGCTCTAAGAAAGAGGATTGGGTGAAGCTGAATGTTGTCAAAAACTGTGACGGGTCTAAAATTTTAGCCTCTTTGTAAACCAAACTTTGCTCTAGAAGGAGACACTATCTTGGTTACTGAACAATCCTGCCCTCTGCTACAGAGTGTGATGGTCTCCATCTTCCAAGGCTTTTTGCTATACAAACATCCTTGGAAACATAGTTTGGAATAAAAGGAAAGTTAGTACCTCTGCTCCCAAGACTTGATGGAACATGAGAGATCAGTGGAAAATTGTCTCTTAATAAGTGTGTGCAGCATCTGAGTAGATCTTATTGGATATGAGCATATTTCAGGATTTTTTTTCCATATTTCCATTATTTTTTTTTGAAATCAGGATTTCCACATATATACACATGTACACACATGTGCACACATACCTCTACACACATACACAAGTTTCTTTCACTGTGACATCCCTGCCTTCAACCCACCATATTTCAATATCAGGATTGGCTCAGAAAATGTATTTCCTCTTCCCATAATTATTAAATTTCAACACAGACTTAGATACTATAGTTAAAATACTATTAGTTCTCTGTAGGATAGTGATTTTTAAAAACCAAAATATTGACTTATGATTGATATGTAAAAAATTGTATGTATTTAATGTATACAAGTCAATGACTTTGGGGATAAGTATACACCCACAAAAACATCACCACTATCAAGGCCAAAGTTTCCTCCACCCTCTTTATGATGATAATGATGATGATTTTTTGTGTGGTAAGAACACTTAACATAACTTTTAATTAATTTTAAATATACCATGCGGTATTGTTAGCTGTAGCGACTATGCTGTAAACAGAGCTCCAAAAATTATTTATTTTACATAGCTGAAACTTTGTACCCTTTGACCCTTACCTCCTCATTCTACCCTCCCCCAAGCCTCTGACAATCACCATTCTAGTCTCTGCTTCTATGATTTTGACTATTTTAGATTCCATGTAAAAGTGAGATCGTATATATTTGTCTTTCTGTGCCTGGCTTGTTTCACTAAGCATAATGTCCTCCAGGTTCATCCATGTTGTTGCAATTGGAAGAACTTCCTTCTTTTTTAAGGCCGAATAATATTCCCTTATATACATATACAACATTTTCTTTATCCATTTATCTGTCAATAGACATGTAAGTTCCTTCTGTATCTCGGCTATTATGAATAATGCTGCAGTAAACGTGGAATGCAGCTGTCTCTACAAGATCTTGATTAAAATTCCTTTACATAAATACCCGGAAGTGGGATTGCTGGATCTTAATGGTAGTTCTATTTTGAATTTTTTTCTGATGAACTTCCATACTGTTTTCCATAGTAGCTGCACCAATTTAACATTCCTACCAGTGGGTATACAAGAGTTACTAGTCGCCACAGCCCTAACAACACTTATCTTATTTTTTTTTTTTTGATAGCTCTCCTAAAATGTGTGAGGTGATCTCTCATTTTGGTTTTGATTTGCATCACTCTAGTGATTAGTGATGTTGAGCAACTTTTCATATTAAATGTGAAGGAATTTATATTTAGGAATAAATATAAAGGTATTGATATAAATGTATATATAGATATAAATTATTGATATTAATTGATATAAATATATATATGATATAAATAAATATCAAAGATTAAATATTTAGGAATTTATATGATGATAAGAGACCTCTTTCTAGACAAAGGCAAACACAGATAATGTTACATATGATATTAGAGATTATAGACTCTAGGAATCCCATTCACAGGTGCATTCAGCTCAATATCATTGGTTTTGTGAGAAGAAAAATACACAATAAATGTAGGGAAACTTAGATTAACTGGCATTTGCTGAGAGTGTCTTGTTCAGATTTATGAGTTTTATATTTAACAGGAAGACAACAGCATGTTTCACTCTTATATTTGGAATTATTTCTAAATAATAATAATTCACTTTTGTGCCTTTGATCATACCATTTTAACGGTGGTTCAGACTCTGTCCTGGGTGTTATACCCAGGAAATGGATTCTCCGTGGAGGAATACTGATGTAGTTATGCATATTTTGGGACAGGGGGCACAGGCAGATAAAGTAAATAATAAAGGAGACTACTTGGCACACAAAAAACACTGTAGTGGGGCATCTGGGTGGCTCATTCAGTTAAGCGTCCAACTGTTGATTTCAGCTCAGGTCGTGATCTTATTATGGTCGTGGGTTCAGGTCCCACTCAGGCTCTGCATTGTCAGTGCAGAGCCTGATTGGCATTCTCTCTCTCCCTCTCTCTGTGCCCCTCCCCTGCTGGTACTCTCTCTCTCTCTCTCAAAATAAATAAAACTGAAAACAACAACAACAAACAACAACAACAACAGCAAATCCAAACACTGTGGTGTAAGTAGAATAAAATAGTGTTTGCTGATAAATAGTGACACTCAGCTTCAGTGTGTAGTATACTAAGGAGTAATGGAGACTCTGGCAATCCAGAATGTGTGTGTGCACTATTGGAAGTAGATAGCTGCTACTCAGCTATGGCACATCATGCCCACGTGAAATGTTGTCTCTGTATTATAAGACACTCCTTTTCTTTTTCAAGAGAAGATGCAAATATAGGTTTTTGTATGAAATCTCCCATTTTAAACACGTTTTCAAAACATTTTTAGCCATATTTTTAAAGTAGCATATGGACAAAGCCAAGTCCACTCGTTCATCATATTTGGCCCACATCATAAGAAATTTCTGTTTAGGAGATTAAGAATAACATATTTTATTCCAGAATCTACTTTAATGATGTTTTAAAAACAAAATCTATATGGACTACGTTTTAAAATTCCAGTTATTCAATAATAATGATTAGAATAAGGTTTCACGATACTTTGTATTCAGAATTTTCTAATTTGTAAAGTGTTTTCCTACACCCTAGCTCACTTGGCTCTTTGAACATCTAGAAAAATATTCATAGCAATTAAAGACTATCCCTGTTTGTACATGAGAAATTTGAAGTTCAAAGGAAAATTGAGATTCGAACATCACATAACTAGGGCATCTCATAGAGAAAAAAAGAAATGGAATCTTAGGACTTTTGCTCAAGCTTCATTTCCTCTGATTCACTCTGTCTCATATAGTAAATGTTTCCACTCTGTGTTCACTCTTCAAGGGCATATAACATTTATTGAACAACTACTATAGGTCAGACATTATGCTAGGTGTAACAAACTGTGAGCTGGTGAATACATTCCCATTTAACACAAAAAGAAACTGAGGCACAGATATTAAGGAACTCAAACAAAGTCACACAGATAATAAGTGCAGAGCCTGTCTCAGAGCACGATTCTGTCTGTATAGCATCGGTCCTCTGGCTGGAGAGTTCAGTAATTGAATAGTAATGGTTAGTAGCAGAAACTCCAGAAGAGGGCATGTGTGTAAGAGTGAGGTATCTTACCACCTCCTCTGTCACTGTTAGGTTTTGGTGAATGAAACCATTAGCTTGACTAGAACCATAAGCTATAATCTGTGCTGGCCAACTAGAGTGCTTTAGATCCCCCATTCTATGCACTATAAGCACATAAACAGAAGATGGCACTCTGAACCCAGGATTTATATTTGACCTTTTCTAGCCTTTATCTGTTCCCTTTGTATCGGAAATGGCAATCAAGCCCACTTTGGCCATCTCTGCCACTTAAGATAGTCTGCACTTCCCCAGCTCTGATGGTGCCCAATTCAGTACCACCTTACTCTGATCTCTGGCCAATGCTGATTGACTTGGGGGGAAGAAATCTGACTAGGTTGGGTCAATTAGATTCTTTTTGTTGAGAATTAGGAGACAACCAAGCAAAAACAAAACATTAAAGAAGCATGTTTGATCAGTGTTGGGTGCACTTGAGCTAACAAGTCATGTGGACTCAGGACTTGCAACCGTCATTTAGATCAGTCTCAATGCAGCTGGTGTAAATAGGCGTGAAGAAGAGAGTCTGCTGGGAAACAAAGATGGAGAACATATTTATATTGGTCACTATTTGCCAGTATTGTTCAAATTATTTTTTCCATGTTTGCTTACAACCACAATTCTATTTTATGAATAAGACAATGGAGGGCCAGAATGGCTAAATAACTTCCCTGAGTTCACACAGCTAAGTGGTAGATCAAGGATACAAACTCAAACTATGGACTTATAAGTCTGATGCTCTGCTCTCTGCCTAATTATACATTCTAGTCCTTTCTAAGTCCTCATGCTCTTGGATCCTCATAGCATCCGATCTAATGATGCCTTCTCCTCTGACGTCCATTATTCTTCACTAACCTGGCTCCTCTCTTGATTTCCTCCTACCTCCAAAGGGTGTGTGTTCCCAAGGTCCTGACATATTCCTCCTCTCACAACTGTCTAAGTGACCTATATATCTACTCTCTCCTGAAATGTTATCACTTTATGAGGCTATAAAGTCCTGGCTTCCTATCTTCCCAAAACATTAGTTCTTGCCTCTGGATTTCAACACTCTGGGTCTATGGCTCTGATCATATATATATTATTTGTCATTTTATCCCCAAACCATCTATCATCTGCTAATTTTCCAAGGGGTGTTTGTTTTGTTTTGGTGGCTAATCATATCACTAACCTTTAATCACTATGCCTTAAAAGCTCTAAAAAACTTGGCTCTGACCCCCTAGTTTTCTTATCTCTTTATACTATCCTATCTGTCTTGAATTCTTATTGTCAGTTTATTGCTTTCTGAAAAACCTTACTCATTCCTCAAAGCTCAATTCAGGTGCCATTTTTGTTTCTATGTAAATGTCTCTATGCAAAGAGGGCTTTGTATACGCATGCATAGTGTTCCTTGGTGTATATTGTCATCATTATTTTGCTATATATATATTTGTGCACATATTTGCGCTGGGAACTAAAGTAAGCTCCTTGAGGATGAGGACATTGTTATAGCTGTAGCCATATCCCCAACTGTGCTTAGCATAATGTTTTATACATAATTGGTACTTTTAATATGTAGTTGGCTTCAAGTAGACAAAAACCTCATGGTAAATGAAGTGAAAAACAAAATAAGAGGCCAAGAAAGGAATAAAGGAGGGAGGGAAGGAAGGGAGCAAAGAAAGAGTAAAAACAAAAACAACAAAGTAAAAACCCAGCAAAGTTTAAATATCTGTTGGTAGTATTTTGCGTTGGTGAGTGAATCCCATGTTTTAACAAGTGAGCATGCAAACACTACGGGCTTATGAATTTCTGCTCAGGACCCAGATGATGCCTCATAAAACACTGCACCTGTGGCAGCACTTCTTAATTGTGGCTATGTTACACTTGCATTGCACACTCATCATAGAGACACATAGCTTCCGTGAATACTGTTTATGGGACACCTGCTGGGAAGCACTATGCTTTTAGTAGTTGTCAAGATGAAGTTACCCTGTAATGAGCCTGTCAATGAGGACTCAAGAAAGATGTTTAAGTATATTTAAGAGTGGGCTGGGCAATGACATACTGAGTCCAAAGCCGAAATGCCCATGAAGGGTCAAAGGAGTCTCACCCATACCTAAGTCACCTGCAGTGTGTGGACTGACTTTTGTGATCTGTAGTGGATGCCAACTCATGATGTAATCGCCCATCAATTTATAAAGGCAATCTGTACCTGTGTCTTCCAGGTGATTTTACCCCAGAGCATTACCCCAGAACATTCATCCATAAATAAACATTTCTGTCCTCACTTCAGATCTGGAGGAAAGACTTGGCCAGTTTTAGCACAAAGACGTTCTCTACCAATCAGATGTGCCTTTGAGGGTCAAGAGAAAACATTTAAATCAAGTGGCCCCAGCTGTCTGTTTGTCGGACATAGCTTTGCCTCAAGAACATGCTGGTGAGATTTAATGACTGTACTTCCCTCATAAGGACCTAAGCTGGGGCTGGGGCTTATGTGCTTTGCACAAAGAACCTTCATCACTTCACAGATAATCACACTCCACTCCCAAGGCACCAGGAAGAAATTAGAAGCCAGATCAATTTAGGAAATGCGTGTAAGACCTTTGAGGGACTGATCATGCCCTGCTCTTCTTAATGTTTAAGTTTCTGTTGTCTAAAAAGCTTAACTGTAAGAATTTATTGCTCCTTAGTTAAGAATTTTACAATTTTACAATAGTCTTTAGTTCTTTAGCCAGGAGGAACTTCACTGATTAGGTTAGATTTTGGTCTCTGATTCTCTATCATTTTCCCTCTTTGGCTTAAGCAGTGAAAGTGAAAATTACATAGCTTCCTAGTAATTTTTTTTCTCTCATATCAAATGATCCGAAATCGGGTTGATTTGTTACCCTCTCTGAAGTGTGAGTAGTAATTGATACTCAGTAGAAGGTCTCTAAATTGAGAACATGACTGAATGCCATTAGCTTCAAATGATTTGCTTTCTCAAATTATTTCAGTCTTAAGCAGCGATGCCTTGGAAATTGTCAGGGTAAAAATGGTTCTGTGTTTTTCTCTCCACATTCTAGGGATTGAATTAATGGATACTGCTCTGGTTTACAAAACCTATCTGGCACTGTGATTTTCTCGACGTCCAAGGGGAAACTGAGAGCATTTCAAAGGCAGGTAATGTGAGTCTCAAGTGCTAACTGTAAACTCTCAACTGAAATATAAAAACCTGCATGAAGCATATTTTAAAAAGGAAGCCGATACAGGCAGGACAGATGGGAAGCGATCCAAAGGAGGGGGTGGAATGAGAGAAGCAGGTATTTGCACCTCACTTTCAATCCCCCCAGGCACTATGCTTGGCACTGAAACACATCATTGCATTAATCTTCTCCACATCAATGTAGGGGGGCTGTTGTCACATTCCTCTTCAGGTGAGGAGTAGCTGGTCCAGAAAGGTGGAATAACTTGCTTAAGATCCTTCTGGAATTTAATGTAAGGGAAGGAAACAGAGTCCTGATGTCCTAAGTTCAAAATCCCAGCTGATGTCACTTCCTCCTCCTTCCTCAGTTATCAATAATCATACATTTTTTTTAATGTTTATTTATTTTTGAGACAGAGAGAGACAGAGCATGAATGGGGGAGGGGCAGAGAGAGAGGGAGACACAGAATCGGAAGCAGGCTCAGAGCCTGACACGGGGCTGAGATCGTGACCTGAGCTGAAGTCGGACGCTCAACCGACTGAGCCACCCAGGCGCCCCAATAATCATACATTTTTAAAGATATTTTTCCCTTGAAGGAACTATAGTAAATAGGATAACCACATAGGTAAATTATTGACATGGCAAGTCATTGTCCTACGGCTTGTCACTCCACCCCCTAAGAGGGCTACCGCCAACACCAACCTCCTTGACTCATGTTGAACCAGCGATAATCATTTATCTTGCCCCCTCTCTGCTCCAAGTTAGCCTCCCCTACTTCCCTTTGACTTTAAAATGCACTTATCATAGGCAATACATTTCCATTCTAGTCCCTCAATATAAAAATGATTTGGTATAAGTTAAAAAATAACAGGAGAGGTGTTTTTATTGTTTTGTTTCATTTTGTGTTTCATTTTATTACATAAAGTAAAATGAAACTGAGATTTTAATAGATTATTCAGGCAAAAAAAAATAGGAGGTTTTTAATTTTTTTTTTTCTTTTTATGTCACCAGCATACCTCTACTGCTTTCATATCTGGTCACTTTATGGTTACCTTACACTTATTTTTCACCTGAAAAAGGTAACTTCTTTCCCTCTACCGTAGCCTTCTAGATCTCCCCTGTCTCAGACAGAGATTGGCTTGAAAAGCACAGTTCTGAAATAGAGCAGGCCCATCCATAATGCCCATTAATGCAGTGTCCTCTAGCCAGACAGCATCATTTATAACCTGGGAGTGAGGTCGGGACAGCTCCATATCTGCAGCCTCAGCTCATCAATTTATGCAGCCAAAGCCAATGACTCAGGCAGTTAGAAATCTCCCAAGGAGCAGTAAACACACACACACACACACACACACACACACACACACACAAATAGAAGTAGATAGAGGTGTTCATATCATGAGCATCAGATCAATGAGGGTATGACCAACTGGAAAAAGAAAAATCCAGGAAAACAATCAGGTCAGGCCACGATGTAGTGTCTGAAGGAAAAGAGAGAAACAAAATATTACATAAGGTTTTGGTGCCAGGGTCTTAAAGCAACCTTTACTTCCTCATACCATTTGGGATTCAACATGTTCATTTATGTGGAATTCTTGCCCAACTAGGGGTTTGTAACAAAATTAGTGCCTGATAAAATTGTGTCAGGTTAAAAAAATTTTTTAACGTTTATTGATTTTTGAGAGAGAGAGAGACAGAGCATGAGTGGGAGAGGAGCAGAGAGAGAGGGAGACACAGAATCCAAAGCAGGCTCCAGGCTCTGAGCTGTCAGCACAGAGCCCGACGAGGGGCTCGAACCCACAAACCAGGAGACCATGACCTGAGCCGAAGTCGGACGCTTAACCGACTGAGCCTCCCAGGTGCCCCAAAATTGTGTCAGAATAATAAAGGGGAGTGATGTGTCATTGAGCGTTCCCTGGCTAGTTAGCCTCTGAGAGATGTCCAACACAGAATGAGAGCACTGAACAAGAGAAGCCTCAACTTACCCCCAAGGGAAAGTATTTGATGGAAATTAATAGTTGTAAATAATAATGTTCTTATTTGCTTCATAGCACAATATGCCCGAATGTGCTTGAAGCACCATGAATAATTAAGAAGCATTTGTTAAGGCAGAAAAGTGGGGACAAGGCTGTGGAGTTTTAATTACAGCTGACTAGACGCCCACTACCATCTTTAGGGAAGACTCTTATTTTTTTTGACATTACTCTATTGATGCTTGGTATTCTGGTTTCTTCATAAAGACTTCAGTCTCAGATTAAAAGAGTCTGCCAGAGGCTGAGCAAAAGTGAAACAGACACATCTAAACTTATTCTGGTGAAAATTCTGAATCTCAATTAAGACGAGAATAAAATCTTTAAAGTTTCCAAAAAGAAAAGATAAAACCTGAAATGAAAAGTGTTTACCTACAATGAATGATACTTAGACAGCCTTAGATTTCGGACTTGCAACATCGAATGGGGAAAACAGTAAAGCAGTGTTTGCAAAGATGGGAAGAAAAATCAGAATGGTGTATAGCTATAATAGCATTCAATTGGAGGGGAAAATAAATGCATTTTTCAGACATGTAATGACTCATAAAATTTACACACACAGACACACACACACACACGGACACACAAAAATGGAACATGCACTGCAAAGGAGCCAAAAGTGTCAAAAAGAGAAGAAATGACATATAGGGAACAGTGATACTCAAATTTAAGAAACATGGAAGCAAAGGTGGAGTTAGTAAGAGAAAACGACTAAGGGCTTTGTTTTGTTTAAGTGTTGGCGTAGATAGAAATCTGCATCTGTTAATAGACGTTTATTACATATTTAAGGGAAACCGATAGAATAATTGTAAGGATGTATAATTTCCAAACCAAAGTAGTAAAAAGGAATTAACCAAGAGCAAAACCCTGAAGTAGGAAGAAGAAAAGTAATAGTAAAAACATATGGTCATAGTTAGTGTATCACTAAACTCAGTAAGTTTGGTTAAATTTCCCCATGAAACTCTCCCATGCTTTAAAAAAAATAACTACATGCTATTTTCTCAAGCCACACTACAAAAAAAAATGATACAAGAAAAGTTAAAAATAAAGAGATGGGCAACATTATAATAGGAAAATGCTAACAAATCAATAGTGGAAATATTAATAAGAGATAATTTAGGATTCATAGAAGAAAACAATAAATAGGATAAGGTAGACTATTTTATATCAGTTATAGCTAACATCAAGCAAGCAATTTACATGATAGTCTCATTTAGCCCTTATGAAAAATCCTATAAAGTTGGTATTATTATTATCTCATTTTGCAGACTCATCTGTGATAATTAGAGGGTTGGAGAATTTAATAAATTTATCCAAGATCATAAAGCTGGTGGCAGGCAAAGCTCTGTGACCCCAAAGTTTATATAATTAATCACTGCAATATATTTTATTTAGAGAGAAAATTTGGAATTCTCTAAGAATATTTTTATCATGAGTTATTGCTCCTTCCAGGGGTGATTGGGTAGGGAAAGAGTGTGCCGCTCAATCTTGATCTGGGTACAGATAACATCCCCACACGAAGACGTGCCCTCTTTTGGGGGCACTGGTCTGCCGTGTGTTGAGGGAGTGATTGACTCCCCAGCCCTGCCAGATCTCAGAGCACACGTCTGGCAGCTGGTGTGAGGGTATTTCAGATGCTGCTGGGCCTTGAGAGTCCCGCATGGAGAATCATGGGCCTGGCCCTGGGCGCCTGTGAAGTTCTTCACTCACCTTGTGAATATCCCCACGCTGGAGGGAGTGTGAGTTTATTTATTTACTTAAGTTTATTCATTTATTTTGTGAGAGAAAGCAAGCATGTGCACCAGTGGGGGAGGGGCAGCGAGGGAGGGAGAGAGAGAATCCCTAGCAGGCTCTGCACTGACCAGGGGCTCGGTCACACAAGAGTGGGCAGCTTAACTCTTTAACTGCTGAACTGATGGGGCCAGCCGGGGGCCCCTGGAGGGACTGTTGCTTTAAATAACAAATAAAAAACACCATGAAGGTGGGAAATAAAACAAAGAGACAGAGAGACTGGAAAAAAAGAATATTTTACACATTTAGTCCCTTTCACAGTACTTTTTTTTTCCAGATTTGAAGAAGGGTTCTCTCATTTTAACTTTGTACAGGGCCCCACAAATTATGTAGCTAATCCTAGTTCATATATATATTTGTTACATATATTACATATATGATATATTATATATTGTTACATTTATTATATGTAACATTATAGTTACATATATGTATAATTATGTCCATATATGAATGTATATATATACATGTTATGTGTTATAATTTAAAGATAACCAATGGAAGAGTGCCAAAGATCTTGCAATAATTCCTTTGAGAAAAATGTGCATCTGAGCAAGAAAAGGACATGGGAAGTGTAGAGAACAGGAAGTGATGAATTAAAGAGATGTTGGAGCTGAAATCGAATGACTCAGTGACTCAATCACAGGCAGTGAAGAATGAGTAAGGAATCTAAGGATTCCTAGGTTTCCAAACTCGATAAGCCAAGATAAAAAATATTGGGTATGATGGGCTGGAGGTACACTGAAGGAAATATTGGATTCAATCGATCAGTTGTTTACACCTGGAACTCAGTTCAGAGATTTGGGTTCGTGATGCATTTGAGATTTATCATCATAGAGGAGGTAATTGGAACTGTAAGAGATGGTTAGTCAGATCTACTTTAAGAGAATAAAAATTAATAATATGTGTTATTATGATTTTAGCTAACATTTATGGAACTGTGTGTCAGTTACCATACTATGTGCATTTCCACATTTAACGTGTTTTGCCTTGTGTCTCCATTTCACAGGCCACTGTTAGTATTTTTCCTGTGATAATACTGAGCATTTTCCTGAGCATTTACTTATCTAGTTTGATTTGTTTGGGAGCACCTCAAATAGATAAGTGGCAACTGTACTGTTTGGTATGTTGCAGAAAATAGCACTGCCTGAATCTTTATGCAGAAAGATGAAGGCTATTTGTAAACCTTCCAACTCAAGCTGATACCTCCAAAGTGATGCATTCCCTTTGGACTTGATGAAAAGGCTATGCCAGTTAAAGTCAATAGCTGCAAAAACAGCCAGGCCCGTTTTACTCCATGTTCTTAAGTGAAATCCATACAGACACGAAGCCAAGAATAGTGATGAAAATATGACAGGGAACTAATTCATACAGGGTTTTTTCTTCCTTCTTCTTTTTTTTTAAAAAGGTTTATTTATTTTTGAGACGGAGAGAGACACAGCATGAACGGGGAAGGGGCAGAGAGAGAGGGAAACACAGAATTGGAAGCAGGCTCCAGGCTCTGAGCCATCAGCCCAGAGCCCGATGCAGGGCTTGAACTCGCAGACCGCGAGATCGTGACCTGAGCCGAAGTCGGACACTCAACCGACTGAGCCACCCAGGCGCCCCTTCTTCCTTCTTTTAAATGTTTATTTATTGGGGCACCTGGGTGGCTCAGTTGGTTGAGTGTCCGGCTTCAGCTCAGGTCATAATCTCATGGTTTGTGGGTTTGAGCCCCACGTCAGGCTCTGTGCTGACAGCTCAGAGCCCGGAGCCTGCTTCGGATTCTGTCTCCGGCTCTCTCTGGCCCTCCCCTGCTCATGCTCTGTCTCTCTGTCTCTAAAATAAATAAACATTAAAAAAATTAAATGTTTATTTATTTATTTTGAGAGAGAGAGGTCGGGGGTGGGGGAGCAGAGAGAGAGAGAGGGAGAAAGAGAATCCCAAGAAGGCTCCATGTTGTCAGTGCAGAGCCTGGCATGGGGCTCGATCTCACCCCTCTGTGAGATCATAACCTTAGTCAATATCAAGAGTGGGACACTTAACTGCCTGAGCCACCCAGTCACCCCTTTCGTGTCTTTTTAATGGTTACCTTCCCTTCCTCTCTTCCCCAAACTTGTCAGTTTTCAAGGAAACATGCAGCGAACAAGGTTTGATTCTGAATCACAACGACAAAACAGATTGTGAATATAAGCTATTGATCTCTATGAATAATAAAAAGATGTCTTGTCTGAGGACATTTCAGAAGGTAAAATAGCCATCCAAAACTACGTCTGTCTGAATTTACAGATATTGTATTAAGATTGCCAGGCAAAAGACCACTCTCTCATGCAGTCGTATCCCAGCTACTAGTGCAATGGTTAAGCATGGTGAGTGCCCAAGTGACTTCTTCTTCTTGCAGATAAACCTTGAAAGTGGGCCTGGTTCCATGAGCTCTGTGTAGCAAAAACCCTGCGTACAAATGCCTTCTCTGGTTCTGGTACAAAATATTCCCAATTATGTACAGTTTGCACCATAGGGAGGAGAGGAGATTTAAGGTCGGCTCTCTATAACTGGAAGCAGAAGCCTTTAATCAGTATGTACTCCTCAGCTTGTACTATCTCAAACAACCTAATTACTTCTATGGGGAAAAAAAATATCCATCCACATATATTTGAATTGTCCACTGGAATCAAACAGCACATGAAAGGGACCATAAGATCAAAGGGCAAAAATGTGTAGAGTGGGTGAAGTAACATTTTGTTGTTTTTTTAGATTGAGTTCACATTTTTTGCTTTCACTGGGGAATTTACTACTTAGGGACAAGAGATTGTCAGAAAAGGTTGATCAATCAGGTTATTAATAATCGTATCATATATCCAGCCACTTATCACTTACTCTGCTTTCTCTGGCCCCTGCCTAGGCTAGTTGCTCAACTGGGGAGAACAAATAAGATGTTCTTCCCCTAATATCTATGCAGCTGGAGAAAGTACTTTGTGACTGATAACTCATTGTCAGGGAAGTCCAGTCCACTACAACAATTTTGATGCCCTGGAGAATTTTATTTGAATGAATTTTATGGGGATTCCGAAATAAGCAAAACCACTAAAGATAATCGGTGAGTGAGAGCTGGCATTGGGAAGGAAGGCTTAGAAGCAAGTACTGAAAATAATTCCATTTATTTCTAAACCGAGGTCAGGTTTTATGCTTGAAAATTGATTTTAAAGGTGGCTGTTGGATATATGAGAGAAAACCCCTATGTTATATCTCTTCAGTCTGTTGGCTTTCATATGAATGCCCGAGAGCCACAGGAAAGGCACCCATGTTTTTGTGGTGTCTTTTGTGGCTTGTGATTATGCACTCCATATAGCAGCAACGACAATAAGGATAGCAAAGTGGCTAGCGATGTGCTAAGCAGTTTACCTCCTTTAATTTTCTCAACAACCTTCTAAGGCAGATATTATTATCATCCTTAGAAAGGATGTAATTTCCTCAAGGTTATATAGCTGTTTGGTAAATCTATCAGCTAGTTTCTGGTATGCTAGCAATTAAAAATTAGAAAACTCGGGCGCCTGGGTGGCTCAGTCGGTTAACTGTCCAACTTCGGCTCAGGTCATGATCTCACGGTTCGTGGGTTCGAGCACTGCGTAGGGTTTGTGCTGACGGCTCGGAGAGCCCTGCTCTCTCTGCCCCTCCCCTGCTCATGCTCTCTCTCTCTCTCAAAAATAAATAAACATTGGGGCGCCTGGGTGGCTCAGTCGGTTGAGTGACCGACTTCGGCTCAGGTCATGATCTCACGGTTTGTGAGTTCGAGCCCCGCGTCAGGCTCTGTGCTGACAGCTCAGAGCCTGGAGACTGCTTCAGATTCTGTGTCTCCCTCTCTCTCTGCCCCTCCCCCACTCATGCTCTATCTCAGAAATAAACATTAAAAAAGAAATAAACACTAAACAAACAAATAAATAAGAAAACTCTTGGGGCACCTGGGTGGCTCAGTCGGTTGAGTGTCCGAGACTTCAGCTCAGGTCATGATCTCAGGGTTTGTGAGTTTGAGCCCTGCATCAGGCTTGCTGCTGTCAGTGCAAAGCCCGCTTTGGATCTTCTTCCCCCCCCCCCGCTCTCTCTGCCCCTTCCTCACTCATGCTCTCTCTCTCAAAAATAAAATAAACGTTAAAAAAGCAAAAAAGAAAACTCCTGATAAACTAAATAAAAGGTTATTTACTGGAAGGATGATAACTAGGCTCAGGGAGTGGATGGAATGTTTCTAGGAGCCAAAAAGTAGAAACCTGGCAGCTAGCATCTAGTCAGGGTCATTCTAAAAAAGGGAAGTTTCCAATTGGTACGCATCTGCCCCATAGCTGTACTTGGATGGGAAGAGAATAGACCTCCTGCCAAACGCTCTTGGAGTTGGAAACAGTTGTTTAGATTTACCATATTTCCAAAGGAGGTAAATACACAACGAAGGAGACATTTGTTACAAGATTAGGATGTTCTCAGGAAAAGGGGGACATGAACACCATATGGCCACAATTGTCAAAACTTGATATCGTATGGGGACCACATTTGAATCCCATGCATTTAAGCACTTCCAGGATTTATATGAACAAGCTGTTTCTAGCTCAGTGGTAAATGCTATTATATATACATATACATATACATACATATATATACACACACACACACAACTATATAATAACTATTTATTATAGATTAATATTTAAAAATTAGGAAGTTTTTAAGCTCAGGATAGAAAATTAGAAAGGTTTTAACCTCAGGATAGAATTGTATTTTATTTTATTTTATTTTATTTTATTTTATTTTATTTTAATGTTGATTTATTTTTGAGAGGGAGAGACAGCACGAGTAGGGGAGGAGCAGAGAGAGAGGAGGGCAGAGGATCTGAAGCTGGCTCTGTGCTGACAGCAGAGAGTCTAATGAGGGCCTCAAATTTATAAACCATGGGATCACGACCCGAGCTGAAGTCAGACGCTTAACCAACTGAGCCACCCAGGCACCGCTAGAAATATATTTTAACTTTAGTTCTTTGAAGACATTTACCTCTTTGAAGAGTATAAATGGATTTATACTCATTTTTTTCATGGGCCATTTGCCATTTTGTCATCGGCCTGTAAGAGTCCAAGTTTCTGCACTGTCTTTCATCTTTCACATTTGCAAGATGAAAAAGTTCTAGAGATGTGTTCCTCAATAATGTGAATATAGTTAACACTACTGAGCTATGCACTTGAAAATGGCTAAGATGGTAAACCTTATGCTATTTGTTTATTTACAACCATTGAAAAAGTGAAATTAATCCGGATCTTTCTTTTAGGTAAAAAAAAAAAACCTTTATATTTCATTATAAATGCATATGTCCTTCATGACCCAGTTAAGACATAGGGCCAATCTGGAGAATGCCTGTAGTTGAATGATGTACTATTAATATACAGGTAAGGGTGCTTTACCATTTCAGGTAAGTGCATTAACAATGCCAAGGTGATACAGAACAGTATGCTCTCTCTGTTACACTCCATTTTTCAATTTTTCCCCTCAAAATCGTATTAAGCATGATATACTAAACACAACATACTCTGGAGCATTATATCTTCCCTTCTAATGCTATCAAAGTTAATTTCCTGAACATCTTGACTTTAATTACTTCTTCAATGCCTGATGTAGAACTTTTTGCCAAAGTAGGAAATCGGGAAAATTAGATTGTTAAAATCTGCTTTTTGAAAAAAATTCATTGTTTTTTCTTACCTGAGCCCAGAGATGACTCAAGCATTCTGCAGGCTATAACTTGAAACACTGCCCAGAAGGATTATTCTTCTACCCCAGACATATGCCTTTGAGAGTCTGGGCTGCCTCTGCCTCTCTTAATCATAGCTTTGCACTATGATCCTGCACATACAGGGTACTTGTAACACTCCTCTGCCAGCCATTCATTCCCAATTTCCAAGCACAGGTGACGCTTAGTAGCCACATTACACTTTCCAATTGTAATTCAAACAGGAACAGGCTGGATATTTACTTGATCATTCCAAATCAGTAGAGACTACCAAATAGTGATGGATTTTAAGAAGCATCTTCTCGAATATAGAGAATTTGAATTTTATGAAGATTGAAACATGGGGCAAAGTGAAACCTGTATTTGTTATCCTGTCCAGTCCAAGCAGCAGTTCGTGTAAGAATATGAGATTTTTATATCCCAGCAAGAAGCCGAAGTAAGAGTAAGACTGTGAAATTAATCATAATGATATATTAATAAATGCCAATTGTCATTAGAAAAGAGATATGGCTCCTTCAGGAAAAGGCATGTTGCTTATTGGAACAAATAAAACAATACTTTGAATTTAAATTTATTTCCTCCTTGTATAATAAATTCAGCAGCAGAGCATGTCCTAGGCCAGAGAGCTCCAGGTTTACTAGGCTTTGCTGCGGATGCTCCCCGCCATCCTTCCTCCGGGGGACTTTAACCTCACTAGCAGGTCTTAAATGTTAGGCTCAAACCACAGACTGTCCTATTGTTGCACACCTAAGGCGGGAGAAAAAAAAAGGCTTTGCCATTTGGCCCTTGCCAACCAGAAAAGAAAACAAATTTAGGGGATACATTTGAAGATCCAGACATCTGTTTAATCAACTGTTTATTAGCAAAATGTAATTGGCCTGCCAGAGTGGTGGGTTTTCTTTCTCCTCTGGAATATTGCCATTCTTACTTTGATTCCTGCAGTATCTCTTGTCTTCAAACTTCATCTTACACTCTATTGTCAGCATTTGACTTAAAAAATTTTTTTTTCTCTTTTATACCTTGTAGAAGTATTTTATTCTGAATCTCTTTAAAAAAAATGTTTGCTGGGGCGCCTGGGTGGCGCAGTCGGTTAAGCGTCCGACTTCAGCCAGGTCACGATCTCGCGGTCCGTGAGTTCGAGCCCCGCGTCAGGCTCTGGGCTGATGGCTCAGATCCTGGAGCCTGTTTCCGATTCTGTGTCTCCCTCTCTCTCTGCCCCTCCCCCGTTCATGCTCTGTCTCTCTCTGTCCCAAAAATAAATAAACGTTGAAAAAAAAAATGTTTGCTAATTCTAGGGGTGCCTGGGTGGCTTGATTGGTTAAGCATCTGGCTTCAGCTGAGGTCATGATCTCAGGGTTCATGAGTTCGAGCCCCACATAGGGCTCTGTGCTGACAGTGGGGAGCCTGCCTGGGATTCTCTCTCTCTCTCTGCCCCTCTCCCACTTGCACACACTCTCTTTCTCCAAATAAAAAAATAAAATAAATAAATGTTTGCTAATTCTATACCTGCTTTTCCCCCTCTTTACTGTTCCTTCTATTTGACTCATTTGATGTTGTATTCTAATTCTTCTAAAAAAAAACCTTGAATTTAGCTCCTTTTATGTTAATTCTTTAATTATTAAAATCCTCATTTAGAATATTCTATTTTCTTAGCACTTCATTCCTTTTCTCAATTTTTAAAAATTTTAATCTACTTAATTAACCATCTATGCTTTCTTTACTAATCTTTTTCTTGCTATTCTGCTCTTAAGTTTGTTTTTATTTTATAACATGACCCACAGTTGATAGCCACAAGAGTCCATATTATTAACAGGATATTTTAAGAGCCCCCTTCTGCGCAAATATCCCTGAAACCACCACACTGGCTTCCCCTGATGGATTTGTTACCTATTCCAGGATTATTTCTTGAAAAACCCTTGTGAGATATAACTTGGGAGATACTCTGGCTAACTCTTCTTAGGTTTTTTTTTCTTGCATATTTTAAGTTTCAAGTTCAATGTCATGGACTCTAACAATGCTTCTCTTTAATAGTCAACATATAATATTATATTAGCTTCAGGTGTACAAGATAGTGATTTGACAATTTTATACATTATGAAATGTTCACCAAGATAAGTATAATTACCACCTGTCATTAGACAATGGTATTACAATATTATTGGCTATATTCCCTATGCTGTACTTTTCTTTTTTTAAGTTTTTTAATGTTTGTTAATTAATTAATTAATTAATTAATTAATTTATAGAGACAGAGCATGAGCAGGGAAGGGGCAGAGAGAGGGAGACACAGAATCCCAAGCAAGCTCCAGTCTCTGAGCTGTCAGCACAGAGTCCGATGCGGGGCTTGTACCCACGAACCCTGAGATTATATGCTGAGCCAAAGTCAGACGCTTAACTGAGCCACCCAGGCACTGCCCCCCTCCTTCCATGCTGTACTTTTTACCTCGAGACTTAGTTACTTTATAACTGCAAGTTTGTACCTCTTTATCTCCTTCACCTATTTCACCCCCACTCCCCCTCACCTCCCCACCTCTCTGACATCTCCCCCCTACTCCTCCCCGCCTCCTCTGTCAACCAACAGTGTGTTCTCTGTATTTATGAGTCTGTTTCTCTTGATTCCACTAGTTGCTACTACTGTAGCTGTCTGGTATTACTAGTTTGACATTTACCACACATAAATCATGGCAGGCTGGCTCACTTCGCTTAATGCAGGCGTAGTTCATAATAGACACTCAGTAATTGTTGAACAAAGAAAGTAGACATACCTGATTAACTAGGATGGTGTTGCCTCTTTTTGTAATAGTTGTCAGTTTTTGTCTAAGGAGCTCTGAAGTTTTGACATTTGCCTCCATTAGTTTCTTTGACAAGCTGAATAAAATCTTACACCATGAGTCAGAAGGGACACTTCTGATGAGAAGACACTTCTTCCTGGGAGGTGGAAAATGTGCTCTACGTGGGGTCCAAGACTGACACGATGTATCAGATTAAGTTGCTTCTGCGGAGCGAGTTGCTTCAGCAGATATTCTGCCTCATAAAAAAAAATACCCAGCAAAGGGGTATTTTAAGCATTCTTAAAATAAATGAAGGCTTGGAGATTATACATTGGAATGCCCTCTCAATTACCATCATCCTGCCTCTAAACTGCAAATCAGTGATTTTTCACTGCTGCCTCCTTCAGTGTCCTTCCTTCTAACGGCAGTGTCTTCAAGGCAGTCTATTTTTTTTTTTCTGTCATGCATCTCAAAACTCTTCCAGTTTTTGCCATTAACAATTTCCAAAGACATGTGCATATCTGTAAGATATTTGTTACAGCAGCACCCCACTTCCCAGCACCAAAGTCTGTGTTGATTTCCTAGAGTGCAGCAAACTAGTGGCTTAAGATAACAGAAAAGCATGGTCCCAGAGTTCTGCAAACCCAGAAGTCTAAACTCAAGGTATTGGCAAGACCATGCCCTCTCTGGGGGCAGTAGGGAAAGATCTGTTCCAAGTCAACTTCCCTCTGTGATTATCTTACATCCAGATTTCCCCTTCTTATAAGCACACTGGCTGTATTAGATTAGATCCCATCCTAATAACTTTATTTAACTTGATTATCTCTGTAAGCAATTCATTTCCACATAAAGTTACATTCTTAGGTACTGCAGGTTAGAACTTAAACATATATATATATATATATATATATATATATATATATATAAGTTTTTATTTTAATCACCCAGCACTCATCACTCCTTAAATGCACTCCTTAATCCTCATAACCTATTTTACTCATTCTCCCGCACACCACCCCTGTGGTAACCATCAGGTTGTTCTCTATAGTTAAGTTTCTTCTTGGTTTGCCTCTCTCTCTCTCTTTTCCCCCTTTGTTCATTTGTTCTGTTTCTTAAATTCCACATATGACTGAAATCATATGGTATTTGTCTTTCTCTGACTTATTTCACTTAGCATTAGATTCACTAGCTCCATCCATGCTGTTGCAAATGGCAAGATTTCATTCATTTTTTTTTTTTTGCCTGAATAACATTCCATTGTATCTATGTATACCACAACTTCTTTATACATTCATCAATTGCTAGACACTTGGGCTGCTTCCATGCCTGGGCTATTGTAGACAATGCTGCTATAAATATTGTAGTGCATGCATCCCTTTGAATTAGTATGTTTGTATTCTTTGGGTAAATACCCAGTAGTACAATTACTAGATCATAGAGTAATTCTATTTCTAACTTTCTGAGGACTCCATACTGTTTTCCCCAATGGACTGCACCACTTTGCTTTCCCACCAGCAGTGCAAGTGGGTTTCCTTTTCTCCACATCCTCGCCAATACCTGTTGTTTTTGTGTTTTTGCTTTTAGCCATTCTGACAGGTGTGAGGTGATATCTGAATGTAGTTTTGATTTGAATTTCCCTGATGATGAGTGATAATGAGCACTTTTTCATGTGCCTGTTGGCCATCTGGATGTCTTTGAAGAAATGTCTGTTCATGTCTTCTGACACTTTTTAATTGGATTATTTGTTTTTTTGGATGTTGTTTTATAAGTTCTTTACATATATATTGGACACTAACCCTTTATTAGATATATCTTTTGCAAATATCTTCTTTCATTCTGCAGGTTGCCTTTAGCTTTATTCATTGTTTCCTTCACTGTGCAGAAATGTTTTATTTTGATGTAGTCCTAGTAGCTTTAAAAAAATTTTTTTTAACGTTTATTCATTTTTGAGAGACAGAGAGAGAGCATGAGCGGGAAGGGGCAGAGAGAGGGAGACACAGAATCTGAAACAGGCTCCAGGCTCTGAGCTGTCAGCACAGAGCTCCATGCGGGGCTCAAACTCACAAACTGTGAGATCCTGACCTGAGCTGAAGTCAGACGCTCAACCAACTGAGCCACCCAGGCGCCTCATGTAGTCCTAGTGGTTTATTTTCACTTTTGTTTCCCTTGCTACAACCAATGTCAGAGAAATTACTGCCTATGCTTATTTTTTCTAGAAATTTTGTGGTTTTTAACATGTCTTTGGAAGAAGCAAAATGCCACCCAAAATATCAGCACCACAGTTCATGAAAAAATGCACAATTCTTTTAGCAAAGTGCATTCTATGTGGTCAATTTGTAAATTTAGAGGTGATACACAATATCAAATTATTATAATTCTGAATTTGCATCATGTAAATCAGGGTTCTGGGCAATTTAATGCCTACAAGCCAAATGTGGGCTGTTGTTTATTTTTACAAATAAAGTTTTATTGGAACACAGGCATGTTTGTTTATATTTTATCTATGAGTGCTTTCTCTCTGCAATGGCAGTATTCAATAGTGCTGTAGAAACTTGCTGAGCTATAAAGCATAAAATCTCTGTTCATGTAAAGCAGAAGTTTGCAGACCTCTGATTCAAGTAATGACTCTTAGTGAGTGTTAGCCATGTACCAGCTCTGTGCTCTATGTTTCACATACCATACATTATTTAACTCTGCTTATTCTCTTTGTAATGAATGAGGAAACTGAGTACTAAATAGTTAAAATTTCTGCCCACGATCAAATAGCTAGTAAGGAGTGGGATTAGAACTTGAATCCTTGTGGATGCCAAACATCCCCTTTCTTTCTTTTCTTCCTTCCTCCTTTCTTTTCTTTCTTTCTTGTCTACCTTCCTTTCTTCTCTTTCTTTCTTTCTTTCTTTCCCTATTTCTTTCTTTCTTTCTCTCAATTTTATTTTTAAGTAATCTTTACACCCAATGTGGGGTTTGAACTTACAACCCCAAGATCAAGAGTTGCATACTGTATAAACTGAGCCAGCCAGGTGCCCCATCACCCACTTTCTTTCTATCTCCACAGCATAAAGTTCCTTGTCATCTATGGTGTATAAGAAAGATATTTGATTTTTATCCCTGGTTCCTGGAACCCTTGAAGCTTTTAAACCTCTGAATTTCCTGAGTGATAAAGGTGATAAGAATATCTTTTGTTCTAATGAGATTACCCTTGGTGGGTCCCTCATACAGCTTCACGATGAGGGCTGGCCCCAAGAAAAACCAAGACTTGATTAGAAGTTTAGTACTTCTAGCCCCACACCATAATTCCTAGGAAGGGAGAGTAGCTAGATATCCAAGTGAATCATTCCTATGTAATGGCTAAAACCATACCTATGTAATGAAACCTGCAATAAAAACCCCTCGAATTACATGGTTTAGGGTGCTTCTGAATTGGAAAATATATCCACATTCCTGGAGGTAGGCACCTCCAACTCCATAGGGACAGATACTTCTGTACTTGAGGCCCTCTGGATGTCTTCCTATGTACCTCTTTTTTAATGTTTATTTATTTTGAGAAAGAGAGAGAGACAGAGAAAGAGAAGAGAGAGAGCAGGGGAAGGGCAGAGCAAGAAGAAGAGAGAATCCCAAGCAGGCTCCATGCTCAGTGGGGAGCCTGAGGGGGGGCTTAGATCTCACAACTGAGAGATTGTGACCTGTGGTGATATGAAGAGTCACATACTCAACCAACTGAGCCACCCAGATGCTCCTTCCCATGTACCTTTAATCTGGCTGTGCATTTATATCTATTGTGGTGAATTATAAGCATAAATATAGCATTTGCCTGAGCTTTATGAGTCATTATAGCAAACTACTGAACATGGTGGTGATGTCCCCGACTTTGTAGCCAAGCAGGACAGAAGTGTGGGGACTTGCTACTGGCCTATGAAGTGAGGGCATTCTAATGGGACTGAACCTTTAAAGCTGTGGAGTCTGATGGTAATTCTCTATCTCCATCTCTATCATTCCTATCTCCATCTGCATCTCCATCTCCATCTCTATCTCCATCTCTATCCCCATCTCTATAATTTCTATCTCTATCTCTATCTCCATCTCTATCATCTCTATCTCAATCTCCATTTCTATTTATCTCTATCGTTTTATCTCTGTTATTCCTATCTCCATCCCTATCTCCATCTTTTTTATTAAATTTTTTTTTAACGTTTATTTATTTTTGGGACAGAGAGAGACAGAGCATGAACGGGGGAGGGGCAGAGAGAGAGGGAGACACAGAATTGGAAACAGGTTCCAGGCTCCGAGCCATCAGCCCAGAGCCTGACGCGGGGCTCGAACTCACGGACCGCGAGATCGTGACCTGGCTGAAGTCGGACGCTTAACCGACTGCGCCACCCAGGCGCCCCTCTCCATCTTTATATCTATCTCTATCATCTCCATCTCCATCTCTATCTATCTAATCTATCTATCTATCTATCTATCTCTATCGTGTTATCTCTGTCATTCCTATCTCCATCTCTATATCTCCATCTCTATCTCTATCATTCCTATCTCCATCTCTATCTCTATCTCTATCTCTGTCTTTATCTCTCTCTATCTCTATCATTCCTATCTCCATCTCTATCTCCATCTCTATCTATCTCTATCATTTTATCTCTGTTATTCCTATCTCCATCCTTATCTCCATCTTTATATCTATCTCTATCATCTCTATCTATCTATCATCTATCTATCTATCTCTATCATGTTATCTCTATCATTCCTATCTCCATCTCTATCTCCATCCCTATCTCCATCTCCATCTCCATCTCTATCATCTCTATCTCTATCTCTATCTCTATCTAGCTATCTCTATCATTTTGTCTCTATCATTCCTATCTCATCCCTATCTCCATCTCTATCTCCATCTCTATCTCTATCATCTCTATCATGTATCTCTGTCATGCCTATTTGTATCTGTATCTGCATCTCTATCTCTATCTCTATCTCTATCTCTACCTCTACCTCTATCTCTTTCTATCTATCTCTATCATCTATCTCTATCATCTCTACCTCTTTCTATATATCAGTTACCCTTTCCTGGAAGTAACACTGGGTAGTATCTTTGACTATTTGGTTGGTGAATGAATGATTGTATCTGGTAGTTTTATTCATTTTTTCCAGCTTTATTGAGATGTATTTACACATAACACTATAAGTTTAAGGTGTACAATGTATCAAAGTTCTATCTTTCAATAAAAAGCGCACAACATGGTCTACAGGAGGGAATTTAAAAACATTTTAGGAAAAAAACCAATAGAAATTTGAGTAACTCTCATAGTTAAATATCACTAACCTTAGAAGATGTGTATTAGATTAGTCTTCTCTTTTTCTTTCTCTCTTTCTTTTTCTTTTCTTTTCTTTTCTTTTCTTTTCACTGAAGTAATACTTGAGGAATTTATAATCTTGAATTGAATTGTATGTACTTGTTAATATTAATAATTTAAAGAAAAGTATGTTAATTTATAATTAAAAACAAATGGAGAGATAAAGCAAAACACATTTATACATTTTTTATACAAAATTAAGTATTATAAACCACATATAGCCACTTTTGGTGACTTGTGATACTATGGATACACATCCATATAATACAATATAAATCAGTCATCCTAACTCTAATATATGGTGCATTGCTTTCATAAGTTACCTGTCGAGGGTGAAAAATAAAAATCAGTTCTTAGATGCCTTAATCAGTCAATGCTTTAATACTCCCAAATCCCAATGAAGGAGAAAGATGGAATGTGTCATCTTGGTTTACAAATGGAAACAAAACAAAAAATATATATACAGAAAGAGAAAGCAATTGGTCCAAAGTCGTAAAGAAAAGAATGACAGAGTAAGGATTCTCCTCAAGCCCCCCTGGCTCAAACTCACCTACTCAGGAGTTTCATCAACCAACAAAAGTGCTTCAGAGAGAGAGAGGCAATACAAATAACCCTATTGATTTCTTTTTACAAATTTTGAACAGGAGTCTGATGATAAATTTAGCAGCGCTGTTTTCTCTCATAACACCCATGTATTTTTTTAATCAAAAGCTACATCGCAATAGGTTAAAGAATATACTCTTAAAAGGAAGCCTTCTTAAAAATGTCTGGATGCAGTTCTTATCAAAATTAAAATATTACAGTCTTAGGGAATTTGGATGAAGTTATGTTCTGATACGACAAAGGCAACATAGTTCTAGAATGGCTACGACCCTAACTTTGAGTTAGATCTTCCATATTGTACTCATTCAGGCATAATTGGATCAGGTTAGTGGGTATGTCCTGATGTATATCATTTTTTATTTTCAAAGAAATTCAAAAAAACATGTTAATATTTGCTGATTACTCTTATTATAAAATTTATGTAAAAGGATAATAATGGCATTCCTTATCATAAAAGGAATGCGGACATTTTGATGAATGCAGCAAATAATACAATCCCCTTTACATATTAGGCATTGCTTTGAAGCTATGGTCTATGAATTTAAAAACTAGGGATGGAAATGTATGGGTCAACAGAAATCATAGCAGTATAGTCTTCATACTCCAGGGTTTCATTTGCTCTTTTTATGGATGCTGTCTTCAACTTCAGCCCATCTCTAACCTGTTCCTCAAACTTAGGTTTCTACTCTGTGTCCTCGATCATGTGTCCATTTGACTACACTGGAAACCTGTGCTTCCTTCCTTTATTTGCCTCACTCCTGACTGTGAATTCTGACCCCACTCAGCTTTGCTATGTAATGTTAGTCTACTGAGCAAGCCTGTATTTATGTTCACTTGATCTTTTTTTATCTACTGGATTCCGAAAATGGATATATGCCATGAACAGGTAGCATCTTGGCTAGCTACCAGCTTATTCTTGACTCCTGATGGAAGAATGTGGTTCACCGTCCTTGCCTTCCTTCTTCCACTACTATAGTGCTGTATTGGTGAAATGTCAAGGCAAAGCAATGGAGAAATAGCTCAGATAGGAAAAACTGTTAATGATTTTGTGCATATTTATAATTATCTTCTTCTTCCTAAACACATAAAGTTTTGAATACACATATTTTTGTTTTATTTTATTGCCATCCAGTAAATGACATCACTTTTATTCTCCAAAATTATATTTGAACTTCATAACTTTCAATTTTCATGGCATACACCTAATGAAGGTGTGTTAGTAGCTACTTCAATTAAAGTGTGATTTAAAGAACAAAGTGCCCCCTCCAAAAATGAGTACACTTTTTTTATTATTATTTACATCTAGAGATTTAGGATTATATAATAAATGTACTTCAAAAGTTATTTCCATATACACTATACATCACAATAGCTCAACATAATTATCAAAGGAAGCTATCAATCTTATTAGAAGTTTTCAGAAACTGAATTACAACAAAAGATAACTGATTTATTGGTCAGTTTTCCATATATTACTTGTAAATTTACTAGGAATTTTCTATAAAATGTGGTACTTTTCTTTTGCATAATTTCTCAGAATTCTATTGTGTGGTAGGATTTCCCCTTTTTGCATGCTTATCCTTTTTATAGGCCAAGGGTGTTGAAATGTAGAGTTCAGGAAAGGTTTGCAATTTAAACATTCCACAGAGGTACTAAATATCACTGACTATGGCATATTTGTGTGAATTTCTGTACTAGGATTTGAGGATACAGTCAGTACATTTCAGTTATTAGCGTCTCTTTATAAGGGTAAAATAAGGGTGGATAATCCAGCTGAGACTGATCACAATTCTAAGACATTGTCTCCATCCTTAATCCACTAGTCTCTTGCAAACTAGTGTTCTAAAATGACACATCTTCCCTGAAGAATACTGTCTCTTTCTAAATGTGTATTATCTAACAGAGATATAAGTGGAAAAAATAAAACACTATTTCATTGGGCAGATGTAGAGACAGCAACCACACCAAATAATTACAATTACACTGTGATGCATAGTATAATATGGAATGAAGATTATGTGTAACAGAGGAACTTGAGTCAGTATGCCCAAAGATGTCAGAGATTTCATTGAGTTTGTGACATTTTAAAAAAGAAACAACAGGTCCAAAATAGAGTCAGTTGAGCTAAGTCCATCAAGATTTTATACCTAACATAATTGCAGTTTTAACCTTCTGCAGAAATGCAGTCTTAACCAATCAGTCTGGAACTTTCTAGTCAGTCTGGAAATTTCTAATAGACCCTTTTGCCCCCAGAGGAAGGTGCCTCACCTGAAACAATCCTTTTGTCTGTCTGTTTGTTTGTTTATGATTTCCTAATTCTGCCTTTAAAAACCTTTCTCTTTCTGTAGCCCTTTAGAGCCACTTTGTACTTGCTAGATGGGATGGTGCCCGATTCATGGATCGTTAAATAAAGTCAATTAGATCTTAAGGATTTACTAGGTGGATTTTTGGGGACCTAACGCTGGAGAATAACACCTATGAAAGGAAATGGGAGATATCAGGATAGGGCAGGGGACCTGTCAGATAGCACTGCAGATCTGCCAAAACTCTACTAGCCCACGGGGAGCTTTGGGGCAACACTGCCTGATAGAAGAGCCCTGCCCTGGGAGACAATGTGGAGGCCCTTGTTCAGTTATTCCCTAGGGGATGCCTCCAAAACAACATGCCCTTGACCGCCATCACCTCTCTTGGTCACTGGGGCCATCCCCAAAATGGTGACCTTAGCTTGAAACCTAAGGCCAACTCCCAAAAGCTAATAGCCAGAGGCTATCAATGCAAACTGTTGCCCTCAGATCTGGGAAGTGAGTCCTTATCTGAAAGGGGGTCTGTTTAGCACGACGATCTGCCATACCACTCAAATTAGGGGAATAGTTAAATTTGTGTAATGCAAAATCCACCAACCCTGGCATTCAATTTGGTTAATATATTCATAAATTTGTATAGCGAAGGGGAACAAAATATATATGTCTCTTTGTCATTAGGATGTCCTTGAGCTGGTTAACTTTATGAAAGAGCAGACATGGGGGAAGCTCTGGAAAACAAGTAGAAGTTACCTTTTGGTGAGAGGCATTTATATTTCTAAGAGAAATCTCTACCTGGAAAGATGTGTTCCTCTATGAGGATGAGGAGGATGAATAAATCTCTATAGAAACTCTTAGTGGTGCAGAAGTCAATGGCCTGAACTTGTCTTTTATTACAGGTATGTCTCAGCCAAGGACCCAGAAGGATAGAGGGAAACTTTTTTTTTTTTTTTTTTTTTTACTGTTGACTCATTTTTTGATAGAGACAGAGAGTTAGTGGGGGAGGGGCAGAGAGAGAGGGAGACAGAATCTGAAACAAGCTCCAAGCTCTGAACTAACAGCACAGAGCCCGATGCAGGGCTCGAACTCACGGACCATGAGATCATTACCTGAGCTGAAGTCAGACGCTTAATCGACTGAGCCATCCAGGCGCCCCGAGGGAAACTATTTTTTCTGTCCCACCATAAAACGTCATCTACTTGACTATATTTTAATTGTTTGTTTGTATTTGTTGTTATTGTGATTTTAATGACATGACATGATTTTATCTTAGTCTTGCAAAATCTCTCGTGAACTCGGGCCCAGACAAGGAAGTAAAGTGCAGACATTCAGGTGACTTGGTTTCCACGGAAAAATAAAAACATTATATTGTGGCTTTTGATAACATGAAGTTATAATACCATTATCAATGAACTGTACTTAGTTTTAACTTAGTGAAATCCTACCATATCCTTCCCTTACCCTTGACTAGATAGCATTAGATGGTACAAGTAAGAGCCATATAATGCATGCGGGACATTGGAGATATCCCAGGAACATTAATCTCTGAGCTTTCTGCCAACCAAAAAGCCTGAGGACACATAAGTAGCCATGAGGGAAACAGATTTATGAGACAGTTGAACTAGAATTCCTTAAAGTTAAATCCAGATTAAAGTTACAATTATCTTCTTGACAGAAAGGGGTAGCAATCTTTCCAAATTGCCCCTGCATCTTCTTCCAGTGTTTTCTGTTGGGCCAAGAGCTGTTTTAGTATCAGGCTGGATAAATCCTAGCTGTGATATGGTAGAAAAGTTCTAGGCTTGGAGTCATAAGACCTGCATTCAAACCATTCTTTGTGTGTAAATAGCTACATGACTATGGATAAATCAGCTCAAATGTGTGAGCCTCAATTTTCTCATAGATGAAATGTTAATAGTATCTCATAGGGCAATTGTGTTAGTCAAAAGACATAAAATATACGAAAGTGTCATGAAAATGTTCATTCTTGCTTTAAAAATATAAGAAGTTAATGGGAATACCTGGCTGAGAGGGATACTAAAATCTTTGCTGCAGTATCGTTAGGGACAAATAAACAGAGACGTGCCCTCTACTACCCTCTATGACATAGAGTAGAAATATTCTTCTCTCTGAGCTGGCCTCTCTGCTTGCTGTTCCCTATAGTGCTTGCTGTTCTTGCCTGATATCTCCATTGTCTGTGATCTGGTACAAGTCCCTTCTCCTCTATAGAACTTGTCTGATCACCTCAGATCACTCTCCCCTCTTTAATTTCTTAAATCTTTATGTTAATTTATTGTCTTATATGATCGGTATATTTGTATCTACTTTGAATGGCACAAGAGGCAAAAACGATAGTATTTGACTTGGAATCAGGATAGAAGGGTTTTTGTTCCAGTTCATTTTCTACATTTTAGTCTTTATTACAAAACAAGGAATGTAGGGGCCCCTGAGTGGTTCAGTGGGTTAAGCACCAGACTCTTGATTTCAGCTCAGGTCAGGATCTCACAGTTGGTGGTGAGATCGAGCCCCATGTTGGGCTCTACACTGACAGCAAAGAACATGCTTGTGATTCTCTTTCTCCTTCTCTCTCTGCCCCTCCCCTTCTCACACTCTCCGTTTCAAAATAAATAAACTTAAAAAAAATAAGGAATTTAAATATAAGGAGTTTTAAGATACCTTTCTTTTTTTTTAATGTTTATTATTTTTGAGAGAGACAGACAGTGTGAGTGGGGGAGGAGCAGAGAGAGAGGGAGATACAGAATCTGAAGCAGACTCCAGGCTCTGAGCTGTCAGCACAGAGCCCAACGCAAGGCTCAAACTTGTGAGTGAGATCATGACCTGAGCCAGAGTCGGACGCTTAACCAACTGAGCCACCCAGGCTTCCCAAGATCCCTTTCTATTAGGAAGAAAAATGTATATGTATTATTCTACTGCTTTGAGTTTCCTCCAAAGGAAAAATCTTAAATCTGGGTGCATATGTGTGTGCGCACGCGTGCGCACATTTGCATGTATGTGTTTTCCCTTGAAGTGTTTATTTTCAGTCTTATGCCCTGCTATTTTAACCCCTGCAATCATGCTAGAAAGTAAAAATTGATCTTTTTATGTTGAAGAGCTCTTGCCTAAGGATAAAGTTCTGTGACTCCCCCTTCAAGACTCAAACCATTTATTCATGTCTTATATGAGCCAATAATTCAACCTTAAATATCTAATGTTTCATTAAAATCCATTCTCAAAGTTATTCAAACACTTTGATTGTAAGAAATTTTTAAGGCATTTCATTTTTTGACTCACAGAATGTGAACATAATGATCAAAATTGTGAGTCAAAAATGAATCGATTACATAATTATTTTAATGAGCTCCAAGATATTCTAATTTAAAATTTTTTCTCTACGTCAAAATAATTAAATTTGGATTGCTAATTTTAACCTGCCTTTGGATTCATCAGGCAAATGAAACACATGCACTCCATCTCTGCAATGTTCACTAGAATGTCTTACTGCTTTAATCTTTGGTGGGCTTCACAGAACAGTCTCCAACCACGGGGAAATCATGCCACAGGGATTCTCTGTCTCATTCCACACTCAGAAGTCTTCCCTCACAGTTGTTCTCCAATTTCTACATGTGTGGAAATGAGAGTAACAATATCATACGTCGGTGTTTTCCAATCAGTCTGCTCTAACTTCATTCTTACAACTTTGCTAGTGAGGCATTTGAGAGCCTTAATAGCTAACCTGACAAGGTAAATCTACATCCTCTGTACCTCCACAAAATGCTATGTCGGTATTGTCTCCAGCATGTGTGCAGACATTAATAAGACTTGCTTACGCTTATGAAATACCATCTTCATTTTATAATCAATAATCAATAATTATATATATATATTTTCCCATACTTATGATCACAAGCCCAAAAGTTAACCAACTACTCACTAGCATTTGATGGATACATACATTATATTTGCTTAAACTAGACCACTCGACTTCATCCTTATTGAACAGTTATTTACCTATCCACTCATCATTTTTCATTTCTTCTTTCTTTCCTTTCTTCATTTTCTTACCTTCCCCCCCTTTTTTAAAATTAATATTTTTTTTTGAGAGAGAGAGAGACACAGAGCATGAGCAGGTGAGGGGCAGAGAGAGACAGAGGGAGACACAGAATCTGAAACCGACTCTAGGCTCTGAGCTGTCAGCACAGAGCCACACGCGGGGCTTGAACCCACAAACCACGAGATCATGACCTGAGCCGAAGTCGGACGCTGAACTGACTGAGCTGCCCAGCCACCCCTCCCTGTTTTTAATTTTGTTTCTCTCTTTCCATCTACAGAAATTTGTTAATACATTGAGAAGTAAAGTGGCATATAGTTTCTTGGCATTCAGTCTATGCTTAGAGCATTTTGACCTTGAATACTGCCAAGACTTTCCCATGTGCCTTGAATCCAGGTGTGGTTGCTAAGATACATTATTAATCTTCCAATAAAAAAAAAAGAGAGGTCAGCATGTGAAGAAGGTATGTTTGCTAAGGAGTCTTGTTGATGGATTTTGTTTGAAATTTGGAGCACTTCATGTGATTAGAAAATATTTTAATTTTTTAATTGTTTTTCTTCTCTTTTTAAAAAAATATAATTAAGCATCTCAATTCAAAGAGGGAAAGTCACACGTTTTTATAAATAGCATGATGCCAGTTTTTGAATTATAGTTTTTATTCCGTAGCCATTTATGTCATGTGGCATATTCCTTTCCCCCAAATTGATATGACTTTTAACAAAAGATTAATTGCCGTAGAGAATACATTTTTAGAACACACAAGAAGAGTACAAACAGAAATGTTAGGCTATAGTAAGTAATGAGGCTGATCTTGAATTTGCACCCCTAGCATTTGAAACCTGAGACTTAAAGGTAAACTTCTTAAATTACATAATCCCAATGGTCTCATAAAAGGAATCTTACTGTTTATCAAGAAATGCAGACATTTTTGTGAAAATCAATCTCATAATTTTGTTTGAGGGAGATGTTGAATATCGTAATGGACAACATACCCAAGAATCATGCTGGAACAAGCAGTGGTATAAGCGCACAGGAGGCTCTCCGTAGGTGTTGGCTGAGTGGACTTTAACTCCTCATCTCGGTGCCCACTTCCTTGCTCAGCACAACTGACAGGCTCACCATCTCTTCTTGGTGTGTTTCCAGCTGAATATTAAAGTTTCCAGGCTTACTTGTCCCCCATCCTGCTATTGTAACACAGAGAGTATCCTCGTAAGTACATCAGACCTAGATTTGAGTCCTTGGTGCAGTCGTTAAACATCTCATTTGGGTCAGGTCATGATCTCATGGTTCACAAGTTCGAGTCCCACATCAGGTGAGCTTGTGCCCCACTTTGGGTGAGCCCTGCTTCTCTCTCTCTCCATCTCTCTCTCTCTCCCTCTGCCTCTCCTGGGATCTCTGTCTCTGCCCCTCACTCACTTGTGCCCTTTCTCTCTCTCAAAAAAAAAAAAGGACTCATTTATTAGTTCCTTACTTGGCCAGGGTAGTTATCTTCTTTATTCTTTATTCATCTGTAGACAGAGCCTGAAATACTGCCTGTCTCACAAAACATGAACATTACATTTAATGTCATTATGCATATGAAATACACAGCAGTGTCTGACTCACAGTCAGCCCTAGATAAATGTTAAATCTATATTTTTGTTTCTAAAATTCAAATCTGAGGGGCGCCTGGGTGGCGCAGTCGGTTAAGCGTCCGACTTCAGCCAGGTCACGATCTCGCGGTCCGGGAGTTCGAGCCCCGCGTCAGGCTCTGGGCTGATGGCTCGGAGCCTGGAGCCTGTTTCCGATTCTGTGTCTCCCTCTCTCTCTGCCCCTCCCCCGTTCATGCTCTGTCTCTCTCTGTCCCAAAAATAAATAAAAAAAACGTTGAAAAAAAATTCATTTTTTAAAATTCAAATCTGAGCATGCCACTCCATTATTTAAATTCCAATAAACTATCAATGGCCCACAGAATGAACTCTCAACTCGTAAGCATGACATACAGAGTTGTCTACAAGCAAGTTTCTGCGTACCGCTCAGAGTACCTGGCCCCTGCACTCGCTTTATGTCCATCTTTATAAACAAGTTACATCATGTGCTCACATAAGTAGATATTTAAAATTTTCTAATACATGAATATTTTTATTTCTAAACACATTTCCCACTCCATAAATACATTTGTACTACATAAAATATGCACAGAATAGACATGAGAAAGGATGAGATAAAAATAAACCCAGAAATGTGAATATTTTGTCCACTTGTCCGTGGTCCTCAATGTCAGACCCTGTTCTAGAGACCACTGGTTCATTTGACTGTAAACTTGTGAAGAATGGAGGTTTGTTTTTAGTTCCAGGACTAGGCACGGTGCCCAGCTGGACTGCCAGTATTAAGCAAATATTGTTTGTACAGCGAGTTAATTACTGAATAACCGTTATTTATATCAGTCATGGTAAAGGACAAGGTATTTTAGTGGAGGAAAAGAAAGCAGCTGCCAGTTCATAACTTTATGGATCTCTAAGTTGTTCTAAGGTTAGAGTTGAGAATATCTAAGTAGGTGGACAGCAATAGTAAAATAACAAAGATAAGAGGTGGTATTTATTGAGCAAGTCTTTTAGACAAGGGACTACATACGCAGTATATCTTTTAGTTTATCTTCTTTGAATAACAGCTGTTTTTTCCACTGTGAATTTTTTAGAAGGCAAAGAAAGAAATTTAAGTTGGAGTAGTGAAGTTGAGATCTTTAACAAAACAAAACAAAATGAAACAAAAAAACACCAACCCCCCCCCCCCAAAACCACCCACCCTAGAATGCAGCTATTCTTTCCTCATTGACAGATGATTCAAATACTTTACGTGCAGATTTACAGATAAGGATGTTACTATTACCACTGTTACACCCACTGTTACTGATGAAACACCATCACCAAAATTTTACTAACTAGTTTCTCTTTACCGAGAATGGCTCTGAATCATTTTACACGTATTAATTATCTTAATCGTCACACAACGCCAGGGGTTAATGACTGTTATCTCCTTTTCACAGTTAAGAAAATCAAGGAACAAAGAATTCAGATAATCAGAGAGTTCAAGATTACAGAGTTAGCAAGTGATGTAGGTGTTCTGGCTATGGAGCCCATAATTTTAATGATTATTTCATCCTGCCTTGCACACTTCTTATTCAAATATTTCTAGAATAGAATTAAGTAGCGATATGCAAAAGCAAAATAAGAGGATCATATGTCCATTGTAATCTGTGGTCAATAATAGAGATCAGAATTTTAAGTAATTGAGTGTATATGCTGGATTCCATAACATTCTAGCAGAGCCTTTTAAAACTGAACCATACAGGGGCGCCTGGGTGGCGCAGTCGGTTAGGCATCCGACTTCAGCCAGGTCACGATCTCGCGGTCCGTGAGTTCGAGCCCCGCGTCAGGCTCTGGGCTGATGGCTCGGAGCCTGGAGCCTGTTTCCTATTCTGTGTCTCCCTCTCTCTCTGCCCCTCCCCTGTTCATGCTCTGTCTCTCTCTGTCCCAAAAATAAATAAACGTTGAAAAAAAAAAATTTAAAAAAATAAATAAATAAATAAAACTGAACCATACAATTAGTCTTGTGTATCTTAAAAACTTAGGTGAGCCCATAAAGTAAGTAAAAACATGTATGCATGCTCAAAGCACCTTTCTTCTTCTTTTTTTAATCCACATTTAATAGCTGATAGAATAGTTGGCATTGCTGTTAAATTCTCTGTATAATGACTTAATCAAATGAGATATCCCTTTGGTGTGCTAATTATAATTATGACACCTTGGAACCTCATTAATTGGATTTTTTTTTTTTTTGCTATTTTATTGGCAGTCAGGTAAAGTTCTCTATTACTGTGAATGGTCACATAGTATGACATTACATTACAACTGAAAAGTAATTATCTTTATTGAGCAATATCAAATATATCAAGTTAAAGGTCGATGGTATGTAAACTTTGTTATTGGATTTAAAATGTCCCTTTTTTATTGCACTATGTGTATAAACACCTTAGCTGAGCTTTGCACTTTAGCTAGAATATGAATTAATAAATAATAATTTGCTAGTTGAAAGGATGAGAAATATAATCAGAAAGACCTTACATTTCTACGTCTGTTGAATTGTATGCGGAATTTTTCCAGTCAATTGTTATGAAATACTCTACGCCCTTAACAGTGCTGCAAGTTCACTTGTCTATCAACTCTTATAATTTACAAGGCTTGAGCTCAAAAATCATGTTGCCTTGATCTTGCAGAAAACCATGGATCCACTGGCCTGGTAAGATAAAATGTCTCTAATACAAATAAAATAGAAGCTAGGCTTCTTAATTTTAATAACTGGTGTGCTGAACCAAGTGAAAACAGATACAAAAAATGAAGGTACAGTATAACGTCCCCTTTTATAAATAACAGAATATACTTCAGCTGTTATATGCTTTTGTAGCATGCACCTCGGGACTGTTTTGACAAGAAATTACAACATCTTCTAACCTCCAGTGGAAACAAAAACAGACCTCTAGACCTGCGGTGTCCGAGAAATACCCACTAAGCATGTGTGTCACGTGAGCACTTGATATGTGGCTTGTCCATATTGAGATGGGCTCTAAGTATAAAATACACTCTGGATTTCAAAGATTTAATACAAAAAAAAGATATTTAATTGATAATTTTTATATTGGTTATATGTTGAAATAATGATAGCATGAATATATTGGATGACATAAAATATACTATTAAATGTGATGTCACTTCATCTTTTTATTTTTTAATGTGGCTATTAGGAAATTTAAAAGGATACACATGGCTCACCTTCTGTTCTATTCTATTGGAAAGCTCTGTTCTAGACCTTAAGAACAGGAGCAGCTGGGGCCTCTGGGTCTGCAGACTGAATTCTGAGCACTCGCACTAGCCAACTGCCTAGGGGCCATGGCTTGTTTCACAGCTTGTCAATACAAGAGAAAGTCAGAGAAAGTATCATGCGAAGCAGTGAGACAAATAACATGCTTCTCTTAGGAAGGAATGCTTAAGAGAGCAAGGAAAAAAGTAGCAGGTGAACTGCAGGCCTCCCCTTGCTTCTTGGTGAAATGCCTCTGTCTTTTTACCATATGAGAGAGAAGAAGTGTATGAGAGCTGGCTCTCACTAGGCCAGGAAGCAAAGAGCAGGACAGGGTACGAAAGCAAGGGAAGGGCAGGGCATGAGACCAAGCTTTCCAATTTTCCAATAATATTCCCCAGTGGATGGAACAGATACCCTCATTCCATGGTAAAAATGGGGGAAGTATGTAAATAAGTCTTCTCTCTTCCTACACTACCCCCACAAATGTTATTCACTTTGAGTGTTCTTAACCCATCAAGCTTGGAGATCAATGAATGACTAAGCCAACATCAACCAGAGCTCAGCCAACTCCATCAGGGTAGGAGATCATACTGGGGTCATACAGTCATTTTCCCCTCGATGGTGGTGTTCTCCCTCAGTAGCAAATGGGACATTTGGTTTATTTCCCTGGGACCAGGGCTCCTTGTCCCACCTATGGCACTGGTATGCATCAAAACAGATCATTTAGTTTTGAATAACATGGAATCTCTTCTCTTCTTAAAGTCCCAGGGAAAAATTAAAATGAAATCGATTGTTTTGCATAAATCTGAATCTGTAAAACTTCAGTTCAAAATTCTTTTATTCCCAGTTCTTGTTCTGCATACCTTTACTCAGAGGCCCTTGCCCAGATGCCTGATTCAATTTTAGACTTCTTCTGGAGCAAATGCCACCTAGCCAGTGTTAACATTGGATTATTTTTCCTTTCCTTGTACCAGAATTACACCTCTCTGCTCCCAGTCATGTGACTTGTGCATGCATCCTACAGGCAGGGTATACATCCCAGCTTCATTCACTTTGAGTGAATGAAGGACATGCTCCATGACATGCGGAGGCCAATCAGATATGAGGAAATATGATGCTTTCCATGATCAAATGGAAGTGTCAGGGTGACTGTGTGGTTTGGTTAAATTCTTTTCCATTCTTGACCGCTGATATGACAATGACCTGTCACAGATTGGAGTTACTCAGCCTGGCCTCAGATTAAAGTTGCACATATTGCTGAACCAGCCAGTAGAGTCCCAGCTCCTAGAACAGGAGAGAGAAACACTTTTTGCTGTCAACCATCGATTACTTAGGTTGTTGCCACAACAATTTTGCCTGAAGCAACAACTGTAAGCTGGTGCATTGCTTATGCTTTATAATTATGGATTCGATGATAATTAGGCAAAATTATGACTCTGAAACCCAGAACACAGTACAATGCAAACCCGCATGCTCTTACCAGTCTAAGATCATCATTGTAAAGACTCATGTGAAGGGGAGGAGGTTTAAGAAAAACACAAAGATAAGTGACAAGGAAACTGAGAAAACATCTTTGTCTCATCTCAGTTTGTTAATTGCTTTGAGTTCTTCCCCAGGAGGAGCAGAAGAGTGGAATGTGGAGAAAAATCTGTAATATTCCCCCCCCACCACACCCCAGAGATTGGAACAGTAGTATTGTTCCCCCTAAGGAAATATGTGGGGTAGGATAATATGCATCACCCTATCAACTACCAGAAAAGTGAATTTAAGTACATTTTGAAAATCAAAACAAAGATATACATAACTTTTAATTAGATGATTAGCATTTATTGAAATAGAACACATTTTTTCTGTTATATTTGATTCGCAAGCTTTTCATCACATTTCTTTTAAAAAATTTTTTAGTGTTTATTCATTTTTGAGAGACACAGAGCAAAAGCAGAGGAGGGGCAGAGAGAGAGGGAGACACAGAATCCAAGGCAGGCTCCAGGCTGTGAACTGTCAGCACAGAGCCTAACGTGGGTCTCGAACCTATGAATTGCGAGATGACCTGAGCCAAAGTGGGACACTTAACAGACTGAGCCACCCAGGCACCCCTATCACATTTTCTATATTTTGTTTTATGAACATATTTTGTATCATAACATTAAAAGAAGACATGAAGTTATAAGTAACATTAGTAGTATATGATATTTACATAGCCTCTATAATTACCAGATTACTTCCACATGCAGGATTACATGATCGTGTTTCTCCCAATATCCTTTTTTAAAAATTTTTGCATGTTTATTTTTTATTTTTGAGAGAGAGAGGGAAAGCACAAGTGGGGGAGGGACAGAGAGAGAGGAAAACACAGAATCTGAAGCAGGCTCCAGGCTCTGAGCTGTAAACACAGAGCCCAAAGTGGGGCTCAAACTCACGAACCATGAGATCATGGCCTGAGCCAAAGTCAGACGCTCAACCAACTGAGCCACCCAGGTATCCCTCACAATATTCTTGAAAAGTTACACGTGGCCAATTATTATCAGACCAGTTCTAAAGTGATGAAAGGGGACTCAGGAAGCCTTGAGAGTTTAGGCAGGATTATGTAATCAGAAAGTTTCTGAGTTATACCTGGAGTCCATGGTTTCTCTTTTGTGTCTGGGGCTCTCTGTACTATGCTCTTCATGTGAAGACTGTGTTGATGCCCCCACATACCTTGCCCACCACTTACATAAAAGCATGAAATGTGATTCAAGTTTATGCTGTAATGCACATCTGTGCATCATAGAATTATCACAATACTTTATGGTTTTCCCTCTAGTTTCATAAGTGAGTCCTAAAGTTCATAGAACATTAGGCTAGGAACTATACCTTCTTCTTCTTCCCCTCCTTCTTCCCCTTCTTCTTCTTCCTCCAGCCCCACTCAATTCATTAGGTCCCATAAATGCTGCCTTTTAAGTGAGCCACTAGAAAATTAACATTTGTTAATAGTCAGAAAGCATCTTTCTCCTTGGAAGGTAAGGATAACTTTAAGATTAATAACAATACGTTATATCCATGGAACAAAGTAAATGATCATTAACTTATCCCAGGCCAATAGATCTCTCTTAAGAATGTAACTGGCCTCCATACCCCAACGTGCCAATTTCTGTAGTCCCAACTTCCCACACACATAACTCTGGGTAGAGCAACCTGTTTATTCCCCTTGTCATCATGGCACTCTTACTACCCCTTTCTACAGATAACTCACATTGTACAGCTTGGTCATAGGGCTTATCAAAGGAAAAGAAAGGATACAAATACAGGCTCTATGACAAGTGATTCTTAACCTTGACCAGGCATCAGAATTGCCTGGGGGAAATTTTTCAAATAACAATCCCATAGACATTCAATTTTAATTAGTCTGGGGTGGGGCCTGGGCTTCAGTATTAAAAGAGCAAAATCAAACCAAAACTCTGAAATCTGAAGCGTAGCCCAGATTTAGAATCTGGGCTTCTTAAAATTATGGTGTATCTGTCCCTAATAAGCCCCAAATTTATGGATTTTAGGAAATTCACTGGACAGCAGCACACAAGAAACCTGGCTGCAGAACTCACTGTCATTCAGGAATTGCCTGGGCCAACAGAACAAAGAGGAAGGCATTGCCTTGAGGGACAGTCATCTGCCAGCTAGCAGGGGAATCAGGCTCTTGTTAAATTGGCCACACAAAACTTTGTGATACAGTCATTCTACCTATCACTGACTCTTCCTCCATCAGTTCCTTCTTCTATACACGTAATTAGAATTCCACTCAGTTACACAACTTGCCTTGTTCCCCTCCAGCTCAGGGTACCAAGCACTTTCAACCGTAACATGGACTGTTGGTTGGGAGATCGTGAGGCAATTGCTGGAACTAAGTCTGATCCAACACAGGACTTCAGGAGATGTATCAGATGCCATGGTCTTGCCTAGCTTAACGCTGGCTCAGAGAATATTTGAAGTAAAGGAGAGCTCCAGAAGGCACCACATGAAAGGAGTTACGGCAATTAGGAAAGGCGAGAACAGAACAAAAATTTAAAAAAGAGAAGATGGCACCTGGGTGGCTCAGTTGGTTAAGTGTCCTACTTCAGCTCAGGTCATGGTCTCGCAGTTTGTGG
The DNA here is from genome assembly GCF_016509475.1 of Prionailurus bengalensis. Classification (NCBI taxonomy): domain Eukaryota; kingdom Metazoa; phylum Chordata; class Mammalia; order Carnivora; family Felidae; genus Prionailurus; species Prionailurus bengalensis. The sequence goes on from NC_057347.1 coordinate 32,156,036, forward strand.
GTTTGAGCCCTGGTTGGCTCTGTGCTGACAGCTCAAAGCCTGGAGCCTGCTTCATATTCTGTGTCTCCCTCTCTCTGCCCCTGCCCCACTCATGCTGTCTCTCTCTCTCTCAAAAATAAACATTAAAAATTTTTCAAAAAAATTTCCCTTTCCCTTGACAGTGAAACTTCTCAGCTTGTAACCTCATCAGGTTGTGTAGCTCACTTTATACTTCTTTCAAGCAAATGAACCTTCGACGCTGGCAAAATTAAGAACATGTCTATTTTATTTTGCACAGAATGTAATAATTCGAACAGGTAATTATAAAAGTATTTGACCCATCCGGATTGCCAATATACCCACCTTTTGAAAATAAACCATCAGGTTAGGAACAGTAGAAATTTGTTAACTTTAGCAATTAAAGACAAGGAAAACAATATTTCAAGCAAATGGTCCCATTTGAAAGACACATCTGACAAGAATGGGGAAAATTAAAAATATAAAAAGAAAGCAAGTCACACATGCAGTAAGATTCAGGAAACCTCAATCTATGAACAATCTTAAGCAAGAAAGATTATTGCTGAACAAAAAACACAGTGATGGGAATAGATAACACATTGATTACTACAAAAAACGAACAGTGAATTATAAGAGCAGATCAAGAAATTTTCCTCACGTATAAACGAAAGGGACGATAAGGAAGAGATAAGAGACAAGAGGACAAAGCCAGGTGATGCAATACATATATAACATAAATTCCAGAATTAGAGGAGAAAGCCGACCAAAAGAGAGGCTATAAAAGAAATCAATGAACACACACTTTGCTTTATGCACAGTTGACAAAAGAAAGATACGCTAAGACATCCTAATGATTTACATTTTTTGTCATTCTTACAGGAGATGGTTATGTCTGTGCAGTACTGATATAAGTTCTGTTAAGGATTGTCCTGTTCGTTCCTCTGATCTGTTCTAATATATTTTTCTTAGACATATACAATTTAATTCTACCTGAGAAGAGTAGGTAGAAAATAATCGTCAATGAATAACAGGCTCTATGAATTTAAAGACTAAGTATACTTAGTCATATGCTGGTGAGATTTTCTGCTTTAGAATATAGAATAAAATTCTATATAGAATATAGAATAAAAATTCTATATTTTGCAGGCACAAGCCAACAAATAAAAAGACTAGCAAGCCTCAAGTAACGAGAGAAAATAAACTGGCATCAAGTTTCCCATCTATAATTGAAAATTAGACTACACAGGCATAATCTCTAAAGAATGGAAAGACCATGAATAAAAAAAAAACGAACCCTATATGCAGTATATATTTTGTAAAAGTGGTGGTAATGGTAGTATCTTTTTGGAACATTTGCAAATTTTCCCCATAAAAAAGAAGGCAGAATATCCAGATGTACAGATCACATCCAAAAAAAAAAAAAACAAAAGTGACATTCCCCCCTGAAACCCAAAGTGTAAACGAGGAAGGACAAAACACTGACAGACACATGTCTCATATGGTTCCACAGAATTGATGGGGCCCTGGGAAGATGAGAACCCTCACAGAGCCAACAGGACTTCATGGAAGCACAGTGGGCCAGTATGAGAAAAGCATCTAACATCAGTTAGTATTTTTCCATAGTTTAACATATGGGTTAATGCAAGTAAGTGATTCAGAGTAAAACCTAGAGAAACAAAGTCCTCTGGGCCCTATAAGCTCTCAGAACTAACCAGAAAAATCTCTCTTCCATTGGAGAGACATTGATGGGAGTAATATAAATTGGGAAGGATACAGAAAATAGTAGAAAGGAAAAAGAAGATGCAGAACATACAGAATACACAGAAAAGATAGGAGGACAGAACCAAGACTTCATAAAACGAAAGGTAGTGTTTCTGAATTGATCACAGACGCACAGAAGAATTACTACGGGAGAGATAGAGAATCTGTTCTTCTCTCTCAAAATCTTAAACAAAACTAATATAATGTATAAATGAGCCACTTAAAAGGATCATGACTGAATCTCACACAAAGTTATTGTAACAAAAGAAAGAGCAGCGAGCAGAATATTGTCCCTCTAGAGAATGAGACCACACAACAAATTTATACATATAAATCAGATAAATCTCTAACCTAATATTTCAAAGCAGGCTAAAAGTGATCTAAAATATAAAATAATAACATACATCAGGACAAGGAAAATTCAAAGATAAGGTCATAGGAACTCAAGAAGGAAATAAAAGAAAATGAATTTCATAAGTAAACAATAACGGAAAGAAACAGAGGAACAGATGCTTACTACAAACGTAGTGTAAGAAGGATGGCAACTTTTCAGCCTTTTTTAAAAAAGTTTATTTATTTTGAGAGAGAGAGAGTGGGGGAAGGGCAGGGAGAGAGGGAGAGAAAGTATCTCAAGTAGGTTCAGCACTGTCAGCGCTGAACCCGACATGGGGCTTGATTTCACAAACTGTGAGATCATGACCTGAGCTGAAACCAAGAGTCAGATGCTTAACCAACTGAGCCACCCAAGTGACCCAGGAAGGAAAGCAATTTTAAACACGAAGAAAAAATAGAGATAAAAATAGTGAAATAAAATGATAAGAAAGCAAAAGCAACAAAACAGAACTAATGCTATGATATACCTTCAGGAAAATATTCCTGAAGTTTAAAAGTGAAAAAAACAAATGCTTGAATTACAGGCTGAAAGGATACCACGTATAAGGGGGAAATGATGCCAGAAGGCTTCATTTGAAATGGAGCCCTGAAGGGGTGCCTGGTAGCTCAGTCAGTTGAGCATCTGACTTTGGCTCAGGTCATTATCTCCCAGTTCGTGGGTTCAAGCCCCGCGTTGGGCTCTGCACTGATAGCTCGGGGCTTGGAGCCTGCTTCGGATGTGTCTACCTCTCTTTCTCTCTCTGCCCTTCACCCTCTTGTGTTCTCTCTCTCTCTCTCTCTCTCTCTCAAAAATAAATAAATAAATAACATTTAAAAAATATGTGTTTGAAATGAAGTCTTGAAAGAAAAAAAATGCAGACAAAATAGCAAAATGATTAAGTCATTTAGAGGGAAAAAAAAAAGATGGTGATCTGATTTTTATTGACAATAACATAATGCCAGAAGATAGTGGATATTTTTTCATATTCAAGGAGATAAAATCTGAGTCAAATATCACATATCTATCTAAATTCACAGATCAATTCCACATACAAACTATCATAAACATGCAAAAGCTGTAGAAAGTACTTCTGAGACCATAGAGTAAGGACCTCCAAAATCCATAAAAGCAATAAGACCACAGGCAAAAGTTGTCAAAATCCACTTTTTTGGAAATCTGGAAATGAACCAAAGACTTGCAACAATCTGAGGGGTGTTTATTCAAGAACACTGGCTGAATCTCAGGAAAAACAACGATTTCTGGAGTTTAAATGCTTCTCTCTCCATTATCCTCTCCAAGCTCGGCAGTCGCTATGAAAAACAACAATGTCACAATGGTAATATCTGTGAAAACCGGAAGGCGTGCAGCCACTGCAGAGGACAACACAGGACAGAACAAAAGCCTCATCCCCAGATAATCGTCACTTCAGATTACTGACCAGGCAGGAAGCTCCCTGAAAAGCTCCATCTCAGGGCTTGTTTTTCTTTAACCTGACACAGTCTCTTCTATACAAACAACTCTATCCTTAGGGCATTTGTCCAAAACATAGGAATTGTTTATCATCACAGCTGTCAGATGCAGCTGACCCAAACTAGGAAAAACTAAGGAATAAGATTCCATAAGGGATATGGAAAGTTCCAGAATATTCATGGTCACCTAGAAGATCAGAATCCTATGTGCACACCCAAGAGAACCATTAGAAGTTTCTAATATCTCACTTCTGGTTAATTTACAATTCCTGTGCAAGAAGGAACTGAAAATGAAGTCAGTATTGTCAGAGATGAAAGGTATATCCCAACACCCCCATCCCTGCCGCACACACACACACACACACACAGTCCTCTCAGCAAGGGTTGGGAGACTTATTGGTTCAAGGAATTTAAGAAAATGTTTGGTCATTAGCTGACTAGTCATTGGCTGACCCCTAAGCGAAAGGAACACAGACTTCTGTAGCCACACACAACAAAGAACACAGACTTTACCAAATTGCCTAGGAAAGACACTAAACAACTAGCAATAATAACAAAACAGACACAAACAACAACAACAAACAGAAACAAACAAACCTAAGAATGCGGGAAAATCTGATTTCCAGAGTTGCCACATAATAATATTTAAAATGTCCAATTTTCAACAAAATATTATGAGGCAAATAAAGAAATAAGAGTACGACCCACAACCAGGGGAATAATAAAAAAAAAGAGACATTAATAGAATCTCTCCCTAGAGAAATCCTGATAGTGGGCTTAATAGACAAATACTTTAAATCAACTATTTTAAATATGGTCAAAGCACTAAAGGAAACCACATGCAAAGAAACCATGAGAATAATGTCTTGCCAACTATGTCAATAAAGAGATAGGAATTATAAAGAAGAAACAAATAGAAACTCTGTTGTTGAAATTTTTACTAAAGAGACTCAACTTCAGATTTGAAGTAGAAGGAAGAATCATGGACAATGATTCAATTGACAATGGTTCAGTTGACATTATTCAGTCTGAGGAAAAGAAAAAAAAATAGTGAAGACAAATGAATCTAGCCTTTGAGACCCAAAAGACTCCATCTAGCAAACCAACATACACAGTGGAAGTTCTAGGAAAAAAAGAGAGTATTTGAACACAGTGTGACCAACAATCATTAGAACATTCATTTCACATCCAAGATGCTCAGTAAACTCTAAGTAGGATGAATTCAAAGAAATCCACATATAGACACATCATAGTCAAACTGCCCAAAGCCAAAGCCAAAGAATCTTGAAAACAGCAAGAGAAAAATGACTCATTATGAACAAGGGAGCCTCAACAGCTGATGAATAGCCGCATTATTGTCATTACCATGGAGGTCAGAACACAGTGAGATGACATATGTAAAGTGTTCTAAGGAAAAAGACTGTCAACCAAGCATTCTATATCAAGCAAAATGATTCTTCAACAGTGAAGGAGAAGTTAAGATATTCTCAGATAAACAAAAACTGAGACTATTTATTTCTTGCAGAATTGCCTTGTAAGAAATACTAATGAAAGTCCTTCAGGCTGAAATGAAAAACAAAACAAAACAAAAAAAGAACACCAGTAAAGGTAATTACATGGGAAGATATAAAATACGTACACAAGCATTTTTTTGTTTGTAATACTTTTTTCCCCCATCTAATTTAAAAGGTAACAGCATAAAGCAATAATTATAAAACTGTGGAGATACAAAGATGTAATTTATGTGATGATTACAGCACACGGAAAGAAGGAGAGAATGGGGTTATATAGGAGCAAAGATTCTGTATGTTATTGAAATTAAGTTGATATTTATCTAAACCAAATTATAAATTAATATGCTAATTGCAACTCCCAGGGCAACAAGTGAGAACAATTTACAAAATATAGTAAAAGAAACAACAAAGTAAAACAGTATACTAGAAAAAAATATACATATAACATAAAAGGTGGTAGTAATAGAAGATTAGAGGAACAAAACAAGACATAAGGCATATTGAAAACAAATCGCAAAATGGGGGATATTGGGCACTGACCCAAGCAACTGAGTTGTAAATGTTTCTTAAACACAACCTGATTTTTATTAAAGTTCAGAGAAATGTAGTAACTTGCAGTGGTCTTTAAAAAAAAAAAAAAAAAAAGGTTTCTTAGGGCGCCTGGGTGGCTCAGTCAGTTAAGCCTCTGACTTAAGTCATGATCTCTGGTCCAGGAGTTCGAGCCCCACGTTGGGCTCTGTGCTGTCAGTTCAGAGCCTGGAGCCTGCTTTGGATTCTAGGTCTCCCTCTCTCTCTCTGCCCCTCCCCCATTCATGCTCTGTCTCTCAAAAAATGGATAAACATTAAAAAATATATATAAAACAATTTATTTCCATAAAATTAACTAAAACTAATTAGTAAGTTGGTGAAAAATTAACAGACCTCTCCTAATTTATTTTATCTTCCAAAAAAAGCTTCCCTCACGGTTGCTATTAGAGTTGGCATGATTTGTCAGTATCAGTGAAACCTGATCTATGCTTTGAGCATTAAAAGAAAAAAAAAAGACTATTAAGTCTTTTTGTATACAAACTGCATGATATCCATCTCACCTGTCATATATCTTGATGGAGTATGATGAAATATCACTAATTATTTTAAGACACTGTGTTTGGATTTCATGTGTAGTTTGGTCGAACACCTACAAATCCAATATTTTATCAAAATGATAGCACTTTACAACTTTTTTAAATTGCACCGTTCCATTTTGCACACTTTCTACAACATGCAACTTTAAATAGAATTCCAAACACAAATGCCATTAAATGAGTATCTTTATTTTATAACAAGATTGAAAATTCTGACAATGCCTTGATGATTGGTCAATTTTCTCTAGGAATCTTTTATATAATATCATATTCCCCTTTGGATAATACCCAGTTACTTTAGCTGTATCAGTGAGGAAAAACTGCAGGTTGGAAAGATAGGTAAAAGTATTTTCAGAAAATAAAACTTAACGTTTTCCTTAAAGTTTGAGTTAAAATTACCTAACAATAAAGTTTCTAGGAATATTCTTAAGAAATATTTTAGTTTTTTACTGAAACAAACAAAATAAATAAATTAGTCAAAAAATAAAATTATGGAAAAATATTTTATTTATCTACAAATAATTAACATAAAAATTAGCAAAACGTAGCTTTTTATTCGTTTGTTTTATGCTCCCCAGATTTATGTCTAGTTGCCCTAAGCATGAGCAATTACATATAAAAAGGGAATAAAGTTATAGGAAAACAGCTTGAACAATAACTAGTCCCATAACAAGTAAATTTCAGCCCCAAAGATAGTTTTTCCACTTGAATTTGGGCTCTTCTGTTCAAAAAAAAAACAAACAAACAAAAAAAAACGCTTGTTATAAAAAACATTCCCAGTAGAAGAAAGCAAATTAAGAATCCAGTCTGATACTTATAGATTCATAATATATTTTAGTATGTTAAGCATGCTAAAGGCTCTGAGAAATCTTGTAGTAAAGAAATCTTTTGTTTCCTGGGCATTTCCAAAACTTCTTGAGTAAACACTATTTATATTTTGTAGATGCTTTATGCTACTGAACAGTTTTTAAAATATTGGTATAAAGTTATCAGAACAAAAATCAAACTAATAGTGCTTATTATTATTATTTTATGGTCATCCTAAGCATCAGTGGTGGTGTAACAAAAGATACACTCTCATAAATTGCTCGTGGGTAGTGCAATTGACCACGATCCTATGGACAACCATCTGGCAATATGGGTAAGAGGTTTCAAAACTTTTAAACTATTGGACCCAGGCACTAGCTCTTATGAATTTATCTTAAGGAAATTAGATGAACTTTATAACTTTACAAAAGTATTCATCACAGGATTTCTGATATGCCTGAAACGGGAGAATGAGCAGATAAATTATAGGTTACCATCTAGAGAAATGTTAATTTGATGAAAAGGAACACTTAATGGAATGAGAAATGTTTATATGATTAAGTGAAAACATATTGGTTGCAATACTTATACAGTATGTATGTCATTGTATAAAAATGTATGCACAGGACGTCTGGGTGGCTCAGTAGGTTGAGTGTCTGACTTCGGCTCAGGTCATGATCTCATGTTTTTGTGAGTTCAAGCCCCATGTTGGGCTCTGTGCTGACAGCTCAGAGCCTGGAGTCTGCTTCAGATTCTGTGTCTTCCTCTCTCTCTCTGCCCCTCTTCTGCTAGAGACCTCTCTCTCTCTCTCTCATTCTCTCTCTTGGTCTCTTTCTCAAAAATAAATAAACATTAAAATTTTTATTTTAAAAATCTATGCACAAGTATACCTAGAGAAATGATAAAAAGGCATAAGCTAAAATGATAATTATGGTTATTTCTAGGAAGGGCAATTATGTGTGTTTTTGTTTCCCTGATTTGTTTTTCCATATATCCATGTTGGTATTATAAACACATTATTTTTCATAATCAAATGACATTTGTAAAATAACACATGATTCCATTTTCTCTCATTTTTACCTCCAATAAAAACCTTGAGAAAAGCTGAGACTTTGTAGTGGGTGCTTTGATCTTTTGGAAGCTTTTCATTTGAAAGATTGGAAATGTTGAGTCAAATTATGCAACCATATTGTAAGCTATTAATTATACTCCTTCAAAGCTTGTAGTTTGAGTTATACCATTTTGTAACTCCTAACTTATTAAAATATACATTTTTTCTTTTACATTTTTTGTGTGGGTTTTTAAAAGATGATATATGTTTTAAATACATTTTCAACAGGCAAAATACAGAAGAAGTATTAGAGTGAATTAGCTAGAGGCTTTATGGCATAGTATGTGTTCTCTGCAATGTAAGTGACAGAGCAAAATAATGACTGTTTCACCCTAGAATTTCCAAAAGGCTAGAAACGAGCTGGTTGGCTATTTTGATGGCTGAGCAAAGAAGAGGTGGCTGCAAGTGGTTAGCTTCCAAGAATGTCTGAGTGCCTCCTGTGATACAGATGTCAAACACACACACAAGTTGTTTTGGATTCTATCCAAAAGACTACCCGGAGGGGCAAGGCTAAATCAGCGGAGATAAACGGAAGGTAGTGCTGTATTCCTACAAGCCAAGGACGGAGTAACTTCCGGCCAGAAATGAGATGCATTCACTCACATCAAAGAGACTGTAAAGACGACGTCCCCAGAGATGGCAAGAGGATCTCCCCAGAAACAATGAATGAAATTTAGTCAGTTCTGAGCATATTCCAACAGGGTCTATATAATAATAACCACAACACTCTCAGCCAAGTTGGAACTTTCTTCTCTCCTTAGCTGTTCTTCCTTCCCAAGCTGCATCCCTTGGAGGAGTTAGAAACTCTAGGCGGAAGGAGTAACATCTGCTGGGAACACAGCAGAGTTAAAGAGGCAGTGAGAGACAAAAATGAAATTGTTTATGATTACATCCCCTGGCTTGTGCTTGCTCAGGTGAACATTATGTAGTGGGGGAAAGAGTGAGGTTCTTAGAAAAATACATGAATCTCCACTCCATTAAATTTAGATTTCATGTACACAACAAATGATTTTAAATAGTGCTGCAAATGTGCATGGGATTTCTGTATATTAAAATATTCACCGTTCACCTGAAATTCAAAGTTAACGGAGATTTCAGGACTTTCATTTGCCAAAGCTGTCAATCCTCCATTCTTTGTATCACTTACTGCTTTTTGGATGGTCTTGCTTGGTATCAGAAGCGTCCCTCCCCCCGCCCCCCGCTTTGTTTTTATTGTATTTTCCTTGTTTATTTCCCCATCCATTTATATTAGCCACTTCATTTTCAGATGTGTCTCATGCACACAGCAAAGAATTGGGTTTGGATTTGCGTACTCCAATCAAACAAATCTTTTCTTACGGAGTTAAGTTTAGTATTATGGTTAATATGTTTGGTCTCAGTTCTGCCATATAATGTTATTATATATCATGCGTCAATGTAAAGTCATTTCACACTGTTGGATTTTTCTTTTTCATTTTTTTTGTATATTCCTGGTAAATAGAGAGGATTGCATTTTTTATCCTAAAACACCTTGCTACGAATTATTCTTTGGTTCTCTCCCTATGGGGCTGCTGTAGGCTTTCATCTGCTCTTAACCATTAGCTAATAGCAGGTGGCCCATTCCACATGGCTGCCTCCAACTCCAGGTTTTGGTAACTGCTGTTTCACCTCAGGCATAAGAGGGTTGGAGGTGTGGAGGAAAGAGCACATAGCTATTATTAGTGCCAGAGTAATCAACTCTACCTTGTGGTTTTCTTATATCCAGACCATGCATGTATAATTAGCACCTATTTCAAACCTTTCCTAAACATACCAAATTTGAGAATTTCGTACATTTTCTGCCAACTTTGACTGATACACAAAGTGAATATTTCATTAGTGAATAATAAAAGTCATTGTAGTGGGTGGCTACAATGAAAAAGAAGAAAGATTATTGCATACACAGTCATTTCTGAAATATTTCCCAAAAGGAGAAGGAGCTGGAGATAAAAATAAGCAAAGATGAACTACAATGTATGCAGATCACAGGTATCTGTTATGTATAAAATTTGTATTCCCAAATTAAGAACACAGATGGTAAAGAATCAGTAATGGAAGAAATACTAAAAAAAATGATTTGGGCAGGGGGGTGGGGGGAAACAGCTGCAAATTGAAATGGATCACCAAGATTCAGGAAAAATATTGAAGAGATCTTTGCTTGACTTGGACTGGAACATACTCAGCAGCCAGGGGACCTATCACAATGACTGACGATTATGAAGCTCTTCCCAGTGAATTCAAAATCAATCTCCTAATTTTTCAACACATCCCTAGAGGTCGCCATTAACAATCCATCAGATTTGGAAAATTGGATGAAATCTGTTTGCCATCCCAGAATTTAACATAAAATTTAATTAAGAGACAAGGAAATACTATTTCTCTAAATATGTAGGGTGAAAAGAAGTTGCTGCCTAAAAAAGACAGATTCTATGTGACAAAAAAGTCCATAAGGGTAACAACCCTGCCATCTTGGTAACTGTTTACCAGCACCTAGACCCCTGTGAATGCTCAGTAGATATTCATTGGGTGAATGAGATATACAAAAGTGAGGCTGGCCTCAGAAATCTCAGTGGCACTAAAATATCAGAAGAAAATTGAATAACATTCACAGAAGAAAAATAAAAGTGACCCAGTCACTGCAGACAAAATATTTCTCAGACATGACAGGCTCAGAAAGTGCCTTATCTAATACCCTTCCTAAAGAAAAACAATCATAAATATGATTTATTTATTTATTTGCAAAAAAAGTATTTTATGCAAACAAAAATGTTTCAGAGTAAAAATATATGAGTGTCAGTTCAGAGTATCGTGTATTACAATAGTATCATAATTATTGATCTCAGATTAATAAACAACAAAAAAAGTTTATCCAAAGGAAATATTCAATGGTAAGCATGATATTCAAGATGGAAACATTTAGTATGTAGAAAAGAATAAAAATAGTAACTAGAGATCTTATTAATAAGCAATGGCTCACTCATATAGTAGGCTAATATGAACTCATTAAAATTATGTTTTCAAAAATTATTGGAGTACCTGAGTGGCTCAGTCAGTTAAGCATCCGACTTTAGCTCAGATCATGATTTTGTGGTCCATGGGTTTGAGATCCATGTAGGGGTCTGTGCTGACAGCTCAGAGCCTGGAGCCTGCTTCAGATTCTGTCTCTCCCTCTCTCTGACCCTCCCCCACTCATGCTCTGTCTCTCTCTCAAAAATAAATAAACATTAAAAAATTATTTTTAAATTATTTAGTGGCCTATGAAAAGTGTTATAGTTTGATGCTAAATGAAATGAGAGGATGCAAAACAATTAAGTGAGTTTTGGTTTCAGACTCTGCATTATATCGTATTTCATTAATTCCAAGGTACACAGTTTTTATATTTTAACATCCTGCAAGAGACATCACTTTACAGTTGATGGGCTCTTAGAATGATTTAAATATAGTAATTTATTTATGATGAATTAAAATAATGGAATTTGTTCCTTGAGGTAATTGATGTGATTTTATTGATCTTTGTAACCCTTTCTCCTCATGCAATAAATGCCATTGAATTTATGGCACTCAGTGTGCAATGATATTGTTGAATGACTTAAGCATTTTTGAGTGAATACTTAGGTTTTTATGCTTTGAGAAACAAGAAATGCTTTAGCCTCCAAATACATTTTTTCCACAATCAGCATACAATAGAATTCCATTAAAATTTTACTAAATTTTGAAGAAAATATGAAAACAACATAGAATGGTTTTCTGGAGAGAATTCTGTAAGCAGTGCTTTTAAAAAATATCAGTGAACTGAAAAAAGTGTATTCGCCCATTGACTACAAATTGCACTGATTTTGTATCTTGTTGGAGATACGGACCCAACTCATTCCAGAGACCATCAATATTATTAATTCTCATGTTTCTTTTTAACTGCTGACTTGTCCTGCACTGTGCTAAGTTTACAGCTATTGATTAATAGAACTATGGAGAAGATTAAAAAGAATTTTTAAAACCTAAATCTTGTGCTTTTTTTTGATAGAACTTCTTGTGTCTTTGAAGTTTAAAAGAATACTAATGCAAAGTAATGTCTTTTTATACTAAATCACTTTTTTTTGCTATGCTTTAAAACCTGGGAGCAATGTTGCAGTCAAATACTTTAGAATATATTACCTTCTCCCTATTTAATTGGAGGGAAAGCCATAAATATCCTCAGCTGTGAAGTCACATGAATTTTTTATCAATATTCTGTGTAGAAATCTGTGGAGTTACTTAGTTTGCCTTAACTGCCTAGAAAAGTGATTAAAAAAATAAAAGTCAATATTAGCATCTTGACATCTAACCATCAACATGTCAGATTTAAACCGAATTCATACTAAAAGCATAGAGGACTGGTTTAGTTTTAGGTAGAAGGATATTATCATCACCTGTCTGCTTAATAAAATACATGATAGCATATAATTTTTGATATATAGTGGATAGTAACTTTTCCATACAGCGTACATTACCTTATTTAACATAAGAGTGCAATGTTAAGGCTACTTTTGGTCTATATAATTGTTTTCATGTTTAAGGCATATAAAGTTCTTCAGATGAAGGACTTCACTTCTTAAGGCCTAGACATGTCAACATGTTTTGATTATAGAGGACATCTTGATGAAATAGAGGCAGCAGGAGTTTCAGTTGATTAGACATGAGCTGTGTAGCCTTGGGAAAATTATGTGATCATTTTCAGTCTTGGTTCCAAACATATAGACTAGCAGTGAGCATATCTTTTCATAGATTAGGGTGGAAAAGTTAATAAAACCAGCTATTTAAAGCAACTTATAACACTGCTTAACATATAAAACATGGTCAAGCACTTTTAGATCTCTTTTTTTGTGAATGCAGAGAAATTCAACTTGGGAATAAAATTTCCTTAAACTGTGGCCTTCCCTTTGGAAACAAATTGTTCATATTTTGTCTAGATATTTAGAAGAGTGCTAAAATTTTTTTAAATGTTTGTTTATTTTGAGAGAGAGAGAGAGCATGCAGGACAGAGAGAGAGGGAGAAACAATCCCAAGCAGGCTCCAGGCTCTAAGCTGTCAGCACAGAGCCTGATGTGGGGCTCAATCCCACAAACTGTGAGATCATGACCTGAGCCAAATTCAGATGCTTAACCAACTGAGACACCCAGGCACCCCTGGAGAGTGCTACCATTAAAGCACAGTGCATTCGATGAACATCAACAGCCTAGAAATTGCAAATTTAATCTGACAGGCTTTCCTGCAATTACAAAGTTGTTGCACCACAAAATGGACACCTTGGTGTTACACAAGTGAACATTTAAACTAGAAGCGATGGGGTGCCTGGGTGGCTCAGTCTGTTAAGCACCTGACTTTGGCTCAGTTCATGATCTCATAGTTCATGAGTTCGAACCCTGCATCAGGCTCTGTTGCCGACAGCTCAGAGCCTGGAGCCTACTTTGGATTGTGTCTCCCTCTCTCTGCCCCTCCCCCATTCATGCTCGTGCTCTCTCTCTCTCTCTTAAAAGTAAATAAACATTAAAAAGAAATAAATTAATTAACTAATTAGAAATGGCCTCTGACAAAATTCTAAAGCTAATTTTTTGTCTTTAGCCTCAAAACTTCTGTCAGGACCTAGTTAGTTTGTCTAGATTCCTTGATCCCCATAGTTGGGCCCTCAAGTGATCATCTTTTGTGGAGTCCTAGACCTTCTGGAGGTTTAGGCTAAGAAGCATGTCACCACTGTTGAACAACAGCCCTGGTCTGCTGTTGTTTCCATAAGTGGTCTTTGGCATGGATCTGTTTCTGAGAGCTGGTGGTGTAGCTTCCCTGCTTCTTCAAATGCCTCTGCCTGGCATTTGCCAGTCTTGCCTCTGAACTTGATTGATACTGGGGTCCTAATAGCTTTTGACAGAATTCACCAATCTTAGGCAACAAATGGTCTCTCTGCTTTTTCTATTATGGAACTCTCCAGATCATCTGTCATGATGGGATGCAAAATTGAGCAGACATCTGATCATCTTAGGCCTGGATTATCAACTGTTGCTGTGAACAAAATGAAGTTGGTTGTGTTGTTTGGGCATCACTGACAGTCTTTCTCATGGCTATCAGGCAACTCTCATTCATAAAGTAATACAAAAACCTTCCTGATGTGTTCATATAAACATTAGGAAAATATTCAACAAATCTCACCAAATGAATTCTAAACAATTACACCTAGAGAGGAAAATATAAACTAAGGGAATGCATAGGTTCCAAGAAAGAATTAAAGGCCCTAATAAGTAAACATTGAAAAAATAAATAAAATAAAACTTGATTGGAAAATAGTGAATTAGTTGTCAAAATTTGTTAAAGTCCTTCATGTGGTTGAATGAGAGATAGAAATGCTGAAACTTTTAAACGTTTCTAGAAAAAATAATGATAAATATGTGTATTAAATTGTAAAGGTCATCTTCTGAAAGAGAGAATCTGAATATTTTGCTTCTAATTTATCTTAATGAAAATGAATTTTTAAAAAATTATATCAATTCAACAGAGAAGACTAAGGGAAGACTAAAAACAGAGCCAGGAAAATACATTTATCCTTATTAAGTACCTATCCTACTAGAGCAAAACAAAAGCCTATATAGATGATCTTTTTTAAAAAAAATTTAATGCTTATTTATTTTTAAGAGAGAGAGAGATAGAACGTGAGTGGGGTAGGAGCAGAGAGAGAGGGAGACACAGAATCTTAAACAGACTCCAGGCTCTGAGCTGTCAGCACACAGCCTGATGCAGGGCTTGAACCCATGAGCTGTGAGATCATGACCTGTGCTGAAGTCGGATGCTTTTTAAAAATTTTTTTTATTTTTATTTTTTAATGTTTATTTATTATTGAGAGACAGAGTCAGAGCATGAGCATGGGAGGGGCAGAGAGAGGGGAAGACACAGACTCTGAAGCAGGCTCCAGGCTCCGAGCTGTCAGCACAGAGCCTGATGCGTGGCTCCAACTCAGCAATGGTGAGATCATGACCTGAGTCACAGTCAGATGCTTAACAGACTGAGCCACCCAGGCACTCCCTTGATAGATGATCTTTAAAAGAGGTATATTTAATGCGAAATTACTCAGAAAAATAGGAGGTGAAGAGATACAATGTGTTGAATTGGTAATCAGGTTCCATGACCTGAGTGATCTTTTGGTCCAGCTGATTTCATAGGCAGCTTAAATTGAACATACTCAAATTTCATAGAACAGACCATCCATATTTATACAAGTATTTCAGAGAAATAGCCCAATTTATTTCTTATAAAAAATACTACAACAAATATATTAAACATGAGATATTTGAAGTTAGTTAAGGTCACTACATGATAAGGGTGCTGTTTTCCATTACTGCTGTTCACATTGTATTAAAGGATCTAGTAGCTAAGGTTAAAAAAAATTAAAAAGAAAGAAAAAAGAAAATGTGAAGAAAACTAAAAATTGAAAAGGAAAAATGAAATTATATATATATATACATATATATATATATAATGTTACTTACATAGAAAATCAAAGACCAGCAAGTCAGACCATCAGAATCAATAGGAATTCAGCAAAATTTCCAGGTACAAAACAAAAATCCTGACACAAACACTGGTACATCAAAATAAAAATTCTTGGGGCGCCTGGGTGGCGCAGTCGGTTAAGCGTCCGACTTCAGCCAGGTCACGATCTCGCGGTCCGTGAGTTCGAGCCCCGCGTCAGGCTCTGGGCTGATGGCTCGGAGCCTGGAGCCTGTTTCCGGTTCTGTGTCTCCCTCTCTCTCTGCCCCTCCCCCGTTCATTCTCTGTCTCTCTCTGTCCCAAAAATAAAATAAAAAACGTTGGAAAAAAAATTAAAAAAAAAATACAAATTCTTACAATGTAACTAAAATAAACATTTAGAAAACAAAATAATAAAAAATATCCTATTCACATCAGCAATACAATTTATATGAAATGTAGAATTAAATTTAATAAAATGATATCTAAGAAGTAAAAAAAAAATTGGCAAGCATCAAAATATACCCAAATCTAAGCAGAGCTATACCATGTCCATGGTTAGGAGATAATCATACTATTCATACTATAAAAAGAGTATGAAAAAAATTAAGCATTAAACTGAAGAAACTAGACACAGAACGAAGTAAACAGAGAGGAAGGAGAAAGAAGAGGCTTATAAATATAAAATCTGAAATTATTCTAGCAGGAAATAACCCCCTCCACCTCACAAACACAAACAAATTTTACAATAAAAAATTTATCTATAAAAACTGACTAAAGGAGATGTAGAAAACAGCTACAAGTGGTAACTATAGAAGAACTTGAAAATTTAGTACATGATTCATTCCTTCAGAAGTCACAAATAAATATGATTTCATCAGAAAATTGTATCAAATAGGTAATGTCTGTCATCAAAACTCTTGAATCCTTAAAAAGATGAACCACTTAACACATTAGCACAAGGGTAAACTTCATGCACAATGCTCACAAGGAGAGCACGGAAAAGAAAATCATAGGACTGTACTTTCCAGTTGTGCAATCCAGTCAGCCAGAACCATCAGAAGGTTTATTTTCGAAATCATATTCCTAGACCTTAATGCACTTCTGCCAAATCAGAATCTGAGACAAGCAAGTGTAAGTAGGTAAGCATGTCTGAGGCTAACAAAGCTATGTTCTTAATAGGCTTGCTATGTGACTCTGATGCATATGCACTGAAGCTTAGAATCATGGCCATAAACCAATATAAGTAATAAATATAGCAAAATATATTGTATAAAATATAAACAACAAAACAAAACAAATGTAGAATAGCAATTAGCTCTGAAAAAATTAAAACATAAATAATGAGAATCTCCAGACAGTACTTTAGGGAATCCCCAAGGAATTCCAAGAAATTATCCATGCTTTGCTTGGGTAAAATATGAATATAATCCATATTTTGGTTTTAGACAGTCTTAAGTTGATACTTGGAAAATACATTTTTATACAGGAATTTTATTTACTAATATTGATTGTAATTTAATTTGACATTTTTGCATTTCAACAAATTGAAGTTATATAAGGGAGGAAAAAATATTGGCATTGTAGACTTTAAATTATGCCAGACAGGATTTTTTCATTCGCATTTTGTAGAACTAGAATCAATAATGATCTATGTGAATTGAATGAAGTCAATTTTGTAGCAGGGGAATAACCAGTATGACATTTAAATGCCTCTTCCAGCTCCAGTTTTAAAGTTTTCCCATTATGCTTAAAGTTTTACCAGCAAATGAGAAATCTGTATAATATAATTGATCGGATTGAATTTTTTTCATAATGAAATGGAGCATTCTGTATTCTCAAGTACTATAAAGTACCTTGAAATAACTATGGTGAATATTTCCCTGATCAATAATTATTTAAAATTCTGCTTCTTGTGTCTCCAATGCAGATTTTATGTATGGAGATTTTAGTATACCTTTCTGATTCAAAACCAAGGCTGAAGTTGCTATAAGAAGAAGGGATGATGTTCTCTGAACTATCTGTGATGTGCCATTTATACCAACCAGACTTAAGTTCATTGCATTCACTTTTCTTATTACCCCATTATTCTTTGTTAATTGTTAAGCATATTTTAGCGAAATGAGCATATTTTAGTGAAATATTTTCATGCTTTGCTAATGGACATGCATATAGTTTCCTCCAACCTAGCACATTCTAGTAAATACAACATGTTACTACCTGTTGAGTGAATAGAATCACTCTAGATAACCTGGTTTGTGAATTGTCGTCTTGATAATATGGGCTAAAGAAAGTTGAAATTTGAGCAGGGTTGGAGGGAATGTTTGCTCTAAAATCACAAAAATGAGTACACGTGTGCTTCCTCTTGACTATTTTGGGCTGTGTGTTTACATGTGTAGTTCTCCCTTTCCCACTCTGAAATACCCAAAACAGCCTTCATCTCAAGTGCTATGAAGCCACCAAGAGAGTCAAATGTCAACAGAGACAATGAGGATTGACTAACCAACCAGTCTCATCTGGTACATGGTAGGTGATGTAAAATATCAGAATTGTATGTATGGTATCATTTAAGTTAATAAGTTAAAAGTAGTCAGAAAGATATAAATTACTATAAGTCAGGAATTTTACATAATTTTTTTCTGATTCTTAGAATGCTAAGAAGAATTATTTTTCAAATTGTATAGATATGCTCAGAGAGGTTAAGCAACCTGCTTAAGGTCACACAGACAGTAAGTGGTGGGTTTCAAATTCATATCTTTTTTTTTCACCAATGTCTATGTGTGTTCCATTCCTCTACACTGGTCACTACTTTAAGTGAATTATTCCATCAATAGCATATTTAGTATTCAAGTTTCTTGGTAATTAATAAACTTATCAAGGGTCTGTAGTACCATTTAATTTTAATGTAACTGCCATATATTTCAGCATATGAAATGAACTTGCACAGAATTATTAGCAGTTACTTGAAGTAATGCATTCCAAAATATATACTAGATTGCTCATAATTCAAACTAATGGTTTCCATTAAAAAACTACTACAAGCAATGTAAAGAATCAACTTTGGTCATTCAAAGCTAACATTCATAAATATAAATTTAAGACCACTATCAGATGGAGAATGAAATCTTACTGAATATAATTGAAGCACAGAGCAATGTTCAAAACACATTCGATCTTTCAAATCTTTCCATTTCATAATTTTCTGAATGGTTTAAACACATGCATGTAGCTAAAACATATATGCACAATCTTGACTTTCAAAAGAAACCCCTTTGTATCTATACTGCTAACCCTCAAATCTTGAAAATTAGGGTTAGACCTTTCTTAATACTCCAAACACATATGATAAAAGGAATGCTTTTTTTCCCCCTCAGTTTGCCAGATATGTCTAGGTAATAAAGCAATTGAGCTTAGGGATATATATGAGATTGGTTAAGTTATCAAAAAAGAATGATCCCAGGGTTTCTGGTTTCAAGAAAAATTTCAAATTTGTTTTAATCATCTGTTTTTCTGATTATAATTATATTATTTATATGAAATTTTAATTTTTTTTAAAGTTTACTTATTTATTTTGAGAGAGACAGAGACAGCATGAGTGGGGGAGGAGCAGAGAGAGAGAGAGAGAGAGAGAGAGAGAGAGAGACAGAGAGAGAGAGAGAGAGAGACAGAGGGTCCTAAGCAGCATCCACTGTCAGCATAGAGCCCAATGCAGGGCTTGAACCCATGAAACTGTGAGATCATGACCTGAGCTGAAACCAAGAGTCAAATGCTTAAACAACTGATCCACCCAGGCACCCCTAATATTAAATTTTTAAAAAATAAAATAAAATTATTTATAATCTATTCCTCCAAATAATAACTTTCCATGTGATGACTTCCCCTGGGCATATCAAATGTATAAAGCTGCTTTTATTTTTTATTTTTATGTTTTTTAATGTTTATTTATTTTTGAGAGAGACAGAGACAGAATGTGAGTGGGTTGGGGCAGAGAGAGAGGGAAGCATTGAATCTGAAGCAGGCTTCAGGTTTGGAGCTGTCAGCACAGAGCCTGACATGGGGCTCGAACTCACGAGCTGTGAGATCATGACCCAAGCCAAAGTCCGATGCTCAACCGACTGAGCCACCCAGGCGCCCCTAAAGCTGCATTTAAAGATCATATGCCATAGCATTGTTCCAAAAACTTTCTCCTAAAATTACAAAAGATTAAATGATAGGTTTAGATCTCAGAGTCAGTGGAGATGAACTTCAGATTTCTAGTTTAACCATGTGTGTTGATGGGAATATTGCATGCCAGGAAGGGGAAGTCTGAATTGAGTTATGAAAACAGGTTCTAGAGTGGAAATTTATATATCAAGTAAGGTGAGATGTAAGTAGTAGGAAACAGGAAAAGAGAAATATGTTGAAGATGTAAGTTTGGTAGCTATCTGCATTTGGATGACATTAAAGTGTGAAAAGTCATTGATATCAACTTGGGCAAGAATGTAGAGAAAAGAAGTGAAGTTGGCAAAAATAAACTGAAAGTTATGTCCTGGTGAAAAAGAAAGAAACATAGAAGACAGTATTTTTAAAAAAGCAAAGAAAGGGGTATGTCAGGAGGGAAAGAAAAAGTCTACACTACCTGAATAAATATACACATTTAATGAATCCCTATCAAGATAACACCAGCATTCTTCATAGAGCTAGAACAAATGACTATAAAATTGTATGGAACCAGAAAAGACCCCAAATAACCAAAGTAATGTTGAAAAAGAAAACGAAAGCTGGAGGCATCACAGTTCCAGACTCCAAGCTGTATTACAAAGCTGTAATCATCAAGACAGCAAAGTACAGGCACAAAAACAGATACATAGATCATTGGAATAGAATAGAGAACCCAGAAACAGACCCACAAATGTATGACCAACAAATCTTCAACAATGCAGGAAAGAATATCCAAAGGAAAAGAAGACGTGTCTTCAGCAAACGGTGCTGGTAAAACTGGACAACAACATGTGGGAAAATGAACCTGGGCCACTTTCTTAACACCATACACAAAAATAAATTTAAAAAGTTAAAAACAGAGTAAAAAAACACACACACACAACCAAAACAGATGTGAGACAGGAAACGATCAAAATCCTAGAGAAGAAAACAAGAAACAACCTCTTTGAGTCTGGCTGTAGCAATTTCTTACTTGACGTGTCTCTGGAGACAAGGGAAACAAAAGAAAAAATGAACCATTGGAACCTTACCAAGATAAATAGATTCTGCACAGCAAAGGAAACAATCAACAAAACTAAAAGGCAACAAATTAAGTGGGAGAAGCTATTTGCAGATGACATATCAGATAAAGGGTTAGTATCCAAAATCTATAAAGAATTTACCAAACTCAACACCCAAAAAACAATTCAGTGAAGAAATGGGCAGAAGACAGGAGTAGACACCCTTCCAAAGAAAACATCCAGATGGCCAACAGACACATGAGAAGAAGCTCAACGTCACTCATCAACAGAGAAATACAAATCAAAATCACAATGAGATGCCACCTCAAATCAGTCAGAGTGGCTAAAATTAACAACTCAGGCAACAACAGATGTTGGCAAGAATGCAGAGAAAAGGGGACACTTTGCACTGTTAATGGGAATGCAAACTGATGTGGCCACTCTGGCAAATAGTATGGAGGTTCCTCAAAAATTAAAAATAGAACTACCCTCAACCTAGGATTGCACTACTAGGAATTTATCCAAAGGGTACAAAAATACAGATTCAAAGGGACACATGCACCCCAATGTTTATGGCAGCACTATCAACAATAGCCAAGTTATGGAAAGAGCCCAAATGTCCACTAATTGATAAATGGATAAAGAAGATGTGGTATGTATATATATATATATATATATATATATATATATATACACACACACACATATATATGTGTATATATACACAATGGAATATTACTCAGCCATCAAAAAAGAATGAAGTCTTGCCATTTCCAACAACATGGGTGGAACTAGAGTGTACTATGCTATGCGAAATAAATCAGTCAAAGAAAGACAAATATCATATGATTTTACTCATATGTGGAAGTTAAGAAACAGAATAGATGAACATACGGGAGGGGAAGGAAAAATAAGATAAAAACACAGAGGGAAGCAAACCATAGCAGACTCTTTTTTTTAATGTTTATTTATTTTTGAGAGAGAGAAAGAGCGTGTGTCTGGGAGGGGCAGGGACAGACGGAGACACAGAATCCGAAGCAGGCTCCAGGTTCTGAGCTGTCAGCACAGAGCCCGACACAGGGCTCAAACTCACAAGCCATGAGATTATGACCTGAGCCAAAGTCAGACGCTTAACTAACTGAGCTATCTAGGTGCCCCAAACCATAAGACACTCTTAAATACAGAGAATAAACTAAGGATTGCTGGAGGGAAAGTGGGTGGGGGGATGGGCTAAATGGATGATGGGTGTTGTTGAGATGAGCACTGGGTATTGCAGGTAAGTGGTGAATCACTGGATCCTACTCTGGAAACCAATACTACGCTCTATGTAACTAAATTGAATTTTAAAAATTTAAAAAAAGAAGTCCAAAGCCTTTGAATGCTGATGATGGCTCATGTAAAGGAGAACAGAATAATCCAGATCAGATGAGATTCAACGACACAGCAAGCGTAATCACACACAGTTCCAGTACATGGTTTCAGTGCAGTGGAAACTACATTGGGGCAATTGAAGAAGGAATAAGCAATTTTAGTTGCAGCCATATTATAAACTAGATAACCTGAAATCTTCTCCCTCTAATGCTGAGGAAGGAAAAGCCTCCTGGTACGGATGGGTGGGTGTGAGGGTTGGCTGCATGGGGCAGGAGGCTCAGGGTGTATGTAGCTGTCTTAGCCTCTGTGCAGCCCCATGAGCTGCAGTTAGAATTAGGATGGCAGGGATCCTCAGCGGCCAAGGTTGCAGGTGTCCATAGTGGCCAAGTGCTGTTGGGTTTGTTGGTGGCAGAGGACTCCTGGTGTCTTTCCAATCTCTTTTCTCCCATGGGGAAATTCGTGGCTTCCTCTGGCACCTGCTCACTGGCATGCTTCTGGTGGCAGTGGCCCCGTGTCTAAACCACTAGCACCTGTGGAGTGGCCAGGGAGCCAATGTCTAGAGTGCTCATGTCCGTGGGACAGTCGCAAAGCCCATCTGGAGCGCATGTGCACTGGAGCTACAGTGGTTCCGGGGTCCAGAGTGTCACTCTCACTGCACTCTCACAAGACAGAGCGACAGAGAGAGAATGAATCCCAAGTAGGCTTCATGCTATCAGCACAGAGCCTGCCTCAGGGTTCGATCTCACCAACTGTGAGATCATGACTTGTGCTGAAATCAAGACCAGAAGCTCAAGCATCTGAGCTATCCACGTGCCCCTAACTTTCTTTTTCTTCAGGACTTACATGAATTTTGCATTTTATTTCTTCTTCATTCAATTCCAATAAGTAAAATTTTTTAGACATTCACACATTGGATCTAATTTTTGGAACTTAAGTGTAAAAGTTTTTCATGGGGGTAACTCGTCTTTCTACTTATTGCCCACTAGTTATACCCTTTCTTATTATAATTCATTCATTCACTCATTTATTCATTTATGCTTCTCTTCTATTCTTAATGAATTTTGCTACTATTTCCCTTATTTTGTTGGGCTTTCAAATAATCACTTTTTAACTTTGTGGATTCCATTATGGATCTTTATTTTTTGTTTTATTCCACTTTGCTCATATCTTTAATATGTCTTTACTGGATTTCTGTGCATTTATATTGTATTATCCCTCACATCTCAGTCCAGATATTTAAATTTACCATTTTTAGGCTGTCTTCTCTTTTAATATAGACACTGAATGCTATGAATTTCCCTCTATGTTATGCTTGAATGTGTATCATGATTACTTAACTTACCTGAAAATGATAACCATTATTTTTAAAACACAATTTTGCTAGGTGCAGAATTCCAGGTTGATAGTGACTTTCTCTCAAATTTCGAATATTGGATTTCATTGTCTACTTGTTTCTTTTTGCTATCAAGAAGTCAGTTGTCAGTTTTATTGTCATTGCTTTGTTGGTGATCTGATTTTCTGTTATTTATTGATCTTCTTTGGCTTTAAGGTGAAATCTTCTCTTTGTCTTTGGGGCTTTGCAGTTTTAGTGGAATATTTTTTGGAATGATTTTTTTCCCATTTATTTTGCTTATGTATGTTGTAATCTTATTATGTCCATTTATCTTTGATAAATGTACTTTATTAGTTTAAAACAAATGAACTCAACATCTCTTCATATATTGCTTCTTTACTATGTTCTTCTGGTACTTTATGGTAGTGACTGGACTTTTTATTCTGCATGTTTTCATTTTTATATTTTACATTGTTTTGACTCTTGATGCATTTTTGGATATTAATCATTTGTGGTCTAGTTAAAAAGTTCTCTTTTTACCTTAACTTACATAGTTTTCACCCATCCATCTAGTATTTCATACTAAAAATCATATTTATTCCAAAAATTATGTTTTATTTTGTTTTCAAATATCTTCAGTCATTCATTGTAGACCCTTTCTGCTTCACTAGTTTTGGTATTTCTTCTCATATTTTAACATATCCTTAATCCATTTATTTTATATTTTAATCTGAAATTAGTTGTATTCTACATCAGCTTATAGATATTCTAAGTCAGTTTATTTGTTTTCCTGCTGAATCTCACTCACATTGGCTTGTTTCCTTGGTTTTTTTTTCAGATTTTTTTTTTTATTGTTAATGAAAATTTGGTTCCCTTGGACTCATGGGAATTCCTGCAGCCTCTCATCCCTTTGCTTCTTCCCAGATCTATGGTGCTACTACTAAGTTAGGGGCCATTTTCATGGCCTTTGCCCCCCACCCCCAGTTTACTGGAGAAGAAAGAATTTTAAATACAGTTCTACCATCTTGCCAGTGATTTACAGCTCAGTCTTTAGATAACAGTATGTACTATATAAATATTTACCCTCAGAATCACCTAACTTTTTGCACGTCAATACTTGTTTCCTGCTCAGATACCATTCCCCACCTCTTTTTGGATGGAGAGTTGATCATTTCCTTTATTTCCTGCCGGTCATAATATGTGATAAAATTCTTCTTCCTATAGGGTCTCATTCCACATCTGAAGCGAAAGAGACTTTCGAAAGTGCAAGATTTTTAATTATTCACTTTTTTAGAGAATCTATTCTTAAAATGTTTTTTTTTTTAATGTTTATTTATTTTTGAGAGAGACAGAGAGAGAAGGAGTCACAGAATCCAAAGCAGGGTCCAGGCTCTGAGCTGTCAGCACAGAGCCCAACGCAGGGCTCGAACTCGGGAACCAGGAGACCATGACCTGAGCCGAAGCTGGACGCTCAACTGACTGAGCCACCCAGGTGCCCTGAGAATCTATTCTCTTCTAGTATGCACAATCAACTCCTGGCTGTTTAGATTACATTCTTCTTTACTGAATCTTAAGTTACAAGATTTTCACTAAAGATCTAGACATAGAATTTGTTCTAAAAATGTTTTAGTTAATATTTCAATTTTGAGAGCAGAAGATTTCACTTTTTTTTCAACCTCATTTACTGATACTAAAAGTTTTTTAAGAATTGTATTTCAATTAATTAGTTTTATATTATCTTTGACTAGGGCAAATTGATTTTTATTCTTAAGGCAATATAAATAGTTGTAACTTTTTGTTCTATATCATGTTAAAATTATTGAAACAGAAGAAAATTAGACTTTATGGCTGGGTGTTATGTGTTAAAGGGCAATGGAGGAGTTAAATTAAATATCATATAAAATATATGTTGCCTTTTCTTCACTTCAGTGCTCATGGATTTGCTGGTATAAAACTTCATGGAGATATATATTTTGTGGATTTTATACTTCCTTTTTAAAATCCTCTTGCTAAATCTACAAGCATGTGCATTAGCTCCTACAAAGAACAGAATCAATGTGGACCATATAAATTATAGCATCTGATAATAGCCTGATATGTTGGCACTCTATCATTCTTTTATCTAATTCTACCTTTGAGGAAAGTCAATTATCTTGGTGCTGAAATATTTGATCAAAGCTAAATTTGTTTTTCTGGCCCTGTAAAGCACACAGCATTTAGGCTGTAACTGTGGCTAAATATTTGTGTGCTGAAAATATTTTAAAAAGGTACCCAAATACTTGAATTAAGTAAAATACCCAGCTTTTTAGAAATTTTAGTCTCATTAAACTCTCAAAATTAGTATTTTCTCTCTTTTTGGGGGGGGGCAGTTTTCAATCTTAACCCCATTATTGAATACATTTTGAGCCTGTAAGGAGATAATATCACCTCAGAATGACTTCCATTTGTCTCTTACTGATATTAGAATTTTGAATCAGGACATAAATTGTAGCTGCTTAAAATTTCCCTGTAGATAAAAATAATCAGGTAAGAATGTCTCAATCACACAGAAAGCACACTGATTCATGATTTCATAATGTAAACATGGCCACGAATTGTTTCTAATAACTTTACAGTAGCATTCTACTTGTCCACAACCAGGATTTCTAGAAAACAAAAACAAAAACAAAACAAAATGTCTTAAAGTATTCCACACTTAAATAATACTGGAGTTGAAAGCTCTAAAATACTTGTTAATTATTTTCCATCGTAAGAAAGGTGGTAAGCAATTTGGAATCATAAGAATCCCTAACAAATCCATATTAACTGAGAGAATGAATTATAAGACATCATTTAAGACAGGTGATTACATTTTTTTCAAGAATCACAGTTGCTTAAACCACTTATGAATTACTAAGCTGAGGTTTTGCCTTAGGAATTAGATTTCCATGTGGAATATTTATTTGTCTATAAATAATTTATATGCTATAATTCCAAAATGCAGTATATAAGAAATGGACATTCCCTATATAAATTGATTGATCCTATTAATTTGCTTGGATAATACTCATTTCTAAAATGAGGGGAAGAGCGTGTGTGTGTGTGTGTATAAAGTTTAGTACAGTCTTGGACAAACAATTATAGATGCTGAAATAATGGCATTAGAATCAATATGTTATGTCATATCTCTGTTGGTGTCTTTTAATGATAACCTACCCCAGAATCTACAGATTGACAAGAGCTGTTTCTGAATTCATTACTGTAGGGTTTGTGATGCCATCTTCCCAGAATGAGAATTTTCAGTCTCACTTCCTATTGTCTCTTGTACTGATACTGATTTTTTGGAAGACTTTCCAATAGACTCCTGTAACTTTTTGCCTTAACTTATTCAACATACTTTTCTTAATCTTTGGTGTTTTTCAGGTCTTTCCAGTTTATCAAATTTCTAATCTTGAACCTAACTGCTTTGCTCCTCCATTATACTGTGTCTCTGTGTATTCTGTCTTCATACTCTTTCTCTTCATTTTTGTTTTTTAAAAAGAAATATCTTGGGGTGCCTGGTTGGCTCGGTCAGAAGAGCCTGTGACTTGATCTCAGATCAGGGTTGTGAGTTCAAGTCCCACATTGGGTGGAGAGATTACAAAAAACACAAACTTTTTAAAGAAAGAAATACCTTGATAAATTTGAGGCATGATCTAGGACAACTGGTTTTACATCTAAGGAATTTAACTCCTTTATTCATAAAGTGATAGAATTGGATTAGTTTTTACCAGAATTCTACTTCATTTTGTCCCTTAAGCTTTTCAAATAATTTTGTCTTATAATTTCCACTTGTTTTTACAAGTATGTTGTGTAGTTTGCAATTAAGATATATATATCTTAAATATATAAGTATGTATCATAAATATATATATCTTAATCTTAAATATATATATCTTAAATATATATATATAATATATATACCTTAAATATATATATATCTAAATATATATCTTAAATACATATATATATATGTATATATTTATTTGGCACACAATGTTAAATTAGTTTCAAGAACACAAAATAGTGATTTCACAGTGTATTTAACCTGTGCTCATCACAAGTGTAGCTACTATCTGTTATCACACAATGCTGCTACAGTACCATTGACTATATTCCTTAGGCTGTACTTTTTTTTTCTTTTTTAAGGGGGTGGGTGGAGAGGGGAAGAGAGGCAAAGAGAGGGAATCTTAAGCAGGTTCCACTCTTAGCACAGAGCCCAATGCAGGGCTTGATCCCATGACCCTGGAATCATGACACTGGCCAAAATCAAGAGTCGGATGCTCAATGGACTGAGCCACCCATGTGTCCCCCCTTTGCTATACTTTTTATTCCTATGACTTATTCATTCCACAGCTGGAAGTCTGTACCTCCCACTCACCTTCACCCATTTGCCCATCTCCCACCCATAGCCTTCTGACAACCGTCAGTTTGTTCTCTGTATTTATGAGACTGTTTCTACTTTTTTTGTTTCTTTATTCATTTGTTTTGTTTTTTTTTAGATTCCACATTTAAGTGAAGTCATATAGTATTTGTGTTTCTCTGTCTTTTCCATCCATGTTTTTGCAAATGGCAAGATTTCATTCTTTTTTATGGCTAAATTATATATATGTATATGTATATATATGCATAAAGAAGACATTATATAAATGTCATTTATATATATACACATATATGTGTATATATATATTATGTCTACTTTATGCATTCACCTATGCAAGAACAGTGGGTTGCTTCCATATCTTGACTGTTGTGAATCATGTTGCAGTAAACATAGGAGTGCATGTGTCTTTTTGAATTAGCGTTTTCACTTTCTTTGAGTAAATGTCCAGTATTGGAACTAATGGATCATATGGTAGATGTATTTTTGATTTTCTGAGGAATGTCCATACTGTTTTCCACAGTGTCTGCACCAGTTTGCATTCCTACCAACAGTGCAGAGGGTTCTTTTTTCTCCACATCCTTGCCAACACTCGTACCTGTTA
This sequence comes from Prionailurus bengalensis, assembly GCF_016509475.1. Taxonomy (NCBI): domain Eukaryota; kingdom Metazoa; phylum Chordata; class Mammalia; order Carnivora; family Felidae; genus Prionailurus; species Prionailurus bengalensis. The sequence goes on from NC_057347.1 coordinate 32,184,606, forward strand.
TTTCTTGTTTTTAATTCTAGCTATTCTGACAGGGGTGAGGTGATATTTGATTGTAATTTTGATTTGCATTTCTCAGATAATTAGTGATGTTGAGCATCTTTTCATGTGGCTGTATGCCATATGTATGTCTTCTTTGGCAAAATGTCTATTCAGGTCCTCTGTCCATTTTGTAATTGGATTATTTTGGGGGTTTGGTGTTGAGTTAAAACATAGTCTAAGTTTACATTTTTGAGCCTACCTGCAATTTCTTTGCAGTATGGAATTCATTTAAATAAGCCTTTTAGTAAATGTTCTTGCTTCAACCAAGAAAAACTATATTTTCAAAATAGTTATTTGCTTTATACTTACATAATTTTACTTTTAAAGAAGCCTTCTGCTGACCTGTTTTCTATTACGTTTAAGTTTTAAGCCATTGCCCAAATGTATCTCTCCTTTCTATCATCACAATCTGATATGAGCTGCAACATTTAGAGTATTGAGGGCAATATTCATTCTCTGAGTATTTAAGGACCTTCTCATATCTTGGAGAAAGACAAAGTAATAAGAAATGATCAGTGAATTGAGAGGAACTTGGTTTCTAGGTGTGAGGGAAGCTTTTCCTGATCCAGTCAGAGAAATATGTGTACTACTTACTCCTTTGTTTACAAAGAAGCTTATCTTTTGACCTTGACTCCCAAGAAAGGAAATGATGCCCCAGAATGAGTCTTGCATCATTTCCATTCATTACCTTGTCCTGTAACTCATAATTCATTGCTTTATACCATCCATCTTCATGCAAAACCTGATCTCTTACACCACCTGAATTTGGCTACCTCCTTTCCCTTGTCATTGAGTCTAACAGTTCCAGATCAAGGTCACTTACTTGAATAGGTTCACAATGATCCTGAAAAGACCAGAGGTAAGACCTTCCAAATACTTAGTTATTTGTGGAAGGTCTTTCACATAATCAGATAATACTTTTTCTTTTCAAATTCATTTTCCTGTTATTATAATCCATACAATTTCCCCAGAGGTCATCTGTTATAAGTTTACTTTAACAGCTATCGTCCAACTATGTCACTAGTCAGAAGTTAAAAAAATTAGTTTAATATAAATGGCATGAAATAAGTCTCCTCCTTATAACGACAACACTGTAATTATTAGCACATTCTCATTATTGAGAGTTGCTTACTTTAGAACATTAGTCTCTTGTATTTAATCTGTCTGATGATGGTTAAATACGGTATGTTCATTAGCACTTGCACAAAAGCTTTCTAATAACACTTAATATGTTTTCTAAGTAAACCCTAATTACAAACTCTCACAGTGTGTGTCTAGTTTTGCCAACGCAGAGGATATTTTTAAAAAAATGTTTAGCATGATAAAAAGGAGGACTCTTTCAAAGCTTGCAGGGTATTTGATAACCCCAGTTCTATAATGGCCAGTGAGCTCAGCAGTATCTCTATGCTAGTAGAGTATAGTACTGTTTACAGAGATGTCATCATTTATACATTTTACTAAAATACAGTACAATGTGTATTTGAAACCTTCACACAGGATTAAAATACATCAAGTTTATTTTAAGATTAATCTAGCAAGGAGTATTGTCATTGTAAAGGATGAGTGGAGCTAAGACCTATTTTAATGTTTTATGAAAACGTTATTAAAGAATCCATCATTAGTTGCATTCTCCCTCAAGTCTCTAAGCTCAGTTAAAATACATTGAGCTTACTTTAAAATCAATAAAATATTTTAAAATGTTTTTTTTCCTGGCACAAAGCAAAAAACGGGATGTATTTATTTTAATCTCTCCTCATCACCAATGCCTAATCCATCATTTGGGCTCATGTACTCCCCCCAAAATATTATTTTGTTGAATAAATCAACATTTCAAAGTGCATGTTTCAATTATTTCCCAGACTGAATAAGAAAATCTTGCTCCATACTAGTTGATTTTTTGTACTGTTTTGTCTCTCATGGGTGGCTATTTGTTTTCCTACCTGATGTAGTGATCCATTTGCCCCTAAGTTGAGTCAGACTGGAAAACCACACAACTCAAGAAATCTGTAGAGACACAGAATAACATATGTCTATGATTTCACTCATATGAAGTGTCTAAAATAGACAAAATCATAGAAATGGAAAGTAGATTGTTACCAAGGGCTGGGGAGAGAGAAGGAGAATTAGTGTTTGATGAGTACAGGGCTTCAGTCTTGCAAGATGAAAAAGTTCTAAAGATATGTTGCAAACAATGTGAAAAACTTAACATGACTGAACTATACATTTAAAAATGGTTAAGATGATAAATTTAATGTCATGTGCTATTTACCTCAATTAGAGGAGAAAGAAAGGAAGGAGGAAGGGGAGGAGGGAAGGTAAGAATGAGGGAGGAAAGTAAGGAGGGATGGAGAGAAGGAAGGAAGGAACGAAGGAACGAAGGGAGGGAGGGAAGGAGGGACAGGGAAGAATGAAGGAAGGGAGGAAGGGAGGAAGGAAGGAAAGACAAGCTGTAGGGATTAACCACACCCTAACCATGGAAACTCTTTCCATATTTTCTGCTTATTGATTCCATTTAAAAAAATTTTTTTAACGTTTATTTATTTTTGAGACAGAGAGAGACAGAGCATGAATGGGGGAGGGGCAGAGAGAGAGGGAGACACAGAATAAGAAGCAGGCTCCAGGCTTTGAGCCATTAGCCCAGAGCCCGAAGCGGGGCTTGAACTCACGGACCGCGAGATGGTGACTTGAGCTGAAGTCGGACGCTTAACCGGCTGAGCCATCCAGGCGCCCCATTGTTGATTCCATTTTTATCTCATAGTCTACTGATTTTCTCTTTCATATACTCTTCATATTGTGTATCCACTTCATATGTGTATCCATAGTTTCTGTTGCCTTATGGTTCTGGCTTACCAAGATAATTCATAGACCCATTTCTGTCCACTGTCCTCTCTCTGGAATTTTTAGCTCTTGTTCTTAATGTCCTTTTTTGTTTGTTTGTTTGTTTGTTTGTTTGTTTGTTTTTCTGGTTTGCCCAATACAATTCCAGAGAGAGAATATGGTAGTCTCAGTTCATTCTTTTCCACTAGTGCACATCAAATTTAGTTGCCTATGTCATCGAATAACTGTTCTTGGCAAACTCTGAGTCAGTAAACAGTGTTCAGGTGAAATGATTTGAGCTATTATCATAGCGCTGTCTCTTAAGCAGTGGGCAGCAACATCTTAGAATATATTGTAGCTGGAGTGGGCCTTATAATTGACAGACTGAGTTCACCTGCTTTTATGTCCTTAGTCCTTGGCTTTCCCTTCTCAGTCAACTTTGTTTTCATCTTGTTCCCACAGTTTTGTTAATAACTCAATGCTTCCCACAAATAAATGTATCCTTCCTCAACTGTCCATTTGTTATTCTCCCTTTCACATATTTACAAACATTCACATAAAAGGTGTAAGTTCAAAGTAAAACAAAATGTGCATTGCTCACCTTCAGTATTATTTATAGTGTCTAACCTGGCACAGAGAATTCTTGGTAAATATTTGTCGAATATCTGTCCACTGAAAACACAAATATATTTTTGTGTCATTGAACACAAATATAATTGATAAGGAAGGCTTATATAGAAGAGGACCGTGTTTTCTCTTTAATGTATAACAATCATTGGGATGATTTCTGGATTTATTTTACTCTTCTTGGTAACTAAGAGCTACCTGTAGAAAGTTTGCTGTTTCTTGCACTCATCTGTTAACATTATAAATATATCTGTTTTTAGCTTTAAGGTCCCCTGTTGCCAATTCAGACAAGTGAGAGATTTTTCTTATTTTTTATCTTTAAGTCAGTTAGCAATCAATGCCAGTATCCTCTCAACTCCACTAAATACCTCAAGCAAAATGTAGCCATTTTCTACTGAATCTATAAGTCCTACATAAATGTAGCCTTTTTAATTTATAAAAGTGTTTTCAAAGTCTACTTGAGAGAAAAAAAGAACTGAATTTCTAGTCCTCCTTCTCCCATAATTAAACATGTAAACTTGAACAAGCCATTTATCCTGTCTGCTCCCATTTATGGATTTGTAAAATGAGTCTCTGAAAGATTTTCACTGTTGACCTTTCCAGCAGGTGAAAAGACAAAAATCCTCTTGACTACCCAACATCAGTTTTGCTTGCAAATTATGGAATCCTTATCCACTTCCTAAAATCATTAATTTTCATTCTGGGCCAGGAGACTGGACACATGTGAGATATGCAATTGCAAAGTATCAACTAAAAAAATTTAAACTAAATCCTTTTTCCTTATATTGACATTGAGAAGTATTCTTGCGGTATTATCATTATACTGAAGTATCATTCAGACCTGTTCGAGAGAGACTCCTGTCCTCTTCCGTCTTCAATGTAAAAACGCCTCTGCTCAGAGGCAGGCCCTCATTGTGCCCTGATACAATATGCTCTGACAGGAAACACAGCTGGTTTTCCATCCATTCAGTGAAAGATATAACTGCCTCTCGGAGCTTCATCTCCTGTTAGATATTAATCCCCACTTCCACCTGGCAGAGATGAGACTTAACTTGGTTTATTTTTATGAGTGTTTAACACACTTTCCCTTTCAAGAGAATATTTCTACTTGGTCCCCTAGATAAATAATGAAAACACCAAGACGCATAATATAATATGTGCTTTGCTTACTAATAGTTCCTCAAAATTGGGTAAATGCAGCACATCTGGATGAGCTAAAGGCATTGTTTGACTTCTATGGTGACCTGTCATTCTAAATTCTGCATTTCAGTTGCTTTTATCTGTCATATCCCCTGCTCAATCTCTCTAAATGAGGTTCACTTTTCACCGTGGTCTCAAAAGCAATTTCCCATGGTTTCTCACAGACCCCCAGACTCCAAACATTATTAAGATTTTTCCATATACATTATAAAACTCTCTACAGCCTAACAGTGAATCATCATAATTTTGTTATGCCAAATCTGTAGGTGATAGAAACAATAAAAAGGAAACCCAGAAAAGACTCACACTACGTTTTAGCAAATGATTTCTGACCAGTTTGACAGCTCTATAAAGTTTTAAAAATGTGTCCTTTCTCTTCTTTTCACATCCTTTATCATTGCTCTTTATCTTAAATAATGAGTAAATATAGTGAATACACTCCTTGATTCTCTACTCTGCCTGTGCTTGGGTATATTAACCCTATCAATTTGTAAACAGGTAACAAGATTAAAGAGAATTGGATACTCTTTTTCGCAAAAGATCCTGCGTGATACCACAACCCTAACATAACCATTGTTTGCATTCTTGTGTTGGTTCCCTTCCAGACCCTATCTATATGAATAACTATTTTGAGTCTATACGAGTAACACGGTAATCAATAGAATGTGCATATGTTTACTTGTGACTTCTTTACTGGACATAACATTGTATGTATGTTTTAAATTGTGTTATATTGATAATTGTCTTTTAAAATAGCTTTTAATTTCTTCGATTACTTTGACGCAATTCTGATGAAGTGCTAGGCAAAACATATTACCTGTATATCTCAGTTAAATGCACATTTATTCCACTAGAATAAATTTAATAGTTTACAGATATCTTTTTAAGATTTATTATATACTGCTGAAAAGCCTTTTCTCTTGTTGCTTATTTAAGTATTTATTTCTTAATACTCTTGTGCACAATTCTGTACTTTCCTTTTATGTAATAATTATATTAAACTTCCACATTCTCTGAAATACTTTCCCAAGATTATTTGCTTTTTTTAGCTGTGTCTGTTATCTTAGAACCATTTTATATTTTAAGTAGTTGATCAGGACTCTTTTAATTTTTAGTGACTCTTAGAAACAATAGTTTAATTTTATTTTGCCTACAACTTGTGTTAAATCTAAGACACTAAAGGACAAATGGCAGAATAGAGGGAACTAGGAGTTGCTATATCAAAATATCTTAATATCTAAGAAATGTGTTGAAACGAATGGCATAATTGAGTTCTTTTATTTTCTATTTTGAATTGCTACTTAATGATATCACTTCAGATATGGGTAACTGAAGACATTATTACTTCCTTACTGCAATTCAAGAAGTCATTTATATAAACTGATATTTGCATAAGCTTATGCTAATTAAAATTATTGCTTTAAGCCAAAGGAGTCCCGCCTAATGAGTGTCATTGTTTGGCGGAACACTAACATATCTCTCTTTGCAGTAGCCCATACAGAAAAACTGTGCCCATGCAAAAGCCTAAAGAACTCTATCCTATAGAATATTCCCACACCACCCTCCCCAAAGCCAGGCTATGCATCTTAAATATACCCCTGGCTAATGATATATGTTAGCTTTAAAAATAAACTGTCAGTCCTTTTACTATTAAAAGAATTGCAATTTGGGACACACAAGCCATGGAAAAACTGCAGCAAGTCCTGAGACCAAAGGAGAGGAATTATCTTCTATAGAGGAGACGGGGTCGTTGGGAGAGTCTGCCATGACCAAAGTTTCCATTGGACTAAACTGGGAGTTTGAAGCATAGAGGCTTTTCATTGGCTGAAAAGGAAACTGGAGCCGAGAAATGCAAAATTATATTTCCCAAATCATCATTGATGACTACCTAAGGTGAGCCATATGCCCATAATATCCATATCACAACAACACTAATAAAACATTTCTCCAGAAGGCCTGGCTGGCTCAGTGGGTTAAGCGTTGGACTCTTGGTTTTGGCTCAGGTCATGATGTCGTGATTCATGAGTGTGAGCCCTGGGTCAGCCTCCATGCTGACAGCACAGAGCCTGCTTGAAATTCTCTCTCTCTCTCTTTTTCCCATTCTCTCTGCCTCTCACCCCCTCTCTCTAAGTAGATGAATAAAGACACACTAAAAAAAGATAAAACCCTTCTCCATACCCTCAAGATATACCCAAGAGGATAGAGATGCCCTGCAGAGTTTCCAGAAACTATTTATAGAATCACCCATAATTTGAATGAGTTTATACAGGAAATTTCAGGGATCGACTGGGCAACATTTAAGAACATAAGTTGATCATATATTTCCTGAGTATTATTTCTTTCATTTGATTCATTTAATATCATTTTTATCAAACAAGTTTCTTTTCATTTTTGTTTTTATATTTTTAATTTTTGAGAGAGGGAGAGAGAGAGCATGAGCAGGGGAGAGTGGCAGAGGGAGAGAGGGTAGAGGAGAGAAAGAGAGAGACAGAGACAGAAAGTCTTAAGTGGGCTCTAGGCTCAGTGTGGAGCCTGATGTGGGGCTTGATCCCACAACCCTGGGCCTATGACCTGAGCCGAAATCAAGAGTCTGGTGCTCAACTGACTGAGCCTCCCAGGTGCCCCAAACAAGTTTCTTTTCTAATTGTCTAGAATGGTATTAATCCATTGGTGGTGGTGACCTGAGAATTTCTCCTTTAAACACTGTATCTCTTCCCATCAACACATAAACACATACACTTCTTCCTGTGAATTTTTTTTTTAAATATCTCTGCTTCTTCCTTTTTCCATATCCTGACCCTTCATCCTCATCTACCATCATTCTCGCCAGTCACAGAGCATCCCCAGCCTCTGCATCCACCTGGTCCTTATCCCACTTTCTTTCCTAAGAAGAGCTGGATTAGGAAATTCATCAATTTATGATTATAATAAATTCTTGGAGGTCTCTGTGTCGTAGCCAGTTTGGACTGTGACAACAATGCCATAGACTGGGTGACTTAAACAACAAATATTTATTTCTCATAGTTCTGGAGGCTGGAAGTCTGAGATCACAGTGCCAGCTGGTAAGGTTCTTCCTTCTTCCTGGTCAACTTCTTATGGTGTCTACACATAGCAAAGAGACATCATCTCTCTAGTGTCTCCCCTTATAAGGCTTTCATGACATAATAATTTAATTACTGCCCAGGATGGCTATTCTTATCTCTTGCTTTTTATTCTCTCTGGTAAGCTAGCTGAACTCTGGTTGAGCTTTTTACTCTTAAGTGCATATCACCAAAATGTCCATTGTTGCTAAGAGCACACTTAGGCATGAAATCTCCCATCTTCTGTTTCAAATAATGTTAGGTCCTGGAGAGAGCTTCAAATCTCTACTTTTTTTTTTTTTTTTTTGCACTGCCTCTCTGCTTTGATCAGAAGGTGTGAGCTCCTGCACTAGAGCTGGGTAGGAGGACAGTAGCTTCTTTGAAGTGATACCCTTGATTTATGACCAGAGAACTGAGATGGGACAGTATCCTCTGGTCTTCTTGGCTTGCCTCTCCCAGTATGGAACGTCTGTTATATGAGTGAGCTTTGACAAGGGCAGTAAGAGAAAATTCTTGGTTTGCCCCTGCTATGGTTAACTTCTGCCCTATAAATGGGGGATGGGTGAAGAAGGGACCCTCAACTTTTTGGCCATACTGAAACTTGGAGCTGGGCGTGGGGGATGAAAACTGCTGGCAGACCGCCCTTATCAGTGAAATAGTCTATGCCTTGCCGGGGGGTTGAGGTAAAGGGAACCCTTTTTCTTGACCATATTTGGCTAAATTAGAGCTTCTGTTACCATGTAGAGTTGGGAACAGATTAAGGAGAAAACAGGTAACACTGACTCTCAATCTTCTTACTGAGATACAGATTGTCTTGAATGCATGTCATTTTCATTTGATGTATACCCTCAGAAACATTTCCAGAGACTTTATTTAAAAAACAACCTTTTTTTTTTTTTTTTTTTTTTTTTTTTTTTTTTTTTTTACCAATTATGGCTGTTTCTTGGACAGTGGGTCCATGGAGTTTCTCATGCCACCATTCTGGAAGTTGCCCCTCTTTTCTTCCCCAAGAAGACCAATATCCTGAAGTTGTGTGCCCATTCAGTTTGTATGTTATAATTTATCAAATAGGTTAGAAGTGTGGGATGTCTGGTCTGTAATTCAGTTATGCTGCTGGAATCAGTTTGTGTTTTCAGGTATGTCAGGCTGCCGAAGCTGGGTTAGTGCCAGCATCTTTGAATTACCTAACTTTCTCGGGAAGTCCTTAGAATATTAGAGCTGGGAAAGATGTTAAACGTTAATTTATTTGACTGATTGGTTCTTGGAGCAATAAGGTATGAGAGTTTTAGTGACTTAAGATTAAAAGCTAGGTCTCTAAATTTCCATTCCATCTTGAGCCCTGTCTCCTATCTTTTCCATTAGGATATTTCTCATCTTTTCAATAATATTACAAAGCTGAGAATAAAATTATGCCTTAAACATGTAAATAATTCCTTACTCATTACTCTCCATCAAACACCTAACATGTATCTTTAACTCAAAAGGTTCTCAATCCATCTTGGTCAATTTGCTAAAACTCCAAAAGTCACCAGGATAAGTATTACATGCTGATTCCCAACTGCCACATAGATACTTATCATATGCATGTAGTTTTGGTTTTACAGGATTAAATGCAACAGATAGAATTTGATAATATGAAACACACAAGGGAACACACAAGGAGAACATTTCCCCAAATCCATTGGGTTGGAAAACAAAAGGGGCTGAGTTTTACGAGTTTTTGCAACCAGTGGGGCTTAAAGCCTGGAGTTTTGAAGGTTGGCAGGCTTGGCTGGAATGGATCCCAGAGAGTACTGTCTTCCCTGTTCCTGGAGAAAGGGCAGGCAAGCATCCTGGGGGCAGACAGCATGGAAGTGGTGATCTGAGGAACACCTGGGATGCATTGTGGGGAGATTGTTCTCTCATCTCAAAGGGCATCTCTGGGAGGCAGTGTTCACAACTGTGCCTCTCCAGGAACAGAGGAACTGGTGGGTGCCATTTCCCTCCCCTGTCCCTTACTATAAATGCAGAGCCACTGCTAGGAGGCAGTGCAGTGCAGTGCAGACACTGGCTAACTAGCTTGCTTACATCAAGGTTCACCCCACTGTGCTCTGCTAGAACTGCCCTTCTCAGTCTGCCTTGGTCCTGGTGTGGTGAGCCCCTCTCTCAAGGGACCAACATAAGGCCCTGACCACACCACGTCTATAAAGTCTGGAGTTTTAAAAGCCAGCAGACTTGGCTTGGATAGAGTCAAGAGGGCACTGTGCTGCTCCTGGAGAGGAGACAGACAAATTATCCAGGGGCAGAAAACATGGAATCAGTGACCTGAAAAACATCTGGGGAACACCATGTAGGGGATAGATTATTCACTATTCTAAGAGCACTTCTCCAATGAGCAGTGTTCATGAAGACACCTCTCTGGGAACAAAGTTGCTGGTTGGCACCACTTTCCTCCCCCATACCTCAGCATAAACACAGAGCCACCTGAAGGAAACAGTTCAGTTTGGACACTAGCTGCCTAACTTGCTTACACAAAACCCCGATCCCTTGGTGCTCTGGTGAGACTGCCCTTCTTGGCCAAACTTGCACAGTCCCAGTATAGAGGGCCCCTTCCCCACAAGACCAGCACAAAACCCTGCCCACACTACATCTCTTGACCAGAGAGTCTGCAAGGCCTCAGTCTGGGTGGAGTTGGTGTCAGGTCTCATTTCACAAGTAGAGCAGAGCATACTGAGTTAAAACTCACCACATTCAGGCCAGGGACCAAACACTGCACACAGCAGGCAAGGAGAGCCTTTATAGATGACTGGCCTGAAGGATAGAGCAGCCAAAACAACAGCAGAGTGCACACACCAGAGATATCCCCTGAAGCACCAGGCCTGGGGCATGACTTCTTCTCCATAAAGCCATTACTTTCAGGAGCAGGAGACATAACTGCCTTTCCTAACACAGAGAAGAAGGCAGAGACTTAGACAAAATGCCAAGACAGAGGAATTTCTCCCAAATGAAAGAACAAGATAAGGCCATAGCCATAGATCTAAGCAAAACAGATAAAATTAACATGCCTAATGGACAATTTGAAGCAACAATCAAAAGGATACTCACTGGGCTTGAGAAAAGAATAAAAGACATCAGTGAGACCCTTATCACAGAGATAAAAGAGTTAAAGAAGAGTCCATCAGAAATGAAGAATACAATAAATGAGATTGTAAACAGGTTTGATGCAATGAACAGCAGGCTGGAAGAAGCAAAGGAATGAATCAGGGACCTAAAAGACAATATACTGGAATATAATGAAGCTGAAAAAAATAGAGAAAGAAAAATTACATAGCACAAGAATGGACTTAGGAAACTCAGTGACTCCATGAAATGTAATAACCTTTGAATTATAGGAATCCCAGAAGATGAGAAAGAAAAGGGGGTAGAAAATTTATTTCAAGAAATAATAGTAGAAAAGTTTAATCTGGGGAAGGAAACAGACATCCAGATCAATGAGGCACAGATAACTCCCATCAAAATCAACGAAAGCATGTGAACACCAAGACATTGTAATTAAATTTGAAAAATATAGTGATTAAAAAAAAAAAAAAACCTTAAAAGCAGCAAGAGAAAAAAAGTCCTTAAGTTACAAGGAAAAAGCCCATAAAGCTAGTTGGAGGTTTCTCAATAGAAACTTGCAAACATGAAGGGAGTGGCATGATATACTCAACATGCTGTATGGGCAATATCTGGAGCCAAGAATACTCTATCCAGTAAGGCTATCATTCAGAATAGGAGAGACAAAGAGTTTCCCAGACACACAACAACAACAAAAACAAAACAAAACAACTAAAGGAATTCATGACCGCTAAACCAGCCCTGCAAGAAATATTAAAGGGGACTCTTTGAGAGCAAAAGAGAGACCAAAAGTGACAAAGGCAAGAAAAGATCAGAGAAAATTTCCAGAAACAATGGCAAAACAAGTAATAAAAGGGCAATAAATACATATCTATCAATGATTACTTTGAATGTAAACACCCCAATTAAAAGACATAGAGTGTCAGAACGGGTTAAAACAAAACAGAACAAAGCAAAACAAACAAACAAACAAACAAAAAAACCCAAGACTTATCTATATGCTACCTACAGGAGACTCATTTTAGACCCTGGACACCTGCAGGTTGAAAGTGAGGGGGTGGAGAAACATTTATCACACAAATGGTTAGAATCAGAGTATCCCTACTTATATTGGATAAATTAGACCTCTTTCTCCTTGTATTGTTTTTATCCTGCTTTGGTCTCAGGATAGTACTGGCCTCGTAGAATGATTTTGAATGTGTTCCTTCTATTCCATTATTTGTGAAATTTTAATAAAGATTGTCATTATTATTTTTTAATGTTTTGTAGAATTCCCCAATGAAACTATGTGATCTTGGGCTTTTCTGTGCTGGGACATTTTTTTTTTAATCTTTATTTATTTTTGAGAGAGAGAGAGAGCGAGAGCAAGTGGGGGAGGAAAAGAGAGAGGGAGACAGAATCCGAAGCAGGCTCCAGACTCTTAGCTGTCATTGTGCTGGGAGATTTTTGGTTCCTAATTCAACTTTCATTCTTATTATTGGTCTAAGAAGATTTCCTATTTCTTGGATTCAAGATTCATGATTCAGTTGTGGTAACTTGTGCCTTTTTAGAAAAAATTTTTTTCCAAAGTATCTGATTTGTTAGTATATAATGGTTTATAGTAATTGTTATTGCATTATATACTTCTGTGGTTATCTCTTGTATTATGTTTCTCTCTTCTTTTTTTCTTAGTTAATACAGTTTTTTCTTGTTTTTTTAAATTTTTTTTAACGTTTATTTATTTTTGAGACAGAGAGAGAGACAGAGTACGAACGGGGGAGGGTCAGAGAGAGAGGGAGACACAGAATCTGAAACAGGCTCCAGGCTCTGAGCTGTCAGCACAGAGCCGGATGCGGGGCTCGAACTCACTTGCCGCGAGATCATGACCTGAGCCGAAGTTGGACGCTCAACCAACTGAGCCACTCAGGTGCCCCAATACAGTTTTTTCTTAATGTTTATTTATTTTTGAGAGACAGAGAGAGAGCAAGCACGAGCGGGGTACAGGCAGAGAGAGAGGGAGACAGAGCGTGAACAGGGGAGAGGTAGGAAGAGAGGGAGACACAGAATCTGAAGCAGGCTCCAGGCTCTGAGATGTCAGCACAGAGCCCGATGCAGGGCTCAAACCCACGAACTGTGAGATCATGACCTGAGCTGAAGTTGGATGCCTAACTGACTGGCCCCCAGGTGCCCCTTAGCTAATGTAGTTAAAGCAAATTTTGCTTTAAAACAAAGCCAATATTGTTTATTTTTGTTTTTTAGAAAACTGGCCATTACTTTCAATGTTATATTACTGTTTATTCTGGTCTCTATTTTATTTATTTTTGATTTTTGTTATTTCCTTTCTCTACTAAATTTCAGCTAAGTTTCTTCTCTTTCTAGTTTCTTGTGATGTAATGTTGTTTATTTGAACTTTTTTTTTTTTAATTTTTTTTCCAACGTTTATTTATTTTTGGGACAGAGAGAGACAGAGCATGAACAGGGGAGGGGCAGAGAGAGAGGGAGACACAGAATCGGAAACAGGCTCCAGGCTCTGAGCCATCAGCCCAGAGCCTGACGCCGGGCTCGAACTCATGGACCACGAGATCGTGACCTGGCTGAAGTCGGACGCTTAACCGACTGCGCCACCCAGGCGCCCCTGAACTTTTTTTCTTAATACAAGCATTTATAGCATAAAATTCACTCTAACATCTGATTTTGCTGCATCCCATAGGTTTTGGAATATTGTGGGGTTTTTTTTTTTGAGGCATATTCTGGTTTGCTGTTTGATTTCTTATTTAGCTCATTGTTTGTGCAGTAGTGTGTTGTTTAATATTTACATATTAAATATTTAATATTTACATTGTAGTTCTCCAGCTTTTTTTTTTTACTGTTGATCTTCAGTTTTGCACCATTGTGGTTGGAAAATGTGCCTGGTATGATTTCAGTCTTCTTAAATTTGTAATATTTGTTATGTCTTTTTGTATGTGATTTAACTAGGGGATTCTTCTGTGTGTACTTGAAGAAATGTGTATTCTATTTTTCTTGGGTGGAATGTTTTATATATATCTTTTAGAACCGTGTATTCTGAAGTATACTTCAAGTAAAAAATGTTCTTGTTGAAAAAAATAATTTTAACTGAGAGTACTTGTTTAAAATAAAGCATATCAGAGGGGAGGTGAGTGTGGTGCATTAAAAGTACACTTATGATGAGCACTGGGTAATGATATCTAGAATTGCTGAATCACTATATTGTATACCTAAAACTAATATAACACTGTATGTTAACTTTACTGAAATTAAAATAAAACACTTAATAAAAAAAGCAGATACACACTATACATTGTTATTTTTCTTGAATGTAGTCAGAGCAGTGATAGATTTTTTGGGGGGGACGGGTTGCTACTCAACTTTATGGAAACAAAAGATATAGGCAATGAAAAGACAAAACTTTTTGTCAAACAAGGTGAAGGGGTAGTAATTTCCTAACCAATTTTTAAGAACCAATTCGTATAGTGGGACACTAAAAACATAGACTTGGTACATTTTTCAGGGAATTTCTAAGAACAGTTGTTCTTGTACTCTGGGTATATATTGTGTATAAATCTATTTTATATTTTCCAAGGGACATGGGAAGTAATATCAAACTGACATTTAACTATTATAAAATAAAATTAAAAAAAGTATTTCCAGTTGCTACAGAAGGAATACTATGAATTCAAAAGGAATTGAGAAAGATATGTTATATAACCTTTTGTGATTGATGGTCAGTATGGCTATACTGAAGGTTTCCAGTAGGTAGGATAAAGCAACACTCTAAAAGGTAACTAACTCTTGGGTGTATCTTACAAAAAGTATATATCCATTATTTTTAGTGTATATATATATATATATGACAAAAATAGCTGCAAGTTAATTGCCTTGAAGTTGAAAAATGCTTTAAAATGTTGAAATGATTTAAGTTGAAAATGATTTAAAAGTTTAAATCATTTGTATTTTTATTCAAATCTGTAAAAGAATATAGCTAAGCATCCCCTCCCTTCCTTCAATTTATGAAGCCTAGAAACAATAATATACTACAGATGTCAGACATCTGGACTGAAATCACTCTGGTGTGGTAAGATGATATGTGGTATTAAATTTTTGCCTAAAAGCAATTCCTGCTATTGTTATTTAGGGGGAACAAAAAGTATTGACACAGAAATGATTCTTATTAAAAATGAACCCTTTGAGTAATGTTACTCCCCTCTTTGTCATATCTGAAATAAAGGCAAAGTATTTTTCTATCTTTTTAAAACTCTATGTGATGAACTGGTTTCTGCTTAACCTGACTTTCTCTAGTTCCTATCTTCCTCATCCACTACCACAGGGCTCTTTCTGTTACACTAACATGTCCTTAGAATCTTTATGCTTTCTGGAATATTCTTCCCCCAATCTTTGCAGAGCTAACATATTATCACTCAGAACTGTCAAAATGAAGAATTCACCACTATATCATCTTTAACCCACTGGCAATTTTTCTTATTACTTATTTGGTTGTTTAGTTTATTGTCTGTCTCTGTCCCCACTGACCTGTCCACTAGAGTATAAACTCCTTGAGAATAAGAGCTTTTTTTTCATTCATATTCCTTCTCTAATATCACAGAAATATGCCTGCCATATAAGAGAATTAATAAATGTTTATTGTAACAATGTATAAGTACAACTTGATGCTAGAAAGCACACAGATGAAGTCCAGCAGAAAATCTCAGAGACTATCAGCCATAACATATTAGAGCTGGAACTGTTCTTAGAGACCAGAATCTTGGTCCTACAAATGAGCCTGACAGTTCAGACTCATACTTGATGTCCACGCTCAAAGGGTCAGAGAACCAAATATATTGTCATACCAAACTTCTTCCCTGCTCATCCTCCCAAGTCTAGAAACTACTGAATTCCTTTTTGTAGAAATAATATGCTGAGTTCCACTAGCCAGAGGAGTAGACAAAGATTTAGAAGATCATTGGACTGATTATTTTGTTTTGCAAATAATTTTACTATGAGGAAAAAAATAAGGATTTAGAAATTAATAAAAGGGAAAGGTTAATATTGTGTTAAGGGAAACATTTTTAAAAAGTTATAAAATTATAGTGGCTGTGCTTAAAAAATAAAAGGGATAAGATATAACAGAGACTTTGGAAATGAAGTAGAATAAATTCCTTGAAATTGGCAGAAGACTGCAGGAAGCTGTGTTAACCAAACCTGATGTAGCATTTTGGGTAGAGGATGAATTTGGACAGGTTGTTTTTAATCAGATGATGGAAGACTTTTGAGAAGAGTTACGTGCTTAACATGTATTCAGATGATCACATGATTAGGAAAAAAAATCATGGAAATTGAAAAAGTATAACATGATTCATTTAAAAAAGAGAGAGTGAGCACTCATCTTTGACCCCCTTCTATTACAATACCTTTCAAAGTGGTTGTGGTGCTCTGCAGCATAGCTATGGATGTTCTACCAATAAATGCCCATCTCTGCCACTGGTAGGCATGGGAAAAATTTTTTTTTAAGTTCCCCAGGCAGATTCTAATAACTCTTGCTTTTCCTTCCTAATGAAAATGTCTGCTCTTTCAAACGTATTTCCTTAGAGAAAATGAGGTAACATTTTATGGACTGGGTTTATATTTACAGAATGACCCCTACTCTAAAGCTATTTGATTACTAGAAAGGATAGGATATAAATAAAATATTTAAATAATAAATGCACCCAAAGATATACATTTGTGAAACCTTGTTGATTTTAAAAACATAATTACTAAAGAAGTAAAATAAAATAAAAATATAAAACATAATTACTAACATTGATGTCTAAAAAAAATCATATGTAATTTTAAAAATACTAAAGGTCATTGACCAGTTGTGTACCTACAGGAAAAAAGTCTGCTTCACAATTTGCATTTCTATAGTTGTAATGAATAATATTTAAAGGATGAAAATGGCATTTAAAAGATTAAAAAATTCTACTTCTTGTTCTTAGCTCTTTCCGTGGGTCTTAGAGTTTGTAGTTTTTTCTCTACAGATATATAATTGGTAATTATCTTTTATTTGAATACACAAGGCTATTATTCATAGATATTGTGATTTATTCACATATTTCATGAAAATCCATGTATTAAAAATGGTTTTCTCTTGAACACTGAAGGCTTGCTGTTTATGAATTTCTCATAGAGATGCTATTTTATGGTATCTTCATGGTCTGCTTCAGAGATTATAGGAAGAAGTTTACAGCATCAAAATTTGTTGAAAGGAAAGAATAGGAACTGTTGATCTCCTTTTGGAAATCAAGCTCTATAAAACCCAGTTATCACAATATTCTCCTCTTTTCACAGCTCTAGCATCTTGTTTCAGAGAGAGAGACAGAGAGACAGAGAGAATGGTGCTATTGGTTATTAATTGCTGCGTATGAAAAAGTTTATTCTTAATTAAATAGCTCAAAACATAACAATTTATTTGCTCATGAATCTGTACTATTGGCAAGACTCAGTCTGGATGGTTCGTTCCATGTCCTGTTGACTGGGGGAGATTTGACTTGGAGTATCCAAGAAAGTTCCATTCACTTGTTTTGTTTTGTCTCCACTGGGGTGGCTGGAATGTCCAGGAGCCGTTCTTTCCCCACCCCTCACTTTAAGATTCTCTATGCCTTTCTTTCCATCACAGTAGTTGGACAACTTTTCTGATGGCTGAGGACACTAAGAGAGCAAAACTGGAAGCAACTGTACCTCTTCAGTATATTATCACTTCTGCCACACTCTGTAGTTCAAAGCAGGTAGTGAGGCTAGCTCAGGGTGAAAAAGGAATAAATGGATTCTGTTTCTCCATAGTAGAAGCCAATATAAATGTCCGGGGATGCAAGGCCCCATTACTGCCTATCTTTGCAAACCGTGTAAGAGAGAAGATAAAGACAAACGAAACCAAACCTTGTAAAAATGTTGTTTCTCCTGTAATGTCATCCTAGTTAATTAATGTCTCCTTCATTCATTAAGTCATGCAGTACTGGAGTCAAATTACTTCTGCCTCTCTGTCTTTCCTATTATACAAAATCTTCAGGATACCTCTGTAATTCTGTACACACACTCCCCTTCCCTATCCTCTTCTCTACTCTAAGCGTGGCCCAGCCATCATCCTTCTTCTGACTTATTGAACTAGTTTTTCTCTATCCCTCCTCCTTCCTTCACAACATCCTTTACACTATTACAGTCATCTTTTTAAAAACACAAAATGTCGTTACTTCCCTCCTTTTAAGACTTTAATAGTTCCATATTGCATAAACTGTGAAATCTAAATTTCTTATCATTTCATATAAGGTAATCTCTAACCTGTCTCTTGGCTGCTATCAATCTTTGGTCCTAGCTATTTCCTTACAAATATACAACTTACATTCTAATCATACTGATCTATTCACAGTTCCCCAAATGCACCATATTCATGTTTTATCTCTTTTTATACACATTCCCCTCTCCCTGGAAAGTTATTCCCCTTCATTTACTTGAAAATACCTCACTTTGTAAGATTCAGCCCAAGGATTTCCTGTTCTCCAGAGCTATCCCTGACATACCCAAGCACAGCTGATGGGCTTTGCATCTGAACTTTTTCTGTACCAGGTACTTCTAGCACTTAGCCTATTGATTTATACATGGTAGGTCTCAGTTAATATTCAACAAATTAATAAATGTGAATCGAGAAATCTAATGTATGATATGAATGACTACACATTGTATTCTTTCCAGGAAGAACAGATCCACATTGCAAAGGAAACCCAACATCTGAGACTAGACTAGTCCATATATGGAAGTTAACAAAATTGGGAAGAAACAGCGATTGCAGAACCCATGATATATATATATATATTCCATGAGGGCTTTTATGATCCAGGGTTATAAAATGGTGCTGTAGTTGAATGACTTTTAGCACATATTCAGAATCTTCTGGAGGTAACAAAGCAAGATGACAGCAGAAACTGATCACTGCAAAAGCTAATAGGTAAGTCAAGAGTACAGGGTTTAATGGTTGTCATTCTAGCCACTATTGGGAAATTTGCAAAACCTATTACATAGGTTTTATACATATATAAATATATATTACATATATAAGGTGTTCATGAGACTAAAGATTGAATTCCTATTGCAATGTAATATCTTTTCTGAATGCATGCATTTAAAAAAGATGATGTGGGGCACCTGGGTGGCTCAGTTGGTGAAATGTCCGACTTTGGCTCTGCACTGACAATGCAGAGCCTGCTTGGGATTCTCTCTCTCTCCATCTCTCTCTCCCCCTCCCTAGCTTGTGTGCTCGCTCTCAAAATAAATGAAGTTTCACTTATTTAATTAATTAATCAGATGATGATGCAAAATAGCAATCAAGTATTAAATTGTAAAAATGTACTTAATAAAAACAAGAAGTTTTCCCATATCAAAGCACATAAACCTTGCTAAATCTTGAAATGCTAGTGACAAGAAGCAACATGGATATTTAAAAATAAGTTCAAGGGGCGCCTGGGTGGCTTACTCAGTTAAGCGTCTGACTTCAGCTCAGGCCATGATCTCACAGCTCATGAGTTCAAGCCCCATGTTGGGCCCTGTGCTGACAGCTCAGAGCCTGAAGCCTACTTCAAATTCTGTCTCTGTCTCTCTCTGTCCATCTCTCTCTCTCTCTCTCTCTCTCTCTTTTTCTCTCTCTTGCTCTCTCTCTCTGCCTCAAATATAAATAAAACATTCAAAAAATTAAAAGAAAACATTTTTTTTAATTAAAAAATAAGTTCAGGCCACCAAGCAATATGTTGGCATAAGGAGTAGAGTCTGTGTTTTCTGTCAGTCACAGTGGCTTTATTTCTAATCTAAGATGAACTTTTCATGTTGCCTGGGGCCAACTGCATCTAGACGTGCTCTGATATGAAGAAATCTGGACCCTGTGGATGCTGAAAATTTCAAGGTGTTGCTGAAATGCATGTTCTATGTAAAACATTTTCTCTGGGTCCTCCAGGAGCTGCTGCTTTATACTGTGCACATAAAGAGAAGGTGTTGTTTTGTGGGATAGGAAGTGAGGAACTATTTCTCAAACAACTAGTTTGAACTATGCTTAATATTTCTGTTAACACTACTTTTTAAGAACTTGCAATAATTGCATGAGAGTATTGACACTAACTCTAGTTTAGAGATAAGAAATAGAAGCTCAGAAAGGTTAAAAAAAAAGTCCTGTGCAAAGTCACATATTAGTTAGATGCAGACAGAGATGGGAATTAAAGTCATCCCTTGATGCTCTTTAAGCTGGGTCACATAAGAAGTCCATCTAGGAATCAATCACACCACTGTAGCTTTTGCAGAGTAACAGCCTGGACTTCTGAAGTACAGAAAGTGAAAGTCGGGTGGCTGTTTCTCAATAGTCATGTGAAGGTAATGTTTCAAAGAAACAATGATCAATTACTAAAACAGAAAATTATCAGTATCAGTTGCTTGCTGCCAAAAGCCCTAATGGAAAAATTATTATTTTTGTTTCCTGGATGACTAAAATGAAGTTATGGAGATTAAGTTTTGAATCAGTTAGGACAGGCAAACAAAGGCAACAAAAGCAAATTCCTCAATGATACTCTTCTTTTCTTCTGCTCTGCCTCATCTTCTTTCCAGGCACTGGGCTGACACAGGGATTACTATCTGAGAGACAGGAAACACTGGGCCTGCAAGCTCCAGTGAGCCAGTAAGGCTCTTGCCCCAAAGTGGCCCATATGATTCACGTTCCATTACCCAAACTGAATTGGCCAAACCCAGTCTCAGTGGGGATGGGAATGTAGCCCTCCCTCTCTACACAAAGCCAGAAGTGGAAATGAGTGACCAGAAATACAGTCTCCCACACATATCATTATCTAATTTCACATCATGTCAGTGAGCAAGCTGGATTTAAACTGAGGCCATTCAACTCCAGAGCCAATGCTTTTTAACATCTACACTTTCTCTCACATAGTAATAGCTACCACTCTATTTGTCAACCACTCTGCTAAACACAACAAGACCACTTTCTTAATGAATACCAAAGTGAAAAGCAGTGGGGTATGAAAAACATACCAGATAATAGATTAATACCTGGGTCTTACAGTCAAATTAGAATAGACGTTTTGAAAAGCAACATGGAGAAATGGTGTGCCAGTATAGAAGTAGGGGAACACACTTAGAACGATAACATATAGAGGTTGTAAAAGAAGATTTCGTTGTCTTTAAAATCAATCTACTCTAAGTTCTATGTCGTCCTATTGCCTTACCTAAGGTCTCACTCTAAACCTATAACCCCAGGAGGGCTCTCAGTCCTCACCCAAACTCAGCTATCATGACATGACATTTCTTTCACGTAATTAAACATTGGCTTTTCATCTTGAGTTCTTTCTGTCTTTGAGTTTATTAATCTGCATCTTGTTAAATTATTTTAACACAATGTACTCAGCCCCGAGCCTTTTACAGTTCTATCCTTCTTTTTGAGTACCTAGTGTTTGCTAGTTATAATTTTATTTTATTAAAAATTATACCAATTTATAAGTAATTATTTATAGAAATGATAATGATTCTGTTTTAAAAGCCACAGCTATTATATATTATATTATATTATATTATATTATATTATATTATATATAATAATACAGCAACCACAACAGGCAGTGAACAATTACATATTGCTTTTTTGTATCAAGTACTGTTTTAGACACTATAGAGAATACATCACTTCATTCTTCCATAAACGACCTCATAAATATGTCTCATTATAGCCCTCAGTTCATAGGTGAGAGAGTAAAGGCACAGAGTCACATGGTCGGTAAATGATGGGTCCCGGCATTAGAAGCGTTCTACCTGTGAAGTTTGCAAATTTGACTCCTACGCTGAACTGCCTGCAAAGCTTGATAAAGCTCCTTCCTTGTCTTGAGGATGACCATCTTCTTGCTAATAAATCAATTGTCATACATCAAGGAGACAACGTAAAAACAAAAACGAGAAAGTGGAAAAAATCTATATGCACCATGGTGTTAATTAGCATATTAATTAGTTGTGTTACATTTGAAAGCACTGCCAAATAAATGGAAAAGTTAAAGTAATTAATGATGTCTAGTCTATGTAATCACACTATCTTCAAACATTTTAAGTATCAAAACTGTATTCACTAAAAATACTTATGCTTTATTATTCAATGTACATTTTATTAACAGTCAACTTGTGCCAAGTATTGGTAATATATAGAGCAAGACAGACAAGAGCCATGCATTCTTGCACTGTCATTCTGGTTAGGAAGACAGAAAAGAAAAAAACAACAGAGAAGTAATTAATCAAATTACCCAATCACAGATTATTACTATTATAGATAAAGAACAGGGTCCCAACTCATATTGCCACATTAAATAAATACTTATAAAATACACATATATGCATTGAACTGAAAGCAATTCACAATACAAAATTTATCCTTTGCTTTTGGATTATGGCATTATGCTGGATTTATTTTGCCTTTAAATTTTCTTTAATGTGGTTAATTAGGGAAAGAAAAACACCCCAACTGAAAAATAGGCAAAGGAAATGAAAAGCTAGTTCATAAAAGAATAAATTTAAATCACCAATTAACAAGAATAAATATTACTTCTTCAGGGAAAATTGCACTCACTTCCTGATTAGGTTAAGTCACTAACCTATGCATTTTCCTAATACTGCACAACACTTATTATTATTTGTAATTATAAAGCCATTTTTCTGCCATTTTAATTTTTTTGTTGTTACTTTTTGTTATCCCATATTATATGTTTCTGGAGAGTAGGAACTATACCGGTTTATTCTCCATTGTATCTTAAGTTCCTATACAGTAACAGGGACATAGCAGGCAATCTGTAAATATTTGCTTAATAAATCAATAAAGTATTAGCATGTAAATTAAGTTAATGAATTCAAACTAATATATCACTTTTTCTCATCAGTCGAGAGGAATTAAAAATTATAATAATCAGTATTGGTTTCTCATTGCTTGCATGAGAATAAATTCATAAAATATTTTCTGAAGGTAAAATAACAAAATGTTTCAAGGACCTTCAAAAAAGTTCTCTTTCAATTTTGCAATCTCCTCCATATGAAATCCTGCCAAAGAAAATAATAAAATTTGTACACAAAGTTCAGATATAAGACTTTAATGCAGAATGCTTATAATAGATAGACATTTCCTTGTAAATCTGCATATGACATTTGTTTTTTTTCTTCATGCCTGTTACGGACTGATTGTATCTCCTCAAAATTCATATGTTAAAATCCAAATTCCCAGAATACCTTACAAAGTGACTATATGTGGCGATTGGTCCTTTAGAGATATAATTTTAAATGAGGTCATTAGAGTGAGGTCCTAATCCAATAGGATCCGTGTCTTTATAAGAAAAGGAAGAGACACTAGGGAATGCATGCACACAGAAAAGGCCATGTGGGGAAGATAGTCATCCAGTGAGAAGATAGTCATCCGTAAGTCAAGAAGAGAGGCCTTAGAGCAACCAAACCTGTCAACACATTGATTTGGACTTCTAGCCTCTAGAGCTATAAGAAAACAGGTTTCTATTGTTTAAGCCACC
The DNA here is from genome assembly GCF_016509475.1 of Prionailurus bengalensis. Classification (NCBI taxonomy): domain Eukaryota; kingdom Metazoa; phylum Chordata; class Mammalia; order Carnivora; family Felidae; genus Prionailurus; species Prionailurus bengalensis. Next base: position 32,208,034 of record NC_057347.1, read on the forward strand.
CTGTCTATGGTAGTTTGTTATGACAGCCCTAGCAAACTAATACAATGAATTTTAAACAGATACAGTTAATATTTTTATGATTTTGTTGTTTTAGCATTATAATATGTATTTAAAGTCTAGTATATAAGATGAGATAGAAAATGAACACCAAGCAGCCAGTATAAATCCTCTCAGAGAAGTATGGGTAGGCTACCATGGGAATGAAGAACTATGGGAATTCGGAGTGGGTGAATCAGGGAGACTGCACAGAGAAGACTTTCGGTGGGGTCTTGAAGACTGGGTAGAATAAGGATCTATGACTGACAGGGAGATAGACATAGATATAGTGGGAATAATTTTTTTAAGCAGTAAGACCAACTGAGTGTATATGTAATGGCCAGAAATCATGGGGCACAGAATAGAAACACTGAAATTTCAGACTGGCTGAAACAGAGGATGAGGAAATTTCCTTTGGAAAGGAAATATGAGGACATGGTTTGGACTTGACTCAGTGGAGACAAGACCAACAGAGAGAAATGAACTTACCATGATAAAATCTGACCTTCAAACATATACTTCAGTAGAGGATTCTAAGTTTGGAAGGCAGAGACTCCAGTTAAAATAACAAGTTGATAGCTAATAAAATATTTCAGCTCAAAAATTAATGAGGAACTAAATTAGTGTTGTAGCAGATTGATAGGAAAGCTGCTAGGGGATTGGAGGGTGGCTCTTGGCCTGTGATTGAGTATAGGCAGATAGAGAAAGTAAAGCCAGCACATCTAGTCTGGGCTTTGGGGAGGCTGGTTCAGGTTGGTTTAAACAAATCCAAAATATTTTCATAAATTTAGGATCCAATTCTAGGGTAGATCCAAAAGAAAAAATGGATCCATTTCAGAAATCCCCAGGAATGTTTGGCCGTTCTGATTATAATGTGCAAGGCTGTAGTAAGTCAATGATCCCACTGAAACAATTTCGAAAATATCTGGTTCATTTAAAAAAATCTTAGTCTTAAGCATCAAGAATTTGTCACAGATACCAGTGAGTAATAGATGAAGGACGAAAAGTTATTTTCTTGGGGTATTTGCCAATACTGGACACAGACTCATAGTGGTCTTACTCAGACAAAGATCCTGTGCTTGGGGGAAAGAAACCAACAGCACTTTCAGTGGTTGCCAGTGGTGGGTGTGACTAATTTAAAATGAGGAGACTCACATATATCTCACTTACCCTAGAGGATATTTATTGAATGTCAGACTCTTATAGGGTACTGAAAGCCTCTAAATATCAGAGTAAAATCTCTATCTCCCAGTGCTTAGACAAACAAACAAACAAACAAACAAACAAACAAAATACCTACATCAAACACACAGCTGGTTTCCACCTCTGGACATTATAAGTTCTTAAAGCTATTTGGAGCACAAGACTTCAGAAATACAGAAAACACATCAGGAAGGCAGAATGAGATGCTCTGCTGTGTAGCCACATCCTGGAAGAGTCTAAGCCAAAGTTGATGATGGCTCAGTGAGACTGAAGAAATGACCCAGAGAGAGTAAGCAGGGCATAGGTTTATGGGGGGAGAGGGCGGGAATGGCAGACTAGACAAAGCATCCCCTTCTGGGATCTATATGCAACAAGCTTTCATAGTGTAGCTACCAGCCTAGCAATTATCTGTAGCCTTTTCCTTCCTTACACAGCCAGCATTTCAAGGAGATAAAGGACTGTCATCCAAACATTCTTCATTACATAGGAGATGCTCTGTGTTAGTCATTCCCAGAATCCCTCACCTTGAATGCTAAACAAATGTGTATTTCTACTTATCCTGCTTGATGGGGATATAGAGGGAGGATGAGATATGTACATTCTCAAGATAGTGATTAACAGAGGCATTCAGCATATGCTTGTAGGAAGCAGCCATCCCGCATGTACCATACATCTGCAAACTTGTGGTACTTAATTAATTTAGACCTTTTCTGAGAAAACTGGTGGCCCACTTATCAACATTGTATTTAAAAATTCTGAAGCTATACAGTGAGAAGTTCTGGACAGCTGGATAACATCTCTGAAAGAAAGAGCTAGACCTCCCACAGATTTTAAGGATGAGAAGGAGGAGATTGCTAGGATCTCAAAGGTATAGAATGGTTATGTCCTAGAGGCAAATCAGAGATTATCTACACCTTTATTGAAACTTCATCCCATGCCTGGTCCAGATTAATTATTTATAGTAGAGGAAAAAAGGAAGCCAGTACAGTTTTGTTTTACATGCACTATCTGGCATACAATGGCAAAAAATCACTAGATGTGTGAAAGGCAAGAATATATAACAAATAATTGAGAGTTCTATTGATTCAGATCTACAATTGATTCAGATATTGAAGTTGGTACGAAATGTAAAATGACTATAATTATTCTGTTAATAAATGTAGAGAACAAGTTGAACAATAAATGAACATGTGGAGAATTTCATGAAGGAATTGGAATATATTTTAAAAAGGAATCAAATAGATAATTTAGAAACAAAAGTGACCAGGATATCTGATACTAGGAAGCCAATGCATGTGTTTAATAGCAGATCAAACAAAGGAAAAACACAGGCTCAGTGAACTCGGAGACAGGTCATAGGAAAAAATATCCACAATCAAGCAAAGAGAGGAAAATAGAATGACCAAAACAACAGAGAATTCAAGACATGTGGAACACTTTCAAATAATCTAACAGGCATACAACTGGGGTTCCAGAAGGAGAGGAGAAGGAGTGAATTTCCAGAAACAATATTTGAGGAGGTAACAATTGAGAGTTTTCCAGAGCTAACGAAAGAGATTAACTCAACAATCCAAAAAATTCAATAAAACTCACAGGCATATAACACTAAATTACTGAGAACTAAAGACAAAAACAAAAATCTTAAAAAGTCAGAGGAAATCAAAGCTAATCATACCTTCAAAGGGACAACAATAAAAGTGATGATTAACTTCTCAAAAGAAAAACAAAAGTGATTCTTAAAGGCAAAGGAATGTCATCTATTGTTAGTCTGCTAAGAAAACACCATAGACTTGGTGGTTTAAGCAACAGAATTTATTTTCTTGCAGATCTGGAGGCTGGATGTCCAAATCAAAGTGTTGGGAAGTTTGGCTTCTCTGAGGCTTCTCTCCTTGGCTTTCAGGAAACAAACAAACAAACAAACAAAAAAAAAACAAAACTAAGGAGCTAAAAGAAATTGATAAAGTCAATTCTATGATAATTATGTTCAATATAAACAAACAAAATACTTTAAATGAAATACTAAGATTGCCATAATGAATTGAGCAAAAATTATAAGGGATACTCTTAGATAGATAGATGATAGATGATAGAGAGATAGATAGATAGATACTAGATATAGATAGATAGATACTAGATAGGTAGATAGATAGATGATAGTCAAAGGCAGATAAAACTTAAAAATTGAAAGTTAAAGAATAAAAAAATTACTAGGCAAACTCAACCTGAATGGAAGGTGGTATAACCAGACTAAGTCACACAAAAGAGACTACAAAGGAAAAGTATTACTAGAGATAAAGAGGAATAGTCTATAATGATGGCCATCAATCTAGCACGAAGATATAATAAGTCTAAACTTGTATACATTCAAAATATAAGTTCAAAACACAAATAAACTATCAACATAACAAAGAAGGAAAACAGAAATCTGTGGCCATAAAGGGAATATTAACATGCTTTTCTCCATAGATGATAAAAGCAGCAGACATAATGTCAGTCAAAATATAGGATATCTGAACAGCACTACTAACCAGTTTGACCTGAGTGGTATACAATTAATCAGATCCTGGAAACCTATATAATATTGGGGGAGTAAAGAGGGAAAGGTGGGCTTTTTACACGTTATTAAAATATAATATTACATATTACATTTCCTAATCTGGAAGCTGGTCACAAGGATGCTCTGAACTTCATGCATGCATATGTTAATTCAGTATAAGGTAAAAAATTCACAAGGACTTCTGTGTGTGATCTACTTTTAAAAAATATTCCTAGCCATATTCTTCAGTAGACCAAAATCTCTCTGGTACATGGTTAGTACCTTTTCCTTTACTTTATAATTCTTTTATTTAACTCTCCAAAGGCACTTAATGCTTGTATAATTATTCCTAATTTACAGTGATTCCTCATCTCACTGGTGGTAGAATTCCATTAATGCATACATTATACTACCTTCTCATCAAAATGTCCTTTTTAAAGATCTATTCCCTCACACTTAAATGAAAGAGGAGGGCTACAAAGAAGCTGGTATTTTATGAAACAGTTACATATCTTGTCTAATCGCAGAAGAAGAATTTTAGAAAACCAACAACAGCATTTGAGATGGGTGTATAATTCAATGTTTATGTAAGAAAACACTGTCAGAAGACTCAATGAGGTTAGAAAAGCCATATACGAACCCAAATCTTTACTACAAAGTTATATTCTTTTTACTTTCCTTTTTTTGATATAATAAGGTAATCATGCTTCTGAATTAATGATTAATAATGGCTTAATAGATATTAATATCTGAGTAGATATCGAGTAAAATTTCCATCTCAAACAGAATATTTGGTAATATATTATATATCAAATATATGTATGTATATACATTCTCAACACTTTGATTTGGACATCCAGCTTCCATATACATACATATATATATACATATATATATGTATACATACATATATTCACATAACTCAATTAGTCCAATGAGTGCTCATCATGTGTCAGGTATCATCTTAGACACTGAAAGAACAGTGTGACATAAAACAGACAAAATCTCCTAGGGGACAATCAGAATGTTTGCAGCAAATTCTTACTATTGTAGAGAAAAACCCCAGCAGCAAACTGTACTCAGAAATGAACAATTGGCAAAGGGGGCTACTAGGGGGACTGACAAAAGACTCTCATTCCCCTTGGGAATTCAACCCTACAGGAGAGGCTTGTGAACCTAGAGCTGGAGAGGCACTGTGCTAGGTTTGTATTCCATTCATCCATTCCACCCATCCCCCACAAGTGTTAAAAGCAGTGTGGGTGCCTCACCTGAAGAGGAGAATGGATTGAAGAATTTATCAGCTTAAAGGCAAGGGAATTAAAAGCAAAAATGAACTATTGGGACCTCATGAAGATAAAAATCTTCTGCACTGCAAAGGAAACAATCAACAAAACTAAAAGGCAACCGACAGAATGGGAAAAGATATTTGCAAATGACATATCAGACAAAGGGCTGGTATCCAAAATCTATAAAGAACTCACCAAACTCCACACCCGAAAAGCAAACAATCCAGTGAAGAAATGGGCAGAAAACATGAATAGACACTTCTCTAAAGACTTCTAGATGGCCAACAGGCACAGGAAAAGATGCTCAACATCACTCCTCATCAGGGAAATACAAATCAAAACCACACTGAGATATCACCTCATGCCAGTCAGAGTGGCTAAAATGAACAAATCCGGAGACTAGATGCTGGAGAGGATGTGGAGAAACAGGAACCCTCTTGCACTATTGGTGGGAATGCAAACTGGTGCAGCTGCTCTGGAAAACAGTGTGAAAGTTCCTCAAAAAATTAAAAATAGACCTACCCTATGACCCAGCAATAGCACTGCTAGGAATTTACCCGAGGGATACAGGACTGCTGATTTACCCAAGGGGTACATTGTACCCCAATGTTTATAGCAGCACTTTCAACAATAGTCAAATTATGGAAAGAGCCTAAATGTCCATCAACTGATGAATGGATAAGGAAATTGTGGTTTATATGCACAATGGAATACTACTTGGCAATGAGAAAGAATGAAATATGGCCTTTTGAAAAAAATTTTTTTAACGTTTATTTATTTTTGAGACAGAGAGAGAAAGAGCATGAACAGGGGAGGGGCAGAGAGAGAGGGAGACACAGAATCTGAAACAGGCTCCAGGCTCTGAGCTGTCAGCACAGAGCCCGACGCGGGGCTCAAACTCACGGACGGTGAGATCATGACCTGAGCCGAAGTCGGACACCTAACAGACCAAGCCACCCAGGCGCCCTGAAATATGGCCTTTTGTAGCAATGTGGATGGAACTGGAGAGTATTATGCTAAGTGAAGTAAGTCACACAGAGAAAGACAGATACCATATGTTTTCACTCTTATGTGGATCCTGAGAAACTTAACAGAAGACCATGGGGGAGGGGAAGGAAGAAACAAGTTAGGGAGGGAGCCAAACCATAAGAGATTCTTAAAATCTGAAAATAAACTGAGGGTTGATGGAGGGTGGGAGGAAGGGGAAAGTGGGTGATGGGCACTGACGAGGGCACCTGTTGGGATGAGCATTGGGTATTGTATGGAAACCAATTTGATAATAAATTTCTCACTACATTTTAACTTGTTAGAAATGACAAGGTTTCCCATTAAAGTGGAAATGTATGTGCATGTGTACATTATCTTTGTGAGAGTGAGCTATACCAACATGAGAGAATTATATATGTGAAGGTAGGGCAGCACAGAGTAGTGTTTTTTCTATAAAAGAATAACTATTTTTTCTAAAACATGTTATGTTAATATGTAATACTAACATTATTATTTTCAAGCAACATAATTAAAGACTTCTTCAAGTTTTCAGTTTTAATATGGTAAATATCATTAGATATATACCATATATCAAAGGCTCTTTGAGATGCTCAAAAATTTTTTTAAAATGTTTATTTTCAGAGAGACAGAGGAGAGAGAGAGTGGGGAGAGGCAGAGAGAGAGGTAGAAAATCCCAAGCAGGCTCCGAACTGTCAGCACAGAGCCTGACATGGGACTCGATCTCACGAATCGTGAGATGAAGACTTAAATTGAAATCAGGAGTCAGACACTTAACTGACTGAGCCACCCATGTGCCCCAATCCTCAGTAATTTTTAAGGATGTAGAGAGGTACCAAAACTACCAGGTTTGAGAATTCCATTTCTAAATGTGTCCTTTGTCTGAATCTGGGGACCAGAGGCTACAATAAATGAAATGAATCAGTAACAAGGGGCTATAACTTCTGGGACATTTTGGAACTAAGACATCTGTACTTGGACCTAGGTAGTATCACTAGCCGTGGCATCCAGGTGATCCCGGCAGCAGCAACACAGAGCGAGAACCACAGCAAATGGGCAGAGAGACAGAACCCAGAACTAACACATTTACAAAACTTCATAGAGACTGCCTATGAACTCACCAGAATCGTTATAAATATGAAGAATTCTTCAGTAAAGAAGAATTTCTTCAGTAAAGATGGAAGTACGCACTGAAACTGTGCCCATATAGGGTTAATGAATGTGAAACCAGCTGACAATTTAAAGTGTTATTGGGGGCGGGGGGATGCCCGGGTGGCCCAGTCAGCTAAGTGTCTGACATTGGCTCAGGTCATGATCTCACCGTTCATGGGTTCAAGTCCCATGTCTGGCTTTGTGCTAATAGCTCAGAGCCTAGAGCCTGCTTCAGATTCTGTGTCTCCCCCTCTCTCTCTGCTCCCTCTCTGCTCGCGCTCTGTCTCTCTTTCTCTCAATAATAAATAAACATTAAAATAAATTTCAAAAAATAATTTAATGTTTTTATTTTACAGAACTCTTTCTCTCTTATCAGCTATAGGTATCTTTTTCGATCTCACTAACATATCTGCCATCTGTCCCTGCAAAAGCCTAGACTCAAGGTTAATCTATATGGTTCTAGTCTATGAACTCACAAGGCCCTGCATTCCTTGCCCAAGATAAGGAGCCCCACCAGTTTCTACTGGCTCTCTGATGGTGCCTAAAGCCCCTTCTCCCTGTCCTAAGATAACCTCCCTGATGTCAGAGGCTGAATTTTGCTTTGTTTGGCTAAGTCTCCACCCACAGTGAACAGGGCATATATGTGACATCTATGCTTGCTCAGGGCACACGCTCCAACTTTCCTCATGCACAGTAATTCGTTTTCTCACCCTTTTCATCAATATGTATTACAGCAGTCTCAACTCCATGATTATTTAAAAACAAACAAACAAACAAAACTTGTTCTCTAGCCCTTTGGGGAAGCAGATTTGAGGCTTGCCCTCCATTTCCTTGTTTGGCTATCTCTTGAATAAACCATATCCTTGCTCTATACCTGATGTGTCAGCGATTGGCTTTGCTGCTTGTGTTTGGTTACAACACAACTAGAATAGTATTGTTAACCTCACACATCAGCACTTACTTTTTTTTTCTTGTTCATTATTATTTCAGATGTGTTGATTACACTCAGACATACATGCATAGAATCTTGAAGACATTGCTTAGGCTTTCTGAGGTTTCACTTCTTCATCTGCAAAAACGAGAGGAATAATTGTAACAATTGCACAGGAATGTTGTAAATGTTCCTTAAGATAATGCAAGGAAAGTTGATGAGGATAATAACAGACACTATGTGAAAATCTTAATTGTGGATATAATTGGATGGATTGTGGGCAATTGTTATTTTTTAAAATAGATCCTTACTTTACTAAAATTTCCACAGAACACATGTTGACTTTTGTTTTAATTCATTTCAACGAAAAAGAAAAAAGTAGCTTACTAATTTTCCCCACCCCCTAACCCGTCTCCAGCAACTACCAATCTGTTCTCTGAATCTCTGAGCTCATTTTTTATTTTGTTTTGTTTATTATTGCTTTTAGATCGCACATATAAGAGAAATAATACAATATTTGACTCTGATTTATTTCACTTAGCATAAATTAGCAAATGGCAAGTTGTCATTCTTTTTTATGGCTGAATAATATCCCATCATATATGTGAAGACATTGTGGGATATCTCATATATATTCATCCATTCACCCACTGATGGACACTTGGGTTGCTTCCATATCTTGGCTATTGTAAATAATGCTGCAGGGAACATGCGGATGCATGTATCTTTCTGACTTGGTGTTTTGTATTCTTCAGATATATACTCAGAATTGGAATTGCTGAATCATATGGTAATTCTAGTTTTAATTTTTTTGAGGAACCTCCATGCTGTTTTCCATAGTGGCTGCTCCGATTTATATTCCCATCAACAACACATACGTGTTCCCTTTTCTCCACATCCTCATGAAACGCTTGTTATTTTTTGTCTGTTTTATAAAAGCTATTAAAAGACAAAATAGCAATTACTTTTGTGAAACTTTAATATATTAACAGACCACATATACTTATCATTTAGCACACATCAGTCACTATGCTGAGTGCTTTACAGGGTTTATTTTACTTAATATTATTTATTTATTTATTTATTTATTTATTTAATTTTTTATTTATTTTTTATTTTTTTTAATTTTTTTTTATTTTTTATGAAATTTATTGACAAATTGGTTTCCATACAACACCCAGTGCTCATCCCAAAAGGTGCCCTCCTCAATACCCATCACCCACCCTCCCCTCCCTCCCACCCTCCATCAACCCTCAGTTCTCGGTTTTTAACAGTCTCTTATGCTTTGGCTGTCTCCCACTCTAACCTCTTTTTTTTTTTTTCCTTCCCCTCCCCCATGGGTTCCTGGTAAGTTTCTCAGGATCCACATAAGAGTGAAACCATATGGTATCTGTCTTTCTCTGTATGGCTTATTTCACTTAGCATCACACTCTCCAGTTCCATCCACGTTGCTACAAAAGGCCATATTTCATTTTTTCTCATTGCCACGTAATATTCCATTGTGTATATAAACCACAATTTCTTTATCCATTCATCAGTTGATGGACATTTAGGCTCTTTCCATAATTTGGCTATTGTTGAGAGTGCTGCTATGAACATTGGGGTACAAGTGGCCCTATGCATCAGTACTCCTGTATCCCTTGGATAAATTCCTAGCAGTGCTATTGCTGGGTCATAGGGTAGGTCTATTTTTAATTTTCTGAGGAACCTCCACACTGCTTTCCAGAGTGGCTGCACCAATTTGCATTCCCACCAACAGTGCAAGAGGGTTCCCGTTTCTCCACATCCTCTCCAGCATCTATAGTCTCCTGATTTGTTCATTTTGGCCACTCTGACTGGCGTGAGGTGATACCTGAGTGTGGTTTTGATTTGTATTTCCCTGATAAGGAGCGACGCTGAACATCTTTTCATGTGCCTGTTGGCCATCCGGATGTCTTCTTTAGAAAAGTGTCTATTCATGTTTTCTGCCCATTTCTTCACTGGGTTATTTGTTTTTCGGGTGTGGAGTTTGGTGAGCTCTTTATAGATTTTGGATACTAGCCCTTTGTCCGATATGTCATTTGCGAATATCTTTTCCCATTCCGTTGGTTGCCTTTTAGTTTTGTTGGTTGTTTCCTTTGCTGTGCAGAAGCTTTTTATCTTCATAAGGTCCCAGTAATTCACTTTTGCTTTTAATTCCCTTGCCTTTGGGGATGTGTCGAGTAAGAGATTGCTATGGCTGAGGTCAGAGAGGTCTTTTCCTGCTTTCTCCTCTAAGGTTTTGATGGTTTCTTGTCTCACATTTAGGTCCTTTATCCATTTTGAGTTTATTTTTGTGAATGGTGTGAGAAAGTGGTCTAGTTTCAACCTTCTGCATGTTGCTGTCCAGTTCTCCCAGCACCATTTGTTAAAGAGGCTGTCTTTTTTCCATTGGATGTTCTTTCCTGCTTTGTCAAAGATGAGTTGGCCATACGTTTGTGGGTCTAGTTCTGGGGTTTCTATTCTATTCCATTGGTCTATGTGTCTGTTCTGGTGCCAATACCATGCTGTCTTGATGATGACAGCTTTGTAGTAGAGGCTAAAGCCTGGGATTGTGATGCCTCCTGCTTTGGTCTTCTTCTTCAAAATTCCTTTGGCTATTCGGGGCCTTTTGTGGTTCCATATGAATTTTAGGATGGCTTGTTCTAGTTTCGAGAAGAATGCTGGTGCAATTTTGATTGGGATTGCATTGAATGTGTAGATAGCTTTGGGTAGTATTGACATTTTGACAATATTTATTCTTCCAATCCATGAGCAGGGAATGTCTTTCCATTTCTTTAAATCTTCTTCAATTTCCTTCATAAGCTTTCTATAATTTTCAGCATACAGATCCTTTACATCTTTGGTTAGATTTATTCCTAGGTATTTTATGCTTCTTGGTGCAATTGTGAATGGGATCAGTTTCTTTATTTGTCTTTCTGTTGCTTCATTGTTAGTGTATAAGAATGCAATTGATTTCTGTACATTGATTTTGTATCCTGCAACTTTGCTGAATTCCTGTATCAGTTCTAGCAGACTTTTGGTGGAGTCTATCGGATTTTCCATGTATAATATCATGTCATCTGCAAAAAGCGAAAGCTTGACTTCATCTTTGCCAATTTGGATGCCTTTGATTTCCTTTTGTTGTCTGATTGCTGATGCTAGAACTTCCAGCACTATGTTAAACAGCAGCGGTGAGAGTGGGCATCCTTGTCGTGTTCCTGATCTCAGGGAAAAAGCTCTCAGTTTTTCCCCGTTGAGGATGATGTTAGCTGTGGGCTTTTCATAAATGGCTTTTATGATCTTTAAGTATGTTCCTTCTATCCCGACTTTCTCAAGGGTTTTTATTAAGAAAGGGTGCTGGATTTTGTCGAAGGCCTTTTCTGCATCGATTGACAGGATCATATGGTTCTTCTTTTTTTTTTTTTGTTAATGTGATGTATCACGTTGATTGATTTGCGAATGTTGAACCAGCCCTGCATCCCAGGAATGAATCCCACTTGATCATGGTGAATAATTCTTTTTATATGCCGTTGAATTCGATTTGCTAGTACCTTATTGAGAATTTTTGCATCCATATTCATCAGGGATATTGGCCTGTAGTTCTCTTTTTTTACTGGGTCTCTGTCTGGTTTAGGAATCAAAGTAATACTGGCTTCATAGAATGAGTCTGGAAGTTTTCCTTCCCTTTCTATTTCTTGGAATAGCTTGAGAAGGATAGGTATTATCTCTGCTTTAAACGTCTGGTAGAACTCCCCTGGGAAGCCATCTGGTCCTGGACTCTTATTTGTTGGTAGATTTTTGATAACCGATTCAATTTCTTCGCTGGTTATGGGTCTGTTCAAGCTTTCTATTTCCTCCTGATTGAGTTTTGGAAGCCTGTGGGTGTTCAGGAATTTGTCCATTTCTTCCAGGTTGTCCAATTTGTTGGCATATAACTTTTCATAGTATTCCCTGATAATTGCTTGTATCTCTGAGGGATTGGTTGTAATAATTCCATTTTCATTCATGATTTTATCTATTTGGGTCATCTCCCTTTTCTTTTTGAGAAGCCTGGCTAGAGGTTTGTCAATTTTGTTTATTTTTTCAAAAAACCAACTCTTGGTTTCGTTGATCTGCTCTACAGTTTTTTTAGATTCTATATTGTTTATTTCTGCTCTGATCTTTATTATTTCTCTTCTTCTGCTAGGTTTAGGCTGCCTTTGCTGTTCTGCCTCTAGTTCCTTTAGGTGTGCTGTTAGAGTTTGTATTTGGGATTTTTCTTGTTTCTTGAGATAGGCCTGGATGGCAATGTATTTTCCTCTCCGGACTGCCTTCGCTGCGTCCCAAAGCGTTTGGATTGTTGTATTTTCATTTTCGTTTGTTTCCATATATTTTTTAATTTCTTCTCTAATTGCCTGGTTGACCCACTCATTCGTTAGTAGGGTGTTCTTTAACCTCCATGCTTTTGGAGGTTTTCCAGACTTTTTTCTGTGGTTGATTTCAAGCTTCATAGCATTGTGGTCTGAAAGTAAGCATGGTATAATTTCAATTCTTGTAAACTTATGAAGGGCTGTTTTGTGACCCAGTATATGATCTATCTTGGAGAATGTTCCATGTGCACTCGAGAAGAAAGTATATTCTGTTGCTTTGGGATGCAGAGTTCTAAATATATCTGTCAAGTCCATCTCATCCAATGTCTCATTCAGGGCCCTTGTTTCTTTATTGACCGTGTGTCTAGATGATCTATCCATTTCTGTAAGTGGGGTGTTAAAGTCCCCTGCAATTACCACATTCTTCTCAATAAGGTTGCTTATGTTTATGAGTAATTGTTTTATATATTTGGGGGCTCCGGTGTTCGGCGCATAGACATTTATAATTGTTACCTCTTCCTGGTGGATAGACCCTGTAACTATTATATAATGTCCTTCTTCATCTCTTGTTACAGCCTTTAATTTAAAGTCTAGTTTGTCTGATATAAGTATGGCTACTCCAGCTTTTTTTTGGCTTCCAGTAGCATGATAAATAGTTCTCCATCCCCTCACTCTCAATCTAAAGGTGTCCTCAGGTCTAAAATGAGTCTCTTGTAGACAGCAAATAGATGGGTCTTGTTTTTTTATCCATTCTGATACCCTATGTCTTTTGGTTGGCGCATTTAATCCATTTACATTCAGTGTTATTATAGAAAGATACGGGTTTAGAATCATTGTGATGTCTGTATGTTTTATGCTTGTAGTGATGTCTCTGGGACTTTGTCTCACAGGGTCCCCCTTAGGATCTCTTGTAGGGCTGGTTTAGTGGTGACAAATTCCTTCAGTTTTTGTTTGTTTGGGAAGACCTTTATCTCTCCTTCTATTCTAAATGACAGACTTGCTGGATAAAGGATTCTTGGCTGCATATTTTTTCTGTCTAGCACCCTGAAAATCTCGTGCCAATTCTTTCTGGCCTGCCAAGTTTCAAAAGAGAGATCAGTCACGAGTCTTATAGGCCTCCCTTTATATGTGAGGGCACGTTTACCCCTTGCTGCTTTCCGAATCTTCTCTTTATCCTTGTATTTTGCCAGTTTCACTATGATATGTTGTGCAGAAGATCGATTCAAGTTACGTCTGAAGGGAGTTCTCTGTGCCTCTTGGATTTCAATGCCTTTTTCCTTCCCCAGTTCAGGGAAGTTCTCAGCTATGATTTCTTCAAGTACCCCTTCAGCACCTTTCCCTCTCTCTTCCTCCTCTGGGATACCAATTATGCGTATATTATTTCTCTTTAGTGCATCACTTAGTTCTCTAATTTTCCCCTCATACTCCTGGATTTTTTTATCTCTCTTTTTCTCAGCTTCCTCTTTTTCCATAACTTTATCTTCTAGTTCACCTATTCTCTCCTCTGCCTCTTCAAGCCGAGCTGTGGTGGTTTCCATTTTGTTATGCATTTCGTTTAAAGCGTTTTTCAGCTCCTCGTGACTGTTCCTTAGTCCCTTGATCTCTGTAGCAAGAGATTCTCTGCTGTCCTGTATACTGTTTTCAAGCCCAGCGATTAATTTTATGACTATTATTCTAAATTCACTTTCTGTTATATTATTTAAATCCTTTTTGATCAGCTCATTAGCTGTTGTTATTTCCTGGAGATTCTTCTGAGGGGAATTCTTCCGCTTGGTCATTTTGGATAGTCCCTGGCGTGGTGAGGACCTGCAGGGCACTTCCCCTGTGCTGTGGTGTATAACTGGAGTTGGTGGGCGGGGCCGCAGTCAGACCTGATGTCTGCCCCCAGCCCACCGCTGGGGCCACAGTCAGGCTGGTGTGTGCCTTCTCTTCCCCTCTCCTAGGGGCGGGATTCACTGTGGGGTGGTGTGGCTCGTCTGGGCTACTTGCACCCTGCCAGGCTTGTGATGCTGGGGATCTGGCGTATTAGCTGGGGTGGGTAGGCAAGGTGCTCGGGGGCAGGAGGGGCAGGCTTAGATCGCTTCTCCTTAGGTGATCCACTTCAGGAGGGGCCCTGTGGCAGCGAGAGGGAGTCAGATCCGCTGCCGGAGGTTTGGCTCCGCAGAAGCGCAGAGTTGGGTGTTTGCGCGGAGGGAGCAAGTTCCCTGGCAGGAACTGGTTCTCTTTGGGATTTTGGCTGGGGGATGGGCGGGGGAGATGGCACTGGCGAGCGCCTTTGTTCCCCACCAAACTGAGCTCTGTTGTCGGGGGGCTCAGCAGCTCTCCCTCCCTTTGTCCTCCAGCCTTCCCGCTTTCCGAGCAGAGCTGTTAACTTATGACCTCCCAGACGCTAAGTTGTGCTTGCTGTGGGAACACAGTCCGCCGGGCCCCTCCGCTTTTGCCAGCCAGACTCGGGGGCTCTGCTTGGCCGGCGAGCCGCCCCTCCGCCCCGGCTCCCTCCCGCCAGTCCGTGGAGCGCGCACCGCCTCGCCGCCCTTCCTACCCTCTTCCGTGGGCCTCTCGTCTGCGTTTGGCTCCGGCGACTCCGTTCTGCTAATCCTCTGTTGTTTTCTGGGTTATTTAGGCAGGTGTAGATGGAATCTAAGTGATCAGCAGGACGTGCGGTGAGCCCAGCGTCCTCCTAAGCCGCCATCTTGCCGAAAGTCCGCAGTTAAAATTCTATTTTACTTAATATTAAATAAGCTTTAGAGTTAGTTTTTATTATTTTATCCATGTTTACAGATACTCATAGAGGTTGTTATTTGCCAGAGAGGCCACAGAGTCGGTTAAGTGTAGAGCCAAGATTGGAACTCAAACAGACTGATTTCAAAATCTAACTTTCAGGTCTTTCCTTCCTTCTTTCCATCCTTCCTTCTTTCCTTTCTCTTCCCTTGCTTCTATTTTCTTTCTTTCTTTCTTTCTTTCTTTCTTCTTTTCTTTCTTTCTTTCCTCTTTTCTTTTTTCTTTCTTTCTTTCCTCTTTCCTTTTTTCTTTCTTTCTCTTTCTTTTTTCCTTCTAATTGTCTTTGAAACCACTGCCATACAACCTTTGAAACAAGCATCAGTACAGCATGAAACTAATACCTTTTAAAAATCTTTACTATTCAGTAAAATTATGATAACATGAAGGAGAACCTCATATTTATATTTATAAAGTATTTTATATCTTCCCTGGTGAATTCATTAAAATGCTGCTTATAAAATGGCAAGTTTTTTTTTTCCTGTGACAGACTTAATTACTCAGTAAAAATGGGCAAAAAGTGACAGCAATACATCAATAAACTGTCCAATCATCACATACATCACATACACATCTTCCTGTAGAAAATAGCCAGGAATTGGTAGTACTTCACTTGGCATGTGTGGGGACCTACCTCTGGGGATGCATCCCTTTTCCCTTTCATATTATTATGTAATTGTAATCTGCTAAAACAGAAATCATTCAAAGAATCCTTGAGGGGGAAAAAGCATTTACAAAAGGGAGAACTGGAATGAGGCTTGGAGTATAAAGAGAGGTAGGGCAATCTCATTCTTGCTTGGATGATAGAGGTGATTTGGAGACTCACTACGTGCACCTGGACTGATCCTAGTGCCGGCTGGCAGACCCACTAACACTACTGACTGAATCCCTGGCTTAGTGCCCCTTCTCCTCTTCCCCCACCTCTTAGGGCCCAGGGCTGTTGACTTCCTTCATAACATCTCATGAAAGATTTGTTGTAGAAGACAGTATGTGTTGTTAGTATGTTTGGACTGCCATAACAAAATACCACAGCTGGCGTGGCTTCAGGAACAGAAATTTATTTTCTCCCAGTTCGGGAGGCTAGAAGTCTAAATTCAAGGTGCTGACAGGTGTTGGTTTGGATTCTTCTGAGGCCTCTCTCCTTTTTCAGATGGCTGTCTTCTTGCTCTATCCTTACATGGTCTTTCTCCACGTGGTCCTTACTGCTGTCTTCTCAGCATGTCCTAATTTCTCTTCTTATAAGGACTCAGATGAGATTGGATTAGATCCCACTAAGGGCTCATTTTAATCTAAGTAACTTTGTAAAGATCTTGTCTTTCTAAGTAGTCACGTTCTGAGGTACTGAGGGTTAGGACTTCAACATATGAATTTTGGGGCAACACAATTTAGCCTGCATATATCCACAAACCACTGATTTTCCATATGCATATCACATATTTTGTAAGTCATGTGTAATATGGAGATCAATATAGATTTTTAAAACTCTTGCTTAAATCTCATCTGTGTTATTTGTATGTGTGTCTGTATATCCTTAATATACACTTAATATGCATTTGTATTTTTAATATACACTTATCTTTAATATGCATTATCTTTAATCTTTATCTTTAATATGCATTTGTATATTAAATATATATGTATATCTTTACTATACATTAAAAATATAGGAACTCATATTATATATTAAAACACAAATGAATTCTGTGAGCTGCCAGACCAGGTGAATGCTAAAAGCATCACATTTTCAGAGTATTGTATAAGTAATTTAAGACGAAGATAACTTTTTACACCATGTTAAGAACTGAAAAAAAAATAATTTAAAAATAAACAAATAGTTCATCATCAATTCGGTCCTTGTTTTCTCTAGGGAGGGAACTCTGCAGAGTTACTTTTTGCCAGCTTATGCTCTGGGGTAATGTTTTTAGTTCTGAAATTCTTCTGTACAAGCCTCATGGGAAATGCCCTAGCAGGAAGCAGGTTATACTAAATCCTCATGTGTTGTATGCACTTTGGCTCTCAAGGTTCCAAGGAATGGAGTTCGCCTTAGAAAGAGATTGTACTGTAACCTGGCATGTCCCAGAATTATACATTACTTCCCTGTTGTTCAGCCTTTAGCCCAACTTGAGATGGTGCTTGATGTGCAATGCTGCTGTTTGCTTCAACAGAGTATCAGGTGCATCATGTAAATAAATTACAAGTGGGAACCTAATGTTTGTACTGATTTTCCATTGCTTACTATCTGAAGGAAATAATAGAAACATATGTTCCCAAGCCTATTGCTCAATATATTCACATAGTGATGTTAAAATGTTTGGTTAGGAAATCAATACTGTTATACTAAGCATCAAGTATAGTAAACTAGAAGAATTGCAAGAAGCTGTGAACTCGCTTAAAATCAATGCGTATTCAAACCAGGGAGTAACAAAATAGATAAAACTACAACTTTAAATGGTAACCTAGGGAGAGTTAACCAGCATCCTAGCTTTTGCCACTGCGGGGAGAATCAATGAAACATACAAACAAATAATAAAGCAATTCAATATTTCAGGTAGCATTAAGATTCATCTGTAGTAAATTTGAGGACAATGACTACCATACGGTATTGGCAACCATATTAACAAACTTCTGCGCATTGAATATAATACCTTGAACAGAAAATAAATGAGAACAAGAGATTTAGAACTTTACTTGGCAAGAATAACTGGATTAGGATAAAAGATGGAAACATATACTACTGTATTTTATGGTGATTTTACTTAAATGTTGGAAATAAGACATATAAGATTGCCCTCCAAAATTTAAACTTTAAAATAAGCATCCCATGGGTTGCAGCATACGTATACTAAATTGCTTACGTCTAAGACTAGACTCTTAACCTAAAGGAATGAATAACATATTTATTGTAGAAATGTGTTGTTCAAAATAGAAGTTACAGAGTTCATCCAAAAGTCATTGCTTAGACAATTGTCCCTTACTGGTCAGTGGTCCATGACCTACTGGAATAATGAGGTGAGGTGGCTTCAGCAAGCCAACTTTGAATCAAGCCATCTGGGTTCAATTGATGATTTGACTACCACTTACTATTCTGTGACATTAAGAAAGTATTCAATGTCCTCGCCCTTACTATCTTATTCTGTCATAAAGATTTGATGAAAATTGAAAGGACTTACCCATGTGGTTAATAAAGATTGCCACATTGCAAGGTGTTAAAACTGTTATTATTACTAGAAAGATCTCTCTAATTGGTGACTGGTGCAAAATTTTACCTTGACTGTCACTTCCTTCAAAAGGCTTTATTTATCCATGCTATCCCAGGACTTCCACCCTTGTCATTGTCTTTTTCAGTCTATTACTCAATTTATTCACAATATCTATAAACATATCTTTCTTTGTTTTTTGGGAGAAGGTTCTTTTCTTTTTTAGAAAACCAGCCTTTCACTGAAAAATAAAGCATCTTTTAAAAATATTTTTTAAGTTTATTCATTATTTATTTGAGAGAGAGAGAGAGAAAAAAAGAGAGAGAGAAGGAGAGCCCATGCAAGCTGGGGAGGGGCAGACAGAGGAGGGAGAGAGAGAATCCCAAGCAGGCTCTGTGCTGTCAGGGCAGAGCCCAATGAGGAGCTCAATCTCACAAACTATGAGATCATTACCTGAGCCAAAATCAAGAGTCAGATGCTTAACCAACTGAGCCACTCAGGCACACTGAAAAATAAAGCATCTTGAAAGCACACATTGTTTCCTTCCCTTAATATAAAGCCTGTCACATAGTGAGCACTCAATAAACACTAGTTGAATGGATGTATAAATGCAAGATGTTAGTAGCCAATATACTGTGTGCATTTATATGTATTGACCCAAGATCATCTCTGTTTTGAAAATGATATAATGGATTTTCTTTTTTTTGTTTTTAATCTTTATTTATTTGAGAGAGAGAGAGAGAGAGCGAGTGGGGGAGGAACAGAGAGAGAGGGAGACACAGATCCAAAGTAGGCTCCAGGCTCACAGAGCCTGATGCTGGGCTACAACCCATGAACCACTAGTTCATGACCTGAGCTGAAGTCAGACGCCTAACTGACTGAGCCACCCAGGTGCCCCTGTAATGATTTTCTTAGCCTAACATCAGCACATGTTTCCCAGGTGATAGCCATTTTCATTTCATTGCAATAAGTGATTAAGTTCGAGGGCCTGACAATGTTTTCATTTCAAATTCCTCACAGAGAATAGATAGATATTTAGCAATTTGAGATATGCACTATTTTTGCTTCTGATTAGTTTTCATTAACTCTGAGAAGAAAAATGAATAATCTGTAATTTTCAACTTGAATTTTGTCAAATTTGTTAATGTATGTTGCTTGGACAGTGGGTGAAGCTAGCTGACCAGCTTTGAGCCTTTTTTCCAACAGAAAAACTCTTCTGTAGATATGCACATGTCCCTTACTGAAGAGATTATTATCAAGTGAGAGCTAAAATTTTAATACACA
Source organism: Prionailurus bengalensis (assembly GCF_016509475.1). Taxonomy (NCBI): domain Eukaryota; kingdom Metazoa; phylum Chordata; class Mammalia; order Carnivora; family Felidae; genus Prionailurus; species Prionailurus bengalensis. The sequence goes on from NC_057347.1 coordinate 32,227,791, forward strand.
TTGAAGTTTGGTCCAAACTGGATATGGACCAAATCCAGTCTGCCACCTGTTTTAGTATGTATGGGTCATAAGCTAAGAATAGTGTTTACATTTTTAAATGGTTAAAAAAATTAAAAGAAAACTAATATTATGTGACACTTAAAATTATATGCAATACAAATTTCATTATCTGTAAATAAAGTTTTATTTAAACACAGCCACACCAACTTGTTTATGTATTGCCTATGGCTAATTTTGTGTTACAATGACAGAGTTGAACAATGGCAACAGACATCCCATGGACCACAAAGCCTAACATATTTAACATCTTAAGTAAATATTTACAGAATATTTGCAGAACAACTGTGCTAATCCCTCAGTGTATACATAAAGAAGACACAGGACTACTGTTGGAAATGAAACTCTAGAGAAGGTCAGAATTATTTATAATTCATGAATTTAGGACCTTGCAAATGTCCCAGACACTCTAGGATATGTAGCAATAATGATAAGGCAGAAACAGTGGTATAGACATTAGCCCATTCCTGTGTCAATGACAAAAGAATTGGAGACTATATCATCCTTCCAAATGACTTTTACATGAGCTCACCTCACTATTCCAATGCTTTGTTTATGTTTATCTACATGCCTTAGAGAGCTGAATTTTTTATTTTTCTAGCCTATGTACAGGTTATATTCAGCAGATACCAAGTTTATTATTGAAGGATACGCAAACAGTGTGGCTACAACTTGAGAAAATTCTCAGGACTCAATGTCCTAAAAACCTGTATAGCATTGAGTTCAGAGCAGTCTTTTGAGACATTCAGATTAAAAAAAATTAATATCTGATGAATACCAAAGCATAAAAAAGCAGCAAAATTGTGTCAATTTTGAGTCTTCGCACAAGTAAGATAAGCAAGAACTTATTGTCATTTTGATAGTGAATAATTGTAAATGGTTAAGACTCATGATTCTTTGGTAGAGATCCATACTTTTTTTTAGAGAACAGGTACATACGTGTACTTATTTTACCAAATAAAATCACTTGACTATTATTTTCTAATATTTGAAAAAACATTTTTTAAAGCTCCAGGTTCTTAAAAGCGCAAAGTCTGAAATAACAAAAAACTATGAAATTGGTAATTCAACTATTTTTCTGCCAAAATAAACTTCAGTACCCTAGCATGTGTCCTGACCTAAAAGAGTCGTCTTTTCTTCTCTTAGAATGCACTCTTGCTTTCTCTCTGTGTCTCTGTTTTTCTTTTCTTTTTTTTTTTTTTTTGTTTGTTTTGTTGTTGTTGTTTCCTCTCTGGCTGTAGCTTAGTGTAAGCGTTCTTTTTGAAATAATCAATGACATTTGCCATGTATCTAATTATAGAATTACAATAACTGAATTTATAATTAGTGAGGACAGCCTCTACTTTATTCACTTTATGAAGACTCACAAATCATTTTACCAGAAGCACCACTTTAAATCTTTGATCGAAACACTCTTTTCTACAAAGTGACGATACATAGATTGCCATCTATTTTGAAAATGATTTGTGGGGTCTCAGAAGAGCAATAATGTAAAAACAAACATGTGGCAATTATGAATTCAGTTCTTGTAATGCTGTAATTAAATGTACATTTTATGGAATTAAATGATAAAAATTAAGAAAAAAAGTTATCTTCATCTTTTTTTTAAGCAAAAAGAACTTTCTGTACAAATGAAATTTTATACACAATCTGATATACAAGACTGATGAAAGTAGGACTGTTTTGCTTGAAATACAGCAGGGTTACCACAGCCTTATCCCAGCTATCAACCTAAGGCAATCTGTAGAACCAAAGGGTTCAGCATTACATAGTATTAAATCACCAAACTAAAGTAATCCACTGTAATCCTATTTGCCATGTGGAAAGTATTATACATAATATCAAACAAAGTCAGCCTTTTTTTTTTTGGCTGTTTCTTTTTATTATCTGTTCCCAAAACTTTGTATCTTTTTAACTCGAGATAACTCCCACTGCTGTGATGGAAGGTATATATCTCTGGACTCCTTCAGTGTAGTGCAGAGATGACCCAACATTTTGTATAAAGACCCAGGTAGTAAATGTTTTAGGCTTTGCAGTCCATACAGTATCTATTACAAATACTCAACTCTGCCACCATAGTTCAAAAGCAGCTATAGACTATATGAAAAAAAAAATGAGTGTAGCTGTGTCCAATAAAAATCTATGTACAAAAATACTCAGTGAGGCATAACATCAGCAAAAATGGCAGAGTAGGTAATTCCAAGGGCTTTCCCTCCACAAAAACACCAAAAAAAAACCAAGCAAAAACTGTCAGGATAAACTTTGTCAGAACACTGGCAAATATTCAAAGGTTACAGCAACCAACTGAATGCTGAATCAAGAAAAAAGCAATTTAAAAATGATAGGAAATCTTTCAGACATTTTTACTTTCTTGTATTCCATCCACCTCCCTAGCTCAGGACAGTCTTGAAGATAACAGCCCATGTCTGTGTGTAGGGCTCTGGCCCTAGGTTATGGAGGGAGCAAAGCAGACATTATCCTCAAGGAATTGTGGTTGTCTGTTTTGACCCATCTGAGACTACCTGAAGGAATGACACAAGATATTTGCCCTTGTTTTACCAAATTCAAAATTCTCAGAGCAGAAAAACAACCACATAGAGAACATTCCTTGAAAACACAGCAAAACAAATGAAAAACCCAGCATCCCCTGCAGGTTACAGTTGAGGCAAATAATAGACATGCAGAAGCCTGAAAGGAAAAGCTGAGAAGAGAGTAAAGAAATTCCAAAGAAGCCCAAGAAGGCAAAGGAGGGAGGGAATTGAAAAGCACCTACATTTTAGGGAATTTAGAAAGCTACATGCAAGCCCAAAGCAAGACACACACTCAGAAAAGACATGAGAAAATCCTAAACTTTCACCTCAGGCTAATCCCTAGGCTCAGAGGAGCAGGAAGTGAAAACAGGCCTTGTAAATGGCCTGGCTAAGCAGTGGAGTAATGCTCCAACACAGAGCAAATATGCCAAGATCAAGAGAATTTTTTCTCTTTTCTTTATTTTTCTTCATTTTTTTGGCTTTAGTTGCTTGAGGAGAAAATATCTGTAAAAACACTAGCTAAATCAGAGAATTCATAGAGCACATGTGACACAGAACACAGACTTTATGAAAACAGTTTGCAAAATTCACTCAGCAAAGAAACTACTATAACCCACAGAAGGCAATAAAAGCAAACCCTGGGGAGGGGTAAGAATCCAATTTCCAGAATTACCACATTATAATATTAAAAATGTCCAGTTTGCAACAACAATATGAAAAGAACAAGAAACTATGGCCAATCACAGGAAAAATTAACAGAAACTGTCCCCAAGGAAACACAGACAGTGGACTTACTGGATACAGGCTTTAAACCCATGATCTCAAATATACTCGAAGAACTAAAGAAAATCATGTACAAAAAGCTAAAGAAAACCAGTAGAAGTATATACACACACACACATATATATATACACATACACACACACATATAGAAAATATCAATAAAGAACAGAAATTACAAAGAAGGCAAGTAGCAATTCTGGAGCCAAAGAATTCAATACCTGAAATTAAAAATTCATTAAAGAATTTCAAGAGCAGATTTGAGCAGGCAGAAGGGAAAAAAAAATCAGCAAACTTGAAGATAGGTCAATCAAAGTTATCCAATATGAGTTGCAGAAGGATCAAAGAATGAAGAAAAATAAACAGAACTAGGACACATGTAGGACACCATGAAAAATGCCAACATAGACATAGCCGAAGTCTCAGGACTTGAGGAAGAAAAAACAGCAGAAATAATTTTTGGGAAATAATGGGTGAAAACTTCCCAAATTTGATAGAAGACATAAATCTACAAATCAAAGGACCTCAATAAACACCGAGAAAGATAAAAACAATGATACACACTGAAGTAGATAATCAAATTGCCAAAAGACACAGAATTTTGAAGGATAACGAAAGAAGCAATCCATCACCTACAAAGGATCTTCAATAAGATTAACAGAATTTCTCAGTGGAAACCAGTGGGGTCAGAAGGCAATTGCTTAATAAGGGCAGAGTTTTCTTGGGGGATAATGAAAATGGTTTAAACATGACAGAGGTGGTGGCAACACACTGTAAATTACTAAATGTTATTAAATTGTACACTTTAAAATGTTACATTTTATGTTACATGAATTTCATCTTACTAAGAAAAATAGTAACACCAACAAAAACACAATAGTAAGGTAGATTTGGCTTGTAGACATGGTTGGAGGACCCCTGACTGAAATTCCATTTATACATATACGGAATTATGTATCTTTACCTATATAGAGATTCCTAAATAAGAATGTTTTGGAACTATATTTCAATTTTTAATTTATTCTGCTTCTGTTCTAGCAATACTATTAAGTTAAATTTTAATGATCAAATATTCAGTGTGACTTCTGAAAGATAATGGGTTGATATGGTTTAATGAAACAATGGCTATGACCATTATGCTCCCACTTTATATTAGTGCTCAAGTTACTACAGGTGCCACTATAGTCTAATTAATGTGGTATTGTGTAAATGACTATGGCTTAATTAATGTGTTTAGAATTTTCCTTATATGAAGGAACATAAAATATGCTAACATTTGGATAGGTTATAAAAATAGCTCTGTACTTGTCTTTAAAACTTATGACCCTTTGTCTGTAAATTTTCCATAACCTTTGACCAAATGTGGTCAAATCTTTTCTAAATGCTTATAGCATGTTATCTTTTCTACTTTCTAAGAGGCAAATATCACGTTCTGGAAAATTCAAGTTTCCTAGGAGCTCAACAAATAACAATTTTCTTCTCTTTATCCCTGTTTGGAATGAACAGTTAAATCAGGAAGAAACTGTAATAATTCATTTAGATGTAATAGTATTTGAGAAGTAGATTTAGAGGAAATAAAATTTGAATAGTTCTTAAAGATTTTTTTCTAGTTTTTTTTATACAAAGTAGAAAGAAGCACAGATTTGGAGAGAACAGAATTTAAATATAAGAATATAGCTCCTCTCTTTCTTTAAACATAAATAGTACTTTAGCTACATAAAATCTTTGAGAACATAAAATTATAGAAACATCTGAACACCTACCCGTAACATATATTTATATTTCTTAAAGCAAAAATTATATGGATGCAAAAAGAAAACCAAATAAATCATACCACAGATGTCATTGCCAACAAATGAATATTTAGGATTCATACTCCTGCTATTAAAGAAATATATCGTTATATTCTTTAGAAGTTTTTATTCAAATTTACAGGTTTTTGTTTTTATTTTGAATATATCCAGTGAAATAGAAAGCAATTATGCAATGGCTTTATTTTATTTAGTACACTCAAGCATCTTGTGAGATTATTTTAACAATTTAACAAGCAATTTCAAAAATGTGGTTTAATAACATATTTGCATATTCTACCTATGTGTTTCAGTTCTTCTCCTATCTTCACAAGTTAGAAACTGATGTATTGATCAAAAATTGATTGGTCATGAGGCGCCTGGGTGGCTCAGTCGGTTAAGCATCTCGGCTCATGTCATGATCTCACAGTTTGTGAGTTCAAGCCCCGCATCAGGCTCTGTGCTCACAGCTTGGAACCTGGAACCTGCTTCACATTCTGTGTCTCCCTTGCTCTCTGCCTCTCCCCCACTCATGCTCTGTCTCTGTCTCAAAGATAAACAAACATTAAAAAAGAAAAAAATAAATTGGTTGGTCATAAGATACATGCTTGGTCACAAGTCAAAGAGATGATATTCTAGCAACTCCAAATAGCTTGTTTTTCGCTGTATTAATTACTATTTATTATTTGTACAATTTATTATTTGTACAATTACTTATTATTTGTACAATGTTTACAATTACAATTTATCATTTGTACATACATTGGAAGTATGTTCAGTGGTTCTCAGGCTTCCTCCCCAGCCGCTAGACCCATGTCCTTAAAAATTAGATAAATCTTCATAGGATGTTTGGTACTCTAGTACATTCCTGCATGGAACAGTACAGAACTTCATACTAAGATGGACAAATGCACGTGAGCTTCTCAGCCTTCTTTCCAGGTTCTCAAGATTATGATATAAAATATAAAAGTGGGGGATTGATTGTTTATTTATTTATTTATTTATTTATTTATTTATTTTATTGGTCCAAATGGAAACCAGGGAGGGTGCAGCCTACTTATTAGAATTTTGAGAAATATTTACAACAAATGATAGCAATAGGGAAGAATTAAATGTTGAACTGCTCAAAGCCCCAGCTACATAGGAAGAATAGAGTAAGTTTCTGTAAAACTTCATGAGCCCCTCATAATTATTCACTATATGGTTTCATTTCATGTTATGATTGCTGAATGAATGTGAAAGTCACGACTATGGAACTACTCTTCAAAGTAGCAGTCAAAGCAAATGAAGAATCCAGGGATTGGCACTATCTCCTGATTTGAAAGTTTTATTAATCGGAGGCTGCAAAAGTAGGTCTCCTTCAGGAGTCAGGAATTATAACAAACAGAAGATTTGGTGGCAGTAGCTTCAACTAGCAAAGGTATTATAAGGGTAAAAAATGAGGCTACCTAGCAAGGAAACCCAGGATTTCAATGGTTATTTTGCCTGTGGAATCAGTTATCCCTTAAGCTGTTAAAGAGTAGGGGTATCCAGTGAGTGAATAATAAATATAAATGTGTCCTTTTAGCTTAATCATATATTTATGAAAAAAAATCTATTGAAAATGAACTAATACAAGTCCACTTACTAGGGTAATTACAAGGAAGAAACTAAGAGAGCAGGGATAAAATACAAATTACATTTCAGAATGGTGAAAGATTCACCAGTTATATTTCTATAATTCTCCTAGAACTCAAGGAAAAAATTAATAATAAACAAAGAAATACCAAACCACATGGAAAACAGCACGTGGCAATCCAGTGAGATTGCAAACTATTGAGAAAAAATATATCAAAGGTATTGAGGAAAATAGAAGTCTATTTGACCAACAGGTAGTTATTTAAAAGTATATCCAAGGGAGCCTGAGTGACTCAGTCAGTTAGGTGTCTGACTTCGGCTCATTTCACGATCTCACAGTTTGTGGGTTCAAGCACCACACTGGGCTCTGTGCTGACAGCTCGGAGCCTGGAGACTGCTTCGTATTCTGTGTCTCGCTCTCTCTCTGCCCCTACCCTCCTCATGCTCTGTCTCTCTTTCTTTCTCAAAAATAAATAAAACATTAAAAAAAAAGTATATCCAGACATGGCTGGAAGGGTTTCAAGATAAAGAATCTTATTATTGTCTTCATAAGAAAAATATCAATCATGGAAGAATAGTAAGATGATTAGAAAACAAGACATCTTAAGCTTTTTCTTAATAATATCAAAAAGAAGAGAACAATGGAGAAATCATATAAATAACTTTGAGCTGAAAATATATTGGGGCTTGTAGTGTGGTACATGGATCATTTGGGAAGTTGTTAGAGATGCAGAATCCAGGTCCTGACCCAGACGTACCAAACCATAATCTGCATTTAATGAGATTCCCAAGTGATTCATGTGTACATTCATTTGAAGAAACACAGCACTCGATTATGTTTGTATGTATGTGTGTGTGTGTATTTGTACATTGATTCTATGCTTAGTCAATTGATTTAGAATTCATTCTCAAAGGTAAACAACTCCATTGGAAATTTTCAAAGTAGTAATATTATAGAAATATTCTGTTGGGATAATGTTCAACATAGGTTATTAAAAAGGAAACAAAACAAATTGAAACAAACAAAACCTTGCATGATTGCCAATTCATTCCCTTTATATTACAGACTTAAGTTCTTTATTCTTTCTCTGAAAATATTTTTCCTGAAAGAAGCATCCCACTACCTATATTTTAGATTGTATTTGAAAAACCATGTGGATTTAAGAGTTAGAAGAAGTTGTATGTAAAACTTATCACATTCTGTTTTTAGAACCAAGGGAAATAATTCCAAGAGAATAAAAAAATGCATTTCAAGGATTGCATGACATATCATGAGGCTAGCTGAAAATTAGTCCTTCATTTTGTGAGGTATTCAATATGTTAGTATACAAAGACGTGCTATTCTTGCTCCTGGTTTCTTATCATAGAAAGATTACGACTTATTGAAAAACATTTTATGTTAAAATATGAATGCAATTTCTATGTTAAAGAAATAAGTTTAAAGATGACCAGAGAAGAATAGTGATGCCTCTGAAAATATACCAAGACATCAATAGCCCTTACTCTCAGACATGCCATTAGTGTTGGCTTTATTTTGTTTTCATTAATGTAACATTAAACCATGAGAGTATACAAATTTATATATTCATATATTGATTTATTCAATCATTCATTGACTCACTCAAAACTGCTAAATACCATTATTGTGTAGATTTAGAATTAAATTAGCCTATAGTCTGGTATAATTTCATTGAGACTATAATCAAGATAGTGCTGTAAAACTCCTCCAGCAATTTTCTGAGATTCTAAATATCACCATATCATCTAAATATCATCATATAAAGGGTATGGATTTCAGTCGTGCTACTCAAGAGAAGACCTCAGTAGATAAACTTACAGCGGTAATACCAAAAAATGCATCCCCTCACCCTAAAAGTGACACAGGAGTGGCACACTAATGTAATTATTCAGACTGCTCATAATTTCTTCCGTGCTTGTGTGTATGCGTATTACCAATAGAACTCAGCTCCCTTCTGACACCATACTTACCCACTATGCCTTGTACAACAGTATATAAAAGCTTCTCTCTACAGAGTTGTCTATATCAATGACCCTAATTTGCAAATCCCTTATGAATAAAACATAATCACTTTTTTTTTGCAAATTGTATAATCTATTTCCTTTTAAACATAACTTAAGTGTTTTATTTGGTTCATTAAAGATAGATATGTTTTGCTGTCAAGTAGTTTTCATTCCACTGAGTGAAACAGATCATTAACATGATTAAAACAAACCAATAACACAATAATAACAATAACACCCATGAATTGTTATATAAGGATAAATGCTATGTAAAAAGGGGCAGGAAAAGTGAGAAGATGTGACAGCTGCAGTCAGTCAGGAAGGCTTTACTGATAACTTTATATATAAATAAAAACCTGACAAGGACACCTGGGTGGCTCAGTCAGTTAAGCATCCAACTCTTGATTTCAGCTCAGGTCATGATCTGAAGTTCATGAGATCAAGCCCTGTGTCAGGCTCTGCCACGGCAGCTCAGAGCCTGCTTGGGATTCTCTCTCTCGCTCCTCCTGCACACACTCTCCCTCTCTCTCAAAATAAATAAATAAACATTTAAAATAATAATAATAATAATAATAATAATAATAATAAAGACCTGACTGGAGTGAGAGAATAGCCATATAGATATCTAGTGGAATAGCATTATAGACAGAGGACTGGCAAGTGCAAAGGCCCTGAGGCCCTGAAGAAGGACCATGTCTTTCATGTTAGAGGAGTAGAAATTGGGATGGTGTAGGTGAATCAAAGAGAAAGGAAAGCTACCAGTATTTCTCCATCTCTTAATTCTGTTTTCATTTGTGTTGCAATCATTCTCAAGTAGATTTCTGCAAACATTGCCATTGACAACAACAGAACTACCTCTTATTATATTAATAATCTGAGTAGAAACAGAACTTCCTCTTCCAAATATTTCTAGCAAAAGTAGGTGAATGGCTTTTATTGACCCATCTGGAGTCAAGTGGTCACCTTTGAATCAATCACATAACAAGGATGTTAGTTCTCCAACTGGCTCAGTTTCTTTGTGGCCAGAGGGTGAGACTCACCCATCCTGCACTGTGAAACCAGAGTAGAGGTAGGTGAGTCCACAACAAAAAATCAAGTGGCTATTTCTGTTTTGTTTTTTAAAGTTTATTTATTTATTTTGAGGAGACAGAAAGAAAGAGGGAAAGAGCATGAGCAGGGAAGGGGCAGAGAGAGGAGACAGAGAATCCCCAGCAGGCTTCATGCTGTTAGCATGGAGCTCGAACCCACAAAAACCTTGAGATCATGACCTGAGCCAAAATCAAGAGTTGAACACTTAACTGAGCCACCCTGGCATTCCTCAAGTAGTTATTTCTTAAAGTAAAAGGAAAGTAAACTAGTCAGGACCAACAGAAAATGTAGACTTCACACTATTACTGTTTTAAATATTCCCCTGACAGCATGTTAAAATGAGACAGTTGGCCAATGAGCCACTGAATGCACTTTTTAATCTCCATTTTGTCAATAAAAATATAATAAACAAATAAATGGGTAAGAAAAGTGCGTAACTAAATTAATAGTTATACATATACATAATTGTCTATAGGTCCAAATGATAAAATCAAACACAATTTATTCATTGAGTTAATGGTTTAATTGTATTGAGATAAAGATAGCTTATATATAAAAGATGTATGGCATGGTTTATGAGCTTTAATTTATGCAGCTGTGGGATCTTGGTTAGGAATATCTCCTAAAATATATTACATTTGGATTTTAATCTCCACTAGATATCCTAGCACAGGGGTTGAATATACGAAGAGTGTCAATGAGATATGAAGCAGTGCAGAACTGAACAAGGTATATTAAATCTAAAGAAGAGCTAGAATTGTGGAGACGTTTTATCAGTGTCCTACTTATTGTCTGGATTCCAGTTTTATTAGAGTTGCCTAAAATATTTTAGATGTTCCAGATTTTTAAGTGTCAGAGTAATATTTGCAAATTTCAACACTCTTGCAAAGTAATGCTTATTAAAACCTAAAGGAATTGAATTACAGTAACTGTGGTAACATATACGGTATTCCTCATACCTAAAGCAACAACTGGCTTCCTCTTTTTATATTATCAAGATGTCCTTTCTCTTTAGAAATGTCTTAGCAGCTAAGAGTTCAGAGCTGCATCTCTGCAAATAATTAACACAGAATAACGGGGGAATATACAAACTCAGGCAGATTGCTCTCATTTCCTTCCATCATTCCTTTATGAATGTCTAAAGGCTGTAATGCAGGCAGTGGCTCACTCAGAAATTAGTTGTGCTCCAAAGATCGAGTATACATAATTTTGCATAATAGGGATTTTATCATCTAGAAATGATTTATTACAGGTGACCAGCTTTGCAGATTAGCCAATAATCATATTAATGTAAATTTGTTGAATACCTAATTTCTGCCAGACACTCTTCTGGGCGCCAGAGATATAGCAATAAATCAACCAGACAGAAACTTCTGACCTCTTAGAGCTTCCATTCTACCAGAGTGAGATAGATAGTAAACAAGTAAATAAAACAGTATCTCAGGTGGGAAAAAAAAATAAAGCAGGGAAGAGTTTGAGGAAATGCAGTATTTTGTATGAAGAAACAAATAAACACAGGAAGAAAATACGCACTTTTAAAGACAAGGCTTCAAATACATTGCATAGTGCAAGGACTAATAAGGTCACAGTGGATATGAAGTAATTTTTACCTGCTGGTAGGGTTACTTCAAAACATTGAATGTTACTCTTTTGAGTAGTTGATGTCTGCTTACACTTTGGGGGAGAGGGGTCTATTTTAAGAATATTTTCTATGTCTGTTTGTTTTAGGATATGTTTTACAAAGTGTATAGTGTTGGATATGTTTTTAATCAATATGTTCACTCTTATCCAAAGAGATGAATCTGTTTAAAGTTACCATTTACTAATACATTAGGACTGTTTTCATGTTCTGTGATTCATTAACCCTGATTTTTCTCTATGGATTTTTTTACTTTATCTTTTTTTCTGTATTTATTTATTTATTTATTTATTTATTTATAATATGAAATTTATTGTCAAATTGGTTTCCATACAGCACCTAGTGCTCATCCCAACAGGTGCTTTCCTCAATTGAGTGTTTTGGGGAGCCTGGGTGCCTCAGTTGGTTGAGCATCTGACTCTTCATTTTGTCTCAGGTCATGATTCCAGGGTCATGGTATCGAGCCCCACATCGGGCTTCACGCTGAGTGTGGAGCCTGCTTAAGAGTCTCTCTCTCTCTCTCTCTCTCTGTCCCTCTGCCGCTCTCCCCAGCTCGTACTCTCTCTCTCTCTCTCTCAAATAAAACATAATAATAACAAAAATAAAAACCAATAAATAAAATAGAAAATTGAGTGTTTTAAAAAAATTCCTCTTTTTTCTACCTTGGGAAGTAAAGAATATACACTTTATTTCTCTTCTTTCAAAGTTACCTTTAAAAATCTAGTAAGCATAATTAAAAGTTTATTCATTCTCTCTTCTACCACAATTGAAGGAATTAGAAATACTTTATCTCTGATCCATATTCTGTCTTGCCTGATTTCTGTCTGGTGTTTTCACTCTACCTTGGTTTTTCCCCTGGCAACAACATACACGTTATTACAATATTTGTATCATTAGTTTTTGTTTAGATTTATTTATAAGTAAATAAATAGTGTCTCTGCCCACCATTCCTCCTCATGGTTCAGTTCCTCCTATGGTTCCTTGTTTGTTTGCTTCCTCAAAGAATCTCTTTTAAATTTGTTTGAAAGACTGTGAGTGGTAAAATTTGGAGCTTATTTTTGTTTGAAAATATCTTTATTTCAAAATCTTTTCATTTGATGGATCAACTGTTTTCACCATTGTGGTCTAAAAGTTATTTTCTCTTAGTATATTTGGAAGGTAGCATTACGCCCTCTTCTAGCTTCCTAAAAAATTACTGAACAATCACATGGTCTTCTTGGCAAGTAGTCTATCTTTTTTTCCTCCAAGGCTCTGGGATCTTATATTTGTCTTTGCCATTATTCTTAACTATGATATGCCTACATGTGGATTTATTTATCCTGCTTAAGTTGTCTGTATTTCCTAAATCAGAGGATTCATTTAATTTTTTTAATTACGGAAAATTCTCAGAAATAACCTCCAAAAATATTGCATCTTTCTGATTTTTCCTATTATCCCCTAGAATTATTAATGGAGTTATAATTTATGATGTATCTCTTTTTAATTGTTCTCTCATATTATCTCTTTCTGATTCCCTGAGAGCTGTATCCTTGGTAATTTTTTAATACCCATCTTACAGTTCAGCAATCCTTGCAGCTAGATCCGACCTGCTCTTTCAATCATATATTGTGCTTCCTGATTCCAGTGAGTATAACTTGCATTTGTAGAATTTCTATTTTTTTCTGTTTGTTGTTCTAATCTGTTCTCATTTTACATACCATTTGGCATTTGTTAAGTTTCTGTATCTTTTTTATGTCTTTCGTTATTTAAAAAAATGTTTTGTATTACTCTACCTAATTCTGTTATTTACTGCTTCTGATAAGCACGATGTATTTTTCAAATGTTTTATCGTGAGCTCACATTTGGAGGCACTTCATCTGGGAATGTTCTTCACTCTTCACTGGTGATATGTTCTAGAGGATAGTTGTGTCTGTTACTGCAGTGCTGCTACTACCATATGGCCATTTACTAGTGTGAAGTTACCCGTATCTTCCAGAGAGTAAATTAAAACACAGAGTCCAGGGATGAGGAGACAAGTGACTTTAGATTTCCCGGGGAGATAGTATTTTCTGACAGTCTGATAGACAGTCATGCTGAGATAGTCAAATTTCCTGTGTCTTTCTACTATTAGGTAGATATTTCTAACATTACACCTTCACCAAAGTTCCTGAGTGCTATCTTCATACAGGGTTATTGGTTCCACTCCACATCTTGTGCAGTTCCATGGATTTATCTCTTGACACCCTCGTAACCACTATAATCAGCATTTTGTTTGTCAAGATGGTGAGATGCTAAAGAATATCCCATTGTATACCACCTTGTCTTTACCCATTCTTTAGCCATTCATTCATCTGTTGATGGGGTGGAATGTGATTATTGTCTTGATTGTGATGTTGGCATATGTCCCAACTCATCAAAGTGTACACATTAAATATGTGTAATTCTTTGTATATCAAGTATACCTCAGCAAAGCTGTTAAAAGAAAAAAGAAAGAAAAAAAGATGGTGAAATGCTCCCAGGGAAGTTACAGCATCTCCATCAGCTTATCTCTGGATATGTTTTTATTTCTTCTTTCTTTATTCTGTATTCCTTTTTTTTTCTTTTTTTTGTAAACCTAAGCATGCAAGTAAAAAGATATTTGTTATGTTTCAAGTACCAATCCTAGGTATTTTGCAACAGAACATATTTCAGGATTAAAAAAAAATTCTTCCATATTGCCATAATGACAACACACATTGTCACATAAAATCATACTTTATGACATGTTAGGGATCAAGTAGATGTCAGGAAATATCTGGGATACCATGCCTGAGAGTTAATCACCCAAATCTCAGTGTAAACATGAATCACTCAACTAAAATAATATTCTATAAACCCCACACATATTGGTCATGATGATAAAATGGAGAGAGGAAAGACAGTCATGGCTCCCGTCCTCTTTGGTACATTAGTAAATTAACTGAATAATCATGTAATTACATATATAACTAGAACTGTTATAAGTGCTGTGATAGTAAGGAATTTCCTGTAACAGTGAGGGTTATAAGCAGGAGTTAATAGGGAGCTAATGTTTAGTTTTGTTTTTCACTTTATCATGTGTGTAAAATAGGAGCTGATGTTGCTACCTATTACTATTTTGATGTTAGTACCACCCACTATTTCAAAGATCAAATGAGTTACTACATGGAGAGTACTTGGAATAGTGCCATGTATATAGTAAATACTGAGTTAGCACTGATCATTATTATTATTTAACTGTCTAATAATGCAGGGAAGGCTTTGTTGATTAAGTTTAGCCATGAAAAACAGTATGAGTTAACTAGGTAAATATCAGTTATTACTGTTTTTGTAACAGCCATATATTTCACCTTGGTCTCCAGTCAAAATAAATTTTAGTGGCTCACAAAATAGTTGTTTTTTGTGTGATTCTTTTCATTAAGAATCATGACTGTAGAGTTTGTTTGTTCTACATGATATTTATTGGAGACAACCTATTAATGTCTCCAATAAATAGCTACATTTGGTTGGCACCTACATTGAAATAAATGGTCTAAGAAACCTTCACTCACAAGTCAGTTGCATCAATACCCTTTCATGTAACCTCTTTCTCATTCTCTAATTGGTGTCTTACAATTCAATAGCCTAGTCCAAGCTTGTTTACACCATGATGGCTATCCTCCCCAGAGAATGTCCTAAGAGGACCAACACTAATGTACAAGAGCTTATTAGGCCTTAGCTTGCTAATTTCTATTTGGTCAAAGCAAGTTACTTGGCTAATCCAGAGTCAGTGTGGGAAGATCTGCAAAAGGATATCAATTCCAGCTGCCTGGTTTATGTGTGACCACCATGTAAGCATCTACCACTGTGAAGAAAGTAAAAGGTTTCAAGCACTTAGAAGTGTATGCACAAAGGTTCATAGACAGAGTAAAGGTCAAAATACATGAAAGAAGGCTAACATGGTGAAAGGTGGAATTCAGTGAGAATGTGGATTATGGAATGGTGCAATAATATAAGGTAGGACCCACACTCTGCAAAGCTTGTTAAGCATATTAAGGAACTTTGTCTTTATGCTCAGAGCAATGAATGGGAAATCACTGATGTGTGTTAAACAGGGAATGATGATAAAATTTTCAATAAAAATATCACTTTTTCTGTGATTTATAATATATATTTAAAGAAAGTAGAAAAAATTGTTTATGGGATATTTTATCCTTTCATTCAAAAGATATCGTTAATTACCTTGGTATAGATACAGAGAAATAGATAAATTCAAGGTGAGCTTTAAAAGTAATATTAGAAGATGTGGTAAGGAAAATGAAGATCTTACTAATTATGCCTAGGCTTCCATGTCCAATGACTAGATGGATAATGCTACTATTCAGTGAGACAGGAAATACTGAGAATAGGCCAAGTTCCGGTTATAAAAATATGAGTTTGCTTTTGGGCATGTTAGGTTTAAGGTGCCATCAAACCATCTTCGTGGGGATGTTAAATAGAAACTTTGAAATAAGAGTCTAGATCTCAAAAGAAAAGACTGGGTGTCTCAGTGGTTTGAGTGTCTGACTTTGGCTCAGATCATGACTATGGTTCATGAGTTCCGTAAGTTCGAGCCCCACATCAGGCTGGCTGCACTGAAGCTGCTGTCAGGGCAGAGCTTGCTTCAGATCCTCTGTCTCCCTCTCTTTGCCCCTCCCTCACTTGTGCACACACAAGTGCTCTCTCTCTTTCTCTCTCTTTCAAAAACAACTAAACATTAAAAAAATAAGAAGAAAAATGGATAAAGAATAGAATTGTGTTATCCATTCATATATAAATATGACCTTAAAGTGGACATGGGTAAAATTTATTTTGGGGAGCACTTAGAGAAGAACAAATTTTCACGGACTGGCATCCTGCCTGAAGCATTCCAACATTTAATTGTCAGGTTGATAGGTGCAAAGTAGAGAAGAAGGGTCTTGAGGGATAGGAGAAAAACTAAGAGTTTTATGTTACAGAAGGCAGGGAAGAGGAAGTTTCATCATTCTTGGTAAGAAACCATAGTATCAAAAAACAAGTAAGATGCATATAGGAAAAATATCCATTTATTTCAATGCCATAAAAGTCATTGGTGACTCAATCTGAGTTGTTCTGGTGATAGCCATGTTGGAGAGGACTGAGATTAGAGAAGTAAAAGATTTCTCCTTAAACCCCTTAACCTCTTTTGAGGTGTTTTGCTGTGGATGAAAATAATTGAAGCAATATCTGAAGGGAGTATGGATTTAAATGAGGATTGTATTTTATTTTTTATGAGAGGTAAATGAGAACATTCAAAAGCTAATTGTGTTGAGTGTGTATAATTATATGAGAGATCATGTAAGTTTCCTAAAAAAAAAAAGTGAGAATAATCTTGAACACTCCAAGTGCCAAATAAACTGTATTTATCAACATGACCATCATCACTGTAAAAAAGAAGAAAAAAAAACATGGATGGAAGCTTACTTTTATGAAATGAAAATATGAGGATGGATCCAGATGTAGATACTATTCAGATGAAAAGTTCCAATCAGATTACTTCTATTTTCTGTGTAAATTTGGATGCAAGTTCATTGACTAATAAATAATTCAGAGCAGAAGATGTAAATATTTAGGAAAACATGAGAATGTTGCCATCATGCATCCATTCACCAAACATTCATTGGGCACCTGCCATATGTCAAACATTAGTTACTGGAGATATCATGATGTGTAAAACCAGGTCTCTGGTAAAGTTTGATAAACACTCATCAGATCAAATTAATTCTAATTGTGATACATGCTCCCAAGGAAGGAGCATGCACTGCTATGAGCTCATATGACCAAAAACCCAACACAATAAGGAAGGTTGGTAAATGTTCCCTAAGTGTGTAACGTTTAGATTGAGATAAAAATAGGAGTTGACAACATGGAAGTCTTCTTCAATATCAATCCATTTTTATTACAACAAATACATTTAAAACACCGAATATCTTCAGACACGATGATGGGCTTTGGAGACAGAGGGGAGAGCAAAACATACTACATCATTCCCACCTGTCATGGAATGTTTTTCTATAGCAATGTAGGCAGATTTTGATCTTCCATTTCCTCTCAGAATGTTTATCTCCTGACTATCCACATGGCTTATTCTCTCCCTTCTTTCAGGTTTTAACCCAAGTGACTTTTTTTTTCTTTTCAGTAAATCTTTTCTAAATACTCCGTTACTTCTTGTCCCCCACCTTCCCTGTGTTTACCCACATTTAACATTCAATGTATTTTGTGTGTTTGTCTTCTATACTATCTGTCTCTCATTTTAGAATGAAAGACTCACAAGGTGGGTTTTTTTTTTCTATTTTCCTCACAGTTATATCCCTAAATTCCCCAACAGGGGTGGATGTAGAGTTGGTACTCAATAAATATTGATTGGATAAATAATTATGAATGCAATGGGCATTATGAAGGAAATTCTAGCAATTAAGTGGTAGAAGCAATACAAAAATATCTTTGTATGTAATCTTCATTTTAAGTATTCCTGCCATGATACTATATATTAGAATATCTCTAATACTCACAAAGATATCTACCATAGCAAAACTTTGCCTTATCCTTCCCTGCCCTTCTTCTCCCCATTTTATGGGCAGTTTAAGTGTAAAGGTGGCAGTTTAATTAACAGAACAAATACATAATGAACATTACATCCACAGAGTATAAGTCAAGGCTTAATCGTAGATTCCTATTATCATTCTATCTGTGCATCTTCATAAACACACAGCCAATGAAAAGGGACAGATAGATTGCTTATTCTAGGACCCCTCATATTGATCCCTAGTGAATTATCACCTGTAATTATAAATTACAGCATATTGCCCAAAAACTGGTCTCTTGGCAGAAAAATATCTGAATTTTTCATGGCAGAATCTCCCTGCTTTGCTCTGTTGCAACTATACTCTGTGTGCCCTGCAAACTTTAGCCCTGTGCTTCTTTTAGGGAATGCTAGAACTCAATTTCCAATATGTGTTTGGGAGGAAGGTTTTCCCCTCACAGCACCAAGCTGCTACAGTTCAACTTAATTATGATGCTGTCTACCCATGGATAGCCTCACATCCTACAAGTTAAGGGCTCAGTCCTAGAAGACTGCCTCCATCCCACTTCAGATGCCAGTATCAAGCCCAAGTTGTCACCTATGCTTCAGACTGACTGGCTATAAATCAGAGGTTCCCATGACCTTCTCCTTGAGTTTGATTAATTTGCCAGAGGAGCTCACAGAACCCAGAAAACTCATTTACTCATTAGATTACTGATTTATTATAAAAGGCTATAACTCAAGAACAGCCATATGGGCAAGGTGTGGGGTATAAAAATGTCAAACTTCCATGTTCTCTCCAAGTGTGCCCATTGTCCCCAAATCCTCATGTGTTCATCAACCCAGAAACTCTCTAAGTCCCATCATTTTGGGTTTTTATGGAAGCTTCATTATATAGGCATGGTTGATTAAACCACTGACCATTGGCAATTAAATGCAATCTTCAGCCTCTTCACCCTCCACAGAGGTTAGGGGGTGGGACTGAAGGTTCAAACTCTAATAACACAGTTGGCTCCACTGGCAGCCAGCCCCCATACTTAGGTGGGGTCCAGAAGTCATTCCATTAACACAACCAAAGACACTATTATAGATCTCAACACTTAGGAAATCCCAAGGGTTTAGAGCTGTGAGCCAGGATATATATGTGTGAGCCAGAATGAGCCAAGATATATATATCATACATATATATATATATATATATAATATCATATATATATATATATATGTCACATTATTGTAACTTATTTTGCCTACTTCTATGGAGTTTTTAATTAAATTAATAAATTTTAAAAATAGGGTTAAAAAACCTACTTTCACTATGTCCATTATTCTCCCAAACAGTTCGGTTACTCTAAGGTTTAGGTGCAATACCATATTATTTGCACCTCTTCAACCCACCCTAGATCTGGGTGAAATGATCCAATAACTGTTTTGCTATTTGTTTGTTTTTTTCCTCTCTTTAAGCTTTATGTCTAATTATATGTGTTTCAAGTCTATTTTCATCAGTGTACTATGGATCATATTATCTTATTCAAACCCCATTCCAAAATAACAAAATACTTTTAGGCAGTTTACAATAGGAAATGTTTGTTATGTTTCTTTTTATTAGCCCATGACACAAGTTGATTCCTGATCATTTTCTTCTGACCTTGGTCTTCAGGAATTCCAGAGATAAATTTCACTCAAATGTCCAAAACGGATCTCTTTGCTTCGCAACCAAAACATTACAGGAAGACAGAGTTAGGAATAGAGAGAAACAATAGCTTTATTGCTTTGCAAGACAAAGGAGGCTGCCACAGGCTATGGCCTTCAAAAACTGCAAGCCTGTCCAGAGGAAGGGGCTAGGGGGTTTTATAGGGAAAGCCAGGATCAAGTGGGGTTCTACCAGAATTATGTTTATGCTGCCAACCTCCTTAGTTGTTTTCAGGGTGGTGCTGGTTCCAGAAACTAAAAGCCAAGAAAGGAGTGAGGGAGGTTTGCAGAAGAGAGGGAAAAGATCACTTAGTTTAAAATCCAACCTCATTGAAGATTTTATGGAGTCATTTTGATTTTTGTTCAACTCTATGCTTTTAAGCAGTTTCAAAATACAGTAATATTGCCACATTTGATGTAATTCAGAAATGTTCTCCTGCATGATGTTCAAATCCCCTCTTTATCTTTCTTCACAAGGACGTCTTGCCAAATCACATGTGTTCTGCTCAGCATTTTACATGTATGATGTCATTTAATTCTCAAAAGAAGAATGTAAGAAAGTTTCTTTTATTAATAAGAACATTTATGTATAAATGTTAATAAGTAAACATATAAGGAAAACTACTTGTGCATATGTATGTGCATGTGAGTACATGGACATATTTGGGGGGGTTATACACACACATATTTACACACACACATTCCTAATATTGTCAATGATGTCTTATAAGTTTTGGGAGAAGTAAATAAAAAATAAATTCATAAGGAATAATTACTTTTCAATTTTGCATGGACTGACCCATTAGTTTGATAATGCATTATTGTCCACCTTTGATTAACCTATTGTTCATGATGCTAATGTATAAAAAAGTCTCCTTTAAAAAGTGACTTAAAATATGTCACCATTTTCATTTCTAGATGCTTCCGTGTTAGCCAAGTAAATTCAAGTGGACTTTCCATTTTCCATCCAAGTCAATCCAAGCTTTTTCATTCATAACATCTTTTTGTGCAATTGCACACCACTTCATTTCAAAATATTTACAGTATTAGTAATTTTAGCCTTTCCTTTTCTCTCTTTCTCTCTTTTGTTCTCTTCCTGTATTCATATTATTAAAATGCAGTCATCAACTATCAGACTCATTCTACCATCCTGAATATACAAGCTTCAATCATCCTGGCATTTTCATTTATTCAAATTACATACCCAAGTGTAATTGATTCCCAGTCCCCTTCATTTACTCTGAGCTAGAGATTTCTTTAAAATACAGATTTTATGATACATTTCCACCTCCTTGTTACATTTCTTAATACGCCAAGGCCCAGAGATACAATTAAATAATTTGGACAGAACTTGAATAGTCCCCACGTGTAAGACTTACTTGGAGTTCTGTGAAGCATTTTAAGTCAGGAGATTTCCTAAATGCATCTCTCTGCTTTAATTTCAATGGTATTACTAAGAAAGAAAGAGGAAGAATTAATTACTTGTGTTTGCTGTTTCTTTTATATTTAATAATATTCTGTAGAGAGGGAAATGGTGGTGATTATTAGCATTCCTATCAGATGCCTTTAACAGTAATGTCTAAAAAAATAAAAGCCAAGGTTGTGACCTTTTTTTTTTTAAAGATAATATACAATTTGATGTTTCAGAGGCAATGGGATGAGATGAGATGGTTTTAGGAATAAGCAGAGCTGCATCTGAATATCAGTATCACTGCATGATGTTGTTGGACTTCTTGGCAGCCTGTGACTTAATGATGTTTGTGTGTGTTTTGAGGGAAGTGTTATAGTAAACTAAGGCCTGGCCCTACAGTTTCTTTTGATTCATCATGCTTCAGTTTCAAAATCCATGCAATATGCCTTCCCCCCGCCTCCCTTAATGTATTTCCCATTGGTCTGTTTTGGCAACAATTCTGGTTTGGGATTTCTGATTTGAGTATCCTTCAAATGCCTGTCTTTTGTTACCCATCCCTTCTTCTTACACATTTGTCTGCTCACTCATTCTCTTCGATTATCTACAAAGTACCTGTTACAATACATCAATATGCTATATAAGCCTTAGATGTGATCTATATCTGAGATATTCCACATAGATAATATGCTGTCTCATTACAGAAGAGGTACAGAAAAAAAAAAAAGGAAAAGAAAAAGCTGTCATTTGAACATTATTCTATGTCCTAGGTTCCGAAGTAGGTATTTTAGATATATTATCTTATTAATTCCTGAACAAGCCTGCAACTGTCTTTATTCCTTTCATCAAAAAAATACGGAGGTTAGGGGTGGCTCAGTCAGTTAAGCATTTGACTTTGGCTCAGGTCATGATCTCATGGTCTGTGACTTTGAGCCCCACATCAGGCTCCGTGCTGACAGCTCAGAGCCTGGAGCCTACTTTGGATTTTGTGTCTCCCTCTCTCTCTCTCCCACACGCATGCTCTGTCTGTCTGCCTCTCTCAAAAATAAATAAACATTAAAAATTTTTTTTAAAATACCGAGATTACAAGATGAAAAGAGATCTAGGGATTAGATGAACAATAATGTGGATGTATTTAACATTATTGACCTGTACACTCAAACATTTTTAAGATGGTAAATTTTATGTTATGTGTATTTTACCACAATTAGATATTAAAAGATAAATACTGGGGCACCTGGGTGGCTTAGTCAGTTATGCATCCGACTCTTGGTTTCAGCCCAGGTCGTGATCCCACGGTTTGTGGGTTCAAGCCCGGTGTCGGGCTCTGCACTGGCAGCATGGAGTCTGCTTGGGATTCTCTGTCTCTCTCTCTCTCTCTCTTTACCCCTCCCCTGCTTGAGCTTTCTCAAAAGAAAAAAAAGACTTAAAACAAAACCAACATTTAAATAAGTAAATAGATAAATAAATACTAAGTGAACTATTTAAGTATTTGGCTTGATGTCACCACAAGTAAGTGAAAGATCTTGGATTAAAAATTCAGTTTAATAAAGCTTCTCTTTGCACTGTACTTTATTACTGAATAAGATTATTGTCAAAAGAGGGACATCAGCCACCTGCTTTGGTGGTTCAAATAAGGAACGAAGAATGTGTTTGTAACACTTCCACTGCTGGACTCACTCCTTATACTGAAACGATCTCTGAGGGAGTTCCCTCCATTACATTGTATGTTTCCTGAAGGACAGTACCTTGTCTTAGACATCTTGCTATTTCACACTTTGACATGGTACCTGCAACACCACACTCACCAATCCCATGTGAGCAAGATCTTGAAGGGCCTGATGCTAGAAATTGACCTTGAACGATGCACAGAACTTCATGAGGTGAAGGTGGGGGAAGAAAAGGCAGAAATCCGGCGGAAAGAAGTACTTGAGAAAGCTGTGAATAAAAGGAAGCATGGGGCATGTTAAGAGTACAAATCTGTTTCATTTCTTCAAATGGGGAGTGGGGCAGGATTAGAATGAACACCGTGGCCTGCATTATTCCAAAAACATTACCTTTCATTTTTATTTATTTTTAAACTTTTATTTCAGAGACAGAGGGAGAGAATGCGAGTGGGGAAGTGGGGCAGAGGAAGAGAAAGAGGGATTCCCAAGCAGGCTCCGTGCTCAATGCAGAGCCTGATATGGGATCATGATCTGAGCCTAAATCAAGAGTCAGAAGCTCAATCGACTGAGCCACCCAGGTGCCCCCAAAACAATATCTTTTATTAACTGGAGTTATCTGTTACTCAGCATTTACCTGTCTCTTCTGAATGGTGATGACTATGTGTGGATTCTGTGCGATCCCTAAGTGTCTTCTGAATCATCAAAGCAACATTAAATTATTTCTATTATCTAGTCAAAACTTATATTCTATCCTATCCCAATTCTTTTTTTTTTTTAATTTTTTTTTTTTCAACGTTTATTTATTTTTGGGACAGAGAGAGACAGAGCATGAACAGGGCAGGGGCAGAGAGAGAGGGAGACATAGAATCGGAAACAGGCTCCAGGCTCTGAGCCATCAGCCCAGAGCCTGATGCGGGGCTCGAACTCACGAACCGCGAGATCGTGACCTGGCTGAAGTCGGACGCTTAACCGACTGCGCCACCCAGGCGCCCCCTATCCCAATTCTTTAAAAATCGTATTTCACACATAATACCGATGGTAGATGTATTAATCGGAATACTTGCTCATTCACAGCACTTCATTCTTCAAAGCTGCTGAATATTAAAACTTTTATTGTGCTCTTTCCATGTCAATCTCTGAGATACTGAACTGGGGCAACAAATTTAGTCGTCTTCCAGCTCTGGGCAATATTATCGTGAATATCCTTCTCTTTATGGTAAGACTTGTTTCCCAGATTTTACATACCAGTCTGTAAATCCAATCTGTATTCATCCATAGCATGTTCATGACCATAATATATGTCATAAATATTAATTATGTATGGATTGTAGAGGTGGCTATATCTTTAATATTTTACTTCAGTGTTTTTAGTTGACAGGCAAAAGTTTAAAACTTTTAAAAAGACATTGTAATCTATTATTAACATGAACATCAGCCACCATTTTCAATATGCATTTCCTTTTGTTCATATTTCAAAGAGTATGCTATATTCCAGCCGTTGTCATTTCTGAGCTTCAAGGGCTTAGAAACTATTGTTCCATTTTTTTTTACCTGCATATATCTAACATTTTGTCTTTTATCAGTTATTTTCACATAACCATAGATATGAAAACATTTTTAAAATGGTCAGAGTGATGAGGTTTTGACTTTAATCAATGAGAGAAAGTTAATCCCTATTGGATATAAGAGGCTTATAAGGAAGTTTGAAAATTCAGAGAGAATTGTAATGAAATACCGAAGGAGCTATAATCACCTGATGAAAACTAGGGAGGTCAAAGGAAACATATGAAAAAGCTGCAAAGGCATTGGTCAATATGTTTTAGTTATAGTCTGGTAGGTATCTGCTACTCAATGAATAGCCCTGTATGTAGCCCATCCCTCCTTCAGTTACACCGGGGCAAACGACTAGTCCTGACCAATGGATCAAGAACAGAAGAGACATATATCATATTATGGGCTGATGCACAGAAAAGCAAAGTCAATTCCCTACACTCTGTGTTCTGCTGAGAATCCCAAAGAAGCCAATGTTTCAGATGGCGCCCCACTTGTGACCTGGCAGAGCTTGGTTTTCCCTGAATAACCAAGTGACTTTGTATAGCAGAGCCCTGTACCAACCTGTTTGGACATGGAGTAGCATGGAGCAAGACACATAATGCAATTTTAATGTGTTTAGCCGCAGAATCTTCCCGAGTTTTCCTCTCTGCATAGCCTAATCTCACCTGAAAAGAACAAAAATTGATACTGGGAGTGGAGGGCCGTAATAAAATCTAAAATCTAAAACATGGGACTGGTGAAAAATTAACTAGCATTGGAGACTGAAAAGATAATGATTCATGTGACACAGTAGTGACACATTTGGTAAAACCTCTGCTTATAACAGACTGGAAGGCAGATCCCGTTCCTCCTTATTCAACAGCACTCACTGCAGAAGTCAAAAAGGAAACAATGCGGATGTGTTGCTATTGCAAGTACTTAGCAAAGTGGTATATAAAAGAGATACGCGGGGTCATGCAGGGGTCATGCAGAAGCGGAAGGTCACAGGGCACCTGGGTGGTTCAGTCTATTAACTGAGCCCATTTTGGCTCAGGTCATGATCTCAAGGTTTGGGAGTTTGAGCCCTGCATCAGGCTTGCTGCTGTCAGCACAAAAAGCCTGCTTCAGATCCTCTGCCCCCCTCTCTCCGCCCCTCCCCTGCTCACTTGCTTGTTGCTTTCTCTCTTTCTCTTTCTTTCAAAAATAAATAAATAAATAAACATTTTAAAAAAGGAAGTGAAAGGTCATAGACATTCTGTACGTTCAGGAGACTGAAATAATGGAGAAACCAATTGTTCTGAGGCTTCAAATTATTTTTTAAAAATCCAACTTAAAGGCTTTGTTTTTAGGGACAAGATCAGATTCACAGCATAGCTTTCCCATCTAAACGTAAGAACCTCAAAGTGGCTACCCATTGCATTGAGAGAAGCTTGAGGGAGGGAAAGCAAACCTGTATAACAAATTTTTGAACTGTATCTTCAAAAGAACATGGTGTATGCAATTATTGCCACGCTGGACTAACTGAATAAAGCAAACTAGAAGGTACTAAGTTTTGAAAAGAGAGAATTGATAGCTAAGTAAAGCCATTCTCAGGAAAGATAGAAGTGATGATGAATAGATTTGAAAGGTTTCTGCCCATGAAACAGCACTAGCTAAACATTTTTGTCCTTAAGTCCCATCCTAATTGCCACATTCAGTGACAGCGAAGGGGACACTTCAAATGCCTAATAGCAGGCTATTGATCTAATGCTCATATTATTATGGCTATTAAAGGTCAAGAGCCTCATGGAGGGAGGGCTTCGTCTAATTAGTCAGGAGTGTATGTCATCAATTTGTTACTTGTCATTTAAATCTCAAACATGCTTTTCTTTTTTTTTTTTTTTTTTTTTGGAAGACCAATAGTATGGTGGAATAGGAAATGAATGGAAATATGCTTATTACTCATGTTCTTTATGTCATCAAATACATAGCCATTCAATGACCCTCACGATTGAAGCCATTGCAGATTAAATTCAATCGTTCTTAGCTCATCTTTGCAAACCATCAAGGAGGTAGGGCGAGATTGCAACAGCAAGTAAAGCCAAGTCCCTCATGAGATGACAAGCAGGAAACAATGTTCAGGCTTATGCTGAGCTTGATTTAGCCACTGATTTTCATTTTTTCCTTACATAGTTATGCAAAGCGAGCCAAAAGCTGCAAAGGTGTTGATAAACTGATGTTTAGTGGGTTTTTCTAAGTCTTTGCCTTGTTAGAAACTGACATTATCTTCGATGGCTTAAAATGTTAGGGAAGGTTGACAGCTTTTTGATCTCTGAATTATTCCAAAGGGATAGGATTTCCCCTTCCTCTCTCCCCTTCAAAGAAGTCCGGCTTAGCACATTGTCCTTTGCTAGCGCACCTCATATCTTGAAGCTACCAGGGACACAAAAATTGCAATTCCATATAATCATATACTTTTATGACATTCAAAATAGTGCTGACTCGACAAATGTTCTCAACCTACACTGTTCTTTGCACCCTTTGACAGTACTTCTGGACTCTCAATGCTGGCACGTGCGTCCAGAACCCAGTTAAACAGTCAGACCATCAACTTCTCCATCTGACTGTAATAGACACAAAGCACCAGAACTGGAGTTCCTTCCCTGACTGAGTGAACTGTACAGTTTCCCACTGCAAACAAGCGAGGCCTGGGACTAACACCAATGCCTAACATCAGCACTAACATGTTCTCTAGTGTCCCTGACATTAGATACCTGTGTAGGGGCATGAAAAAGCATTCCATTCTATGAGAGCCTTTGCACTTGAATATCTAGAAATCCCAGTTTGTCCCCAGATTGTTGAAGTAGGATGTGTCAGCTACTGTGATGTGATCTGGCAAACTATCTTTTCATTCAACTGTGGAACTCCTAATTCTATTTTGGCAGTCATATAGGAATTATATGTGATAATTAATTATATAGAAATTAGGGACTTCTATTATAGGAATAATAATTAAATAATTTTTAATGTTTGTTGAATTGTTCCTTTATGCTATTACCAGAGGGATCAGCAAGTCCCTTTTCAAGATAAGAAGATTGAGGTTCAGGGAGATTAAGTCATATTTTCAAGGTCGCTTAGCCATAGTGGCAGAGCTGAGAATGAATCCAACTTCACTTTGGCTTAGTGTGTACTTTTATCTGTTAAAATGTGGAGGCTTGGGGATCCTGGCTTGGGGCACCTGGGTGCCTCAGTTAGTTAAGCGTCCAACTTTGACTCAGGTCATGATCTCGCAGTTCGTGGGTTCAAGCCCCGTGTCAGGCTCTGTGCTGACAGCTCAGAGCCTGGAGCCTGCTTCAGATTCTGTGTCTCCTCTTTCTGCCCCTCCCCTGCTCATGCTCTATCTCTCTCTCTGTCTTGCAAAAATAAATAAGATGTTAAAAAAAATGAAAAAAAATGTGGAGTCTTGTGTCCTGGGATCCATAGGTGTTAGTGTTAACTTCTAAATTACACAATTTTGTGTATGTGTATATGTGCATTCCCTACCTACTCCCCCTCCCCAGAAAAAACGTTCATCTTTTACATCAGATACTTTAAGGGATACATCAGTTCAAAAATTCCACTGCCCCAATATTTGAAGGAGAATAGTTTCCATCACTATGTCCTCTTCAGTCATTGTATTAACTATTTACCATTCTTATGGGATTTGTCTGCTATTTGTGCATGTGACTGTCTATTTATCAGCAACCACTGCAAACTCTCATATTCAACAGGAATTCATAGTTGCATTCCCCTCTAAATTACTAATGGCAATTCCACAAACACTGTACCATTTTTTTTCTCTTTCCTTTCCCTCTGTTTTAATCTATTGCTCTATTAGCTGTGAAGAAAAGAAATTCTGAACACTGATGTACCATTATATATTTCAACATTGAAGTATCTCTTATGAGTACCTAAAGAAATTGTTTGTATTTAAAAATGCAACAGTGTTTTTTTAATGTTTAATATGAAACATTCATGTGATTCAAATATCAAAGTACTAGAAAATCTATACTTCAAGAAGTGTTGTTCTAACCCTGGTCTCTTTCCACTGTCCTGCCCTTGGTTCCCTACAGACAAGAATAGTATTAGTTACACGTGTTTATTTTCCGTTTTTCTTTGTGCAAATACAGAGAAGTCAAATGTATACTCTTATATTCTTCCCTTCCTTACACAAAAGTAGAAAATTATGCAATTTCATTTTAAACTATTCTCAGTAGTGTTATTGCTAGGTTTGCTTTATTTGCATTTCTATTACCCAGTATCCTTCTTGAATTTCTAAGCCACATTTTATCTTAAATTTGTCCTGTCTTTGATAGAGCCTAAAGATTATTTGAGAGATGTGAATTCTTAAAACAAACAAATACCTACTTTTTACTTAAATTTTGTTTTGCTGGCTCTTTTTGCCTGTTGATTGATTTCTAAATCTTAGGATCAATAAAAAGCTGCAGTCAATTAAATATATTAGTAGCATCCTTCACAAATTGATTCAAAGGATGAAAGACACAAATTAAAAAAGATAATATTATAGCTACAAAACTTCATTAGAGATGGCAGAATGAAAATTTTAATATGCACCTTCCCCTCCATATGTGAAATAATGATATAATCACCTTTAGAAATCCTCAGATCCTTAAATGAGTTAATTCATATTCAGAACCTGTAAAAGAAAAATATTGTGTACAATATCTACCAAATTATTTGAAATGTTGATTAATGTTGCCAAGAACCACTGTTCCCTGAAACACAATTTGGGTAAGACTGTCTCAGGATAACTGGCAGTAAAAGGGATTATTTTGAGTTCATCAATTCTACTCAATATTTCAAGCTTTGTAGAGTAAGCTCTAGCATCATTGCCTGTCAACTTCAGCTGTCGGTGGAGTACCTGGGTAGAAACAATCCCAGGAGAATTTCAAGCCAATCCATTTTCCTGGAAAATCTATACTTTCAATATATCCGATGTATTACATTAATCAGATATAATTACAAATAGGTTAAAGCTATTATTAATGCATTGCAATTTAGTTTGGATTCTGCATAATCTCCTTACTACCCAGGATACTGTCATAGAAAAAATGACATCAAGGTAAAAAATAAATCCATTGGTTGGCAGTTTATTGTCAAGTATGTATAACGTCTGCAGTTGAACATTAAGAGGAGCTTCTTAACACACCTGCAATTAAGAATTACTTGGTGATGAACCAAGTCCATTTACTATGTTCTGAATAAGGAAGCCACCTTGGAAGATAGAAATGTCAGAACTAGAAATAAGCATCGTGAATTGTAAAGGATTTTTG
Organism: Prionailurus bengalensis; assembly: GCF_016509475.1. NCBI lineage: Eukaryota > Metazoa > Chordata > Mammalia > Carnivora > Felidae > Prionailurus > Prionailurus bengalensis. Next base: position 32,257,484 of record NC_057347.1, read on the forward strand.
TCTTTGTGTAATATGTCAAGGGATTAATTTTATATATAAAGCCCTTTCCCCTAGAAATTGATCTTTGAAAATATAGTAAATCCCTGTTGAGTCTTAGAAAATATGACATTTCCAAGTATAGATTTCAAATGAGTCATTCATGTTTAAAAATGCCTCTGTAGTCAAAGATGAGATAGATTCCAAATAAGTAAAAATAAGGTCAGTGCAAAATACTGGTTTAAGAAAAATTCTGTTCTAATAAGTGAAGTGTCGTTTCTTTGGCCCCCTCTAGAAATATACTACATTTAATCCCCTTTGACCCCAGTGTAGTATTTTATTTTATTTTATTTTATTTTATTTTATTTTATGAAGTTTATTTATTTTGAGAGAGAAAAAGAGAGAGTGGGGGAGGAGCAGAGAGAGAGGGAGAGACAGAACCACAAGCAGGCTCCGCACTGTCAGCACAGAGCCTGATGCAGGGCTAGAACTCAAGAACCATAAGATCCCAACCTGCGCCAAAGTGAGACGTTAAACTGAGTGAGACACCCAGGCACCCCACTCCCCAGTGTAGTATTTAAAGATGACTTTTATCTCTTGGAAAATGACTGTAAGTGTTTTGTTTATGCCATTTACTGCCTGGAATACAGCTTTCTCATCTTATCCCAATGATGAGAATGTTTCAAGTTTCCCTTCATTGCCACCTCTCCATAAAGAGCCTTTCTTAAGGTCTTCCAATTGGGGTATTTTTAGTTCGTCCAAACTATCAGAGAACTGTATGCTTATCTCTTAGAACTCTTGATACATTCAAATATATATTTACCTCTCTTTCTATCTTAGACTCTAAACTCCTTAAGGACAAGTACAGTTCTGCATTTAGAAAAATAATTTATGCTAATTAAGAGCTCACAAAATGGTTAGTGAATGAGTTGATGTGAATATAGTTCAACACTGGCCAATGTTGGTGCTGTAAAGAGAGGGAGGGTGCCTTACATTGGTGCCATTGATGCACACTGGTATACTCTTTAATAAACTTTAATTTTCTCAAATGACTGACTTTTGATATTTAGTAAATATGTTTAAGTTTAATATCTATGAAATCACAGGATTGATGAGTATGCTGAGACATTTTAAAATACATGAAAAACTTTAAAATGAAACCTAAATAGTTGGTCGGCATACCACGTCAAGTTTCCTGATGTGTTACTAATGCTTTGTGAACTACACTTAAAGAAAATACAACCTACTGGACAACCTTTCATTGTTGAAATTTATTTTGGGTGACAAAATATAAGGTAATCAGCATGGTGTCCTTGAGTGCACATCATATGGCCAGCACATTCTTGCTGAGGTTGAGGACAGAGTTAGGAGCACAAAACATAGAGATTCATATATTTCAGTGATCATTTACAGACTGAGATCTATAAGTAAAATACCATAGTCCCAAATCTGTGCCTGAAAAAAAATAAAAGAATAGATTTAACAAAGTTTTGTCTCATAGATTTGTGCTGGGTAAAGTTTTCTGAAATATAAGATGATTCAAATATACGTTCTTACCTGCTAGACCATTCTCCATCCCCCTAGCTTGGAGCATCGTGGGCATTATCTTCTCAAAATCTATTTTCCATGGACATCTGATATGGGTTGTGTATATTTTTATTTCCCCCTTTTAAAGTATAAGTTTATTTTGATTATAATCACTATGACTATGTAGAGTCATGAAATGAGAACACTGGCATCAAAACGGGGGAAGAAAATGCTTCTGATAAACTTTCATTATTGTCCCTCATATATTAAAATGGGAAAGTTTTGTGGCTATGTATGAATTGCTTTAACCTCGTCTTTATGCAGAGATGATTTTGAAAATGTTAGTGATCTCATAATGAGATACCTCACAGTGGAAAAGAATACTCTCTTTATTGGATTGGAGGCAAAGCTAAAAAAGTAATAGCCTCATTACTTTTGCACTAAGCATCCCCAGATTAAGTGAACCTTGCATCCAGCAGCTGAATCAATGTTTAGTGCAACTGCAGAGTAAGACACATTGCTCGTGTTCCTGCCGTTTCAAAAGTGGACATATTTTTCATGTCTGCTATTTTGATATAAGACTCAATTCTAATAGTATTTCAACAAAAATATGTTTTGGGGGAATTAGTTTCCTAGTTGATAAGATTCTGACAATGATTGATGCTTGATACTTCTAATCCATTCATAAATGCTTCAGTACTTTGATTGCCTTGGAAGTAAAACTAAGACCCAAGGAGAAATATTCTATTCCTTTGAAGCATGGCTTGGGCCTATAACAGCAAAATTTAAATCAGTGGCAACATAGCTTCGATGTCACAACAACTGGAGCTGTGGTTATCATATTTCACCTCCTATAGAAAACTCTGATTTCAGAGCCTAATCTTAATTTTTGTTATTACTATGCACTAATGACTATGTAGATCATTGAAATACATGTCCTCTCGTTCTTCACATGGTTTTGTGAAGTATGACAAATTAGATGTAAAACTGATTCCTACTTAGAATAAAAATCATTATTCTACTTCAGTGTCATCATCCTTGTTGCTTTACCTTCTTGGATAGTTGGAATTGAGCATAACTAACCATTCAGGTCAAAAACATAACAAGAACATCCTCAGTTTTAATTTTTCTAAATTATGAAGATGGTTGTATTTTAGGTGGGATGCTTTGGGAAGGTATCTCTAAAGACTAATATTTGAACAGTGTTCTGAATAAAGGGAGGAGACAAGTTAATATCTAAGAAAGAATATCCTCAAGAAAAAGAATGGCAAGTCAAAGGCTGTGAGTCAGGTTAGAGCTTGTTATGTGCATGAACAGCAAAGGCTCTGAAGAGCACAGTGAGCTTAGGGAGAGGATTTGAAGGTCAGATTGGCAGTTATGGTGAGGTATTTACATTTTACCGCAATAGGATTGTAAACACTTGGAGTAACACTTGGAGTGTTTGCGTAAGAAAATGGAAAGATATGAAGGACATTCTAAGATTTTTCTGACTGCTGGGTGGAGAATAGAATACAGATAACAAGTAATAAAACAGGGATAGGAGTAAACTATCTACTTCAATAGGTAAGGAATGATGGCAATTTTTACTAGTTGAAGGCCATATGGGTGTGAATAAATGGTCACATTTGGGAAATTTTCGAGCTACGGCTTAAAACAAATGCTAGAGGTTTAAATGTGGGTTCTGAGGGAAGAATCTGGCCTGGACAACTGGATTGGGGGTGGTGCTGTTTCCTAGCAGCACCTAGGGCTAGACCGGTGGGGAGCAGTTTAGGGGATGGGGTCAGCAGGAATTGACATGCGGTCTAGAGATCTGGGTTGCTGATGTATATACCTAAGAATCATCAGTGAATATATGGCCACGAGAAAGGATAAAATAATCTAAAGAATAAATTCAGACAGGGAAAAGGAGAGGTCTCAGGATGGCATCTTATGGGAGTGCAGCATTCAAAGGTCAAGGAAGATCTGAGGAGGAACAGGCCCTGAAGTGAGAGGAAAACCAGGAGATTCCATTGTCCCAGAACACAAGTGATGCAACAATTTCAAGAAAGATCAAATGTGGGTAAGAAATTGTGTATGAAGGACATTGTGAAATGCCCATTGAACTTATTAGCACTGTAGGGAATGTTGATGTCGACAAGGGAAGTTTAGGTGGAGAGACATGGGAGGCAGCGTGGTTGGCACAGATTCAAGAGGAAAGAGAGGTAAGAGAATGGAGACAGTGAATCTATGCAAGTCTTTCCTTTATTATAAAAAGGAGCAGAGGAGAGAAACAGTAGTTAAAGGGAGGTAAGGAACAACAGGAGGTAATTGCTTTAAAGTCCAATAAAGAAGGGCATTTGTAATGAAGACCAGAGGGAAAATGACTGTGGAGGCAATGTCTTTGAGTAGACAAGAGATTGGATTCACTGCACCGATGATGGTGTTGGACTTCGGTACTTAAAGGGGTGGTTTCACAATTGTGAGATGAACGGCAAAATATATGAGTGCAGACGTAGGCTAGATGTTGATTTAGGGGGGAAAGAATAAGGGCATTATTTTCTGATTGTTTCAATATTTTATTTAAAAAGATCCAGGGGTGCCTGAGTGGCTCAGCTGGCTGAGTGTCTGACTCTTGATTTTGGCTCAGGTCATGATCCCCGGGTCAAGGGATCAAGCCCTGGGTCAGGCTCTGCACTGAGCATAGAGCCTGCTTTAGACTCTCTCTCTCTCTCTCTCTCTCTCTCTTCCTCTGCCCCTCACCCCCTGCTCATGTATATCCTCCCTCTACAAAAATATGAATTAAAAAGATCCAAAGGCATCAGCTGATTTTCAGAAAGAAAGAAGTGTTAGGGACCCAAGGGTAGGGTAGAAGGTGTGAAATAGAAGTCTTACAGAGAGGGAAACTGGTTTCCCTGAGATAATATGGTAGGATTGCTCGGCAGAGCCGAGAGTCGCCCTTGAGATTTGTGATCATAAATTTAAAGAGATACCTATCAGCATGCTGTATGTTCTATTCTAGTCACATGCATGTGTTTGGATAGAGGTATAGTGTGAATATAGAGAATTATGCTGCTCAATCAGGGTAAAGATTATTCTGCACAAGTACAATGGGAGGATGGGGCAAGGGAGAGTGTGTGTGCAAGAAAGTAATTACCGTGATGGGATATAGACGCAAAATACAAAAGGACTGGCACAGTAGACAAGTGGCCTAGTGAAGCTGAAGAATTACAGGAGTAAAAGTATTAGAGAAAATGAGCTGGGAATATAGAAAATATTAGCTGAAGAGCAGGGTACTTGAAATTGGCATGATTGATATACTGGAAATGATGTAGCGATCAGTGAAGAAATGTCTAGTTATAACTATGGGAAAAAGGTGCTTGGGACTCAGGAGGTTAAGGAACTGAAGGCCAGTGTTAAATACTGAAATCAGAAATCATAACAGAAGTAGTGTAGACATAAGGACAGCAAGGCATGTACTAAAATCTTTAGTGACCCTGAGGTTAATATACATCTGTATTAGTGAAGGATGTTTGATAGTATCCATGATACTATCATGATACTCCTGATAGGAGGTGCTTCTAATGAGCTTTTGAGGGAGAAAGTAAAGAAGGGACTGGAAGCATAAGCCAGGGTGAAGAAATTTATCCTCTCTTACTGTGAGTTCTGAGATACTCTGCAATACTGAGATATTAGAAATGTGAGAAAAGTCACCTCTTGAAGGGCTTTTAAGTAAAAGTAGTGTCTAAGGAAAAGATACAAGGACTTGGATTGTGTTGGCAACTGTGCACTATGCACCTTCTTTTTGCCCTGAAGATCTATTTTCCATCTTTCCCTACCTTGTTCTGTGTCCTGGGTGGCTGACTTACCTGCATTGCATGCCTTGTCCTCTAGTTTCTGGTAAGATTTGACCAAAGGGAGATTGGAGGGGAAGAGGAGAGTTGAGGTCATGGTTTTTACACGCCCTGTTACTCTCTTGTTGGGTTCTGTGTGAGCTATTGTATCCCTTAACTAAAGATTCCAGAATCTGGGGTGCCTGGGTGGCTCAGTTGGTTAAGCATATGACTTCAGCTCAGGTCATGATCTCACAGTTCATGAGTTTGAGACCCGTGTCAGGCTCTGTGCTGACAGCTCAGAGCCTAGAGCCTGCTTGGAGCCTGTGTCTTCCTCTCTCTTCCCCTTTCCTGCTCGCTTTCTCTCTCAAAAATAAACAAATACTTTTATAATTAAAAATAAATAAGGATTCCAGAATCTGTTATGTGGTCTTCTGTGCACAGCTGTCTTACTTTCCATGTTATGTTAACTGCTCCTTGACTTTGCTCTTGCAAGGCTAAGGGTGGACATGATGTTCCACTGTGTCTACTCTTGGTGTACTGCACCATACCTTGTGGTTTCCCACACTCTGTCCACAGCTTTGCAAAGAGCATTCTCAAATTACCTACTTTGAGTACACCGTTTCCTGCTACAATAATGACAAGACACAGGAAATGGTGCTTGAGGTGGCCCCGACAAGTGGACCCTTAAAAGGAATTCTGGAATTGGGTTGCTCATAGATTTGAGATAACTCTTCTGCTGCAGAGAAATGGGAGTGAATGCTAGTATGTGCTAGCATGCAATATGTACATACAGCATGCAATGAGGCTTGGTGCTAGACAAAGTTCTTGGAGCTCAAGGGTTGTGTTGATTTGTGACTATAGCCAGGACAGTGATTATACAGATTGTGCCATCAGCTAGCTAGCTATGAAGGCCTTGCAGTACAACCGACTTCCGACATATTCATGGTTTCTGATTAGACAGTCGAAAAGGCTTGTTGAAATAATTACTAGTATACAATTGTAATTACATAGCAATCATGATCCTATCCACGGTTCTGCTCTATGTTCACTGCTTTGGGTGCAGTAAGGGTTTTGGTGTTTAAGTCTCTCAAACTCTTCATATGTGCTCTGGGACCTCAATTAACCTTATTCAATTCTGATATTAGAAGTTAAATTAAGGCAATTTATTACCATGTAAATAAAGGTTATCAACAAGTTTCAGTGGTAAATTAAGAACACACAGCAGTTACTGCGTTGTGGGCAATACTGAGAGACCTATGAAGTTACTAGCTTTGGTAGGTTATATGTCACACTTTGCTGACATAATAAAACCCTGCCTATTATGCCAAGTACAATTTCTTCAACTTCTCCTTTCACTTTCCCTCTGTTCCCAGAGGATTAGAATGTTGTGCGGTAGAGTCTGAATCCTGTGTCATCCATAGAATTCTCTGAAACAAGTTAATTTAATATCTCCAGGTCATGTCTCCTTAACTGAAGAACTTGATTATACTACCTTCTTGTATTTTTTAAAGGACCCAAATGGTTTTTTAAGTTATTTATTTAGTGTGTGTGTGTGTGTGTGTGTGTGTATGTGTGTGTGTGTGAGAGAGAGAGAGAGAGAGAGAGAGAGAGAGAGAGAGAGAATGAGTAGGGAAGGGCAGAGAGAGAAGGTGAGAGAGAGAATCCCAAGCAGGCTCTGTGTTGTCAGTGCAGAGTCTAACATGGGGCTTGAACTCACAAACCATGAGATCATGACCTGAGCCAAAATGAAGAGTCAGATGCCCACCCACGCACCTCTACCTTCTTGTAGTTTTGTAAGAATGAATAGGATAAGGAATGTGGCTAGTGCAGTGCTCAGAACACAGACAACGTACAATGAAAGCATGACCCCAATGCTCAGCTCCAAATTTCACCCTGGGAAAATCACCCAAGCTTTATCCAGGTCATTTATGATTTGCGCATAGAAGTCAGAATGTGCAGCCTGATATTGCTGTAATGCCCATTACAGCTTACAACAGCTAGCATTCAGGACATTCTATAGGTTTTAACAAATATTTGCTTACCAGTGGAAAATACTCTCATGGAAAATACCTTCACCAGAATTTTCATCTGAAATTACAAAAATGCAATTCATGGCATGTTTGGAATTGAATTGCATCTCGCATAAAAGATATATTGAAGTTTTAACCCTCATTATTTCAGAATTTTATTGAAAATAAAATAAATCCTTTATTTGGAAATGGGATTATTGTGGATGTAATTAGTTAAGACGAGACCACAGGGGAGCAGGGTGGGCCCCTAATCCAAACTGAGCGACAACCTGAGGAGAAGGTGGTCACAGAACACCATGTGACAATGAAGGCTAAGATTACAGTGATGCAGCTACAAGCCAAAAGCATCCCAAAGATTTCTGGCAACCTACTAGAAGCAAGAAAGGAGCCAGGAAGAATTGCTCCTGCAGGTTTCAGAAAGAGCAGGGCCCCACTGACATCCTGATTTCAGACTCATAGCATCTGGAATTGTGAAACAATGAAATGTCTGTTGTTTTAAACCACCCAGTTTATGGTACTTTGTTATGGCAGTCCCATGAAACAAATACAGACCTAAATGTTAGATACAAATAGTTTCAACAAATAGTAGGAATCAGTAGAAAATAGTTTTCAGAACTATGCTTGGCTGTGCAGAATCACTCAGAGAGATATTGTTCCCAACCATCTAAGGCCACCAACTATAGGGTGACAGCCACGAGCATGAAGTATGTCCTGCATAGGACGGAGATCACAGCACTTCTCTTACATGGGGCATGTTGGAATTGGGCTAGTCTCGGATATTTCCCATTTATAGATCTATCTAATACCTTTTTTCCTACCATTTAGCCAAGTAGATGACATTTTCAGACTTTTTTTTCTGTGTTACTTTCTGAGTCCCTCATTAGTCCAAATGATGATTTAGGCAAATCCAAAATATTTTATTACTATCTCTTAAAAGAACAATGGCTAACTGCATCCTTACCCTCCAAATTCATAACTTACACAACAGATAAATATAATGGTGATCTGGTGATTAACAAAAAGAGCAATTATTACACTATTTGTGGAAGTTAGATATCACCTTCATAAAGAACCCCTCCCTCTATTCTTCACAACCAACAGAAAAACTCACCCAAGAAGGGACATGTAAACGCTCCTTGCTTTCACTACAAAATAAATTATTTTTTAACGGGAACACATTACTATACGTGCATGTTGTTTAGGTCAGAACATATTGAACAGAAACAATTTGGAGATAAATATTAAAGTAGTCTTTCTAATTAGTTAAGGGATTTCTTTAAATCCCCAGGGATCGTTCCTATACTTTTTATGCTGATACTAGGAGGATATTTTTTATGTTGTCCATGGAAGAATGTCTTCCAGATAACTGCACTTTGTGGAAGGTGTGACAGTGTCAGAATTGCTGAATTATTAAAGGTTTAATATAGTTTCCACAGGAAAGACCCTGCAGAGTATTCCTGGTAAGATAATTTGGGAAGATAATCAAGCCATGTAAACTGGTAGATCAGCCAAGAAGGAAATCAGATGTAAAATGAGAACCACAGGAATCTGAATTATTTAAGTATGGCTGCTTTATTTACAAATGGACTGGGTAAAATATCTCATTAAATAAAAAGTAATTTTCCAAGGGGAAGATTAAATATCCACAACACAGAATAAGAATAAACATAACAAATGCCAAACATTCAGCTACAACAAACTGTGAAATTAGTTTTCCTCTGCCTAACAAAGAACAAACAAGGGCTTTCCATGTTTATTACTTATCAAGCACATTCCTCAGGGAATAATTTATTCCTACAAAAGCTTTGAATGACCATTTTGTATTAGGTTTGCTTCACATAAAGGCAGAATTTTAACTTCCATACTTTGAATTCAATTATAATGTGCGGTCTTTTATAAAGCAGATGATAAATTAGGCTTTGGCAATATTCTCTAGTGCACTGTGACACTGAGTGTGGTCTGCAGTCCAAGACTACTCTGCAAGTTATTTGTTACCAGAATGTAGTAAGTACAAAGATTTTGTGGAAGTACAAACACCTTTCTAGAATGTGACATTGACACCTAAGCTTGTGGTCACTGGACTTTTCTCATTGAACATGGGCTAGAATAGTTGGTATGTCCTTGAATTTGCATGAGTTCCATATAGAAGGAGTTTCATATTGATTATGCATAGATGGACCACAAACTGGTCTGTGACAGAAAAACAAAACCAAAATCAAAATGTCCTGTAGTATAGACAGTTTGAGAAGCGCTGGGGTAGTGGAAATGGCATGGAATTTGGAATCAAGAAAGTCCTAGGCTCAAATCCAACACCATATTCCTTTATTTCATGTGATCCTGAGGATGTTACTTAACTTCAAAAAATGGAGATGATAATTCTTATTCTAGAAGTCATTGAGAAAATTAAATGGAATATCTTGACCATGAATAACACAGTGACTCACCAGTGCTTCACAGGCACCCAACTGACTTCTGTTCTTGTAATTTCTTTCTCACTGAGGAAGATATCACCACCATACTCAGGATGACCAAATCTAGTTCTCTAGAAGAGACAACACAATTTCTAATGGGACCAGTAAAATAGAACAGCTAGCAATGCCAGGATGAAATTCTCTGCATAAAATAGAGAAGCTATAATACACTATATGTGTAGTGTGTGTGTGTGTGTGTGTGTGTACTTAACATTTAAATATCGTTAATAAGGGTGCCTGGGTAGCTCAGTCAGTTGAGCTTCCAACTTTGGCTCAGGTCATGATCTCACGGTTCCTGAGTTTGAGTCCTACATCGGGCTCTGTGCTGACAGCTCAGAGCCTGGAACCTCCTTCAGATTCTGTGTCTCCCTTTCTCTCTGCCTCTCCCCTGCTCTCTCTCTCTCTCTAAAAAATAAATAAACATTAAAAAAATTAAATATCTTTAATCAGAGTCTAATGAATTCATTGCCAACTAGATCTTCTGAAATCCTTCCTGAAATTCTACAATGAACTTGATTTTTCTTTCCAGTCAAGCTCTAAGCATGAATAAAGGCATAATGTGATTCCTTTTGTTCCAGTCCATTACTTACCTGGGTTCATTTTAAATCTACCCAGATTGAGTAAAGCCCAGGAGGACTGTCTATATTTTGCATACATTTTTAGGTATCTCTGAATATAGATATCACAGTTCACATATTTAGATGTAGATTCTATATTCTATGCTGCTCCTTGCTTTTGCTGTGTAGATACACATCTAAAGAATAGATTGGAGGGTCCTTGGGTGGCTGAGGCAGTGAAGCATCCAACTATTGATTTTGGCTCGGGTCATGATCTCATGGTTCATGAGTTTGAGTCTCACGTCAGGCTTTGTGCTGATAGCCGGAGCCTGCTTGGGATTCTCTCTGTCCCCATCTCTCTCTGCCCCTCCCCCACTTGTGCTCTCTCTCTCTCTCTCTCTCTCCCCCTTTGTCAAAATAGATAAATATTTTTTAAAATTAAATAATTTAAAAAACAGAATGGGATAGTGAAGGATGGTGTGACCAGTGATGTCCATTAAAGCTTGCTTCAGAAGTACAAAGGACAGGTCAAGAAATACAAGACAAATGCCTCAAGCCTGATATGAAAAAGAAAATACAAAGTTTTGGCTAGTATTTAAAAATTAGATTACCATACAATCTGAGAAGAAGCAAGACAGGCTTCACCAATCAGAGGGCCCATAAACTGTGACTCCCTCTCCTGGAACTATATTTACATTAGAAAAACACAACTTAGAAGCCTACAGGAAAAGTGAAATGGATTAACATGACTTTAAAACATCTCTTAGGGTAAAATCAAGAAGGCTCTAAGATTACTTAATTTTTCTACTAAAGACACTATTTGGGATTGAAAAAAAATATTGTTTGGGCCAAGGATGTAAAGAGGGAGTTCCCAGGAAAATAAATACAAATGACTAAAAAACATACGAAAGATGTTGAATACTGTGCATAATCAGACAAATAAAAATCAAAATGGTAAAGATATTTCCCATATTTCTCATATTTCAGACTGGCAGAGATGAAAATGTTTGCTAAGATAAAATAGTGGTTACTGAGTGCAGGAGACAAAAATATTCACTATGTTGTTAGGATTCAAATTAGCACAACAATCTAAAAGAAGAAAAAATAATAACAATATCTTTCAAATTTAAAAATGCACATAAACTTTGACAAAGAAATCTAATCGTTAGGAATTTACGTAAAATAATAATCTTGCAAAAATTTGGCAAAACATATACATGAAAATGTTCATGCCCCTGTTGCTTATAGTATTAAAAAATGGAATAATCTAAATATCCATTAAGATGAAACTAGAGAAACAAATATGGTACATAAAAAATGTTTGAGCAGCATGGACCATTCCATTTTAGTAAAGTAAGGTGTGTGTGTGTGTGTGTGTGTGTGTGTGTGTGTGTGTGTAAGTATGGAGATGCACACTATATAGGTGGGAGTTATCCAAAAAGACAGGAAACAGATGGCACATTCAAAGTAGGAGTGTTTCATAAAAAGATGTTTTTAAGGAATTAACATGGTGTAGGGACCCAAGGAATAGTGCATACCCTGGGTTGGTTTCAACTAATACCTTACAACCCCTAGGCTTGATGATAGGCAGTGGGCAGCAGGCAGCTGTTACCAAAATCTAGTTGTTCAGAGACTTGTAGAAATGTCTGTCTTGAGCGAGGATCTATAGAGGACCACAGCCTACTACAGGCAAGACAACAGGGAGGAGACTAAAGAAATAAATCCTCAGTCTTCGCTCTCATTCCTCCTTTTTTCTTTCCTTTTTTTTTTTACATTTATTTATTTTTTTTGAGAGACGGAGAGAGGCAGCATGAGCAGGGGAGGGGCAGAGAGAGAGGGAGACACAGAATCCGAAGCAGGCTCCAGGCTCTGCGCTGTCAGCACAGAGCCCGATGTGGGGCTCAAACCCACGACCCGTGAGATCATGACCTGAGCCGAAGTCGGACGCTTAACCAACGGAGCCACCCAGGCGCCCCTCCCATTCCTCCTTCTGACTTCCTTCTGGAGCTTCTGATTGGCCCAATGCAATTGGAAGCCAGAGGCTAAGGAAGCCTCTTGAAGGGGAGGGCAGGCATCTGGGGAGACACAATGAAGATATGCAACACCGCATGTGTATACACAGATGTGCACACATGTTTCCACATACGAGAGAGAGAGAGAGAGATCTGCCTGTCTTCATTATAGTTATCCACATATTATCCAGCAAAGTGAGATTTGAAATGAATTTTACTTTATACTTTTCAGAGTAATATATTTCTTTTTAGATGGATATGATTTTTGTATTTAGAAACAACAATATGGGTATTTTTATATAAATTCAACAAAATAAGATTAGTGGCAGTCAAAAAGAAAAAAGATAGAGGGAAGGAGACAGGATCCAAAGCTGGAAACAGGTTTTCTTTGACGGTGTGTAAGCCTACCTGTCTGCACAGTAGCTCATGCTGTCTCTAGCACTTTGCAGAGAAAGACACCAAACAAAGGGAAAGCTTAGCATTAAGAAGTACATTGTGGAAAACCTCCTGAAATGATACAGGAGTAGGAATGAGCTATAAAGACAAAAAAAAAAAAAGCGATTTCCACTTAACCTCAAATCGTGTGTCAGAAAACAGAGTACACCAGAACCCTATTTTCTCAAAACAGATAGAGATGATTCACTACCATCGTTTATAGAAAGGTCATGGAACCCAGGACAAAACAAGGTTAGAAATCAGGTCAAAGAGAAAAATTGTGTCTGTGTTAGCAATGCTTACTATGAATTACATCTAAATAAAGGCTGACATGAATTTCCAACTTGTTTTCTAAGAAAACATTTTGTTTGTGTATAGCGCAATGATGAAGCAGAAATGTGAAGTGTTTAAATCTCAGCCCAAATATCTATCTGTGTCCATGACCTTGAAAGTCTGTCATACAATGCCTACAGATCAGTATATTTGGCAGCATGAGAAACAGTATGAGTCAAGATCACTGAGATAAAGTAAAAACCCTGTAGGGGACGAGGCCTCTGATTTTTTTCATGCACCATAAATGAATTGTTAACCTAGTTTTATTTAATTTGGAGAATATCTAAGTAGACTTGCAACTTGGCCTTTGCTCCGATCAAAGATAGAGGGCACCCTCTGACTATCCTTCCTCTGACTATCCTTCCTCATTGATGGATGGCTCATTTGTAGACACAGTATTATCTCCAAGTAACATGGGACAGAAAGGCTGCAAATAGCCCTTGCCTTTAAATAGGCCCTGTTTTTGTTTTAGCTTGCCATTACTACTGATTTGTATTATGTAATATTCTGGATTGTGGATAATATATCCTTCAAAAGAAGCTAATCTTTCAAGAAATACTGAGGCTTTTACTATATGCTGTATACCTGTTCTAGTGTCTGGATTCTAGAGATAGACTAATGCACAATGCAGTCATAATCTCTACCCTCATGCGGTTCAAGGATACGTGGATGTAATGGTTATTTTATGGGTCAACTTGGCTAAGCCATGGCACCCAGATATTTGGTCTAACACCAGTCTGGATACTGCTGTGAAGATATTTTAGATGAGATTAACATTTAAATCAGTCAATTCTGAGTAAAGCAGATTACTCTCCATTAAGTGAGTGGGCCTTTTCTAATCAGTTAAAGGCCATAAGGGGAAACAGACTGAGTTCCCCCAAGGAAGAGAGAATTCTGCCTTCAAACTGCCTTAGGATCCTAACTACACCAGGAGCTCTTCCCTGAATCTTCAGGCTACCTGCAGGCCTGCCTAGTAGATTTTGGGCTTGCTAGCCTCCATAACTACATGAGCTAATTCCTTAAAATCAGCCTCTCTCTGTCTCTCTCTCTCTCCCGCCTTCTCTCTCTCTCTCTTCTCATTTATATATGAGCCCAGGAAGAGTGCTCTCACCGGGAACTAAATTAGATTCAGCTAGCACTTTGATCTCAGACTGCCAGCCTTCAGATCTGTGAGAAAACAAGTTGGTGTTGAAGCCATTCAGTCTACGGCATTCTGTTACAGCAACAGAATTGGGATCCTTCGTGCTTCTCAATCTTCTCTAGGGACAGAAAGAAACACTTTTCTGGACATTTAGGTAAGTAGATACTACCTTCTTCTGAATCTTTTCAAAACTGAACGTGTGCCTGTTTGTCTCTCTACACGTTAGATACTTAGAGTCTCCCCTTGCCATGTGCTCTGTAAACCACTGAGGACCCTAATGTTCATCGTTTGAAGGACTCCATGACACCAACTAAATGCCTGCTCTACCATCTGACCTGAAAAACCGCACGTGTACTGATCAAAGGCAGACCTCCATAACTACAGTATACAGCTCTAATTTACAGCCCCACATTACTAACTTCTGTATGCCAGTGGGTTTCTAGTGGCATACATTTGGTTAAATCAACATTAGTAACAGACAGAGAGCTGGCCCTGGTTCGTGGAAGCAATGAAATTCTAATGTTAGTTTTAATATACTCTAAAACTTGTTGTTATTGTTGAACCCACAGCTCTCTTCCGACCAGTGTATCTGCCCCTCCCCCAAGAAAAGCACTGGAATGTATAGAGTGGGTACAGTAGCTGTTTGCATTTCAACCCCTTCCTATGGAACCTTTCTAACCACCTACCAAGGCTATCTTGACATCTTTGTAATGCTTTCGGCCTTAGCTGACTAAGTATCTACTACAAATCACTCAATCATAGAAAGACAATTTTAAGAAGAAAAAAATATACCTGCAATTCACCATTAACATTTATCATACTCCTATGCCTATCAACCATTCTATTACCTATAATGGACCCGGGCCTTGTGATAGGTGCTTTATGGACCTTGTTTAGTCAAAATTCATTTAATCGTTACTTCTGGTGTAGGTTTATCATCGGCTTTTTAAGGCTTGTTATTACTGTTTTTCACCATGCTTTTTTAAATATTTTCAATTTGAGGTTAAGAAATGCTTTCATTCTGGCTCAACTCGGCAGCTTCTGTTATCAAAACATTTCTCTAGAGTCAGCATTTCCGAATTACTTTTCACTGTGTTCAGTGATCAAGAGCCTTTTAAGTGCAACGGTTGGCATAATCATTCTAGCAAAAAGCACATTTCTGGGTAATAAGTGACCCTAAAACATTTACAACTCGAAGAGATCCAAATGCAGTAAAAGACAGCCGGATGTAGTTCTTCACATAATCAGGTAGAAACTGTTCCATATTGTTGTGGCCTACTTTTCCCCAGGCCCTCCCCATCTTGGAGCTGAGACTGAGGCCGTGGGGAGATGGATTTTGTCTTTACCTGCTCATCAACTCTAGCTCCCTACAATGTCCCCTCTGTTGCCCTTTTTATTCAAAATCTACCGGCAGCCCCTCGAAGGTTATCTTTGCAAGTGCATTGTAAACAGTGTGACCAACCCTCACCCAGCAATAGCAGAGAGACTTTATAGATTCTGCTAAGCACTGCTCTCTTACTGCCATTTTACCAGGCACTATAGATCCACCTAGTAGGTGTCTGAACTCCTCACTAAGCCCCATAGACTTCGCTAGGTATTTGGACGATACCTTTTCTTTGGGGATTGCGTTAATGTCCTGGGGTGGCTGCTACAAAGTACTGCAAACCAAGTGCTTTGAGAAAACAGAAATGTATTCTCTTCTGCACTGTAGGCTTGAAGTCTGAAACGAAGGTGTTGGCAGCCCTTGGCTCTCTCCAAAGGCTCTACAGAGAATCCTTCCATGCCAGCTACGCCTACCTTCGGGTGGATGCTGTCAATCCTTGGCAGCCCCTGGCTTGTAGATGCATTGCTCCAGTTTCTGCCTCTATAGTCATGCGTCATTGTTCTTTTATGGATGTTTGCGTATAGATCTCCTCCTTCTAATAAAGACATCTCATTGGATTAAGGTACACCCAACCCCAGTATGACCTCACTTTAACTTCATTGCTTTGGCAAAGACCCTGTTTCTAAGTAAGATCACATTCACGGTTACCACGGCTTAGGACTTAAACGCATCTTTTGGGGTGACACAATTCAACCCAGTACAGGGAACATGAAGCCATTAAACAAATGTTTATCGAAGGCTCACTCTGTGCCTGGTACTCTCAGCACTCCTACTGGGCATTGCTATTGCCTCTCCCATTCCCATCCACCTCTGCCCCGCAGGTACCATGGTCTCCCATCACTTCCTAGGGGAGTGGCCATACTGCTAATATGTGGATGCCTTTCAGATATCAGGGACGCACAGAATCAGTGGCAAAAGGACAGGACTATGTCTCTCTCCCTTTTATAATGGCTCTATTTACAGAGAGGAGGTGCATAAGCAGTGTGGTTTGTGTTTAGGAATTTTGCAGAGTTTTATATAATGTGGCCCCTTCCCTTTTGACTTCTAGTATTCATTTTACCGAGGGGATCAATGTGATTGAATGGGTGGGGGCTGGGCCAAGGACAACATTAAATGAAAGACCTGAGCTACATTCAGGGAAGAAAAACAAACAAAAAAGCATTTTCTGACCCAATGGTTTTAAAACTGGGCCCAAATCCTCTCCTCGGGATCTTTTCTTCAGAAATGTTTCTGAAAAGTCTCAGACTCTCTTTCAACTGACTTTTGGCCATGCTGCTCCTATAGACTGTGCATGCTCACGATTTATGTCATGAGTCCCACTCAACCTTCTGGACAATCAGTTTCATCACAAATGATCTGCCCCGTCTCTCCTATTTTAAATGCCAGTGACATTCACTATCAAGGGAACACTTAATATCACATTTTGAAAATGCAGACCCAGTTTAAGACACATCTCAGATCTTAAAATGTCAGTTCTTAGAAAAGGATTGAAAATAACAATTATTGCACACTTGACCGTTTGCTAGATGTTATAGTGATTTCTTTGTGTACATATCTTACTAAATCCTCACAGATGTTTATGAAATAAATAGTATTTTCATGTCTACTGTACAGTTTAAAAAACTTATGTAACTGCTGTGAAATCAATCAATCAATTAGTCAATCAATTGCCAAGGTTACATAGCTAGAACCTAGCATGTATTTAGCACCTTTACGTAGCCTGCTGGTTCTTAACAATTTTTCCACTTTGCTCCTGCCATTATCATTCATGCCACACAGACCACAGGGTGCTTAAAACTATACTCTATAAATACCTTGCGGGGATTTTATTCTTTTATAGCTGATGGATAATCAGTAAATAAAACACACCTTGAATGCTCTAGGAAGCTGTGCTTGGGAATAAGCCAGACATGTGGAAACGTGTGCTGGCAAACAGCAGGAGTCCCATATCCATGTTTACTGCTGAATTTAAAGGCACATCATCCCAGAATGTGTCATTCTTGTAATCAGCCATTGAATTGTCTCACACACAAATTTCATCTCCCAGTGTAATGTGTACATTGTTATCCTGGCAACCAAGGTTCATGCTCTGTTGACTTCTCCATCTGGGGCTATATGCAAATATTTTTTATATAATGCACACATAAATTTCCCAAACATATCCAATTTATTGGTATTAGCATGTGTTTTCACCCTCCAATATGCTGAGAGGGAGAATTTATGTTGGATACTTGGTAAAAAAACAGAATTAGATGTAGATTCAGAGCTAGAACTGTCTCTGTTAGGATAATATATTCCTTCATTCTGCTTCTTTTTTCTTCTTTAACTTTTTTTTTTTTTCTAAATAGGTCAAATGAAGCTAGAGCACAACTGGACAGCTTTATTTGCTTGACATAATTACTAACTGGGTAGCAGTCTCTTTTATTTATGACTGGTGATTATTTTTCCTTTATTTGTTATTGTTTTTTTTTTAATTTTTACCATTTTGAGCTAACATAATTTATCCCAGGCAGCAGAGAAAAGAAAGCACATGGTCCTCAGTTTCCAAACTGATGTCCCTCCTCACCAGTTTACTATAATACAATGTAATACTATACAATATACTATAATAATATATACTATAATATATAATAATAGTAATACTATACCATACTATATCATACCATACCCTACTATAATGAGCCCGTCTTTGAACAACTTTTATTATCATTCATTCATCTATCCAGCACCGACTGTATGATAGGCATGGGCCACCAATTACGTGTCAGACACTGGTAAATATTTAAGTGATTCTTAGGTCATGGACTGATTCTAGGTCAGTATTTGGCTCTCACAGTGTAACTCAGGCTTGAACTCAGTCAGAATAGAGATATTTCTAAGATGAGGTTCACCTTTAAGGTAAGAGGTACACACTTACCTTGAGTAATGTGAATATTTGTCAAAGGACAAGTCATTTTCCCTTCACTCATTTTTTTCTCATCTGTGCTATAATAAGATTGCTTCTTTCAGACCCAATATTCCATGATCCAAATGATCATCCAGTGATAATGCGTGATTATGTTAATCTGCTATGTTTATAACTCCCATGTAAAGTTGGTTTTTAAGATGCTTTAAAAAAATTATAGTCAAATTCTTGATAGCTCTGGAAATTCTAGATATTACCAATGTTTACAAAAAGGGAAAAATAGCAGTTGCCCTGAATAATATATCTCAGAGGTGAGCAGTCAACATTTTAGATTTTTTGTTTTGTTTTCCCCCCATATTTTTTACAGGAAATGGTATTTTAATTGAAACTTTCATAATAAAATACTTTTTTTTTTTGGTGATACAAATATCTCCATCTGGTCCCCAAGTTTTTGTAGCTGTTTTTAAATTGTTTTCTACATATCTCTAGAAGTTCTTTGGCATCTGTCCAGGTTCTGCCATTGGGTGGGAAGAGTGGAGGGAAAACACAAGCTGTCAGATCTCAGGGTGGATGACGGCTTCCCACCACATTCTAGGGAGGTCTAGAGTATAGTTATGTGAGCAATGAACACAGTCCTCAAGCATTATCAGGATTAATTCCATGACTACTGCCTGGAGATCCTCACAGAAAGACCATTTCACAGTCCAGAATGAGAAAATTGATAAAGAAATATCTTGGAAAAGAAACTTGACTGTTGAGCTCTTTGCAAACTTACTGATTCTGGTTGTCTCAGTTAATCAGGAGTCAGGGAAGCACCATTTATGCAACAGTGACTTCCAGGAAAATGATTCACAATGAAAATAAATGAAGGTCTGTGTTCAATCCAAGAGAAACATTTGCTTAGCTGGAAAGTCAGCCAAGTGGAATATATGCCTGCTCACCTCAGACTGTCCCCTAGTCATCTTGTATTTAATTATATGGTAACAGTGGGGATGTTAATGCTTGCCTAGCTGTGGTACAACTCTAGAATATTGTAACCTTTCCTGAACGTAGAAAACTCTTCCTAGCCCTTCTAAATATTCTTCTATTTTGTGGAGTGTTATCATTTTGTGTTTCTGTTGTCTTTAACTTCCTTTTCCTTTAGCAGCACACGTGAAGAAGACACAAATGTTAAGTAAATAGATAAGAATTCCCTTTTAGGGTGGTAAATGATGGTAGAGAAGATATTTTGAGTATGCAAAGCGATGGAGGACTCCTTAGTAATCATTTCTTCAACTTTTCCTCCTAGTCAAAGAGAATGATGCCAACTCTTACATTGAGCCAGATGTCAGACACATTTGCCAAAGCATTAGATGTGGATGAGAGAGTTACAGTTCCCTGGTCTTTTTTCTTTTTTTTTTTTTCCTGTCTTGATCTTAGGAACTCTAGATCTGTGAGCAATGTCTCTGTTCTTCCTATTTAAGGATAGATAAGATTCAGTCCTCTTAAGAAGTTTTATAAAAAGTTTATAAAAAGCCACAGGTAGGCACACATTGTCTGTAGTTCCTGATGATTCTCTAGGTCATTCCGTCTTCCATCCATTGTTTGTTGGCTTCATCCGCCACTGCTCTGTAGAAGTTACTCTTTGAGGTCCAAAAAAATCTCGTCTCAATTCTCAGTCTTTTTGGCCGCTTTGTAACATTTGAAACATATTATTACTTCCTTCTTTAAATGCTCTTCCCTGGCTTTGAGATGCTCGTCCCCTCCAGTTCTCCTTGAACCTTTCTGCAGCTTTCTTAGTCTCTTGTTTCCCCTTCAGATGACCACATTATCTAACCAAACTTGATGTCATGCATGAAGTTGTCAAGAAAGTTGCTGAAGTTGGCATGGTCATAACATCTCATCAAGAACTTCAGAATGAGGTGCGTGAGGGTGGTTCAGTCAGTTAAGTGACTCTTGATTTTGGCTCAGGTCATGATCTCATGGTTTGTCAGTTCGAGCCCCATGTCAGGCTCTGCACTGACCTAGTGGAACCTGCTTTGTGTTCTCTGTCTCCCCTCCCTCACTTGTTCTCTTTCTCCTTCAAAAAAAAAAACATTAAAGAAAAGACCTGCAGAATGATAAAGTTAATGTTTATATAATTCAAATTTTTTGTCAATGGTGGATGAACAACTCTGAACTTGTTATCCCCACAGACCACTTACATTTAAGGGTAAAAATCTAATTGTTGCCTGCAATGTTTCCCAAAAGCTTCAGAAAAATTAAAGATGTCTCAAAGCTCTGCCTCCAGGCCTATTTTCTTCTCACTGTTATCTCTGTGGTTAACATTATGACTCCATATATAAGCTCTACGTCAAGAATTGTAAAGTCTCAGACTTTCATTTTCACATTTTTATTTTCTGAATTTTATGTTCTCCTGTATTGGCTGAGGATGTGATGAGTGTAATTGCATGGCTGTTCCATTAGTACATTGATCTATACTTACCTTCTAAGGTTTTTGTAATAACTACATAAGATGATGACTTTAATGCACAAAAAAAACCTGCGCCAGGCACCTGTCATTAGCATATTATTTACGTTATTCATGATTAATTAATTCTGGACTGGTTATTTTCTAGTAGTTGCCTCATATGCAGCCAGCCATATTCTTAACAATAGTTGGAAAATAAGAGTCAGGAGCTGCTTTTATTTTACTCCACCTTGAATCCTTATATTCCAAGTCATTCCATTACCAGGTGAGTCACTAGCCTGACCTCAAAAATATTCTAGGGAGCCTAATTTAAATGAAACAGAGTATTTGGCTTAAAACTCATTGCCTAGTACCCTTTTTTGCCTTCTATTTTCATCAAATCCTTGTCATTAAATGTCTCACACCAGTTTACCATTTATTTTACTATGCCTCGCATCTCATAATTAAGAGTATTATTTCTCAGTAAGCAGGGTCCAGTTACAACTTCTAGCTAATTTATTGCTTATCAATATGGTGTTAGACAATTTTTTATCTGGTTTTATATGCCCACTAACGCTGATCACTCTTTCTTGATCTTAGAATACTTCCTATCTCATTCAAGACCATCTACCTTATTTTACAGTTTCTTGCATTTATCTTTCCTGATTTATACAGATAAAAATGCATAAGTATGCTTTACATAATACTTTATTTGTAAAAATTTTTAATGCTTTATATAATAATTTACAGACATATATTTTTAATAGAATAAATATTACCCTGTCATCATTATTATCCTCACCCAATTTTATCCAACTCATACCTCATCATACATTCCTTATTTCACCATTTTCCTCCAAACTATATGGTTTTAAAATTGCCAGTGTCACTGTAGAATCGAATGCTCCATCCCTCCCTAAATTTAGTTCTATCGAGTTCTGTTGACTCCATCACATCTTTTTAATTCCCTAGCCATTTTCCAAGACCAGTAGCTCATCCCCTCTCATGTTAATTTGTGAAATAGTGCCTGAAATGCTTCTCACAATCTTTTCTTCTCCTGTCATTCATAACTCCACCAGAGTCACCACTATGTAATATAAAGAAAACTTATATTTAGGGTGTCACAGTCATCAAGAGGCAGAAATGTCCTTTTCTTCTATCACAATTGCCTGTAGAACAGTCTCAGATTTAGCAAGGTCTCCAAAAGTCTCCACCATCTTTCCTATTTGCAAGTATAGCCGTATAGTAACCATTTCATTAATATTTCATACTTTTATTTCTTTTATTCCCTCTGTATAGGATCTTCTTCACAAAGTTCCAGTTATCCAAGGCCCGGCTTAAATATGACCCTTCTTCATTCAGACCTCCATGATGAACACTGAGTAGAATTAAGATTTCCTTTACTTTCTGTCACTTAGTACTTTGCCTATATCTCTATTATGGATTATGTATAGTAACTCATGTAAATACATGACTTCATAACTGGATTGAGGCAAACTTAATTGTTGCGTCCTCTCTACTGCTAGGAACAGTTCTAGAAACAGTGTTTTGTGTATAGAAATAACAGCACATATCTGATGTAATTCTCTTTAAAATGGTGGGAGTAATAAATCTACATGATACCTACTAATTCTGTATCTTCCTAACAATTTCTTTCTGTGTCATAAGACAAGGTAAATTTTATACTTCTTGTTCTTAAAACTATTATTCATTCAGTGGATCCAGAAGCATGAACTCACTTTCTTATCCTCATCTGTAAAATGGGGATACATTGGTATTTACCTGTTAGTTATTATAAAGATTAATTCAGACAATACATGTAAAATACACTGTGATATACAGTGCTACTCATATGTATTAGTTATCATCAATCATCCTTGTTGGAGTTGAAATGTCACATACTTTGACAACAATATCAAACTTACTGCTCTAACTTCCACATTAGATAGGGGTACACCAATTGAGATAAAAAGAAAAACAACACTAGTTATTCTATATTTCATCAAGGTAAGTACGCAAACATTGATGAAACTATAACACTTGCCAAACCGTATAATTAAAGAAATGAAAATAATAATAATAATAAGTAGTAGTAGTAGTACCAGGAACTTTATATGCATTTTCTCATTTTCTTCAAAACAAATGTAATTAAAGATGCTATTATATTTCCATTTTGCCAATGAGAAGGGAAAATAATTGATGTGAGATTACACAACTAGTAAAATTGAGAAGGGATACTTGAATCATGATCTGTCCAGTTAAACAAAGCAGTTGCTCTCATTACTTGCTCCCCAGTATATTTTCTTCTGAATCACCTTATATCCAGATAATAGTTATTCGAAGGTCATAGAAAACTTCACATATGAAAACTCTGTTCACACTCTATAAAAGGATAACATTTTTATCTGAGAAATATGATACTAATTTACTTCTACCTTTTGTAGCACATATCATTTTCTACCTTAAGTTATATTTATTCATATATCCATTTCTCCTGCCCATCCAATATCTAAGGCTTTTTGAGAAAAATACTTGTGTTTTGTCCAGCTTTGAACATCCCAGAATATTTGGCAAATTGCATTACACAAAGCAGGTGCAGAAATATTTGAGATTTTGCATTTTTTTTTGTTTCCCATGTCAATTTTATGACATACGCGTGATAGGTTTCAATTTTCTTGTTTTAAAAGTGAGGGAAAAAGGAGAGTGTTCTGAGCAGTCACTTTCATTGTATGACAGGTGTACACATAGATTTCATCAAAGGGCTAAATGGGTTTGAAGACTGGTGAGGCTCTAGTCTGGGCTCAAAAATATTCTAGGGAACCTAATTTAAATAAAACAGAGTCTCTGGCTTATAACTCATTGCCTAGTACCCTTCTTTGCCTTCCATTTTCAAACCCATTGAGCCCAGATTTTGAACTAAATCCTGTTTTCTTCTGATCTGCATGACTATCCTAGAGCTGAGCACTAAGAAAACTCATGAAATTTAGTTTCAAGAAATTCTCATTCCAGAAAGTTGAGAGCTAACTGTTGAGAATGCCAGTAAGAAATGAGTTTTTTTTTAAAAAAAATTTTTTTTTTTAACGTTTATTTATTTTTGGGACAGAGAGAGACAGAGCACGAACGGGGGAGGGGCAGAGAGAGAGGGAGACACAGAATCAGAAACAGGCTCCAGGCTCTGAGCCACCAGCCCAGAGCCTGATGCGGGGCTCGAACTCCCGGACCGCGAGATCGTGACCTGGCTGAAGTCGGACGCTTAACCGACTGCGCCACCCAGGCGCCCCTAAGAAATGAGTTTTAATTCCTGGTGGAAACAATATGATTTTTCTATTTTAGGGTATTCTATATACACAATAAATGGCAAACATTAACTGAACGGTTATTTTATCATTGCTCTCATTTTTTGGACCAACGTTTCTTAGCTACACAAAACTGAGCCACTAAATTGAATCCTCAGACTTTGAAAAACATCAATGGTCCACTAAAGTTGTAGCCTGAATCCACTGGTTTCTCCCACATCTATAGTTTTCAAGGTTTAAACAATCTGTTTACAGCTTTCTTCAGTCATTCAACTGACTTTCTAAGTCCCCAAGTCTAATAACAGAACTGTAAACAACGTTAGCTGTATGCCTAAACACCTGTTTTGTTGATGGCTGTAACCTTGAATCCCACTCTCTAAGCCTGAGATTCTTTTATGGAACTTGCTGTTCAAATTTGCTTAAATTATATGTCTTTTAAACCAAATGTATCTTACAAGACAATCCTTCATTTTAAAATTAGGGAAACTTGTTCTGATGAGTCCTGGGTGTTATATGTAAGTGATGAATCACTAAATTCAACACCTGAAACCAATTTTACCATATATGCTAACTAGAATTTAAATAAAAACTTGAAATTAAAAAAGTAAAATAAAATTAGGGGAAAGTTCTGCAGAATTTTCAACTAATAATGGAAGTTAAAGAGCTTAACTAAAACATCAAGAAAGAGCCTCCCCTGACAGGTGACATTATCGCATTGCCTTTTAACTTGTCTCTTGTGCTACTCATTGTAGCTGTTCCAAGTTCTACGTCAACATGTTTTCCCTTCCGTGAAAATGCTGGTCTAGAACCAAATGCCTTGAGTTCAGTGACATACATCATAACAGAAAATCATCCATTCTTGTTTAAACTGTGAAAAATAGTAGAAACAGAATCTTCCTCTCTTAAAACCAGCAACACAAATTGATTATTTGGGCTCTAATACCATTGCCATTGCAACACACTTGCATGAAACACAACTAATGGGTTTCAGATGGTAAACACTTTATGATAACTTGTAATCCTGTCAGTAAGCATGATCACCATATTTACAAATTAATCTAGAATCTGAACACACGGGACAAGTAAGCAAAGTCCATATTTGGACTGGGTGTGGTTTATGAAACCATTATCTAAGTGGAAAACCTTTGACTCTATGAAACTGTATTTGAAGATAGCTCTGCCAATAGCTTCAGATTGCATCATGAGGGCATTGTTAAGATTTCATATCTCCTTGATGATTTCAAAGATAAGAATTACAATGAACAAAAATCTTTACAGGGCAAGCAAACCCTATAAAAATGCTATTTAAAATGTAATGTCTACTGGAATGTATTAATGTCTACAGTGTCTCGGTTTTACATATAACCAAATAACCATTATTTTTAATTATTACTGACTCATTTTTATCATCATCCAAAAATAAATGTCAGCAGAGTATAATTTTAAGCCAAAGAAGGTATTCTCTTAAAAAGAAGAGTAACTGATTCAAAGTGCTTAAATTAATAGGAATAAATAAATAGTATTTCATGTATATTAAGACATAACTGCAACTATAACCACAAATAGTGATTTTACACATTTTTTTAAGGAGCCCAGTAGGACATTTGATAAATCAGAGTTTTGCAAGAGGTTCGTTTTCAGTGGCTTCTTTTGTTTTTCAATTTGAGATTCTAGGAAGAAGTTATGCATATATGTTTTTATCTTCAAGAAGTAATAATCCAATTATCTTAAGTTTAGAAAATATCTAGCTAATTTATTTCCTTTTGCTCATATTTAGTATGTTTCTTTTTTTTAAATTTTTTTTAAACTTTTATTTATTTTTGAGACAGAGAGAGACAGAGCATGAATGGGGGAGGGTCAGAGAGAGAGGGAGACACAGAATCTGAAACAGGCTCCAGGCTCTGAGAGGTCAGCACAGAGCCTAACACGAGGCTCGAACTCACGGACTGCGAGATCATGACCTGAGCTGAAGTCGGACACTTAACCGACTGAGCCACCCAGGCGCCCCCAGTATGTTTTCTTTGTAACCTTCTTAACACTCCTCAGGATAATTCAAGGAATCAGAGGGAATACCCTGTGAGACTTGAGATTTGAAACACATAAGCATGTCAATGAAACTGGTATACTGATGGGTCTGTCTAAATTTAAAGCCCAGAAGGATTTAGGGGCGCCTGGGTGGCTCAGTCAGTTAAGCGGCCAACTTCGGCTCAGGTCATGACCTCACAGTTCACGAGTTCAAGCTCCACATCAGGCTCTGTGCTGACAGCTCAGAGCCTGGAGCCTGCTTCAGACTCTGTGTCTCCTTCCCTCTCTGCCCCTCCCCTGACCGTACTCTCAGTCTGTCTCTCAAAAAAATGAATAAACATTAAAAAAAAAAATTAAAGCCCAGAAGAATTTATACATGACCATAAGCTATGCCTCAATTAAGTGCCTGGGTTTAAATATGAGTTTTAACCTCTGATAATTTTTATAATTTGAGTTAGCTTTAATTAATTGCACAGCCACTAACGAATCTACTCGGGATGTTGATTTACAGCTTTTCGGCTTAACAGTTTTGTTGCAATGAGAATAAAATGAATGATAAATCAAGTCTGTGTTCTCCAAATGCAATTGTTACAAAGGCTAGGATGTTTTATTTTTCTCGGAATTATGTAAGCGTATGATTTTTTCCTTCTTGATACCTGACTCCTGAAATTAGCCTTTATCCAACCAGTTTCTTACACTTTCAACTCTACCACTCAGCCAGACCTGCTCTTAATCTCATCTCTGACCTCCAATCACTTGAGCTCATCTTAGTCTGTTAGAATATAATAGACTGGCTATTCCCTCCCAGGCCATCCTGGACTGATCTCGTGGTTAATCATCTTAGTGACCTTCTCCCCACTTCTCTACATATATTTACTCTCCTTACCTTCTACTGCTGACCCCTTGTTGGCAGTGCTGTTGAGTGATCTGACCTTCTTTCTTTCTCCTAGTCATGGATGGAAAACCACACCCTCTCTGTAATTACACTCATTATGATTACAGATTTACATAAGCCCTGAAGCAACTCAGCAGGTGTTTGTTTTCTGAGCTTCCTTTGTTAATCCCCCTTCCTTATCCAAATAGGGACTATTCCAAACTGTGAAAACCACCTTCACATCTCAAATCCTATCTCTAATCTACTTACCTCTCACTCTTAGCACACAATCTATTCTACGGACACACTAATGGTTATCAATAATGGAATTTTTAAAACTCATGGAACTTTCCAGCACAATGAGTGAAATTTAGTGCATGAAATCAACACACACACACACACACACACACACACACACACAAACACACACACAAGTTTAGGGTAATTGCAGGATGGAATGCAGACCACGAGAAAACAATGTAACAGTATTACAAATGCATTAGATAATCTCACAGAAAGGATAGAGGGAAAAGCCCTGACTTAAATTATTTGAGCAACCAGTGGAGTCTGAAAGACTAAAAGCAAAAGAAACTACATAAACACTGTGTTCTACTTGATGAAATTGTTTCCCAAAGGAGCACATGTTAAAAGTTTTGATACTGCTATACACCTGTATTGCGAATGAATGATTCAATGAATGGATGATAGGTGGTGGGAGCTGTGTATCTCAATGTGGGTGTGAGAGATTACAGATTAGATACAAGAAGATGCTATAAAGACCCCTATGGTAATGGAGTAGAGTTTCAGACAGCAGTATGAACTCAGGTGCATAGTAGCAGTAGGAGAAGCATTGTGCAGGCAGAAAGGAAACCAGTTATATTGATAATTGATATCACCACCTTTATTTTCTCACCTCCTACTACATCATCAACCCACCATAATATGATTTCTAAGAGCACTGTCCTCGTAAATATTTTGTTTCAATTGTCAACAATTATTTACTAATTACCAAATCCTATGTCATATCTTTAGTATTAAATCTACTTGACCGCTCTTCATTTAGCGGTACTGACCAGTCTTGCGCGTTCACGTGCACGCAGGGTGTGTGTGTGTGTGTGTGTGTGTGTGTAAGTTCTGGTTTATCCCTTCTTAATAATTTTACTTCTCTTTCTTTTCTATAAATAAGAATGTTTCCAAGATTTTCTTCAAGCAAATCTTTTTTTCCTTGAAAAATGTCATTCCTTTATCTGGTTCTAAAATCATCTACTTTCTGGGGCGCCTGGGTTACTCAACTCAGTAAGTTGAGTTTCCATCTTTTGATTTTGGCTCAGGTCATGATCCTAGAGATGTGGGATTGAGCCCCCATCAGGCTCCATGCTGAGCATGGAGTCTGCTTAATATTCTTTCTCTGTCTTTCTATCTCTCTCTCTCCCTCCCTCTGCCCCACTCCCTCCATCTCTCTCTCTCTCTCTCTCTCTCTCTCTCTCTCAAAAAACAGACACACACAAAAACAAACAAACAAAAAAAAACATCTATTTTCTTAACATTCCCAGTATAGGTGGGAAAAGTTCTTCTGGTGAAAGAGCATTTTCTGATTTCTCCAATTTGTAAGGAGACTTTTCTGTCTTTATCATCAGCTTCTCAAATTAATGAAATCAAAATGTCTTAAGTTATTAGAAAAATTCATGCGACTTTGTTGGAGTGTACTGATTTTATCATAAGCAGCGTGGGAAGTGACATCATCAAGATGGTGCATTAGGTTATTCTCAACATCCATCCACCTCACAAGAAGCACAACTAATAGCTACCTATAGATAAAACAACGTTGTGAAAATTCCAGAAGTCAGAGGGGAGGTGGAAACACCTCCTTGACCAGAGATGGAAAGGAATCGCATTGTAAGTAGAACAAACACAGTTTCACTTTGAATACATGGCTTCTCCCCATGGGCCAGCACAGCACCACACCCAGTCAGGTGTCACCACACCCAGAGAACCCCCTGGGACCCAATTTCTCCAGTGGGAAAGAGTCCAAGGTGGACTTCCTAGAAACATACAACATACCAAGACTGAATCATGAAGAAATAAAAAATCTTAACAAATACTGAGTAGAGATTGAATCAGTAATCCAAATCTCACAGGAAAGAAAATCGAAGGACCAGGTGGTTTCACTGGTGAATTTTACCAAACACTTAAAGAAGATGACAAGCTTTCTCAATCTCTTCCAAAATATAGAAGAATAGGAAATACTTTCAAACTAATTTTATGAGACTGGCATTATCCTGACATCGAAGTCAGACAAGAACAGAACAAGAAAGAAAATTATAAGCCAATATTCTTAATGAACATAGCTACAAAAAAATCTTTGAATAATGATATAGAAGTCTACTTTTTGACCTAGGTGCATTGAAGTTTGAGTAAAAAGGAAATACTCTTTACTGTTAAGTCTTTGAGATTAGAGGGTGTGTTTATTTTAGCAGATAGCATTACCCCAAACTGTACAAGTCTTTAGCACCTCAATGTAGATACTATTTTCAAAGCGGTAAGTGTATAAATCCTCCAATCCTTCTACCTGGCAATGACAGCTGTATTTCTAAAGCACACCCTATTTCCAGAAATATTTGGTGATTCACCACAGAATAACTTAATGATACAATAATGTCCAAACATCTTAGTATGTATATAAGGTTTATAAAATGCCCCACTTTTGTCTTTTGGTCCTGCTATTTAAGTCAACTGTCTCCTTACCTGTTAAAACCTCATCATTCCAATTAATTCACATTTTGCAAATTGTATATGTTCTCAGGTTCCCATTTCTTTTATTGTTTTTGTTCCCTTCTGGAATCATCCTTATTACAGATTTCTTCTTCCAAAAGGATTGCTCATGTTTTCGACCTCACATTATTTTTTTCTTGCAAAGTTCCATTTTGTACTACCAGTTTAAAAAATGAGTCCACATTTACACTTCTGTAACACCATATTCATAGTATAATGTAGCATTTATTACATTGATCCTAAATTCATAAATTCTCCTCTGCAAGCTTTTGAACTGTTTTAAGTTCCTTATGAATGCTGTGTTTATTTCCTAAGCCAGTGGGTGTCTACAGTAAACAGATATTATTTTATTTTCAATTGGATGGAATTAATTTTCCTCTATTAATTTGAAAATTGTGACTTTTTAAGACAAGAATATATTGAATTTTATCTTTAACAATTATAATTTTAGGGCAAAAATAATTACAAAATAATGAGACCAAGAAGGTTAAGGAGAAGATGGAAATTTATCCTATTAAGAAACAAACAAAATTACAAGCAGTCCTTTCTGTACTAACAGTGCCTAGTCTGAGTATTCTTATTCACTTATTAAAGCTAATTCAAGAAATTCTGATTGATGATGGCACTGTTAGCATAATCAGTCGTTGTTTGTCTTCTGGTGTCAGGAAACAATGAAAAAACTAACTTCACAAGTTCAAAATTGCCTTTCCTTTCATTATTTCAAATAATGCTGTTACTCTGTATTATAAAATTATTTTTGGCATTTAAGTACATTCTAGAAAGAGTATGCAGTAGCAATACAAAAGCTATGCACAATTTTCATCAAATTTAATGTGGGGGAAATTTGATAGGTAAGCAAAGCCAAAGATGTGTATAAAACTACATATCTATTTTTCAAAATGTATTCAAGCTTGAAACTTCAAAAGAATACATTTTTAAAAATTCAATAGACAAAGACCTATGTGTCCAGAATATTAAGCATCTTTATTTCAATAAGCACAACTACTATATTTTTTTTCTTTTTGTTGTTGTTGTTGTTTATTTTTGATAGTTGTGTTAGTTACTAACGTCTTTCAAAACATCAAGGGTGTGAAGAAAATTCCGTAAACATGTGATATAGAGTCTATAAGAGGATCTGGACTAACATTTCCTGTGGGAAGCTTATGCAGTATATCAAATAAGCTCAAATATTGATCTTAATTGTTAAATACCATCACATAAAATGATTTCTCTCAGTACTACAGAAATTCATGAAGATCATAAAACAGTGTTGTACCAAAACTACAATCTTCAATCCATTTTATTTATTTTTATTAAATAGAAAGACAGGGGCCCCTGGGTGGCTCAGTCAGTTGAGTCTCCGACTCTTGATTTCAGCTCAGGTCACGATCCCAGGGTGGTGGGATAGAGCCTCCCGTCAGGCTCCACAAGTAGAGACATTCATTATAAATGTAAATGATAATTAGAAGGCAGCATTCTAGAAGAGTTAACAAGGTTTATGAAAAATACATCTATCTTGAAGCAATCTGTCTGGCTTTGTGAGCCAGGTTTAGCTATAGCTCTTAAACAATAATTAATTTTTCTTCACATTGTTGTAGTTACAGTGGACACTACACCTGTAGCATCTCAGACCCCAAGCCACCTGGCTTTGGGGTCTTTTCAATAATTGAACTTCACACACAGGGAAAGAGATTATCCTTCTTATTTCAAAATATATTGTCTAGCTGACATGACACTATAAGTTTCAAGAGCATGTTTTACTGACTGTAAATTCCTATATCACCCAAGTCAGCTAGAAAACAGACCTCTAGTCCTGCTAGCCCGAAGGTGATTGACAGTGGCTGTGGTCACATCAGTTTCAAAGGCTATGGGTTTCTGCAACAGTATACAACAGCCTGGTTGATTTGCGGACTCACCTAGGCCATTCCTTGGGGATTCCCAGAAATACTAAACAGAGGGAGCTGTACAAATGTCTAGAATTTTTCATGAGAACTGAGCTTCAGATTCTTAAGTCATAGTGCACATTCTTGTCTCTCTCCATCTCTCCACCCCCTGCCTCTCCTGAAATATTAATAGCAAGTAGTATTTTAAAAATGATCTGAAGATGATTTTCACCACAGTCCTTTTATTTTTTATGTATTTATATATTTAATGAATACACATCAAAGATGTATTAAATCTGCTAAGGGTCACTATAGTGCTTTTAAAAATTGTTGTTGATTTGTGTTTACATATTACCTGATTATAAACACTAGATTAAAATTTAAAAATATTTAAGGAGGTATCTCAGTATGGTTTTGATTTGTATTTCCCTGATGAGGAGTGACGTTGAGCATCTTTTCAGGTGTCTGTTGGCCATCTGGATGTCTTCTTTAGAGAAGTGTCTATTCATGCCTTCTGCCCATTTCTTCACTGGATTATTTGTTTTTTGGGTATTGAGTTTGGTAAGTTCTTTATAGATTTTGGATACTAACATTTTATCTGATATGTCATTTGAAAATATCTTTTCCCATTCCATTGGTTGCCTTTTAGTTTTGTTGATTGTTTCCTTTGCAGTACAGAAGCTTTTTATCCTGATGAGGTCTCAATAGTTCATTTTTGCTATTAATTCCCTTGCCTTTGAAGATGTGTTGAGCAAGAAATTGCTGTGGCTGATGTCAAAGAGTTTGTTGCCTGCTTTCTCCTCTAGAGTTTTGATGGTTTCCTGTCCCACATTTAGGTCTTTCATCCATTTTGAGTTTATTTTTGTGTATGGTGTAAGAAAGTGGTCTAGTTTCATTCTTCTAGGTGTTTCTGTCCAGTTCTCCCAGCACCATTTGCTAGAGAGACTGTCTTTTTTCCACTGGATGCTCTTTCCTGCTTTGTCAAAGATTAGTTGGCCATACATTTGTGAGTCCAATTCTGGGTTCTGTATTCTATTTCATTGGTCTATGTATCTGTTTTTGTGCTGGTCAGAGTGGCTAAAATTAACAACTCAGGAAACAACAGATGCTGGCGAGGATGTGGAGAAAAGGCAACCCTCTTGCACTGCTGGTGGGAATGCAAACTAGTGCAGCCACTCTGGAAAACAGTGTGGAGTTTCCTCAAAAAATTAAACATAGAACTACCCTGTGGCCCAGCAATAGCACTACTAGGAATTTATCCAAAGTAAATAGGAGTGCTGATTCACAGGGGCACATGTACCCCAATGTTTATAGCAACACTTTCAACAATAGCCAAATTATGGAAAGAGCCTAAATGTCCACAACTGATGAATGGATAAAGAAGATGTGGTTTATATATACAATGGAACACTACTTGTCAATGAGAAAGAGTGAAATCATTCTGCCATTTGCAGCAACATGGATGGAACTGGAAGGTATTATGCTGAGTGAAATAAGTCAGTCAGAGTAAGGCAGATATATGTTTTCACTCATATGTGGATCTTGAGAAACTTAATAGAAGACCATGGGGAAAGGGAAGGAGAAAAAATTAGTTCCAAACAAGAGAGGGAGAGAGGCAAACCATGAGACTCTTAAATACAGAGAACAAACTGAGGGTGGATGGGGGGTGGGGGAGAGGGGAAAATGGGTGATAAGTATTGAGGAGGGCACTTGTTGGGCTGAGCACTGGGTGTTGTATGTAAGCGATGAACCACAGGAATCTACCCCAAAACCCAAGAGCATACTGTACACACTGTATATTAGCCAATTTGGCAAATAAACTATCTTAAAATATATTTAAGGAGTTAATGTTTTTTAATTTTTTTAAGTTTATATATTTATTTTGAGAGAGACAGAGACTGTGTGAGCAGGGGAGGGGTAAAGAGAGAGGGGGGAGAGAGAGAGACAGAGAGAGAGAATCCCAAGCAGGCTCCACATCAGTACACAGCCTGATGCAGAGTCGACCTCATGAAACTGTGAGATCATGACCTAAGCCAAAATCAAGAGTAGGATGCTTAACCGACTGAGCCACCCGGGCACCCCAGGAGTTAATGTTTTAATAGGTAATGAACTTAAATGCCCAGCAATAGGTGAGCCAAAACATGGAATACTGTATAGTGATTAAAATGCTGATTATGAAAACACTAAGATAGAAAATAACACTATGGAAAATAGCAAGAAGTAACGTTGTTAGTAGAGCATGGTTTCAATGATGTCCAAAATCGCAGAAAATAGAGTCATTAGAAACATCAAAGTAACTTGGGGTGGTAGACTAATGTTTGATTTTTTTCTCTATTTTTCAAACTATAAAATTTATATATTTACTGTTTTAACAGTAAGACAATTGGCTGGAGAATAAAGTCATCAAGCTGAAGAAGCTGAACATCATTTGGTAAGCTATTATTCATCAACAGCTATGGTTTGTACAGTTTCAAAATCCACTGATGGCATGCAGTGTGGTTTAAGTTAAAAAGGCTCACAATGAGATGTGGTGATCCCTGGTACAGAGGGTTTAACTTCACACGTCACAAGACCATGTGTTCACTTGCAGGAAACTTGTTCTCACATCTTAATCATTTTTCTACCATTTTCTCCTTATTATTATTTTATAATACCCACTGACTTTTCCAGTCATTTGAATCAAACGAAGAATAAAGAACTAAATATATTGAAAGAGGGGCAAGATTTTGGAAGTGCTACACCTCAAAAATCTTAAAGAAATGTATGGAAGAACTAATATATTCCACTTTTAAGTTGCCTCTGTTAAAATTGACTATTTTAAGACCCTATGGGCTTCATACAGATGCTTTTCACAGTTTGATTTCAGTGCTTTAGTTTTTAATGTAGCAAATTATTCAAAGTTCTAGAAAATCAATGGCATCTTTACTCTAAATAAAACTTCATTCCACGCTTAAAGGACTGATTTCTAATCTCTGACTTTTAAAATTATCTCTTATAAATTATTTCACTATAATTAGCCATCTACCAGGCTTCAGAACCCTAGATTTTTCTACTATTTGGAAGCTTTTCTACTTCACCTGTGAAATAGGACTCTCCTTCATAATTTTGTCAATGACTATTTAATTCCCAAGGTTCTCCATGCTTAAACTTAGGAACCAAATCCTCTAATATTCTTGATCTGCTGTCCCTCATGCTGGTCTTTATAAACCTTACCAATCTCTATTGAAACCTCACTGACTCTTCTTTTATGCTATAATTATGCTCCTTACAGTATGGCCTCCATTTCTTCACCTGATACTTCAGTGCTTATGCACCTGCCTCCATGCTGGCTATTTTTCTACTTATCTCCACTCCTTCCTCTATTACCAGCATGCACCTTGATCTAACTCAAGGATTCTCAAACCTAATATTGTACATACAGAATCAACTGGAGAATTTGTAAAACAAATTATTGTCTGAGACTCATCCCAAACATGTTTAATCTAGGGGAGGCCTTAAGCTATGATAAATGTAAAAGCTCCCTTATGTTGGGGTGGGGTGATAAGAGGTAATTCTAATCCACAGCCATGGTGGAGAATACCTATGTGCATGCTGTTTCCAGTCTCACCTGGATTATCCTTATGTTCATCACTCAAGGCCCATGGAAGATCTGAAAAAAAATTTAAATATCTGATCTTTGCAAAATTTATTACATCATGAAATATTGGAATTGTAATTCTTGAAATTTTTGAGTGGCAATTTCACCAAGACTGTGGTGAAGAAGACCCCAGTCAGGATGGTCCCCACAAAAACCAATAATTAGACAGCTATCCACAAACAAAAACAGTTCTGGAAAAGCTCAGAAGTCCACTTAGGAAACTTCAGAAACACAGTGGAATAATAAATCAGAGAATAACTACACAAAAAGGGAAGGAACAGGAGTCCCATTCTGCCTACAGCATCCCATCCTCCAGACCGGCACTGCTCAGCACGAAAAGGTAACACCTCAGCTAGAAAGAGCTCCTTTCACTGTGGTGAATGTGCAGCCAGCCCAGCCTTTTAGGACAATACACAAAGGATGGCTTTGGTTCACTCCACCGCAAGACCTGCAAAGCTAGACTTGTAGACATTGCTAGGAACAAGAGAAAAGAGTAGAGGCCACTGGTACTAGTCGATCAGTGAAAGTGACTCCAGTCCCCAGTGACCTGCTCTACAGAAAACCCCAGCAGTTTTCACCACTGAAGAAAGCAAAGGCCAGCACAGATGCTGAAGACCTGCAGATTTCACCAGTTTTCACCCTTCTGTTTTTCACATTCACAGATGCCAGTCACCTGAGTTGCCCCCCTCCAACCCTCCACCTGCTCCCTCCTTTGTCCTTCTTGTCCATGTCCAACTGGAGCTCATGATCCTCACTGGGCAGCCAGCCTGAACCTCTGTAGCTGCTTGAGTGCAAGATGCCAACCTAGACCCCCACCCACACAGACCCTCAACACAATTGGTATGCTCATCACTAGCCTCTCCACCTATGCACCTGCACTCTGCTGGCTTGATTCCCGTCACTGGCTTCCATGCCACATCCATACCTGTGTCAAGACCCTTTAGCCACCAGAGTGCACTTTGACAGCAAGGGCCCAGAAAGTTGCTTGTGAACCCAGATCTGGCCTTGTGTCCTGTCACTGGCCTATACCACTGGGCTCACGAGCAGCTTAGCTCCTCCAGTTTTGCACCTGCAGTAGGCCCTCTGGCCTACACTGTTGTGCACCCCTGGTGAGAACCTGTGGCCTCAGGAGTGCGTTTGAAACCATATATCTCATAAGGAGTTAATATCCAAAATATATAAGGAATTCATATAACTTAATAGCAAAAAAAAAATCCAATTAAAAATGCACAAAGGATGTGAATAGACATTTTTTCCAAAGACATACCATGGCTAACAAGTGCCTGAAAAGGTGTTCAACCTCACTAATCGCCAGTGAAATCCAGAATGAGATATTATCTAATATCTTTTAGATTCTTACCATCACACAAATGAGATAACAAGTATTGGCAAGGACGTGGAGAAAAAGGAACCATCATGCACTGTTGGTGGGAATGCAAACTGGTACAGCCCCTCTGGAAAACAGTATGGAGGTTCCTCAAAAAGTGAAAAACAGAAATCCAGCAATTGCACTACCAGCTATTTACCCAAAGACTACAAAGGCACTAATTCAAAGTGATACATGCACCCTCATGTTTATAGCAGCATTATTTACCATAGCCAACTTATGAAAGTGTCCATGAACTGATGAATTGATAAAGGAGATGTGGTACATATTGTGGTATATATTTACAATGGAATATCATTCAGCCATAAAAAGAATGAAATCCTGCCATTTGCAACAACATGGAGGGAGCTAGAGAGTATTATGCTAAGCGAAATCAGTCAGAGAAAGACAAATACCATAGGATTTCACTCATATGTGGAATTTAAGAAACAAAACAAATGAGAAAAGGAAGAAATGAGAGAGAGAGAGAGAGAGAGAGAGAGAGAGAGGGGAGAGAGGTAGCAAACCAAGAGACAGACACTTAATTATAGAGAACAAATTGATGGTTACCAGAGGGGGAGGTGGCAGGAAGGATGAGTGAAGTAGGTGAAGGGGTTTAAGGAGTGTACTTGTCATGATGAGCACTGAATGATGTACAAAATTGTTCAATCACTATATTGCACACCTGAAACTAATATGATAATATTAACTATACTGGAATTAAAATTAAAAAATTAGTAAAAAAAAGAATAAGAGACAACAAGCACTGGTGAAGATGTGGAGAAAAGAGAATCCTAGTGTGCTATTGGAAGGAATATGTATTGGCAAAGTCACTACGGAAAACAGTATGGAATTTCTCAAAAAATGAAAAATAGAAGTGCCAGGGGCGCCTGGGTGGTTCAGTTGGTTGAGCATCTGACTTCGGTTCAGGTCATGATCTCATGGTTCATGAGTTCGAGCCCCACATCAGGCTTCCAGAGCCTGCTTTGGATTCTCTCTCTCCCTCTCTCCCTCTCTCCCTCTCTCTCTCTCCTCTCTCTCTCTCTCTCTCTCTCAAAAATAAATAAATAAACATTAAAAAAATAGAAGTACCATATGATTCAGCAATCTCAGCTCTGAAAGGAAATGAAGTTAGGATCTCAGAGAGATATCTGCACCTCCATGTTCATTGAAGCATAATTCACAATAGCCAAGACTTATAAACAACCTAAGTTTCATTCAACACATGAATAGACAAAGATATAGTATTTTTTTATAACGAAATATGATTCAGGCATAAAGAAGGAAGCCCTGCTATTTGTGACAACAGGGATAAACTTTGACAGCATTATGCTTAGTGACATAAATTAGAAAGACAAAGAGAAACACTGTCTGACCTCACTTATATGTGGAATCTTAAAACATCAAAATCCTAGAAACAGAGAACAGATTGATGGTTTTGAGGGACTGGGGTCGAGAAAATGTAGAGATGTTAGTCAAACGATGTAGACTCTTAGTTGTAAAATGAATAAGTTCCAGAGGTCTAATGCACAGTATGGTGACTATAATGAACAATACTGTAGTGTATATTTAAGAATTGCTACGAGAGTAGACCTGTACTGTTCTCATCACAAATTTTTTAAAAATATTGTAATTATGTGAGGTGAAGGATGTGTTAAGTTAACCTTATTGTGGCAAACATTTCCCTGATGTACCAAATCATCACATTGTCTATCTTAAACTTACACATTGTTACATGTCAATTATGCCTCAGTAAAGCTGGGGGAGAAAAAGAGACAATAGTGACTCATGATAGCATTAAGGATTTTCATCAAATGACAATATAGTAATATGGGATATGTGTCAAATAATGTAAATTCAATCCTTTTCTATGCTGCATAAGTAGGGTAGAGTCCATAATGGGTATTATGCAAAGACACATGATCATGGAATTTATAAAAACTGCATCTCAAAAAATCTTTAAATTTTCCTGTAAGGTGGTACGAACATTATTTAAAATATTCTGTATATTTACAAACTGGAGTGGAATGAGAATCTAGGCTCTAAGCCACAAAGTGGTTGGGAATCAATGAAAGGCCAGTCTACTTTTTTTCTCTGTCTTCTTCTAAGCCTAAAAAGAAGTCTTTTAATCTGCTTTGTCAAAGAAACCATACCCTGGATACATTCCCTGCTTTGTCTTTCTGGGAAGTTCTTTTCCTGCATCTGCATTTTATTTAAAGCGACCTGGCAAAGGTGGAAAGGGAGTGCATCATAAGAGCATTTCACATTAGAAAGAAATGAAGTTCTGTTTCTTTAAAACTGGGAAAGGAGGCCTGAAGGTAGAAGTCAGATTCAAATATCATAAGGCTAAGCGTTTTTTTTTTGTTTGTTTGTTTTATTTTTAAGAATAATTCTGTTCTCTAGAAGGAA
Source organism: Prionailurus bengalensis (assembly GCF_016509475.1). Lineage (NCBI taxonomy): Eukaryota > Metazoa > Chordata > Mammalia > Carnivora > Felidae > Prionailurus > Prionailurus bengalensis. Next base: position 32,296,757 of record NC_057347.1, read on the forward strand.
GCCTGAAAAACAGAAAATCACTTGCTAAAAATCTTGGGATACAAATTATTCAAAGCCTCATCACTAATCAAGAGAAACAGTACAAGCAACTTCATTAATGGCTTTTTTTCTTTTTAAATGACCCCAACCAGGCTAATGGTATGGGCTGTGCAGGTGGTTCAGAACACTGACAGCACATCCAATCATTCCCAGGGATTTTAGTTTAAAGACTCTGGGTCAGGGGTTGGGCTTAAATAAAAGTCTCCATGTGATTTTAATATATAATGAGGGTTGAGAAAATGGGGCTTCATTAATAAAGCTGTTAGCAATAATATTAAATATTTGTGCCTTAAGCCCACACTAAAATATCTAGGGTATGTCTTGAATACATCTTATAATTCCAGCCATGTTTTCTAGTACCTAATAGGAGCTCATTTATTGTCTAATATAGTTTCCATGATTTTTTAAAAAATAATCACACTGATGAAATAACATTTATTCAGAGCCATCACATGTCAGTTATTCTTAAAAGAGTCTACTTTGTAGGCATTATAATCACCATTTTCTAATCACATGACTTGCCCAAGGTCAAGGTTATAGGAAGTCTGGTGGTGTGCAGGCCATGGTGTAACAACTCGAAACCAATATTTGTACTAAGAAACTGTCTACACCTTATATCAGAAATCAGCCAGTCAAAGTAATATTAGACATATGCATTTCATTGTCCATAAGCTCTTCAAAATCAATGTGTTCATGTCTGAATTCGTGTCTTACTTCCACAGCCCTGCTTTTTCCTCCTGAATTCACTCTATTCCATAATGACATTTACATGCATCAACACATCCTAACGAAAAATCTTAGAATCATATTAGGCTCCCTTATCCCCCTAACCACCTCTCTCCTAACATCAAATAAAATATCTGAACCTGTCAATTATAGCGAACAAATCTATTTTGATTATCACTGACTCTTAGCCATCAATGTCTGTCTCCACCCCAGCTGTCAAACTCTAAGACCCAAGCCTCCCTCACTCTCCACATCACTATTTTATTTCTTTGCTATGACTCATAGGATCATGAATATTAAATGATCAAAATACATAATGAGCTTAGAATGGGTCCATAGAAAATGCTTAATAAATGTCAGCTATTATTATTCTGTGTCAAATGGATTTCACATAAACTTCAAGAAGCTGAAGGATGCATGAAGAGGTTAGAAACATTTGTCCTCATTGTCTGTGAGAGTACACTACTAGGAAGCTAAACCTTATGCGGCATTTGCCTCTTGTCCTAACTACAGTTATTGGAAGGCTGGTTCTAAGAAGAGCAGAGACAATGTTCTGTCATCTCTGATTTCTTATCAATATAGTTCTATAACACAGAGCCCATGCTCCCACGCTGCCGCAGTGTATCAGCCTGGCTCCCTTCTCTGAACCTGTTTCTGGCCCACTCTTTTTCATTCTCTGTCTGTATATAGGTCGAGACAACATTTCACTCCATCTCTTATGTCTAAATGTTCTTCTCTATCTATTATCTTATATTTAGAAATTCAGAAGTGATTTCAGTGGGACTTGCTTTATCCCTCTTTATGCCTCTATACTCATCCCAGATTACTTTCACTCTACCCTACCAGGGAATTCCCATGTCAGTTGATTTTTACATATGGCTATGGAAAAACTACAGATCATTGGCATCATCATCATCAAAGGAAGTTAGTATGTACTGAGAGCATTTACTAAGTGTCCAACAAAGTCCTTAGTGCTTAATGAGAAAAGCCTCATTTAATGTTTACAGTAATATTAAAAGGCAGGCAAGCCTACTAGGTCACATTATAGTCAGAGACTGAAGCTCAACACTCTTAATTGTGGCCTAAAGCCACAGATCTAAGATGCTAGAATGAATGTGGGCCAGCACCAAAGTAGGAAATAATCGCAGGACCTGCTGGAAGTTGAAGGGGATCATCTGTAGAAAGCAACAGTCACAGACTCAAGTGAGTGTGTCTGGGGCAGGAAATATTTTATTTTAGCCCTAGTGTGGATGTGACTTTTGGCCTCAGTGATGCAGACACAAATTGAATAGTGGAAATAAGGCTGAATTGGAGAGTGCGTACTTCATCTAAGCAAGACTGTAGGACCTCAGTTTTACACTTCAGAGAAGGACTCAGCGTAGCAACATCTAATTTTTCAGAAGCAAGCCATAAATTCAGATGGTCTGTGAAATCTAAAAATTTTAAAATACAGGCAACTGATTCAAAGATTCAAAAACAGTGTGAAGATGGAAATTACAGGGATTTATAAAAGATAAAAACAAGTTGGCCTTATGTTCCAAGAAAAATAGAGAAGGTGATATGAGTCCTATTTCAGTTAGTATGAATTTTTTTTAAAACTTTTTAAATGTTTACTTATTTTTGAAGGAGAGAGAGACAGAGTGTGAGCAGGGGAAGGGCAGAAGAGGGAGACACAGAATCAGAAGCAGGCTCCAAGCTCTGAGCTGTCAGCACAGAGTCTGATGTGGGGCCCAAACTCACGAGCCATGAGATCATGACCCGAGCCAAAGTCGGATACTTAACCAACTGAGCCACCCAAGTGCCCCTGGTGTGAATTCTTGAATAAAAATTACGAGTTATTTTTGTTTCTTGGTGGGAGCTACTTGAGTTGTTTGTTGCTGTTTGTTGGATGGTTTGTTTTTTGCTCTGTGTGAGTCTATAACTGACAGAAGAAACATGAAAGGGATATATTCAAAAAAGATTGAGAAGACAATGTTGTCAGGATTGTCAGGACTGGGGCACTAACTGGAGTGATGACTGAACAGTAGTCATGCCTCAGTAGAATGCCACTGAGGTTCACTTTCATTCAATCATACATTCATTCAATAAACAACTACCTTTGTAGAGAAACTGCTACATTCTCTGCAACAAAAAGATGATTTAGGCTTCATCCCTGTCCTCAGGGGTTTAAGGTTTAATACCTGAATTCTCTTAATCTGATTTGTATTTTCATAATGTGCTGTTTTCAAGAGTCCTCTAATTTGTTCCCAAAGCAAGATCATCTTCATTTAACTCACAAAATAAAAGTATGATCATATTGAATGTTTCATCGACGCTCCCCATCTACTTAGACAGTGTTAGGCACGCATGGACACATGGTAAATCCCTAGTCAACATTTTGAGTGTCTTTCTCTGGAGGAGGCTTCGTTCCACAATCTGAAGCTTCCCAGAGATAAAAGGAATTGGGATATAGTATAAAAAGCTTGAACTTGAAGTTTGTTATCTTGGGACTTTGAGCAAAGTTACTCTAACTCTGAAATTAGGTTTACTCATATACAAAATGAGTACATTAATGCCTGCCCTACAGGTTTGGGGGTCATTAGCAAAAATACAAGTAACTGGTTGGTAACCTAGTATCAGCTAAGGCAAAGATAACTTTTGTTATCACTGTCATTATTGACACCATCATCATCATCATCATCATCATCCTCATGTCCCCATTATCTCCCAGAAAAACAGAAAACACACTCAGAATAAAATTAGAAGCACAGAATATTGCATTTAAATTTGAAATATAATTGTTTATAATGCTAAGTGCCAGCATTTAGAAGAGAAGTCAAGAATACGCAGCCACCTTTGAAAATGGGTTTGTGAAGCTATTACTGACATTACTTGATACTCCAAAAGGGAATTGTACATAGAGTTGGTCTCTGTTAATTGTAAATCTCTGTGTACTTAATAGATCTTATTCCCTAAGGTGCCTGATGCAAGGCTCCAATCGCAGACCAGCTTTTTTTTGTGTGTGTGTTAAACATGAGCTAGCCTTGAGCTTGGGGATGGGTACTGCTTGAACTTGAGCATATTTATTGAAGTAATCTCAGTATTGCTTCTCTGGCTGATCATACATCAGGTACTTGAGAGCTTCAGTGTGGAAACTGACCCTTTCGACAAGGGCTTATATCCTTCAGTGAAGAAACTTAGTCAAAAATAAATGAATTCAACAAAAACAATTTCGAATAAGGCCTATTAATGGGGGGGGGTTGAAAAGTTGTGTGCATTTGGAAAGCAAAATAAGTGGAAATGTTCTACCCTTTGAGAAGGCATTTGTCAGGCATTCAAATTTGGAAACGTAATGGATAGAAAAAAATGGAAATTATAGCTGAACAGATTTCCAAAAAGCTGGCTGTGGTTGCTTCTTATTCTTACACGAAGTTGGAGATGCCCACATTAAAAAAAAAAAACAAATTTTTTTTTTCATTTGAAGATGGGTTATTTGCCAAATTTTAATGTATGGGTAGACCAAGCTTAGCAAGTGGTCTATATGCAAATATATTTGGATACACAGTAGATGCTTTAACTTTTATTTTTAGGGTTTTAAAGAATTGATTTGGTCATCCAGACATGCCCTATTAAAATAAAGAAAATGTATTTTGATTATATTAAAGAGAATTAAATACACAGTGATATATAAGGATGAGAAAATAAAGGAAGATATACTAAATTCTGCTTGATAGATTTTTCAAATTATCAATGTATAGGACATTCAAGAATTAATGGTAGAGAGGAATATTAGGAATATTGTTTGTTTGTTTACGTATATACTGGTGAGAATGATTTACAAGCTTAGGTAGACCTAATCTGTTTTTATTTTAAATATCTAATATTGTCACTTAAGATTTTGATCTGTTCAGCACTTGCATAAAAGTGCTTATTGAATTTAGCCTTTGTACATGTATTAAGTGAAATTTATAAGGAAGAAAGAAGTATTCAGGATTGTTAAGCCTTTTTTTTATTAGAAAGAATGTGCCTTAGTACATATTTACCTTTCAAGATAGACTATAGTAAGTCACAGTGATGAAAAGAAACAAGGCTCTATAAAACGCATTAAGAGGGGATCAATTCTCTGCCAGAACATCATGGATGCTGGGTCGTTCACTATGTCAATAAAAACATAACCACATCTCAAAGGATTTTCTATTGTTACAGTGGTCTACAAATCTATGTGAAAGGCTTAGATAGAGACAAAACATGCCTGCTGTGCTCCTGTATTACCAGTCTCAGAGCTCTGCAAACCATGTTTACTCTAATTACTACAAAATAATGGGCAGTGTTGGGTTTAAGTTTCATTTCTACAAGTGTGCTTTGTTCCTTTGACCCTGAAATGTCCATCACGCCATATGGACACAGATTTGGGAGAATAAGGACTTTCTGGTTCCAGGATGTCTACCTAGCCTTTAAATCTTTATCTTATTTTACCCTTAACCCTTTTCATTGCTGTTACAAATTCAGGTTCCATGGCAAGAATGGATTTCATGCCACCTGAAGAGAGGAAAATCTTTTATGAGAAGATGTCAGTTGGATTCTTCCCTAATTTGAGCCAGGGAAATTATACTTGTTTAAATATACGTTGGAATAACCTAAGGAAAACAACAACAACAACAACAACAGTAGTAGGAAGAAGCTGTTTTGAGTTTGTACCAATAGCGAAATTCTGTGCTGCCAAACTGAAAAAGAAACCATCACTGACTATAGTGACACTAAATAACAGAAAATAGAAGGAAGAACCATTAAAGGATTAGGCACGTAGTCAAGGGAATTAAGTTTAAGTCGACGCCATTAGGGATTTAATGTGTAAAGCGTGTCACGTAAATTATGATAATTAAGAACCTCATTTTATTTCCCGTCTGTAAAATGAGCTGCAATTGCTGTTCAGTTCATCTTAGGTTTGTTGAGAGTACTAATAAAAAGATGTTTTAAAATGGATTTATTATTGCTGGCCTTCAAAGACTACCTTGTTACAATTATAGGTCAGGATAAAATGCCTTCGTGAATTCTGTGGGATGAAAAAAAATTACCACTAATTGCAATATTGAAATTATAATAGTTCTGGTGAATGTCAATCTCAGAAAAATCTGATGATTGCACTCAGAGTTCTCTCACCCTTTTCCTCCATTCCCTCGCTCCTTCCTCTCTCTTTTTTCCTTTGTTCAGAAGATCATTTTGCTAGGATCTTGATTCATCAGATTTGGGGAAGAGTGAGAACAAAATGGAGTGAAGATATTTGTGTTTTAACCGTTTGTGACATGCCAAGACATAAACTGGGTCTTCGTGTGCATAATCTCATTTAATTTCCAAAGCAACCTATGTATTAGATACTATTCATTATCAGTTCAGTTTTCCTGATGAACAAGTTAAGGCTTAAAGAGGTTATGTAATTCACTCAAAGTTACACAGTTAATGTATATTTGATGCATGAACCAAATTCTAGTATATGTGATTCTAGAAACAAAGTATCATCATTGTAGTGTGTGCACATGGATGATCCTGTTCAGGGCACCTGCAGAGTATTTATTAGTTGACAGTTTTGTGTACTTGATGGCTGAATTAAGCAAGGCACAAGCTAGCTACAGAATACTCCCATATTAAGTATATATATATATATATATATAGGCACACCTGGGTGGCTCAGTCGGTTGAGCATCTGACTCTTAATTTTGGCTCAGGTCATGATCCCAGGGGTCATGGGATCAAGCTCTGGGTTGGGCTCTGTGCTGAGCATGGAGACTGCTTAAGTGTATCCCTCTTTCTCTCTCTCTCTCTCTGCCCTTCTTCCCAACTTGTGCACTCGCTCTCTCTCTCTCTCTCTAGAGAGAGAATATTGCCTAGAGAAGAAGGGTGAATCAATTTATTATTGGTGTGTTTTAACTTTCTATTGTCCTTAGTCTACTTTAAAAATGGTTTATGGACAAAATTAAAGATAAAGAATGCAGTTTGAGTAATTGATGATGCTATTCCAGATCTCCTTAATTATAATTAAATGTTGATGAAATTTTACTGGTTTTTATTTCCTCAAATGAGTATGTGAGTAAAACCAGGATATTATGTAGATTGGTCAATCTGAAGTTAGTAATAGGATCTTACTTCCTAAAAAACAAACAAAATATATATATATAGCTATAGCCATCTAGCTATCTAGCTATATAGCTTACTTTCTAAAGTAATGTATAGCTTACTTTCTATATCTTACTATATATATAGTATATATATATATATATAGCATATATATACTATATATATATATAGCTAAAGCTATATATAGCTTACTTTCTAAAAATACATATATATAGCTATATATATTCTATATAAAAATTATATAGGTTATATAATTATATATTATATATAAATTATATATAAAAATTATATATATAATATATATAAATTATATATAAAATTATATATTCTATACAAAATTCTATTGTATTTTGATATTTAACTGGGCTATGAGATGCACATCATTAAGAAAAATCTGAATTTCACTTTATGCTATTTTGGTAATTATAGGCCTGGTACTGGTATACAGGGTAAAAATAAAACAAGTCATCACATTTGAAATTAAGTGATACAATATCTACAAGATCAAAATTTCAGTTGTTAAATACTGCAGTAAAGTAAAATGAACATACAGTAATGAGTTTACCAATATAGAAATTAATAGGCAATAATTCTCACAGGTAAAGATTTGAAACTTGATTTATCACTACAAATTTAAGCACATTGTCCAAGTAGTTATATTGAAATAAAAACTTTATTTCATTTCCTTGATATATTTATTGCAACGTCTATTTAACACAGTAACTACAAGATCTGGAACAAATGATAAGAAAGAATATCAGAAAACATGATTTTTAAAAATGTTAAAGGTACAAAAATAGTACAGTTGCTTAAAATGTTGAAATACACATTGTAATCCATAAAAAGTTAATTTGCCTGTTTTGTTCCAACACCACCTAAGAGAACTAAAGGTTAACAATTTGATGTTTATACCTCTAAAGTTTCAAATATGCACATTCAAATATTTTATATATTTAATTATTTTTATAATCATGGAATCATGTGATTCCAAGTATTTCTAATTTTTAGTGAAAAAAATCATAGACAGTCTTTACTTTTAGTTTATATGAACATAAACTATTCTTTTTCTAGCTCATAGTGTTGGAACACTTTGGTTGTATAAAAATTGATTTAATTATTCCCTGTATTGATAGATATTTAGGTAGCTTGTAATCCTATAATGGACATCCTTGAAAATACCTCATTTTGTAAATTTTGCTAGCTTAATGGTTTTGTTCATCACAAAAATGTTCACAGGTATATCAGATTGACCTTGAAAACTGTTTCTACTCATTTACTAATATTTTTTATGACTTCCATTCTTGTCCTAAGAAACAATGCCTTCCATATTTCTAGATAATAAAAATAAATTTTCCCATTTTCCTTGAGTACTTTTGTAATTTTACATATTTATTTTTTTATATTTTTATGTGGAATACATTTGTTTTTTTTGTACTTCAAATTTCTCTAATCCACAGACCCTGTTTCATTTATTAAAGGATCTTTTTCTTAATATGTGAAAATAATATTTTATAATGTCATTTATACACACACATATTATTAGTTTACTTCACTAATATATGTATCTTTTCCTGTGTATTTTCCCATGCAATTATACCTTTGTATCTAGTAATATCACCACTACAACATTTTCTTTTCTTTTCCCAAAATAGTCCTCACGAACTTGACCATAACTTTTCTAAATAAATTATGGCATCAGCTTATCAAACATAAAAACATGTGGATATATATTTTTTTACTAGAAAATTTTAATTGATAGACATATTGGGGAGAATAATGACTCTTGTTTGTCTGTTTTATTTTTATTGAATTGGATAGACTCTTCAGTGATAAATGTTTACTCAACACTGAACATTACTATGTTTATCAACCAAACAAAATTTTCCTCTGTTTTTTGTTTGATAAGATTTTTCAAATTCCAGAAGAATTCTATCAATAACAATTTATTAATTGTCTTATTTTTTAATTTTAAATTTATTAATGCAGTGGACTTCAGTGATAGATCATCAAATTTTAAACCATCCTTAATTTCCTAAAATAAATGCTAGTTACTTAGGACATATTTTTCTTTTACACATTTCTGTATTTTTCTTGCCTATATTTTATTTTAAATCTTTTAACATATAATCCAACTTGTTATGTCCATAGTTAATTTTTCTGTGTCATAATTTTCTTCTCTTGAAATCAGCATTATAATGACATCACAGAATAAATTTGGAAATGTTCTACCTGATTTGATACTATGAAATCTTTTAGTACAATAGAAAACATCAGTCTTGGAATTTTTTCCCCCAATCTTCTTAAGTAGTTTATTTCCTGCATGTCCCCTTTGGCTGGTTTCTGGGCTCTCTTCTATTCTATTCATCTTTTTTTTTTTTCCAACTCTTTCACCAACATCATATTGCTTCAGTTTTTATATGTGTCAGTATCATTTATAAGACATAGCAATGTATTTTGTTTTAAATTATAGAAAATCCAATTCTAAATATTTTCAACAATAACACAGACAATGCATGAAGATGGTTTGATTGGAACAGGCCACACTTCCCAGCAATTACTCAACTCTACTTGCCATCTCTGTGTTGACTTCACTACAGAGTCACTTCCTTTCCAATAGCCAAATAGCTGTACATTTCTAGACCTTCTGTCACAAAGCCAAAGATCCCAACACACCAATCCCAACACCACAACATACTACTGACTGACTTGGGGCCAACTGTCTCACTTTAGAGTGGAGGAAGTGATAAAATGACAAAATAGTAAATAAATAAAATGACCTGAAGAAGTGACCAAAATATTTATTTTTTTTTGAAGTTTATTTATTTTGAGAGAGACAGTATGAGTGGGGAAGGGCAGAGAGAGAGAGGGAGACAGAGAATCCCAAGCAGGCTCCTCACTGTCTGCACAGAGCTAAATGCAGGGCTCTAACTCACAAAATGATCATGTCCTGAGCCAAAACCAAGAGTTGGACGCTTAACCAACCCAGCCACACAGGTACCTCAACCAAAATATTTATGGGAGTATATCTTTAAACTATATTTTGGTGGCTGTTAGGGCATGAGTACTTTTACTGTTGTTATGTTCTTTAAATAATTTGATTTTAAACACCTTGTCAATAACCTGTTTGAATATAATTTCATTATTAATATTAATCATATTAATCATATTAATAAATATGTTTCATTAAATTTTCAAATCAATTTGTTATAAAAAATCCTTCTAAAAATCTTGGTTAACTTTGGACAGTAGTAGTAATAATTAACAGAGCTAGATATTAGAATTATAGTTTAGAGCAGAAATTTCTCATAATTCTAGCTTCCCAAAATTAACCATATCTCACAAGAACCACTGGGGGAGTGAAAAAGTTTTCCATGCAACTATGAAAATATATAACTTAACTGATTATTAAAATTTCTCCCTTTGTAGTACTGAATGGAAAAAGCAAAAATTATAAGTATTTGAGAATTGCTGATTTGATTGCTTTTTTATTAACAGAGTCTATGAGAACTTTGATAGTTGTTTTGTGCTGAGGCCTTATGAAATTACAAAAATTACAGTAAGTAGTAAGAATTATTCCCGAATTTCATACAAACTCAAAGTTGTATATGGTTTATAGACCTTTCAATAACATGTAGTCACAAATGGATTATATATTGCTTTACTGTATACCATAGAGAACTAAAGGAATCTATAGATTTTAGTGATGACTTCAGTTTGCTTCAAACATTGTAGCCTATCTGAATCTCCTTTGAGCTCAGAACGTAGCCTTTTCTTTTGTTTTTTTCCCTTGAAAGAGGAAGTAGAGAAAAATTCCAGTAAAAGTTTCAGTAAAAAAAAAAATTTTTTTTTAAGTAAAATTCCAGATGGTAGTGGCTTATTTCTATATTTTCAGAACTGTTTCATGGTGGTTTCTCTGTGCTTATCCTATTTTGTGGATTCTTTTGGGGAATGCTCTTGTCTGAAATTATAGTCATTGGCCATAGAAATGTCCTCTTATTCTGTCACTCACCCCTGCCTTCCACCTAAAAACAGTGATTCTCATGAGACAAAGTTATATTATAAGTCTAATTAGAAAATTCAACACAAGTCCGGCTGAAAAGTTCAGAAAAATATTCATTCATTCATTCATTCATTCATGAATTCATCCATAAGACATTTATTAAGAGAAAGTAGTAAACTAGGAACTTTGTTTACTTTTTTTAATAATTTTTATTTTTAGGGAGACAGAGAGTGTGAGCTGGGAGAGGGGCAGAGGAAGAGAGAGAATCTTAAGTGGGCTCCATGCCCGGACCCTGGGATCATGTCCTGAGCCAAAATCAAGAGCCAGGACAAAATCAAGAATAGGGCACTGAACTGACTGAGCCACCCAGGCACCCCAGGAACTCTGTTTAATGCAATGGAAACTCAGACGTAACAACCAAGAATCTAATGTACCACAAACTGTGGTTTGTATATTCCACACCTTCATAAAAGGTATAAAGTGGCAACTAACTCTAGAAGAGTTACAGGTGAAATGTGTGGTGAATCAGATTAATATACTTTGGTCTTTCCAGAACATTCTATTCTTGCTTTCTTATTCTGGTAAAATAAGCCTTCTTTCACGAGCAAAAAATTCACTCTAGGAAGTTTTGGGAGGTGTGTTTTGGATGATAGAGTTGGACAATGAATCAAGTCTGGCCAGTCAATGTCTTCATTCGTTTGGCTTCACAGATTAATCCAGCCAGATTAATTTGTGTCCTCCAAGGGCCATTCATTGTGGTAACAAAAAGATGCTTTCTTTCTGTTGTTGCTAAGCTGATTCAATGTAGGCCTGAATCTACTGGGGACCACGTTTCTTACATATAGAGAATTTGCTTGAAAATAAAACTGACTCGGGGCGCCTGGGTGGCGCAGTCGGTTAAGCGTCCGACTTCAGCCAGGTCACGATCTCGCGGTCCGGGAGTTCGAGCCCTGCGTCGGGCTCTGGGCTGATGGCTCAGAGCCTGGAGCCTGTTTCCGATTCTGTGTCTCCCTCTCTATCTGCCCCTCCCCCGTTCATGCTCTGTCTCTCTCTGTCCCAAAAATAAATAAATGTTGAAAAAAAAAATTTAATAAAAAAAAAAAAAAAAAAGAAAATAAAACTGACTCAATGGGAAGCAGTGGTGAAAGACGAAAAGAGAGAAACAGTAATTCTGAGGTGCTGATACCATTTTTGAAGTGGACCCTGCCATTTGTGTGAAGACCAATCTTTGTTTTGTTGTTGTTGTTGTTGTTGTTGTATGTGTTAATAATATCCCTTCTGGGGCTTAAGATAATTTATATTGGGTTTCTGTTACTTGCAACCAGAACCCAATAATTTCATTACTACTTAGAGAAGAGACTTAGAGAAAAGTATTTCTATTAGAAAGGGTCACAGGAGACTCCATGAGAGATCTATTATTTAATGTATTTGTTTATTCACTAATATTAACTGAGATCCTCTATGCATTGCAGTGTGGCAGTTGCTAAATGTCTAACATCCCAGAACATCAGACATGGTCCTGCCTTTATCAACTGATGATTAGGCAGAGAAAGTAATAGAGAATCATTTTTTAAGGGCCCTTTAGGAAATAAACAAGATGCCTAGATTGAGATAAGGTAGTCAAGGAAGGTTTCTAAGAAGAGGAGGTGACATTTACACTTGACCTGAAGAATGAGAAGGGACTTTCCATGCAGAGATCATGGAGAAGGGGAGGACTGTGTATGTACACAGAGATGGGGTTGGTGTGCCAACAATTATATAAAACAAAATACAAAGGATATTTGTTACAATAAAGTCAACTTATATGGGTTCAGGCTTCTGAACAATTTTTGTGTAGAGGCCATATTTACTTTTTCAGAACCCTAGGCAATTCACTCCATCCTGGTGAGTTTTAGATGCACTACATTAGAATTTCCTTGGCTTTTATTTATTGTTATTATCATTATTATTAACGTAGTTGGCAACACACTTCCATAAGTCCCATTGTCTATGAGATGAGAGTTTTGTGATGGATCAGGGCTGTTTCTGGGGTGAGGGTGGGAATCTTTAATATTCAAAGAGTTGAAGGACTCTCTGAAACAGAAACCATGTAGTTGTAAATTTCAAATGGCTGTAATTCTCTATGTACCTCACTTGGCAGCTCAGATCCATCCCAGCCAAGTTTTAGTAAAAATGGTCTTGCTTAGTCATTTCACACTAACATAATTTCTCTAGGTAACTAATATTCCACCCACTTTATTGCGGACTGCATCGTTTTTAGTCTTTCTAACAATAGTTGGAGGGGCGAATCGGGGGAGAGAGGATGAAAGGAAGAAAAAATAAGAAAGAATACTCAATACATTTGAGGCACATCCTTGGGTGAACTCTTACTAGCATTTTCTCTCTCGCCTGGTTCTGCAGAGTAAGCAAGTTAACTCCTGCCCTGAAATCATTTTGTGAAAGGTTTACATCTTGACATCTGCTGAGTCATAACATCAAAATGGTTTTCCCATGTTGATTGTAAGATAAATCAGGTAGACTCTTTGGTAGTAGTATTGATTCTGCATTAATCACTCAACTCCCTGTGCAACTTTTTCTAAAGTGTTATGAACCTGTTATTTTTTCCAGAAGGATGAGGTAGAAATGTGTGCTTATATAGATATGAATGTAACACTGGTAAATCGAAGTTCTTTGTGAGTTGTAAAATGAGTGTGTAACTTTTTGCTGTTGGTGGTTGGTTGGTTTGCTTTATTTTACCTGATTGATCCTCAAGCTTTAATATGCTAAAATGTTTATTGTTTGAATTGTAATGTGTTTTATACTACTGAATACTGGCAAGTGCTGGTGAATACTCTGTTGATTCTCTATCTTAATTACATATATAAGAAAGGTAAGATTCTCTTTCAGCTCTTGGCATCCTAACATACTAGTGTTTCTTCAGTTTCTAGCAACATAGAGGAGGATAAATGAAGACTTTTATTATAAATTCAACATTTATAAAAGTAACAAAAAGCAAGACGATAGAAAATGTTTGCCTTCAACAAGTAAATTACCTCTTAATGTAAAGGAAATGACTTCTCTTTTATTAAAAAAAATTTTTTTTTCAACGTTTATTTATTTTTGGGACAGAGAGAGACAGAGCATGAACGGGGGAGGGGCAGAGAGAGAGGGAGACACAGAATCGGAAACAGGCTCCAAGCTCTGAGCCATCAGCCCAGAGCCTGATGCGGGGCTCCAACTCACAGAGCGCGAGATCGTGACCTGGCTGAAGTCGGACGCTTAACCGACTGCACCACCCAGGCGCCCCAAATGACTTCTTCTTTTAAAGCCTGGTATTTTATGTTTTGGGTTTTAAACCACTTCCTTTGGGTCAGGTGGACCACCTGATTCGTTTTACTCTATTTATTTACTCCACTTATTACTATGATAACTAAATCAATGCATGCTAATTTGGAAGAATATTTGGAAATAAATGTAACACAAGGAATAGAATACTTAGCTTCTGATTAGGACATAGACAATAACAAGAGATTGTCTCTTTCCCCCAACAATCAAATAAGACGAATAAACCACAAAAACGAATAGTTTTTCGGAGCACATCGGAGAATTCCAGTTGCAAAGAAACCATGATATGGGTTCTAGAAGGTTAACAGATTGTATAAAACAAAGGATCTTGGCATATCTCCACAGAATGATGAGAGAATGAGGGAATTTACTATTAATGGGAGTAGGAAGAAACAAGCTGGATTTTTATTATACTTCTATGTATATGATGCATCTTGATGTACCTGAAAAATTAGAATTTCAAGGAACCCTCAACATAGAATAAGTCTACACTCCTTCACCAACTGTTCTGTCAGTCTTCACTATTTGCTTTGAGGCAGTATGACAAGGGCTGGGGTGCAGAACAGGGGGACTGAGAAAGACACCATTACTAAGGCTTACGTAGCCTCACACAGCTACAAAGAAACCACCTTTCATTGATGGAAACAGAGTGGAATATCTGAAGAAGTGAATCTAAGACACACAGATGTTACCTCGGAAGGAGTAGAAACAGCGCAATGATATATCAGCTGGAGAAGTCTTTCTAGGTGTGCAAAGCCTAAAGCAGGTTTTGAGACCCACGGAAACTCCCCAGAAACCAGACTCCATTTTAGTAGAAATCCAGAGAAGTATTCCACAATTTGGAGAGCTGGCAGCCCAGCTATGAAGCACAAAGTTATCTCAAGCATCTCACATGTTCTCAGACCCCAAGCCTCACCAAAAGGAAAAGAACCATGCTCAGTTTCTAAACCATGAGGAAGCAGAAATGAAGCAAGACAGCTAAAGCCACTCAGACTGGGTGTGTCAAAAAGCCCAAGCCTAGCTCAGTACCAGGGAAATTGAATGAGGACTTCATAACAGCAGTTTGTTACAAGAAGGCATATTCTTTTTTTCTAAATGTAACTATGATGTATTTCTGCCAATACTATTCTTTTACACAAAAGACAATCATATAAAAAACAAATTTACAAAACCCACAAAGAAACAGAAGCAGAGACAGAGAGATAGAGAGAGAGTTCCATAGTGTGTGTGTGTGTGTGTGTGTGTGTGTGTATATATATATATATATATATATATATATATATATAAAGAATTAGTCAATGAAAGTAGATGCTGAGGGGCACCCGGGTGGCTCAGTAAGTTCAGCACCTGACTCTTGATTTTGACTCAGGTCACGATCCCAAGACTGTAGGATCAAACCCTGCATCAGGCTCTGCATTGAGCATGGAGCCTGCTTGACATTCTCTCCCTTTCTCCCTCTCTCCCCTCTCCCCACTCATGTGCATGCTCTTTCTCTCTCCAAAAAAAAAAAAAAAAAAGAAGAAAAAGAAAAAATAAGAGAAAGTAGGTATAGAGATGGCTCGATATTTAAATTACCATTCAATGGCTTAAAAATAACTGTTATGTAAAAAAAAAGAAAGAGGGGCACCTGGATGGCTCAGTCTGTTAAGCGTCTGACTTTGGTTCAGGTCACGATTTCACAGTTTGGGGGTTCGAGTGCCGCATCCAGCTCTGTGCGGACAGCTCAGAGCCTGGAGCCTGCTTCAGATTCTGTGTCTCCCCCTCTCTCTGCCCCTCCCATGCTCATGCTCTGTCTCCCTCTATCTCTCAATAATAAATAAACATTGAAAAACTTTTTTTTTTAAAAAGAAAGAACCTCTGGAAATTGTGAGGAAGTGGTCTTAAAAGAAATAAATAAAAATAGGCAAAAAAGTAACTGGTGAAAGCACTAAAGGATATAGTTGAAAATGTGAGAAACCTAAGTATATAGGAATTTTATTTTATTTTATTTTATTTTATTTTATTTTATTTTATTTTATTTATTTTTTCCAAATTTTTATTTAAATTGTAGTTAGTTAACATACAGTAGAATACTGGTTTCAGGAGTAGAATTCAGTGATTCATCACTTACGTACAACACCCAGTGCTCATCATAACAAGTATACAGGGAATTTTAGCAGAGACATAGAAACATTGGGGGAAAAAAAAGAGAGTGAAATGGAAATGTTTCAAATGAAAATTATAACATCTGAAATAAAACTCATTATATGGGTTTAATAGCACATTGAATTCAGTACAGAAAAGAATTAGAGAATTTGAATACAGAGCAACAGAAAGTATCAAACAGAAACTTAAAGAGGAAAAGTAAAGTGTGAAAAAAATAGAACAAAGATCAGATCTGTCAGAGATCAACTGGTCTAACATGTATGTAAAGGGATCCCCACAGAAAAAGGAAATTGAAAATGGAAAAGACAACATATTTCAAAAGATAATGAAACAGCACCATGGATATATCCCCAAATCACTATATTGATCAGAGTAACTCAGACACACACACACACACACACACACACACACACAATCACCTCTATCATTCCATTTCTATAACTTCCAAGAACAAATGAAGTTGATTTATAATGATCAAAAATAGGAAATGGTTGCATCACAAAAGGCAGGGAAGAGAGAAAATAGGCAAAATGAATTTTCTTTGGTGATAAAAAAAAATTCTGTCTTGTAACCTGTGTGTTTTCAAAGTTACATAGAATTGGTGAACTGAACTGAACGCTAAGGATATGTGTGTGATTTTCAGTTTTAAAAAAATTGTAAGCAGAGAAAATAAACAACTTTATAGAATGATCACCCAGAAAATACCATGATAATACCATGATTGATTCTTTTTGCACTTCATTATTTTATTGGGGATACATACTACAATAGTAATAATGAAAATAATATTTTATATATCTACTTAAACATGGTTCCATTTAAGTGTATTTCCACTCATATGCCCAAGGAGATCAATAAAAAAGGAGGAAAATCTGCAATGTATCTAGGATTAAGATAGGAGAAAAACATACGTCTATTTCAACAAAGGATTTAGGCACATGCTGTTTGGGTTAAGATGTTGCCAAAATTAGCTTACAGAAAAGAATAAGGTGAGAAAAAGAATGAGGGTTTCCTTTTGGACCCCAAGGAAAAGGAGTATAATGAAGACTTATGAGGGGCTTAACCCAGAAACTAGACTACTTAACCACATATCTTGTACCCTTTATTGAACTTGGGTTATATTTGTCTCACTATATCCATCTTCCTAATTCTCTCATACATCTATTTTCTTAATGATTTCTTTGTTATGATGACTGGTTTTATTTTTCAGGATTGACTTAAGTCCCAGGTTAAATATTGTTGTGAATTTATTTATTTGATGACCCTATACAATAGTGTTAAAGTCATGAATTTTGCCCTATAACTTTTTAGTTTCTGCCCACTCTGTTTCTGACCTATACAGCTTCTTAAGCCAGTAAAATATTAAGTGTCAACAGAAAGAAATGGGCTCAGCATAAAAATCAAATTGAATGTAGCTGCAGGACACAGTGCAAGACAAGGTGTGGGACCACAGCCTAAATTTAGGAGTATTTTTCATCCCTAGAATTGCAGGACTTTGAAACATTTGCCCAGGAAATTTCAGAATGGCTAAGACCAGTAATAGACATGTGCCTCCTATCCATCCTTCTCACAAACGGTGATGTTTAATGTCGGCTTCTTGTCTTTCCCTGTTTCACTGCTCTATTGTGGATTGGAAGATGGGGGGTAAGGGGTGGATGATGTGTTTCCTTACTTCATAGTTCTCCTTATCAAGGAGATGCACATAAAAAGCTAAGATAGACCATGAATTCCTGGGCTTTCAGACTGCAGACACGGTTAGAGAAGAATAGATTCTGGGGGGTCTTGAAAAGCAGTAAGTGTATCCTGCCTATGAGGACACCAATGAGGACTATGGTAACTGATTGCTATTCTGGCACAAATTAATTGTCCTTTTGTATCCACATTTATTGCCCTGTAATATTGTGTTCTGCATCTATACTCTCACTCTGGGATGGCCTTTCAACTTGTTTGGACTAATAACATGGCGGAAGTTAACCACGTGCAGGTTCTGTGTCTAGAAAGGCTTTGCATGTTTAGCCTGATTTCTTGTGCTTTTGAGCTTGTGCACTTATGCTTCAGCCTTGCCATAAGAACAGGCCAGATGGCTGTTGAAGGCCATGACAGACAGAGAAATAAGACAAAGGGAAGAGAACCAAGGTGATCCAATTGACAGCCACCCATGCCCCCAGGCAGAGGTGCTTACCTGATTCACAGCTGATCTAAGATTCACCATGGAGCCAAGCCAAGAAACACCTGCTTTGCTGGCCCTAAAAAGTCATGAGCTAAAACTTAAATATTGTTGAAGACATTAAGTTTTTGGATAGTTATTCAGCAATGCCAAGAGTAATATCCTCGAAGTCTCTTTTGTTGTACTATCCTCATTCTCAGAAGCCATATCTCACTGGGATAGGTACTTCATATCCTAATTTTAAATTCTTATCAATTTCCTACTGTCCCTCAATTAGTTAATCTCAGTTTAGATATCCATCTTCTGAAACAGAAGGAATGCTTAAGGAAGGAGATCAAGTAATGAATAGTACATTGCTGCCTCTAACATGGTAGGAAGATTATATTCCAAAGAAGAATAGGTAACCAAGGAGAAAAAAGTGTGGCCATTTTTTTCTATAATATTATATTATAACTACTTTTGTACTATTTACAACTAAAAAGAAAAGTCAGTAAATTAAAAATATATATATTTAAGAGAATATTTAAGAATATATATATATTAATTTATATATATATAAATATATATATATTTAAGAAATAAGCAAGTTACCATATAATTATATTTAAGTTAAAAATATTTGGTTTCCCAGAATTCAGTGGGGATCAGGGGATGCTGCTATATCATTATTTTGTTAAATATAAATTTAAACCATTATGGGAGAATTTGGAAGGGAAATAATAATAACAACACTGCACATCTAAATTAACAAAGTTGATCTTCTGTCATAGATACTTAATAGTTTTAAATATTTCCCTTTCTCAAAAATTGGATAAAAAAAGTAAAGTAGGTAAAAATAGAAAAAAATAGAATTAAAAAATAGAAAAATAACAAAATAAAACCCAACCCAAAGCAATGTAATGCTTGGAAAAAATAATGAAGATTTTTAAAAATCCCAGAAATTAGGGGCACCTGGGTGGCTCAGTCAGTTGAGCATCTGACTTCAGCTCAGATCATGATCTTGTGGTCCATAAATTCGAGCCTTGCGTCAGGTTCTGTGCTGACAGCTCGGAGCCTGGAACCTGCTCCAGATCCTGTGTCTCCCTCTTTGTCTGCCCTTCCCTCACTCGCACTCTGTCTCTCTCAAAAACAAATAAACATTGAAAACATTTTTTAATCTCAGAAATTAATAAAATACAAAGTGGGAAGTCAGTGGTCAACAGAGCAAAGGAAATGTATAAATAACTCTAAGATGTGGCACGCTGCAAAACAGTAGACATGTTTTTAACAAATATAACTTAGAAAATATGGGAAAATACAAAGATAACAAAGTAGAAAGAAGATTAAACTAATAGATATTGAAGACATTATTAAATAGAACAAACAGGCCTCCAGGTATAAACTGGCAAAGTAAATATTTCTTCACCCAGTTCTGAAAGCAGTAAGAAGGAAGAGAAAAACGGAAATTGATATTCTATCTTCAGTGATAATAGTATTCAAAAATAAAATCTATACTAAGCATAAAATGTAGTAAAAAATAGAAAAAAAAAGAAAAAAGCAGGCAGTAGAGTGA
The DNA here is from genome assembly GCF_016509475.1 of Prionailurus bengalensis. Lineage (NCBI taxonomy): Eukaryota > Metazoa > Chordata > Mammalia > Carnivora > Felidae > Prionailurus > Prionailurus bengalensis. The sequence continues at coordinate 32,316,821 of NC_057347.1, forward strand.
AACATTTATTAGGGTGAAGGAGGACACCACATTGGGACTTCTTTGAGAGCACAGGTGTCTCCACAGTAGGCAGCACAGAGAAGGGCAGACACCAGAAATACTTGTGTAGATGTGTTCAGCATTAAGTGTCTATGGAGCCTCCTTGGCTCAGCTTTGAACACACAGCATGTCAAGGGAAGAAGTGCTGAAGGAGGCATGGCATCAAGAGGGAGACTCATAGACATGCCATCTGGCTAAATGTGTCACATCACACAGGAAAATTGGTGAGTGGTGAGTGACCCCGTCGGTAGGGTTTTCAGAAAAAAAAAAAGAAATAGGGTAGGTTAAGTTTGAATTTCAGATTTAATAAAAAGGATACTAGTTAGTATAAATATAGTCCAAATATTGCATGAGACATTTCTTACACACACACACACACACACACACACGCTATTGTGTATCTGAAATGCAACTTGAACTGGGTAATCTGTATTTTTATTTGCTATATTTGGCAACCTACTTATAGCTACTCATAATTCTTTGTCAACTGAAGCAATATAATTATCTATTAGAGACACTGAAATTCCTGATTCAAATAGAGGTTTCTTTGTGTGCTACTTTTTACTAGCCAAGACATTTTCTGGCTCCTCCTTAATACCAACTGGTCACAAAATACTGCCTCTTTGGTAAGAATCTGCCACATTTAAAAATAAGTAGTAGTAAAACAAACAAGGCTAAAAACTTAGATTGTACACAAAAACACCATTAGGAAAATCCAGGAAAAAAACAACAGGGAAAAGAGGAAATAGAACTTACATAGCGGTAAGAATTTGCCAGGAAATTGAAAATCAGGAAATATTTCCCAACTCATTCTGAGGCCATCATCATCAGACAAAAACATATTACACACACACACACACACACACACAGCTACTGACCAATATGTCTTATAGACGTAGGTTCAAAATATCCAAATTTTCAAAATGTCTAAAATTTTAGTAAATTGATTTCAACAATATACAAAATGGATATTACATCATGACATAATGGCTTCTAGCTAAGGAGTGAAAAATTAATTTAACATTAAAAAATCAATAATGTAAAAGAGGATTCTGGGAAGATGATGAAGTAGGAAGTTCCAGAAATCTATGTCCTGAGCTAGACAACAATTGCCCTGTAAGAATCTATCTGATACAACTATTTTAGAACTCTGGAGTCTATTGAACTCTTACAACTTCCTGGGGAAGACTTGGAGAGTAAATTGTGGTTCATTTCAGTCAATTTCAGCTCTTAGCACAGTAGTGGCTTTCAACCTCCCTGACCCTAGCCATGTGGCAAGCAGCCATGCACATGTTACTAGAGCAGCCTGCACACAGCTTGCCAGATCCAGGATGAACAAAAAGGAACCTGTCCTCCAAATATTGGGAATCTATTCTCTGACCACTGATTGCAGCTTCTCCCTGTGTAACTGAGGTGACTTCCAGGGGAGTTTATCTAAAGATCCAGTGCCCAGAGCTTCCTCCGATCCCCCTTTTTAATTTTCTCTTTATCCTCTTTTTGGGAGCTAGATATTAAAAGCTAGGTCATTCAAAAGCAACTGTGTATAAGAGAAAAATTAAAAAGTGATTATGTATGCCCAAGGAAGTTCTCAGGAAAGACCTGAGAAGACCTTAAATTTATATCACAAGCTAATCTTAAGCACAGAGATAGCCTACAACAAACAAACAAAGTAAATACACACACACACACAAACCTGGTGAAAGGGAGAATCTGATTTTCAGAGTTGCCTTATTATTGGATTTGTACACCCATATTCATAGCAGCGTTATTCACAATAGCTAAATGGTAAAAGTGTTACAGGAGTGTGGGAGAGAACTGGTCCTTGTCTTACGGAGTCTAAGAATGAATCCTGTGGACAACAGAGAGTGAGCCAAGCGATAGAGTTTATTGAGAGAAAGTACAAAGCTCTCAAGAGTGAGAGGGGTCCCTAGTGAGCAGCCACCAAGGATTTTTGTTCCTGACTTCTTACTGGGACCTTATCAGAAAGTTTGTGAGACTTCATGCATGGTACCTAGCTCAGGCAGGTCCAGAATATGCTTATCTTATCCTCTTTTTCCCCAAACTCCTCTGCCACTTCCTCAGCCTCCCACTTGCAGCTGCAGTCTGTCTCCAGAAGGTCCCTTATCTTTCCCTGCCTAATGTTAACCCTTTCCCTACTCAGAAGCAACCTAAGTGTCCACTGACTAATAAATGAAACGTGCTAGTAACACACACAATGGAATATTATTCAGGATTTTTAAAAAAGTTTATTTATTTTGAGGGAGAGAGGGAGAGAGAGTGATCAGGGGAGGGGCAGAGAGAGAATCCTAAGCAGGCTCCGCGCCATCAACACAGAGCCTGACCGGAGGCTCGAACTCACGACCATGAGACCATGACCTGAGCTGAATCCAGAGTTGGAAGCTTAACCAACTGAGCCACACAGGCACCCCCAAATATTATTCAGTCTTCAACAGGAAAAAGATTCTGGCATATGCTACAACATGGAGGAATGGTGAGAACACAATGCTAACTATGCCAGTCACAAAAAGACAAATACTGTATGATTTTACTTGCATGAAGTACTTAAAATAGTCACAGTCATGGAGACAGGAAACAGAATGGTGGTTGCCAGGGACTATGGGGAGAGAGGAATGGGCACAGTTTGTTTTGCAAGATGAAAACAGAATCAGAAATGGATGGACAAGTATAATATCATGTCATCTGCAAAAAGCGAAAGCTTGACTTCATCTTTGCCCATTTTGATGCCTTTGATTTCCTTTTGTTGTCTGATTGCTGATGCTAGAACTTCCAGCACTATGTTAAACAGCAGCGGTGAGAGTGGGCATCCTTGTCGTGTTCCTGATCTCAGGGAAAAAGCTCTCAATGAACAAATCAGGAGACTATAGATGCTGGAGAGGATGTGGAGAAACGGGAACCCTCTTGCACTGTTGGTGGGAATGCAAATTGGTGCAGCCGCTCTGGAAAGCAGTGTGGAGGTTCCTCAGAAAATTAAAAATAGACCTACCCTATGACCCAGCAATAGCACTGCTAGGAATTTATCCAAGGGATACAGGAGCACTGATGCATAGGGCCACTTGTACCCCAATGTTCATAGCAGCACTCTCAACAATAGCCAATTTATGGAAAGAGCCTAAATGTCCATCAACTGATGAATGGATAAAGAAATTGTGGTTTATATACACAATGGAATATTACGTGGCAATGAGAAAAAATGAAATATGGCCTTTTGTAGCAACGTGGATGGAACTGGAGAGTGTGATGCTAAGTGAAATAAGCCATACAGAGAAAGACAGATACCATATGGTTTCACTCTTATGTGGATCCTGAGAAACTTAACAGGAACCCATGGGGGAGGGGAAGGAAAAAAAAAAAAGAGGTTAGAATGGGAGAGAGCCAAAGCATAAGAGACTGTTAAAAAACTGAGAACAAACTGAGGGTTGATGGGGGGTGGGAGGGAGGAGAGGGTGGGTGATGGGTATTGAGGAGGGCACCTTTTGGGATGAGCACTGGGTGTTGTATGGAAACCAATTTGTCAATAAATTCCATAAAAAAAAAAAAGAAATGGATGGACAATATCATGAATGTAGGTGAGCTGTACACTTAGACGTGGATAAGATGGTGGAATATGTGTTGTGTGTATTTTACTACAATAAAAACATAGGAAAAATCAATAATTCAATTCACCATTATTAACAAACTAAAAAACATTATCTCTATAGACACGCAAAAGAGCATTACCACCCCACTATCCATTTCTGATTAAATCTTTCAGGAAACTAGGTATAGAGGAGACTTCTTCAATCTTTAACCTGATTAAAAGGCATCTACAAAAAAATGTATAATTATACTTCATGGTAAAAGATCTGAAACAAGTCAAGGGTATTTTTTCCTGCCACTCATATTCAGCTGTGCTAAAAGATCTGGTTGTGCAAATAAGAGCATACAAATTAGGAAAGGAAGAAGTAAAATTATTTTTAGTCACAGACTAAATATCACAGTCTGTGACTGAAAGTAATGAATGAATATACATACAGATCAGTAGCATTTGTGTCATATCATGACAAAATCAATAATTCGATCATGTTCAAACTGATGAAAACTGAGGCTTATTCATTCAACAAATATTTATGAAGAATAGTAAATCAAGGGGCTCCTAGGTGCTTCAGTCAATTGGGTGACCAAATCTTGGTTTCAGCTCAGGAGTTCAGGTGATGATCGCATAGTCATGAGATGGAGCCCCTCAGTGACCCCCCCCCCCTGCTTGGGATTCTCTCTCTCCCCCCTCTCTGCCCCTCCCCTGCCCACTCACATGCATGCACTCGCATTTTCTCTCTCTCAAAATAAATAAGTAAACTTAAAAAATGGAATCTCTTAAAAAATAATAGTACGTCAAGTATTATAAGCAATATGCCTCTTGAAAAATAGTAAATAAAAATCTCTGCCTTGTTGCTGCTTGTATTCTAGTAGGGGGGGAAGATGAAATGCAAAATAAATACATATAAAAAGTATAATAGAAGACAGGAAGTACTATGGAGAAAATACAGTGGGGAAAGGGGCTATATGTGGCAGCATTTGTAATTTCATAAGGTGATCAGAGATAACTTTCCTGAGTACACCTTGCACCTATCTGGTGAAGTGTGGATGTATCTTCTCTACTCATCTCCTTCATTGTAATGACTTCCGGGCAAGGAGAAGATTGGGAGATGTTGAAATAATATGTATGTGGAGTTTTCCCATTGTCTTTCATATTTTTTTATTCACTGTAGAGTATGGAGATACTGAATCATAATTAAGAGTAAAGAAAGAATGAAGCACAATTTCCACCATTCAAGGATGGGTATGTTGTCAAGAGTATATCCCTGTGTTCCCTCTCTATACTCTCAAAAAGAAAAAAAAAAGGATACTTTTCAGAATTCTCACAAGTAAGAAAGTAGTGTATTTTCAAGCAGTAAAGAGGACTAGGCAAGCATTTTATTATGTACTTTCTTTTTTCTATTTATTATTATTTTTTAATTTTTTAATGTTTATTTTTGAGAGAGAGAGGCACAGAGAGAGAGAGAGAGGGAGACACAGAATCTGAAGCAGACTCCAAGCTCCAAGCTGTCATTGCAGACCTCACCTAGAGGCTCAAACCTATGAACCCGAACTGTGAGATCATGACCTGAGCCGAAGTTGGACGCTTAACCGACTCAGCTACCCAGGTGCGCCTATTTTCTTTTTTTTTAAAAACATTGCGATTGGGAAGTTAGTTCCTCAACTCTTAACTATCAAGCTGTGCTCAATCCACAGGCACATCTGTCTTAGGAATAGCCTGAGCCTCTGTCCCTACACTGAGCAGGTTGGCAATGCTCTTGTTAACTTTGAAGTGACTGCACTTGATGTTTTCAGGGTGAGCCCAGTGAGAATGGTACAAGATTCTTGCTTCCCCAGCAACACCTGATGTCCATCTGCAGAGCACCACATTATTTATGTGACTGCAGGGCAGGAAAATGGACTCCTTTGGGAATAAGGAAGACATTTTAGGAAAGCAAACAAAATGCTTTTTGACATCTGGCTTGTCAAATATAGATATAAACATTTGCTTTATTCTTACAGTTCCCTAAACCTAAACTGTGTTTTAGTACCTCCCAGTTTAAATTCAAGTACTTTCTTACAGTTCATAAGATGGTGCAATACGGAAAACAGAAGGACTATAATGACCTAACCCTTAATAGTGGCTCTTTTTAGGGTGTGAAAAAATGATTACTTGCTTTTGCTCTCCTCTACATTTCTATGTTGTGTGAACTTCCAGTAACAACCACTTATTAGCTTTGTAATGGGAAAAAATCTTTATTCACATAGTTTATATTCATATAAAAGTCTCCTTTTGTTCAAATTATGAACTGAAATATTGTCAAGAATCGTATTAAGAAGCAGTACTTGAGTGCTTTCTATGTCTGGGCACCTCAAATATTTGATTACTCTAATTCCTGCCAATTTTGTCTTCTAAATGTCTCTTACTGTTTCTCCAAATCCCTGCTTCTTTCATTGACACCAGTGCCTTACCCTTATTATTCAAAATTCAGACCATAGATGAGCAACCTAGACCTCATACGGAATATTCAAAGGGAAGTACAGGAGCCAGAATTGAAAAACCCAAGTTCATCATGAAGAGTATCTTACTTGACTTAAATCATAATAATGGACTTATTTTGCCAAAGATAATCAGGGATCTGTAATAGAAACCCAGGAAGATGTTTGGTGTGGAACAATTGAGAAGAATATAGTGACGATGGCGACAATAAATCACTAGCATTTATTGGGGGAGGCAGTCCTGGTGGGGGGGAGGAGAGAGAGTGAGTGAGTTGGTGAAATTCAACAACCAAAAAGGCTTCAAATAGAACAATTTATCTTAATCTCACAACCTTTACTATCAATGGCTATCTATTCCAGACACAATTTTTTCTTTTCATTTTTCTTTTTTCCTTTTTTTTTCTCGGCTATTTCCCCTTGGAACTTCATGGAGTGTACGGAATTACCCCTTGAAATCTTAGTCCGGCTTAGCTGTCCAAAAGGATTACATTTAAAATAGTATAACGCTTTATTTTCCTTACTCTTTGTCTCTTTATCTCTTTTTAGACTTTCATTCAGAGCCAAGATGGTTGCCAGGATGTCCAGTGTGCAAATATGTCAGTGACAGTCTCAAGTGGTGAAATGTCTATGTACATCCTTTCCTCCCTTGTACTTTATAGACCATGTGGTAAAGTGGAAAGGACACATGATGTAATATTAATGAAAATTCACACAAAGTTGTTACTTTTAATTATACCTAATTACGTGTTTACAATGATCATCACCACCTAAGGCAATGCATATTATCTTTATTTTTTCTTTACATTTTCTAATTTCCAAATTAATCATGCATTTTATAGTCAGAAAAAAAGTTCCTAAAATATAAAATGAAAAAATATAGCATAGACTATTAAGGCAACAGAATACAAAGTTCAAGAGAGTGGTTCATTGGATGAAGGAATCCCTCCTGACCTGTGGTGGGTGGCCCTAATTCAGGGCCTGGAGAGACCATAGAATTTAGGCCGAGAGGGAGGAACAGAGCATTCTTCAGAGATGAAAGCATATATAAAACAAAAACAAAAACAAAAACAAAAACAACACACTGGAAGTGAAAAACCTGCAGTTGTATTAACCTGTTTAGCAGAAGCATCTCTACAACTTTTTAAATTTTCATTGATATGCTCAGTAAGCATGTATTGAGGGCCTATATTTTGCTAGACCTGTATTGTGCTACAAACAAAAAGCCGGGTACAATAGGTCTCCTGTCCTTAAGGGGCTTATGAATTTAGTAGAGCCATGCATATTACTCAATAATTACAGTATAGTAAATATCAAGGTAAACATAGTTATATCATAGATGAAAATGCAGATAGGTCTCTAACCCAGACTTTGGGATCAAGGACAATTTTCTAGGGGAAGTCATGCTGAAACTGATTTTAAGTATCAGCAGGCTGAAGATGGCAACTCTAGACAGAATATCCAGCAGTTTGGAAAACAAACTGTGGAACAGGGGACAGGGATGCAGATAGTTTGCTGTGGCAGGGTCAAAGAGATGGGAAAGAGAGGGGAATTACAAACCTAAGGCAAGATTCCAGAAGGCATTCTATGCTAGCATCCCTGGAATATTTGTTGGCATGAAATAATTGTGGATTTAATGAGTTCTGCATAAGCACATACATCCCCGACTGAGGAGTAAATTTAAGTGCTATAAAAAATAACGTAGATAGTAGTTGTTGTTGTCCTGTCCTCCTTTACGAACTGGAGTATATGCTTTAAAAGAGTCTGAAATGATGCAGTGGGTAGGTAAATAAAGGTCTTATCCTGAAAGGCTTTAAAAGCTATTTTGGAAGATAAGACACAAATGAACATGACCCAGAGACAAGGAGAAGAACAGATTAGAGGGAGGAGTGGTGGCTGTGGTATAGACAATCTGTAAGTCCTAAAGGTGTTTACTCATGAAATGTCTCCTGGAGACTCTTCAGCACTAAAGGAGAATGGACAGTCATTTCTATGAGGTTCTATAATCTTCGAGAGATAAAACTCTGAGGCAATTAGTTTATTTCTTTTAAGTTTGTTTTTTATTATTTATCTTGAGAGAGAGAGAGAGAGAGAGAGAGAGAACATGTGTACAAGTGGGGGAGGAGCAGAGAAAGAGAGAGAGAGTGGGAGAGAGAGAGAATCACAATCAGGCTCTGTGCTGAGTCTGACACAAGGCTGGATCCCATGAATTGTGAGATCACAGCCTGAGACAAAATCAAGAGCCTGACGCTTAACTGATTGAACCACCCAGGTGCCCCTACAATTAGTTTTTTAAAGAGGAGTTAAAATGATTCTGGTGATGAGAGTAACTGAATGTAAATCACACAAGTGTTCTCTCCATTGACATTATCACCTCCTGTTTTTAGTTCATAACTAGTGTGGTCATAACATCATATCAGATAGAACTTCTCAAGTACAGTAGGACATATATTCATTGGCCTCAGGAGCAGCCTACACTTCTCCAAGATGAAAGGGAATTAGTGATCTCCAAACAGGATTAGTATAAGTGGTCCAGCCTGAAAATACGCTCACACAGCTGAGCTGTTAGAGGCTGCAAGGCATTTAAAAGTTGGAAACAAGCCCCATGGACTACAGACTTGGAAATCTTCCATTTCAAGAAGCATCATGCACTGGAAGAGATCTTAAACAGAATCTTGGAAGGAAGTTGCCTAGAAACTATAAACTCAAAGTCCGGTGAGAGTTTATAAGCCTCTTGGCAAAGTTAGCCTTATTCTTTGTTGAGACATATTGCTCTGAGTTTAAATTTAGGGCACCTACATAAAATAAAAACTAAGAAACATCTCCCTTCCCTGCTTCTTGCCTATATCCTACCATTGAATGGATGATACCGGTTAAAGAACCAAACCAGGACTTACTTTTTTTATCCATAAAATTAAATCAGAATTAAGTAAGGTTAAGGTACATGAAAACACTATAAAAACTGTAAAATGCTATTCAGAATAGGAGTTTGTGTATTACATTAGAGATTTTTTTTTAGCAAATCTTTCAGGCTTCTCCCCTATCTTCATGGAAAGAGTATACTTCCCATCCCTTGACTTGGAGAGATGGCTAGTAGAATATTAGCAGACATGATGAGAGCAGAGGATTGACACGTGCTTGTACTAATGGTGTGTATGACAAAGACAGCTCATGGAAGGGTAGTTTGCAGGAATTTTCAAGCCAGCTGTCAAAAACAGCCATTATTCAAAATAAGTAAAACTAAAAACAAAAGTAATACATATAAAAAAACTCACCACTTCCTATTTTACTATTATCTATGCTCTGGAGGTTATTTCCTCAAGACCTGACTGAATCTATACGACTGGAATTCAAGATTTGATTGAATCTATATGATTGGAATTCTGTATAAGGATGTGCTACCACACATCTCTTCCCATCTCCATTTAAACACATATTTTCCCTTAAGATAAAATTAGGCTTAAGTGATATGAAAAAAAAATACATATGAATCAAAACAACGAATTTCCTAAAATGGCATATGTGCACAGAAGAATTAACATAGAAAGGCCTGCTTGCAGGACTGGCCCCTGGCTACCATCTAGGAACCTGGGCATGGAAGAATTCCCACTATTCCCAGAACCAAGAAGAGTGGTTCCCTCTGCCTAAGCTGTACAAGCAGTGTGGTTTATGCTAAACACCTGCTTTCCTTCTGGGAGTTTGGATTTTTGGTACAAACTAGGCAGAGGGGGTCTACGTGAACTTCTCCCATTAATAACTTTGGAAACTGAATTTCAATTACTTTCTTTAAAAAGTTTATTTACTTTGAGAGAGAGAGAGAGAGTGCATGTGTGTGTGTGTGTGTGTGCATGCACACACATGCATGCACAAGCTGGGAAGGAGCAGAGAGAGAGAGGGAGAGAGAGAGCATCCCAAGCAGGCTCTGTGCTGTCAGCATGGAACCTGATGCTGGTCTCAAACTCACAATCTGTGAGATCATGACCTGAGCCGAAATCCAAAGTCAGATGCTTAACTGACTGAGCCACCCAGGCACCCTGGGCACTGAATTTCAAATGAGCTTCCCTAGGAGACGCTTCACATGTGTTTATCACTATTGGATGCTAAAGGAATCAAGTATGCCTTATGTATGACTTCACATACTCTTGGAAGCTGGGGTCTGGTTTTTCTGGATTTTGTCTCATGCACTGTCATTCTTTGCTGCATTTACTCTTTATTCTTTTGCTATAATAAATCTTGAATTGATTCTTGTGAGTCTTTCTAGAAAATCACTGAACCTGGGATGGTCTTGGGCCTCCCAACACAGCACTATATAAGCTCAGTGAGTTAAAACAATGTGTAAGCATAAAAGGGACCTTGTCTTAAGTAAAATTTTACCTTGGATTTCTTGATTCTGGCTTTGAGAATTAAGGACTGCTTTCCTATTTGATACTTTCAATGTTTAAACCCTATAAATTTACTCCCTAAATTTTAAGTTACAGTGTCTGGGGATTGTATGTACTAGAGATTTCATTAAATCTCTAGTTTATGTCTTTGGATGACTTCAACTTCTGAAGGGGAACCACAGATAGGGGTTTTTAGTTACATATTAATGCATATAAATTTGACCCTCCTTAAGATTTTTATTGTTTCCAACCAGTGACACAGTATACTTCTTTTTTTAATATATTTACAGCATAATGAGCTTATGGGAACCCTGTTATAAATACACTTAAAGACTAAACATAAAAATAGGGTGAATATAGAAACTGACATGCATAATTCATGGATAGTAAGGTATTATGCAAGTTCCATGCTCTAGAGAATGGTTACATAAAATTTTAATGAAAGTTTTGGCAACCTAAAACTCATCTTATGCTCTTGAGTAACACTGGGGAATATCACTTTTCTCAAAGGTGGATCTGGGCAGCTAAATCACAAGTTGTCAAGGAGATAAGTTCATTAAGGTTCTTACAGACCTTCAGGAAATCGGACTGAATTTCTATCTATCTTGCAGTCTTATCTATCATGTAATACCTGTGTTTTTTTAAAAGAATAAAAATAGCATTTCTCAGAGGCTTGTTGAATGTATATTAATATTAGTGCTAAGACTATTTTTAATAATAATACATTGCAAAATATCTAATACTGGCTGGATTTTATATATAAACCATCTGAAAGGAATAAACTGTTCTGCATAGGGTAATCTAGGAGCTTGGCATGAAATTTTAGCAAGTATGAGAAGGAGTTGCTAATAGTTCATTAGTAGCCAAGATTTACTGGTGAGAACGTTGTTTCACCTAACATCCACAATAGAGAAATACAGCCTTTTTGTAGAAGACAAAAATAAACTGTGTATTTGTATCAATACACAGCTTATTAATATTATATATATACAAAATGCATATTTATATTTTAATATTTTCTTATTCTGGAATATGTTTTTTCGTTCTATGTTTATCTCTAGATGGACTTGACATTTTGTGGACAACAATCTGAAAAATCATAGGAAGCCACAATATCTATACCCTCGATGAGTTACTCTAGGCACCTGTGGTTGAGGCGAACGGACATTCAGTGAAAAACAAGGAGGTAAAAAGCAAACCAGAGTGAACATAGAGAGTAAAGGTACTTTTTTTGGTAACACTTTCCCCTTGCCTTTATCCAGCAACTGTATTTGTAAAGTGAAAGGTTTTTGATCCTGATATTTTTCTTTGATGTAGATCAATCAGGTGAAGATTAATTAAATTATAGTCTATGAGTCTTTCAGAGATATTATTTGAAAGAGATCAAATGCTTTCACAGGCTAAAAGATGAACTTTTCTTTTCAGTGACTGAAATTATATTTATTGGAGAAACCACTGGTGATATTAAGTGAAGAAAGTAAGCAAACTGTTATATTGGATGTGTTCTTCCTGTATAAAGCAGCAAGTGCCTCAGGGAAGGGAAGCCATGTAATCATAAACAATGACTACCTGAGTCTTGAGTCTGTACTCTTTAGAATATAGGAAATTGTAGAAAATAAATATGTATGATTTTATAATCTGAAACAATATATTCCCTTTATTCAAAAAAGTAGAGAGTGTCTATCTAAGGCAAACACCCAAACAGACATATCCCAGGGCAAGCTCACATCCATATTGTGCTCTCTCTTACTTGGCTTTCTTGTGATTAAAACTAATGAGCTCCCACCCCTGACATCTGACCTCCCCTCCCACAACTAACTTCAACTTTAGATCCTGCTTAATGACAGGGCTCTTCCTTCCAGTTTTGCTACTCTTTTTATAGTAAATATTTGTTGAATATTTTGAAACAACCTTTAGCATTAAGCTTACCACGACTTTGGTATTTGGAATTATTTTTGGTTAACTACCCACTCTTCCACAATATGCATGTATGTATCAACTTTAACCCTCCTTTCTCCCGAGCCATGCCCGCCCAAACATACTGTTTGCATATATCCCTGGTCTACTTTCTTCCTATACTCAGAATTACTTCACATTTAGGGCTCATTAGAATCTTCCCTCTGTCCTCAATTTAAATTTGATAGGTTGCTGCTTCCACAAGCCCTGCATTGATCTTCACTAACTAGTACATGGCAGGTCCTCACCAAATGTTTGTTAAAATTAATGAATAAATAAATGAATGAATTAGTACTTCAGAGAAGCTGCTGGAATTATATATGCCTTCTGAGGATATATAAATGACTAAATGCTTCCAGATCTTCAATTCTTGTTTACTCCTAGTGTCTGATGCAACCCAGCACTGAGTTTCAGGGAGATCTTGAGCTCATCTCAGATTATGTCTTTAGTGTGTGACAGCATGCTATGCTATGAATGTTTGTGTCCCCCTGAAATTCCTGTGTTGAAATCCTGACCTCTAATGTGATGGTATTAGGAGGTGGAGTCTTTGAGAGGTGAGTAGGTCAAAAGGAAGAGTCCTCATGAATGGGATTAGGGCAAGCGGCCCCAGAGAACACTCTTGTCCCTTCTACCATGTGAGGTTAAGGCAGAAAGTCAGCTGTGCTGGAAAGCTGACCCTCATAAGACACCAAACTTATTGGCACCATGGTTTTAGACTTCCCAGCCTCCGGAAATTTAAGAAATAAATGTTTGTTTGTTGTTTGTAAGCCAGTGTCTGGTATATTTGTTATAGAAGCCCACATAGACTAAGACATAGATGTTACTGTGGCTCAAGGAAGACAATAAAATTAGGTTTTGTGTTTATATCTCTAAATGAGGGAGGCTCAATCTTAAACTTCTAGTTTCTAAATTACTCCTTTCCAAATCTTCTCTTGGATTCCTCACTCCTACTATTATGTGAAAATCATGAATAACAGTATAAATCTGGAAGCAGTTTAAGTTTTTAAGTTATCAAATATCATGTTTATGGTTTGAGGATATCAAGCCCTAACACCCTAAAAACTTGGCAGATTTGATGGCAAACATGCAAACATTATCTTCCCAATAATCTAAACTGTTAATGTTAAATAAGACGCAAACCCCAAGTCATTTCAAGTACTGTATTTTATTAAGTGTTCATTGAAGAATGCACTGAACAGTTAAATCTGTGTGATTAAAAACCAGGAAGTTTCCTTTTAATTTTCCTGTAGAGAGTTGTAAAGAAAAACAATAATTGTTGTAAGTAACAGAAACAGGCTGCATTTAACTTTGTTTTATTCTTCCATTGACAACAAGCCTTGTCTTTGTAACTATGGCAATTTCCAACAACAAAACTTGAGGTTATGTGGTTTAGCAAGTGTCTAAGAAGGAGGAAGTCAGACAAAAAACAACTCTCTCCCCAAACTGTGGAAGTGAAGCCTTTCTTGCAGTGAATTTCAGTGTAGTCTGTGTTGCTTACAGACTGAACAAGCAACTGTATTGTTGCCTTTCTACAAGGAAACTTGTATTCTTCTTGCTCAATCTGAGATAACATTAGTTCCTTGTGATCCAAAAATTTCTTGACATCTTGGCTTGCCAGTCTCAGCCATGGTCAAATGGAATCCAAAATTCATTTGCAAAAAGAACTTTCAAAGGGAATGTGCATTTGTATGGAATATTTTTAGCCTTTCTGTTTTTTAAGGATACATGCAACAACAAAAGAAGCATAAATAATTCTTAGAATTGCATAAATGCATTATATTTCCATCCAGCTGTGAATATTTTTTGGTAGGATTCTGGAACAAATCAGGTTACAAAACATCAATATACTACACATGGAAAAATTAAAATTTAAAACATTTATGCTTAACAAAGACAGCTGTAGCATAAGTAAGTCAGGCTGGACATTTCTGGTAAGAGAAATAAAACTGATATGTCGGATTTGGTGACAGATTACTTATCATTCCAATTACATATACATTATTTTGGCAGTTTATTCTCATGTGTGGCACCGAGCATTTTTTTTCTTCTTAATAGTTTTGAGGCAGTGCTATTTGCACTAACAAGGCATATGAAAATGAAAGCACTGACTACTACAAAGCAAACAAATGTTCTAATGGCCAGGGGATCCTGGCTGGGGCCAAGTTGACAGTTCAATTATCCAAACGGGTTACAAATGATTGCATTGAAGACAGATGCCCATGGATTTCCCTGTGTGAGTAATGCTCAATAAGATTGAAAAATGTCAAAGAGAAGATGCCTTCTCTCAAAATAACTATATATTTGTGAAATGTGATAAAGACTCTGTGTGTGTGTGTGTGTGTGTGTGTGTGTGTGTGTGGTGTGCACGTGTGTTTAAATAATTAAAAGAATTCAGGTCTTGGGGCATTTTTTTAAAGGACAATGTTAGTAAGCCACAGTTCACTGAAATGGAATTTCAACAACAAAATTCTTTTTATCTCTCACCTCCCTGACATTACCGTGAAGAATATTGCCATTGTGAATATCCTGAAGAATTATCAGATTCTGAACAACCTTTGGAATCACCACATAAAAACTGTGCTTTATCTAGTTCTTAATGTGAGTTGTGAGTACAGTGATTCTCTTTTTCATTCTTTTTTGGAAAGTAGAAAATACCAAATGGCAATCACTATCCATAGTATCTGATTAACAAAATACCTTATTTTACCAACTGGATTGTTATTTAGTTAAAAATGAAAGGCACGCCTGCAGATAAAATATGTAATGGAAGGCTTCACCTTTTTTTTTTCTTACAGGGGGTTCTATCTTAAAAAGTCATCATACAGATCAAAATAGAAGAAAACTGTATTGCCTTTCATGTTTTATAAATATGTGGATGTCAAAACTATATACATAGAATTTTTGGAGTTTTAATAAAAGATGGAAGACATCATGGTGGGGAGAAGGAGAACATGTTTCAGAGCCCAGTTAACTTGGGTATCAAATAAGTACTGTAGTCTTGGACAACTTACTTAACATCGCTAAACTTAATTTTATTTGTCTCTAAAGTGGCACTGATAATATTAATATTACCCCATAGGAACAACAAAATGTTGCTCATAAATTTCCAGGCACAATGTCAGAACATCTTAGTGCTTTGTTGGTGTTGGCTACTATTATTATAGTGGATTGGGCATAGACATATGGTCGGTCACCTGCTTAGGAACTTAGTGACATGAGCATCACATCTTCTTCCATTAAATCCTCCATTCTATTAATCTAACAGCACTTATTGAATACTGACTGTGTCAGATACCAGTTGATATATGGATATAAATAAGTAAAAAAAAAAACAATACAACCTGGTGAGAGCAATATTCAGCCAAGAAATAATTTCGTGGGGATAGAGGTATGTGCAAGAAAGCGGTGAGGACAGAGATATAGAATTTAGATTGGCAAGTTCACTAAAGAATGGACTCTTGGTGAAGGTAATGGTTGAGTAGTCTTAAGAGTGAATAAGGATATCCAGGTGTAAGTGTAGGGCCAGTAAGGGGATGTGTTGAAAACATTTGTTAACCTATTAACGTTTGGGAAGGAGATTATAAAAATGTGTTTCCTATGGATATACCTGTGGATATCTACCTAGTCTAGGGAAGGAGCACAAAATTATTATAGACACTTAAAGATGAAGAATTGGAAAGTATTAGGGCTATGTGGACAAATTTTAAAAATTCTATGGGATTTTGTTGAGTCTAAATCTCTACATGGGGTTCTTTATACATCCTATTTGCCTAATCTAAGATATCCCCATTCAGAAAATCAAAATGATACTGCATTTCATGATACAACAGCATGAGAATTAAAACAACAGATTGACATCATTTTTCTAAGTAGATGGAAGCCACTTATAGCAATCTTGTATAGACAAAGAAGATTTTTAAACTAGCTTTTCAAATTTTCTCTTGCTGTTTCCATCATGCAGTAATGTGGGGATTAGTATTAACAGGAATAATAAGCACTAGCAGACACATCTGTTGTATTGCTGTGTTAAGTTCTACGAAAGGAGAAATATATATATATGGTTCTTGCTATAAAACATGAAAGACACACACTAATGTACAGTATGAGCTATTAATAATATACCAGGCAAAGAGCCAAGCACACTATATTTTAATTTTCAGTCTTATAAATTATCCCTAATTTGAAGGTTGAAAACATTAAAACCCAAAGAGGATGAGATGCTTGTCCAAAGTCACACAGTTTGTTAGAGATAAGCTCAGTTTCCAGCCCAGATTTGTAATTCCAAAGCCCACATCCTTTTCTACTCTTTTAAGATGTTTCTAAGAACAACTTATTAAAAACAGGCAAACAACCCAAAAACTAAAAATGAATTTGAGTTAACTTTTATAAGATGACTTTGTAATAAAAACAAATACCGAATGACACTAGAATATTTAGAACTCACAGACACATGCTTCTCTTGGTTTAATACTGCAGTGATCCAAGTGTGTATGTTAAAATTATATCTAGTTAATCATATGCTTTCTACATACGACATTTTTGTTTCTGTCTATCATTCTATGAAAGTTTTCATTATTCACCTAAACCAAAATATTATTGTTATTATTATTATTATTATTATTATATTGGTCCTGTGGTGGTGTGATTAATAAATCTGTAGTTAAACAAAAGAAAACACCAAGAGCCATACCTGTTACAACACTTTGTGGCCCATTACATACAAGCCATTGAGACATCTATGGAGTTTGCTTATTGTTTCTCTGTTTTGTTCACATGTTTATACAATAATTCTTGTTAGTATTACTTGAAGTGATATTAAAGTAATGGTTAATAGATAGTGAAATCATGAGAAAAACATTAAACTGATGGTCCTCAGATATCATCTGGTGCTATCATTACACAGATGAGTTTTTTTCTGCAGTCTCTCCTCGCCATTCGTTAGTCATTTATGGGCTTGTTATTAACCTATAAGCATATTTAAGACCTAACTCATGCTCATTTTAGTTATTTGAAAATTGTAGTACTTTATAAAAAATACTCAGCATCATTTTGAAGAATGAATTTATTTTAAGTAAAAGTTCATATTTAATGCATTAATATCAATCCTACTTCCATTCAAACTGCTTAAATAATATCATTAAATAACTTCTTACAGCCATAAAAAGTCACATTAAAAGTAAAATTTAATTTGAATGCTATAGAACTAAGTTTGTTTGCATTTCTAAACCACTAAATTTTAGTTCCTAAATTTTACTCCTGCCTTCCTCCATCATGTCCAATATACCCCTTTGCCTACTCTTATTTCATGAGGCTAGAAGAGCTCATAATTTTAGAAGGGCTCCCATTTTCAATAAGAAAATTATGAGTGGTACGTAGAGAAACGCAGACAGCATAGAAGGTGAGAATTGGAGAAGCCCATAATAAGGCTGGATGGAGAAAGCTTGTTATCATTCAAATTGGATCCATCATTCTCTGTAGCTCTGGAAGAGGAGGAGGATTCTGGAAGGGAATTTCCATATGGAAAAAAAAATAGGTTGGATAATCCTTCTCTGGCCTTGTTTCTAAATGTCACCCCACTTTGTAATTCTCCACCCCTTCAGACCCACCATCCATATATGCTTCTTAAAATGCTGGCTCAATGGTAGGCAAAAATTCTTCCCCTTGATTTCTCTTTTCATAGAGACTGATTTTATTTACATGGAGAATTTTTGTAAAGTAACGGTTTTATAAAACACAGCCAATAAACATAATCCAATTATTTACACTTCAGATGCTAAACACCCCAGTGTAGAGTAAGTCTCATTACAGAATATATTCTCCAGACTTCCTTGGTCCTCTGGTAACTTACAGTTTCTTCTCCAAGGATCATTGGTGTGAGACTCCCTTCTGTCTTTAACAGTAGCATGATGTCTTAGAAAGTGCACAGGATTTAAGGAATTTGTTTCTGATTCTGTCACATGTTAACAATGTAAATTTGGCAAAGCCACATAACCCCCTGAGCCCAATTTTACTCTTGCAAATAGAAAAGAAAATATTTTCTCTATAGGATTGTCATAACTTTCCAATGAGATACAGTATAAAAATAAAGCTTAATAAATATTTACTTAAGGAGCAACAAACCGGCATACACTGAAAATACTTTCCTTTAATTTCTTCTCTCCAGTTTTTTTTTTCTTTTTCCATATGGAAGACTATGTGAATACCATACTAGAGAAATTCACCTATCAGGATAAAACTTGATTCCTCAGGACCCACTGGAATTTTTTCATTCAGCTTCTGATCTTTATAACATACGCAATTCATTGCCAAATTCCTTTCCCGATCCATGCTTGAAAGACATTTTTAAGCCATAATCAAAAGTAAAACATTTGTTGCCCCAGTTATTACCTTAGCTATTCTCTGGAGCATTTTCTGATGATACATGTAGGTGAAGAATGAGTTTCTCAGTCATCTATTCACATACAGTATACTGTCATCTAGAATCCAGGACATTATAAGTATCTATTAGATTATTTATTCATTACTCATAATTTAGATAGTTATACTGTATTGGGAGATATTTTTACTCCAGTGATGATCTGATTTGACACTCAAATGTTGCAGAAGTTCAGTGCTTTCTTAACCAAAAATAAATATTTCTAGAATTCTCTTTGCCTTAGAAAAAAGCAGTATGACCTTTTACGTAGTTATCTACAAAATATTATCTTAACTAAGTTCCCTGAGCTCTGTCTGTACTTCAATGGTAGCCTACCTCCACTTAACCACCTATTTTTCTGTTAAAATAACCTTCCCTTAGACAGTCCTTTAGCTTCAGTTAAACAAAGAGATAGAAGGGGAGCCTGGGTGGCTCAGTTGGTTAAGCATCTGACTCTTGATTTCAGCTCCGGCGGTGAGTTCGAACTCTACATCAGGCTCCGCACTGACAGTGTTGAGCCTGCTTGGGATTCTCTCTCTCTCTCTCTCTCTCTCTCTCTCTCTCTCTCTGCCTCTCTCCCACTTTGCGCTCTCTCAAAACAAATAAACTTTAAACAAACAAAAGAACCCTCCACATAACAAAGAGATACAAAAACTAAAACACAAAATGCCTCACAGTACTATGTCAGCTGATGCTAACTACTAGAGCTGTATAAGAATCCGGGTCTCCCTGCATCGGGCTTTGCCCCACATGTTTGTGCTTGTGCAATGCACTTGTCCAGCTTGTAAGCCCTACACTAATACTCCAGGGCAAAGGGTGAACCTTTGTTGATAATTTGATGACGTTGTGATCAAGGACACAGAAAAACTGAAATCCTCCCCTACCTTTCATAGTGACTTTGTTTTTAATCTCTGGTGGGAGTACTACAAGAACTACATTCAAGGAAGGGAAGTGATATGGGAAACAAAGGTATAGTCTTTTTTGGCAAACCTGAGCAGCCCTTGGGAACACCTTTTACAGCACTTTTGTAAAAATTGGTTTAGAACATTAATCTTGGTTAAATAAACACACTTTCCTATTTCTTTCTTATCACCTGTTCCATAAGATTTATTATTTTTTTAATGGCAAAGACATGGCACAATGACACTCTGATAGATGAAAGCCAGAACTCTTGGCTACTTACAGTTCTGAACAAGGAAAGGACTCTAGGCAGGACCACACAGGAGGATGCAGCCAGGGGCATGGAAATAGTAAACTGGAGCTATAGGAGGCAGCTTTTGTATGGCATTCTGGGTGGGGTTAGCTAGGTTTCATGGACTCCTTCATGGATTAGCTAATTTGAATAATTTTATGGGCCCCAGGCCATAAAGGTGGCCCTAGTTGTCTTGTACTTGGCGCTACAGTGATTAGGCTGGGTGTCCTGGAGCATGAGAACCCCCGTGAGGGAAGTAGTTGAGGAATGGATATAATCAGCTGCCCAAGAAGGGGCACTGACTGGCCTCAAAACTAGGACACGACAGCATTTCAAAAATAAATGAATAAATTTATATATATATATATATATACACATATATATTTATTTATTTTTGAATTTCATTTATTTTATTTTGAATTTATTAAATAAATTTATATCTATATATATCTATATGTAGATATAGATATATAGATACAGGGATATAGATATAGATATAGACAGATATAGATGATATAGATATAGATATAGATATAGATATAGATATAGATATAGATATAGATATATCTATCTCACAACAAAAACAACAAATACTTGTATTATACCAGCTCATCCCACATGAAACCTTAGTCCTCTGACTAGCAGCACTGAGAAAGTAAGTCAAGGTAGGAAGGGGCTGAAGTCAACAAGGACTTTGGAGCATGCTCTGGTCAACAAAACTCATTCAGTACATCCAAAGATGAGATGAGAAACCCAGAGGTGGTCTAAAAGAGTACAGTACCCTTCAACTCACAGCAATGTTGCCTTCTTGCCAAAAAGACAAGTCAGTGTCTCAGACCTCAACTAATTTGTTAGCAGCTGCTCCTCTCTTAGGGAGATAAGAAAACAGGAGGAAGCTGGGAAGAAGTCAGCACAAATCTCCTCTTCTTTCAGGATCTCAAAACAACAACAAAAATGTAGACTCTAAAGGCATGGCATAAAGATATCTGAATCAAGAGCTCCAAGAAGAATGTTTTGTGACTGAGTTGTCTCTAACAATCAGTAGTTCGTGTGGGATTGGTGCTGACATGGACACAAGTCCCAGGGTTTGTTTGAAGTCTGTGGATGTCTGGACTCTTTAATTTGGCTTAGAAGGCTTTTCATGGCATAGCTCTCAATAGTATGCATTTCCCCTTGTTCAGGTACCCCTACTGCACATCATCCACTTTAAAGCTGTGTCAGCTTGCATTTTGTTGTCATCAGGTACACAGAGAAGTTATAGAATATTTTGGTGTAAAATGTTATTTTAGCCTTAAGCCCAGAGAATGGGTTTGGCTATAGAGTACACGGTGTGGTGGCATGTGGTAAAATGATGTCACCAAAGTGAGCGGAGATTGTAGCATAAAGCATATTTACACACCGTACTAAAGCGTTTGGATTTTTTTTTTTCTGGAGGGCAATGGGAAGTCATTTAAAAGCTGTAACTATGGAAGAGATATGTACATATTTAAATTTTAGTAAGACAGCTCTGACTGTTGGATGGAACACTACTAGAAAGTGGTAAAGAAGAATTTTAGAGACCAATTATAAAGCCTTTAAGATGAGAGATGTAAGTTCTCAGAAGGTGGATTGGGAAGAGACAGATGCAACAAGCATTAAGAAAATGGAACGGCAAGACTGGATGACGCATTGGCCATGGGGAATAGAAGACAATGGTGGTCAGGAATGACTACTAGACTGTTGTCTTGAGCAAATGTCCAGAAGAAAAGAATATCTTGTTAGACATTGGCTGGAACTCTGAAAAACACTTGCTCTTTCCTGGGTTTGGCCTTTCTTCCCCTTCCTTCTAGATAAATCCTTCTTGCCCTTTAACGTTCTGAATAAGCATCATTTTTTTCTGAGGATGCATCCCCTAGAGTCCTTAGCATGCCAACATCCTTAGGGATTAACCCCATAACAGCACTCATCAGAATGAATTGTAATTTTTGGTTTCTTCACCATTATTTCACCATGTTACTTGGAGCTGCCTGAAGACAGAGCCTGGGACTCTCACCTCTCTCTCTGATTACATTTATAATACATGCTCCTGGGTGATCACTAAACATGAGTTGAAAGTTAAGAGGAAGGAGGAAAGGAAGGGAGATTAGTAAATGGGTACTGTTCTTTAGTATATACCAAAACAATTCTCATAGTCTTGACACACAAAAAAATACTTATTTATTTCTTATTTTGTAATCCTAGGCAGGTTGTTGAGCTCTTCTGGGTAAATGTCCTATAAGTACCTCACCTATAAGTACCTCATCCTTGATAAATCAAGGATAAGACTGCTTTTCCCATGGCTCCATCATCTTTTTGACTTTAAGGAAATCCATTTGCCAGATGGGGGAAGAAAGCATGGGGAAAAGCCGACCAGATACTTCTGATCTGAGAGTGGGATCTAACACATGTACTCACAATTCACTGCAAGAACTAGACATATACCCAACCACAGAACAAAGCAGTTTGAGAAATGTAATACACACATTCATATATATGTGTACATGTGTGTGTATATATAATATATACAATATATTTAATGTTGAACACTAACTGTCTCTAACATAGGAGGATATAAAAAGGAAAAAATGGCAGAGAGGGAGACAAAGTGATTTCCTGACTAGAGTGCAGAAAACAAGAGTCCTAATAAGTCCTCATATGCTCTAACATTCAGAGAGAAATATTAGCTACCTACTGAGTGCTTGATGACTTAATAAACGCTATGACTGAAAAATGTGCTAATAACATCCCTGGTATACAGATCCTGAATCAGGTACACGAATTGTAAAGTGAACATATACAGTCACAAAACAACTTTTCTATCACTTTAAGTGTAGTATGCCACAATGTGAATATAACCTTGACTTCATATACTACCTCAAATATGTCATCTCATAAACATGCTATTTCATGTATAATAACTGAGTTATTATACTGCCCGAGTTCCCCTTCATTCAGAGAAAGGTTAAAGAGCAGAACCCTGGCATAAGGAATTTTCTTGGTGACACAATATCAGGTGACTTATTCTTCACAAATGTAACACTGGCGTATGCAGAGCACAGATTAATGTACATCTGCTTAAAACTCATAACCTGACCTTCTTCTTGTAGTCACTTAATGCAGTATGGTACCTCAAATTTATAATATGAATTTTATAATATGCACCAGAGCCTCAGGAGGTATCCTTACTATGCAAAATATTCCCCTAGTTATCCAGTTGTATTTATGTGTTTCAACAGATTTGTTTTGCACATTTATTTTTAAACATAAAATTAGGTTTCCTTGCTTGATTTTTATAGCAAAATTAGCATATTCATAACATTGAAGGTATAATGTCCTTATTATTGAATCTCTGCCTCTAGAACTGCACTTTAGTAAATATGTCTTAATGTGCATTCATGAAACTGTAACAGGCATTGACATTGTATAATCTGAAACCACCCAAGATGTGAATGCATGGCTATGTTAGAGGGAAGATGTAAATCTGAAACCTAAGTCACGTACTTCAAGGTCATTCTGCTAGTAAATTGACATGGAGCAACCTGTTAAAACCATTCTTCTCATTTTCAATTCCTCAATCTCTTTGTCTTACTTACCAGACAGATTGTTTTATACAGGATATATTATGTATATATATTTTATAATTATATATATATTTATAATTATATATATAATATATATCTTATAACTATATATATTTATAATTATATATAATATATATCCAGAAAAGCTACTGAATAATAAGTGGTACTCATTAAAACCAATCCCTACTGTCAAACTCTTCCAAAGTGTGACTACACAAGAAATAGTTGATAGGCCCATATAAAAAATCAGGTCTAATACTAACATGTCTGTTTGTAATATTTCCATCATGTGTAATTTGGGGTTAGGGTCCTAGGAATTACAGTAAAAATAACATCCTTGTGATCCTAGAATAGCTGTTACGTTGTTGTGATATAGTTAGATAAAATTTTATGTAGGGTATTTGCATCTCGTTTGTAAGTAAAATTGGTCTATAATATTTTCTTTTACCCATCACGTACACTTTTTATATTAAGCTATACCAGCTATATGTGTATTGGTGTATACAAAAGTGTATAAAGTATCTTATATGAAGTGTCTGTATAAAGTCATTTGTATCAAGTGTCATTTCTTCTATTTCTATCCTTTAAAGCAATTGTGTAAGATGAGGGTTCTTAGATTCTTGAGGTTTTGGTAAAAATTTCCTATAAAACAATTTGTGCCTGATGCTTATACATGTGGACAGGAAAGTGGTAGTAAATATTAATGCATCTACTTTCTTTAATGATTATAAGCCTACTAATGCTTCTTTTCTTCTCGAGTCAGTTTTGATCAGTTAATGACTGTTCTAAGGTATTATCCATTTTATTTAAGTGAGTTAGTCAATTCTGATAAAACTTCTATGCATATTTGAATGGAATGGAATCTCTCAGATTGATTGATTGATAAAGATATATCCTCTAATGGTTGAAATCAGATATACATATTTACAAAATCAAGGTATTATTTATTTTTAAAATGTATCTTAGTTTCTGAGAGAGGGATGTTAAAAAATCTCTGTCTCTGATTCTAGATTCATTCAATTCTACTTGTAATTTTGTGCTTTTTTTTTTAATTTTTAATTTCAGCTGTTAAAGACTCAGTCAAGGATCTGAGTTGTTATGTCCTTAGGTTGAGTAGTCCATTCTATCATTCTGTCCTTAATAGGAATATTTCATCCTTAATAATGCCTTTCAGACTGTACTAGTGTTGCATTCCAGCTATCCTTAGTGCTTTCCCAGTATTTTTATTGTCAAACTTTTTAAATCATTATATATTCTGCCATTATATTTATAAATATCTTAGAGCCGACTGTCTTATATCCCATTTGAGACTGTCTTTCAATGAGTAACTTTAATGCATGTATTTTTTGGAGTGACTATTGATATATTCAGTTTTCACTATTATCTAATATTTTTAATTATCACACTTTTCCTTGGTTTCTTCATTTTCATGTTAAGAACCATCTCCTTTTGCCCTTCATATTGAATGATCAAAGATAACTTAGCTTTAATCATATCCTTCTTGTTCTGTTTTCTACATTATTTTTATCTGATATTTTACATATGCTCTATCTTAATATCACCACATCAGTTATATATTGTATCATTCCTATCCTGAATTAAAAACATATTTGACAATTTATTTGCATAAGGCTATTTGTGGAAAATAATTATAGGGCCATTTCCTTCCTAAATTCTGTATTTCAAATATTTCTTACTTAAAAAAACATTTAGAACTTATTTCGGAGATAATCTCTATTAAGGTCTGTCATTCTCTATATGAAAATACATTTATTAATTTTTCAGTCTTATGTAATAATGAAACCGTGTTTAGAATTCTAGCATGAAAATTTGTAAAACACATTGAAAACGCTTTATTGTTCTGGCTGATGAGAAGTGTGTCATCTACTTTCAGTGTATATAACATACGCTGTCTTAGTGGAAGCTTACAAAAAAAGCAACCAGAATATACGCCATTTAATGATTACATATGAGAGCATTCCAAAAACACAGCATTAGCTTACATACAAACAAAACGTTCCAAGGCCATCTTTCCACCCTGATGCCTAGATTTGGGTTGTCTCTGCTCTGCTGGTGTTGTTGGTTGTAATGCTAACGGTCATTTCTTTTCTACAGAAGGCACGCAAGAAGAGAGGTTAAGTTTCCTAAGCTTTCAGGAGTTCATTGCATATGCTGTGAACCTTACATGTGGCAAGGGTTTTTTTCCCCACATATGCCTCATTACAGCCATCAATTCTTCTGTCTTTCCTGAATATTCTGTCTTCCTTACTGTATACATTAGCTATCATCACAAGAATACTGGGTAACAAACGGCCAAAAAATGTAGTTGCTGGAAGAAATCATTGTTTATGATTGATTGCGTGGGTTGGAAGGTGGTCTCCCTAGTTTTGCCCAAGCACTCAGACATCTGCAGTCATCTGAGAGTCTTTAAGGTGTCCCTGCAGATATTGGCCACGCTTCCTCATCTGTTTATGGTTGGCTCCTGGCCGGATGGTTGTGGATGGCCCTGATGTTTCTGCATGTATCTTTCTCACATCCCTCCTTTGCACTAGCTTCTACATATTCCCATGGTAGTGGCAAGAATACAATAATGGAAACAGCAATATACAAGTCATTTTTCCAACTACTGCTTATGTCAAATTTGCCAAAAACCTACCGGCTAAAGAGACTCAAGCCCTGAGTCAGTGTAGGAGCCAATAGGCAGGGATACGGGGAGATATGAAAAATTGGGGCCATTATTAGAATGGATCACCATACTTGTTTGGGCTTTTTATCCTTACAGCCAACCTTTATGAACTCAGTAGTGTAGTGGTTAACCTCTAGCCTATCTCCCACCTGTGACAAAACTCAGTGATAAAAGTTCCCCAGTATCACCCAGCTGGTAATTGATAAGAGTAGGTTTTTGAATCCAGGTCTTCGGACTCAAAGTGTCAAGTTTTTTTCATTTACTGTTCATCGTTCACTCTCAGTGGGCATACACTTTCTCTCAGTTGGTATACACTTTTATTTTTCTTTTTGTTTACATTTTTGTTTTGAGCTAGTAAAGTTATTTCAATTATAATGAAATGTCAATACTACTGACAAGTATGATAACACAATAATATTTTTAAGCATAAATCCCACAAAATATTTGTTGGTTTTTCTTTAGTTTCTGTTTTTCTTTCTGCAGGTAAGTGCGTTAACAGTACTTCTCTTGAAGCATTCCAGGACATTACTTTTTTGTCTGTTACAAATATCACATTAGAAGAGTAAATGGCATGAGCCAAGTCTCTCTCATTGTGCATTTTACTCTTCGTAATTTAAGGAATTTTAGAGAGCTATCTTATCTTTATGTGTATCAATACATTTTTAAGAAGTTCATGCCATTTACATTGGAAGGAAACATGAAAGCTAATTGTTCTTAGCATTTTAATATTTATTTGTATAATAAACTTTCTTCAGACACATAAATAAAATGTATTGCTTGGAAAGTCATGGCCAGGTGAGATCTACTATGAAGCGGTCCTTTTTCTGTACTGCTTTCAGCATACCTTCTATTTCAGACAAAATAATGCTTCTTATTTCCTTGTGAGGAGTCATTACTGTTTCTTTTTAGTTACTTGAAGGTCATGACTTCATGCCTGGACTACTTCAAGAATCTCAGAACTAACCCTCCCCCATCTCCTGACTTCATTCCCTCCCCCGATTCAACTTTAATCTGTATCTTCTGTTTTTGATTTTTCATATGACACAAAGAATATTATTCATAAAATGTTAATTTGCTCATGTTTTTATCTAGTTTAAAACTCACCAAAGAACATCCAAAAGCCCACTTGTGAACTGGCAGCTTTCCCACATGTGTATTGATATCAACCTTGACCAAAATTAATTTCTTTCCCCTACCTTGAGACCATGACTATTCCCTTTGCATGACTGTGGTGCCCCATCCTCCCAGCCCCCCACAGGAGATGCATCCCTTACCTTCCCTTGTATACCCTTAATCTCCTTACAAACCTCCACATCTTCATTCTAACTATGACTCCCTATTTTATTCCCTTGTTGGCTCCTACCTATATAATTACAAAAGTCTCTTTCTTTGACACAATTCAGCCCATAACACCTTCTATGCTTTTCCTATAATGTGATGGATGACTTATTCTGAGAATGTGTCATGCACTCTCACACTTTATTTTCACATTTTTTTCACTTTATTTTGTTCTTTACTTATGGCGGTATTTTAACCTTTAATATCCAGCTCAGTTATCTCACAAGTGAATGTGAGCCCTGTCGGTGTAGAATCTGTGTGATAGTCATTTTGTATCCACAATGTCTAGCATGGCATTAAGTACATCTCGGGTCCTCAATACATCTTTTACTTGAATTAGCAGACGATGGATAAGTGGATGAAGTGCCACCAGGGGGTATGATTCTATCATATGAATACACTCCTCAAAACAGTTAACTCCCAATTTTTTGCGAGGTAATATTCAGGTTACTTAATGCCACTCTGAAGACACTCCATTATATGGCAGGTTGAACTCCTATACTCTCATAGACAAACTTTCTAGTTGTGCCATGACCACATTATTACCGTTTGCTCCAGTCACATACGTTTTCAATCCACACTTCCTGTTCTATATTCAACAGACACATGTAATCCTTGGGCAAAAGCAGAGCTACGTAGTATTTTCTCTTCTGGGTGGTATACCAGTGGGTCTTCCGTGCTTCTGCTGTTCCACATTCATATCCATTTTCAAATATCATATTATTCTTCATTCCCAGCACATTTTCGTGTTCTCCTTATTTTGCACTTGCATTCTGCATTAGTGCCTCTTTTAACTCTAAGGAAAACCATAACTTGATCATAGTCATCTCCATTCTTGGTGCCAGTACCCATGTTTTCTTAGCTCTTGGTTATATGTCTTCTGTACTGCTCACCTTCTCTTGGAACCCGTTTCTTTGTTATGGTTACTAAGTGGTTGTTTTTACCTCCTGAAGCGAACTGAAAGCCTACTAGGGGCCAGACACAATTCTATGTATTGGGGAGACATCAGTGAAGAAAATAGACAAAGATCCCTCCCCTTGTCTAGCTTATATTCTAATAGGGATAAGGAACAATAAAAATCAACAGTAATACAGTAAATAAGTAAGCTAGATGGGATTTTAGAAGGTGATAAGTCATAAAAAATAAGAAGAAAACGTAGATCAGGGTAAGGAGGATGGAGTAACTGGGTGGTCAGGATTAGCTCACAGAGAAGTTGACATTTGAGCAAACATGGAGAAGAGACGAAAAAGTCTCAAAGCTGAAGAAAGAGAATGTGAGGCAAAGGGGACAGTTAGTGAAAGACACCAATCTGGGAGAGCGCCTGGTGTGTTGGAAAGATAGCAAGGAGCCCTGTGGTTGGAGATGAGTGAAGTGCAGGGAGGGGAAGGAAAAGGAGAAGAGCAACCTAATTTGTAACTTACAGATTGTGTAAGATTTTGAAAATCTGTCCATAATGCTATAGGTGCATAATTACCATTTCTATTTCCTCACCCTGTTATCTCCAGAACATGTATGACTCTGCTTATCCCATTTATTTATTTGTTAAAGGTATGCTATTTTTCTCTTCAATTCAAATGTAAAGTCTTTGGGATTAGGACCTTACCAGCACTAGGATAGTGCCTGGGACAAGAAGTGGCCCAATTATATTTGTAGAAAACACTAATGTTGCCAGGCATCTTCTTACATTTTTAGCTGCTACCTATATTCTTTCTTCAGAGCTGCTTTTCCACTCCCTGATATTGATGCTCAAAATATACTTGCTGACTTGAACTACAATGACAGGAAATGGAAGGAACACAGTAACCTATAATAGGTGTACTTCCAGTCTCTCAGCACCAGAACCTTCCCCGTGTTTATTTATTTGTTCTCCTACAATCTGTATGCATGGAGCCACTGCAGCTACTAATTGGTAAGGAGAAGCCTCTGGCTGTGCTTATAAAACACACAAACAAATAATAAACAGGCTATTCTCATTTTTTTATAACAACATAAAGTTGAAACTAGTGCTCTATTGTCCATATTTCCAGAAGTTAGAACTCTGTTCACTTAGAATTACCTTCTTAAAGGAAAAAAGAACGTAAGAAAGAAAAATAGAAAAAAAAGCGTTCTTCAAATTAGTATTTCTAGATTTGTAAATTGCTTTTTCATGTATGAATAAAGAGTGAAATAGGTCATAAGCCTTTTCAAATGTGCTGAATCATCCACACACACAGTTTGCTCATATGTTGGTTGTAATTCTAAGTCTAGTGCTATAAATTCTAGTTCACAAGTGTCTCTCGACCAACAGGTGGGGCAGAAAGAGCGCCACTCAGGAACCACATGTTCATCCCACAGCCCTGATAGAACAGTGTAATACGGACATTGATTCAGGATTTCTGGAAAAACTAACAGTTTATTAGGGGATCTTTCAATGATATTTATTCAACCAAAAGGGAGCACCATGGAGAAAATTTAACATTGACAGAGTAGGATTTTTAAATTGAAAATATAGAATTAATTAGACATGGTCCAGTCAATTGTTTCTGTCAGCAAACTTTTTGAGGAGAAATATGATGGGAACCAACATAACTTGAGAGGCACTATAGCCCAGGGTTAGCAGCACAAACACGAGAGGTACACTGTCCTGGCTTGAATGCTGGCAAAATTGTTTATAACATCTGTGATCTCGGGCTAGTCACTTAAGGTTTCTGTGCCTCAGTTTCCTCACCTACAAAATTATATTAATAATCCCTCTCTCAAGGGCTTGGGATTACTATTCATGAACTGCTCAGAGTAGAGCCTAGCGGGTAATAAATACCTTTTGTCTTTTTTTTTTCTTTTCAAGTTTTTATTTAAATTCCAGTTAGTTAACATACACTGTAATACTAGTTTCAGGTGGAGAATTCAGTGATTCATCACTTTCGTATAACACCTGGCACTCATCACAATAAGTGTCCTTTTCAATAATCATCACCTATTTAACCCATAAATAACTTTTTTCAAGTTAACTATTTTGAATGGATACAATGAATATGTGCCAAGAATATACATTACCAGGTTTAATTCTCAGACAAGCAGTGCAAAGTAGTATCACCATTCTTATTTTTAAAGGTAAGAGAACTGTGGCTCAATAAACTTGACTAGCTTGGCCCTAGCCCACACATATAGCAGATTCTGAGACCAAAATTTGTACTAATCTGGTCTGATTTGAAAGTCCTTGATGCTAAAACTCTTATAACTTCCAAGGTAATTACATGTCACTAATTACTAATATGTAAAGTTGTTAGCGTTTGCTGGCTCTTCCTGAAAAAGCCTACAGAAGCTTTTGTTTCTTGATCCTTCCCTTAACTTTTGAGATTGGTCTCATTTTCTGTATAGTGCTTCTTTGGATTTCTCAGTTTGTGCTTCAACAAATTTAGACTCCTCCTCAACCCCCAGCATTTACTCTCTTCTATATCAATATATTCAATAAAGAATATATTTCTATTCTTTAGAAGGAACTAATTAACTACCTCTTGAGAACTTGTTTTGCAAGCATGAGAATGTATTTGAGGACAATACATACAAGAAGATTGTGCTATTTAAAGTAAAGCATATCCAGGGGCTCCTGGGTGGCTTACTCGGTTAAGCATCCAACTTCAGCTCAGGTCATGATCTCACAGTTTGTGAGTTCGAGCCCCGTGTTGGGCTCCGTGCTGACAGCTCAGAGTGTTGAGCCTGCTTTGGATTCTGCGTCTCCCTCTGTCTCTAGCCCTCCCCTGCTCACACTTCGTCTCTCTCAAAAAAATAAACATAAATATTAAAAAAAAATTTTAAGTATTTTCACTGCATTAAAAAATAAGTTTGTTCCTATATCTGGTAATATCTTGCCTAGTAAAAGGGATAATAAATAAAAGTATGTTATATGATAAGTTGGATAATAAGTGATAAAGGTTTATAGAGGAATATGACAATGAGCAGGTATACCTTAGAAAAAAATTCAGAAGTATCCCAAGGAATTTGGAATATATTAGGATAATCATAGATTACCAACCATTGAAAACAGCATAAACAAAAGTTTAAATTTGGTAATGAGTATGATATATGCATATGACATTAGACCCAAAATAAGCAACAAATACAACTTAAATCATGATGATGTCTCATAAAATGAAACATTTGTTATATCCTTCTTGCTCACCTGTGACAGATATTAATTTGGAACCGCACCTGTTCCACTTGTCAATATTACTACAGGGATAATGATTTTTGGTGTGAGACTCAAAGTTTCTTTCCTTAAAAGAAACTATGCCAGTTTACAGTTTCAAGTTTGCTATTGTTTTGTGACATTTGATTGACATTTCTCCCACTGGAACCTCCAGGACAACAGGATCTTGTCAATTATTGATGACCTTTAGATGTGTCTGGCATAATATAGCATATATATCATGTGCTGTATGTACATAGTATGATAAATGTTTGTTGCAGTTAACTAAATTAGCAGAGATCTGCCTAGTAAAAACATCTGCAACAAGGAAGTCTGAGAAATGAGTGTTATGGTCAAAAGAAACAAATTTAAAGGCTCCAAAATAAGAACAATCCTGGAGTGTTTGAGAGATGACAATATGGCCATGGTAGCTAAAGCAGAATACAGATGGAAGAACTGAAGGAGGTGGGCTCAGAGGGCCACAGGCCATAGATTCTGTAGGGCATTGTAGGATGTGGTAAGAGATTGGACTGCATTCAAAGAGTAGAGAAACATTATTAGATGGTTTTAGGGAATCAGGGTTACATGATGTAATTTATATATTTTAAGGTAACTTTGGTTGTTCTACTGGTAGGAAGTAGACTGTTGGGAGCAAAAAGTAGGGGGCTGCCTTTGCCCAATGTAAGATGCTAGTGTCTCTTTAGAGAGATGAAGATCTATTTAGGAGCTAGAGAAATTGTGTTTGCTGACGATTTGGAAGTGGGAGGGGTGGAAACCAAATAAGAAGGGTCTGCTCATCCTAATCATTTGGCTTGAGTAACTGGGTGACTTTTCTCTGTAATTCTAGCAGTGGGTAAGATGAGGCTGATACATGGTTTGGATATATATATATATATATATATATATATATATATATCACAAATATTATTTTGGGCATGTTAATTGAAGGTGTCAAGTAAACAGGTGCAGTGGAGCATGAGAATTGAGATAAATGAATGAAGATTATCTTAAATTTTTACAAAATATTTTGATGTTATCATCCTCATGTTAAATTCAGAGTACTTAAATAACTTGGTTAAGGTCCTGTAAATTGGCAAAATCACCTGGTCTGACCTCCAAGCTAAGGTTGATTTGTTTACACTGCTGTGCACGGCTCTGCCTGAACTGTAATGAAGCACCAAACGTATATTCAGATGGCAGTAATTTAGGGCAGAGTGTGATCAATAGATGTTCTATCTGAGAAGGAAGAAAGTTTTTTTTTTTGCTGGGGTTAATGCATGATGTCTTCCTCGGGGAAGTAGTTGGTGAGTTGAAAAGGTAAAGTTTCAACTGGCAGACTAGAGCCAAAGATTTTCTGTCTGAACTAGATAAGAAAGCCACATATGAGCAAGAGCAGAGGAGTGAACAAATTGTTGATATACATTTGGGATTTTAACCTCGGCACAGTTAGAAGAGAAGGTTTAGGGGAGGGCAGGGAAAAGGAGAATTCGGGAATGTTGGTGCTAGACACTCAATGGCATGGTAAATAAATCAGATTTTATTCTGGAAAGAAAAACCACTATTAGTTTTGAGTAGGCTGGCCATATAAATGTAATGTAAGTAAACACATAAAGTAGATGTCCCTCTCATAAAAACTGTAAGAAGTCTAAGCCAAAAGGGAACAATATTCAACTATTTAACATGTGAGAAAAAACCCAGATATTAAGATACAAGATTACTCACCAAAAATAATATAAAAGTGGTTAATCTAGAATTCGAACTCAGGTGTCTTAATACATCAGTTTCCTTCCCATTTCCTACCCAGCACTATGGACTATTTTTAATAACCCCATCTACTGTTCCTATTTTTACTTCCATAATTCCTCTACCTGTACCACTTCACCCACTGTGCTTTATATTGTACCCACACAGTGGTATTTGTTCAGGATTCTGCGCTGTTGATAGCTGTGGCATATAGTTTGTTTGGGGTTTTTTTGTTGTTGTTTTACTCTGTTTTTAATTTCTCCACTTCCTCCCGTAAAACTGAAACCACAACCAGCAGAGCAAAACCCTATGCCCCAAACAACATCTACAAAAATACTAAGTATTCCCACAAGCCTCACAATATGAGGGACAGGAAGAAAACCACTGAAGGCAGCAAGATCCGTATCACATCAGAGACTGTGTGGAGAAGCCTTGGGACCTCTGATGACTGATTATCCAGAATAAGCTAAAATAGTCTACATGTGCTCCCTAGAAATTATAGTAGTCCAGCCTAAGAATGGCAGTTCAAACCAAAAAGGCTTTTAAGGCTCCTGTGTGCAGTTGAGTGCAGGAGATTAAAAGGAAATAAAAGGTGTGGACCCAGTGAACTCTCAGAACTCACCAACTGAAGCTCCTTTGTGGGATAAAGCCACATCCTGAGGAGACACTACAGGAGATGGAATCCAAAGTGATAAGACAGAGACAATAGGAGCAAAATCATCCAGATATTATGGGGATGGGACAATCAGTAGGTATCACACATTACCAAACTGTCTTTTAAACACTTTTCAAAGATAACACAAGAGGGACGTTAGGAGCTGTGAAGCCACATCTAACTGCAAAGGAGAAATGGGACCAGGGCATGTTGTCTAGCTGTGTGTCTGGGAAAATAAAGGGGAGCTGCAGACATTGGTGCCCATTGGCAATCTCTGTCACACACATGGCATGATATTTCCTGTATTTACAGAGGCAAAGTGGACAAAATCAGAATCATATTTTCATATATGTGTATGCAGACATGCTGCATGTATATCCAAATACTCAATTGCAAGCAGATTTGCATTGTTATTAAATAATCTGAAAAACACATTGCATTTGCTGATCATAACATGCTCCACCTTTGTTTTTCCTTATTACTTCTCTATCTTTTGTCATTTAGGCTGCTACCAACAATTAACTACTATGAATTATATAATGAACATGACTGTGCATAACTATCTGTCCATCTATATTAATGATTATTTTCCAATGGTACATTCCTAGTGGAGAATTTTCCAGGTTAAAATTTATTAAAAAAATTTTTTTTGTGGTTCTTGCTATATATTGCTTACTTGCCCTATATCAACATTATACCAGTTTACATTCCCATGTGAGCTTATCAGTATCTGTTTCCTTGTACCTTGTACCACCCTCATCATTATCACTTTTCAAAAAGCTTTGCCAGTTCATAAGAAACGTCTCAACATTCATAAACCTTTATTTATTATTTTATTGAGGATTATAACAGTATCTGTGGCCATGAAATTGATATTAAGGCGATCAAAAATCAAAATTAAGAGCCCAGAATCATGTAAGTCCATTCAAATGTGAGAGTCATGTAAGTTCTTTCTTTTTCTTTCTTTCTTTCTTTCTTTCTTTCTTTCTTTCTTTCTTTCTTTCTTTCTTTCTCTTTCTCTCTTTCTTTCATCTCATTTTTTTTTTTTTACTTTTTGTTCATTTGAGAGAAAGAGAAAGAGAGCAGGGAGGGGCAGAGAGAGGGAGACAGAGGATCTGAAGCAGGCTCTGTGCTGACACAGATAGCCCAATGCATGACTCAAACTCATGAACCATGAGATCATGATCTGAACCAAAGTTGAATGCTTAACTGACTAAGGCACCCAGGCGCCGCTTAGTTTCATTTTTTAAAACAAGAAAGAAGTGTGGAAACTATGATTTTATGAATGGCTTTAGAAGGAAATAGTTCATATATGGCCCACATCTGATTCATCTTTTCCTAGGACTTTATAAGGAGAAGTTTTTTTTGTTTTTTTAAGAGAGAGGAAAAGTGCACAAATGGAGTAAGGGAAGAGAGAGAGAGACACACACACAGAAAAAGAGAGGGAGAGAGAGACAGAGACAGAGAGAATTCCAAGCAGGCCCCATGCTTTCAGCACAGAGCTGAGGCAAGGCTCGATTGCACGAACCATGAGATCATGACCTGAGCTGATATAAGAATTGGCCACTTAAATGTCTGAGCCACCTAGGGGCCCCAGGAGCAGCCTTTTGATGTATGCCACTATGAACCCAAGCTGTCCTTTGAGTTATCCTACATAGGATAAAGTTAATATATATTTCATATAACTGGAACTCATAGATATTGAACATAAGACAATTTCATGAAGAAAATGCTGTGACTATAAACAGATTCTGCTCTACAATGCCACGGATTATTACTAATTTTCTAGTTTTATTAGAAAGGATATTCACTTCTTAAACAGCATGTGTAACTTAATTACCACAATACACAAAACTTCTGAGTTATACCCACATTGTGAAATTCAAGAATGTTATTTACCAACAGTTGTTAATGCATCTCATAAAAACGAACCATTTGTTGTTATAAGCTAATTATTGGAGTTGATATAAATACATCAAAGATTCATTTGTTAACAGAAATATTGCTGCAAAAGAGGAAGAGGGATCAATTTCTAATCTTCTCTGGATTGAAATTCTGCATATTTTTTGTCATAACACTTAATGTATGATTGTTTACTTGTCTATCATGGAGAGACTTTATTTTCATATTTGTATTCCCAACACCTAGCTCATTGCTTGTTATTCAGCAGTTGCTAAAAAAAATACCACAAAACATTTAGATTATCCAAGAATGTAAAAAACAGCTGAAAAGCATCTTAAAAATTATTGTAGCTTCGTCATCATCACAGTCACTGCTACTATCAGTATTATTTTGTGACTCGCTCAAGGTCAATCTGTTTCATGTCTTTAATTTGAAAATGACAGAAACTCTAAACTCATCAATTTACCAAAAAGAGAAATTTATCATTATCATAGTGAGGTTATCTCTGTACCCCAAGGCATTCTGAGATGCAAATGTTGATAAGCCTCAAGAACAAAACTTGGGACCAACAGTCAATTATTTTCAGGAGATTTTTTTTCCTAATTTTATATCTGTTCTTTTATACCTATCTGATTGTTCTCTTTTTGTCAAATTGGCTTTCTCTACCACTTGAGTCTGTGTGTCTCCTTTAGTTCTCCTGGCTTCCATCTGTAGCCAAGGCATTGTAGGGACCCCATAGATAACTGTCTTCTTTTTCAGGTCCTGGTAACTGAAATTCTGAGGGAGATTCTGTTTCACCCAGGTTAAATTAGGTGTCTAATCCTGGACAAATTTTCTCTCCTCAGGGAACTGGTAATGTTATGATATAACCATTCACATCAATGAAGTTTAGAAGGTCAACCAATGTGATGAATGATTAATTCAGACAAAAGTAATTGCTGGAGGACATTTTCTAGTCCATCAGTTTGTCAATTGATTAACTGGTTAAATTTACCAAATATGCTAATGGCCAAAATGGTTCCCAACATTTTGATGAGTCTGTTAAGCTTTAACAAAACTGTATACTTCTGATAAAAATATTTTTATATATGTTTATATTTATAAATATTTAAATTATAATAAACTGTATATGTGCAAATATTTATTTTTGAGAGAGAGTGAGAGAGAGACAGAATGTGAGCAGGGGAGGTACTGAGAGAGAGGGAGACACAGAATCCGAAGCAGGCTCCAGGCTCCGAGCTGTCAGCACAGAACCTGACGTGGGGCTCGGGCTCACAAATGGTGAGATCATGACCTGAGCCAAAGTCGCACGCCCAACCGACTGAGCCACCCAGGCACCCCGCAAATATTTCCTTTCAATAACAAATTCAAATTTAACCTAATTATAGTTAGAATTAATTGCTAAAATAACACATTATACCTGATTTGCTTTACATTTGGGAAATTACAAAAAAAAAGAAAAAAAAAGAAAAAAGAAAAGCAAAGGAAAAAAGTTAGAAAATACCCCAGAGCCTCTAAAAGGAATTTGAAGTTGTTGAAGAAACTACATCATTTATGAAATGCTGAAATTTTGGTTTCTAATAGGAAGCAATCAAAAACATCGACTCATTACTTGTTAGAAGAATGATTCACTATCAAAAGCAAAAGTGTCCAAGTGTGGAAGCAAGGCACAGATGCCCTGAAGGGACAGATATAATGGATTCCATGGATAAAAATAAAGTAGGAGGTGACGGAAGGAACCACATCACATAATAAATTGAGCATAATAAATTGTAGCAACTAATTTCTAGATACAACAATTGAAATTTACAAAGCTACCTGAAACTGCCATATGACCCCTAAAACTTGTAAAGATTACAAGTCCGGGGCGCCTGGGTGGCTCAGTCGGTTCAGCGCCCAACTTCAGCTCAGGTTGTGATCTCACAGTCTGTGAGTTCGAGCCCAGCGTCAGGCTCTGTGCTGATAGCTCAGAGCCTGGAGCCTGCTTTGGATTCAGTGACTCCCTCTCTCTCTGCCCCTCCCCTGCTCATGCTCTGTCTCTCTCTGTCTCAAAAATAAATAAAAACATTAAAAATTTTTTTTTAATAAAAAAAAAGATGACAAGTCCAAAATGAATAAAAGTTTAAGTTACATCAACCTAAAAGATGCTCATATAAGTAATCAAATTTGCAGAATCTCTAATTGACATTTTGAAAGAAATATATACATATATTTATAATTGTAATATTAATACTTTGTATATAATGAATTGTTCATAAACTTTTATTTCAGTAAAAGAGATAAGAATTGTATATCCTTGTGAAGCTCTTAAAATGTTCCTATTAAAGCTTTTAAACCACAATTTTGTTAAAATCACAATTACTGAATTTCATAGATCAGTTATTTAGCAAAGTCTTCAGTAAGATTGAGTTTTAGCAGATTTTTTACTATATTGCAAAATAAATTTCAGTAATTTGGCTTGGTGAATTTATTTTCAGAACACTGGCTTGATTTCATGAATGAATGGGGGCCAATTTGAATTCTCATGGTTGTAGGGGCGCCTGGGTGGCTCAGTCGGTTAAGCGTCTGACTTGGGCTCAGGTCATGATCTCACGGTCCGTGGGTTCAAGCCCTGCGTTGGGCTGTGTGCTGACAGCTCAGAGCCCAGAGCCTGCTTCAGATTCTGTGTCTCCCTCTCTCTCTGCCCCTCCCCCACTCGTGCTCTGTGTGTGTGTGTCTCTCTCTCTCTAAAAAATAAATAAACATTTAAAAAATGGAGTTATCTTGGTTCCTTTCTACCTGGAGGTCTCAGCTCATGTCTGGTAGATTATAAGCAAAATAAATTAAGTATTTAAATCACACCTTTGGAATATTTCTCCTTCTCAACACTCAATCCAGTTTTCAGCTCCACATCCATTATGATTCTAGCACTACCTCTGTTGAAGCCTTGCCATCACACAGACATATCCATGCCCTTTTTAAGTCTTATTCTGTTTCTGCAGCTTGCTTTAAAAATTAGCAAAGTATCTGCTGTAAGTTTGGCATTAGGCAAATGCTTAATACAACATCAATGCCATAGACCAAAATCCATATCCAGTCCCAAGAGATAATCTCATGAAGTAGGAAGTTTTTTGTGTGTGGATGTGCATGGGTGTGCATGTGTCTGTGTACATGTAAGACTGAGTGTGTCTATGTATGTGTGAATGGTTGTGTAAGTTTTTTTGTGTTACAGATGTAATACAAAAAAAAATAAGGGGCAGAGATCACCTGAAATTTAAGAAAATAGCATTTAGAAACTGGGGCCAACATCCACCGACTCAGCTTATCTAGAAATTAATTTATTAAATGACTTACTAATTAGCATCTAAAGGCCATCTCATAGTCACTAGGGTGACAGCCATGAACAAAACAAACAGAAATCCTGTCTTAACAAGATTGCATTAGTGTTGAGAAGGGAAAAAAAGGGAGGCAATGGGGGTGCCTGGGTGGCTCAGTAGGTTAAGTGCCTGACTTCGGCCCAGGTCATGATCTTGCGGCTTGTGAGTTCGAACCCTCCTGTCAGGCTCTGTGCTGACAGTTCAGTGCCTGGAGCCTGCTTTGGGTTCTCTCTCCCTCTATCTCTGCCAGTCCCCTGCTCATGCTCTCTCTCAAAAATAAATAAAAATTTTAAAAATTTTTAAGTAGCTCAAGTTGCATTGGAATACTACTTGGCAATAGAAAGAATGAAATCCTGCCATTTGCAGCAACATGGGTGGAACTAGAAGGTATTATGCTGAGTGAAATAAGTCAGTCAGAGACGGACAGATATCCTATGTTTTCACTCATATGTGGATCTTGAGAAACTTAACAGAAGACCATGGGGGAAGGGAAGGGGAAAAATAAGTACAAACAGAGATAGAGGGAGGCAAACCACATGAGACTCTTAAATACAAAGAACAAATTGAGGGTGGATGGGAGGGTGGGGGAGAGGGGGAAATGGGTGATGGGCTTTGAGGAGGGCACTTGCTGGGATGAGCACTGGCTGTCGTATATAAGCAATGAACCACAGAAATCTACCCCCAAAGCCAAGAGCACACTTTACACACTGTATGTTAGCCAACTTGACAATAAATTATATTTAAAAAATAGCTCAGAAAAGAATAATATAGGCAACCAGATAAGCAGTGCCAAGGTAGGTAGGGGTGTGTGTGTATGTGTGTGTGTGTGTGTGTGTGTGTGTGTAATTTTAGATATGTGATAAGTGGGATCCTTCCTCAGAAAGTAAGACATGAAGGATTTGAGGACCACAGCCACAGAGATATAGCAGGGAGAAAAGCACTCCAGGGAAAGGGAAGAGAAATACAAATGCTCTCAAATGGAAGCTTGTCTGCTGTATTCCAAGAGTAAGAAGGTCAGTACGGCTGGAGGGAATAAGAAAAGGTAAGAAGATGAGGTGAGGTCAGGGAGGTAGGTAGAGGCCAGATTCTGCTGGGGCTCGGTATCAATATAAGGGAACTATTGTAAGGAATCATAACGAATGGCAGGCATCATTGACAGTTTCCTCTTCTTCATGCCTAACATTCAATAGGTAACTAGGTTGGATAGATCTACTCCAGAAATGTCCACCTAACTCTTTTGCTTCTCACTTCCCACTGTCACTGCTCTAAATCAGCTCTCATCATCTCTTGCTTGTACAATTACGGCAGCCACCAGACCAGGCACCCCATCCTCCTCACTGCCACTGGAGAAGCCTTTCTCAATTTCTTCAAAACTGCAAATCTAATCATACAAGGCTTTAATCACATTTTCACTGCAACACGATAAAGCCCAAATGCAAGCATGGTGTTCAAAACACTGGACAATCTTGTCTCAACTTCATTTTTCAGCCTTATCTCTAGGTACTACCCTCTTCCCCAGCCTGTCTACACCTGCAACAATCCACCCACACCTCATTTGGCAACTACATACCTGCACGCAAATGCCACTTGTGAAATATACCAGACGGTACTTACTGCTTGGAACCAGGGTTAGTCAGAGAAGATAATTTGTAATATATTTGGTGAGTTTGAAGCCATAAAATGATGTTTTGTACTATTTTATAATGCAATTCTACCCCTAAGTTGGTGCAGCCAAGATAATTACTTGCTACTATATATATTCCTGGAGCCTATTGCAAGGAATGACATATAATAGGACTCAATAAGTTTTTGCTGAATGAATTAATGCTGAATCTTCACTTCCTTTTGGCAATCAATATTTTAATTACATTGGTGGCAGTTATGGTTAATTCATGAAGCACTAATGGGAAACAAACACATTCCACAGGAAGAAAATATAGAACGTAATGCAACAAATAGCATTATGGATACCATTAGGTAAATATATTAGTCTTTCTTCTTCCCAGCCTGTATACTATAATCTGAATCCCATATGGAATAAAACAGCAGGCTCCATGCCTTCTGTCATTTCCATTTCTATTTATTTTACAACTGTTTCTGCAGTCTTTGAGGCTTAGCACGTTGGTGCCAACTTTGACTCCCTTTTTGACTCTCTCCACTAATTCAATCAACCTATATTTGTTGACCATCTATTATGTACTAGGCACACTGTTAGGTTTTGAAGTAACAGTGATTAAAGAGGAAGTCCTCACTGTGTTTTAAGTTTTGCTGTGGGGAGAGAGAAGTAAACAGAAAAATGCAGACTCCTATTTTTGAGAAACACCTAGAGACCTCTGAAGACAGAAAGCAATATCTGGGCTGGATCTCGAAGAAGGAATCAAACCAAATCATCTCCATAATTGATCTTTCAGAAAGCTTTGGTGTCAGTCCAT
Source organism: Prionailurus bengalensis (assembly GCF_016509475.1). Taxonomy (NCBI): domain Eukaryota; kingdom Metazoa; phylum Chordata; class Mammalia; order Carnivora; family Felidae; genus Prionailurus; species Prionailurus bengalensis. The sequence goes on from NC_057347.1 coordinate 32,358,750, forward strand.
TTTTTCATGGTCATTTGGTCAGATAGTATTTTTAAGGTAAGTTTTATCTTCACAGATATATTGTATCTTATGACATCTTCTCCTCTAAGTTGAATGAAAATGGCATAAGGAATGTTGAGGTAGAATAACAACTCATTAAAGTTTGATGGGGCCAGCCCTGCCCTACCTATTATTAATGGATAATAATTCCACTCTCAGATTATATTGACTTAAGCAATGAATTGTATGGGCACCCTATCGAAGATTGACCAAAAGAACCTTTATATTTTCTTCAGTTTGACTAATTGAAACAGGTTCTTCCTGCCTCTAGGCCCCTGACCTCCCTCTCACCAACCTACCCTTCCAGAATCCAGGTAGCCTAACCACAGAAGCCCTTCCCCTCTCTTTTCTTAGAACATTTACTTTAGAAAACTTGTTATTATAAACTCTTTCTCTTCCCCTTTGAGATGTAAACCTTTTAAAAATCCTCTGTGGGAGGGTAGTAGCCTAACTTTGGTGGGTGCCTTGCTCTAAGTTGTAAAACTGCCTCCTGTCATGAAGATAAAAGAAAGTTTACTTTTCCATTAGTCAATCAACAAACACAGCAAATGGCCTTAGAGTTCCCCGTCCCCACCCCAGCTCTTAACTCTCCAGCCTTTTGGTCCAGTAGAGTTCAGTTCTGGTTTCTCTCACCTGTTACAATAGCCTTAAGTAAAATCTCCCTTGACTGTTCAACTTCACCCAAAAACAATTTTTGTTTCAAAAAGACAATGTCTATTGGCTATGGAGGCAAAATCAAAGAAAGGTCCTAGGCATCTTCTCTGACAGTGGACTCTATATATTCAACTATTGGGTGAATATCTGTATGTGGATATCTGAGAGACTTGTGAAACTTCACATGCCTAAAACCTAACTCCTAAAGTTCACCAACCTCCCTCCCTCTCCCATCCCACCACCTACACAGAAATTGCTCCTTCTGGCTATTTCAGTAAATGGGAGCTTTATTGTTCTGGTTGCTCAGGCAACTACCCTAGAACTCATCCTTACTCCTTTCTTTACTTTTTCCCATATCTTATTCATTGACAAAATCCACAGAGTTTAAGTACAAAATATATTAAGGATTCATTTCTTACCCCTTAAGCACCTACCACCCAGTTCAAGCCACCATTTTCTCTTATTGGAATTACTTTAAATACATTCCTAAATTTATTCCTTGCCTTTCTGATCTTGATTACCCTCCCTTTATCGCTCCCCTCCCCCCAAAAAAAGACGGTTCTTGACCAATAACACAAATATCCTTTGAAAAGAGTCTCCTGTTCAAAATTTGTTTTGACTTCCAATATCAATCAGAATAAAAGCCAGAGACCTAATGTCTTTATAGTGGAGTGTAATGTCATAACTGGGCCAGGAGGGGTGGGGGGTGGGGGAGGGGAAGACGGGTGGTTATAGCTTGAAGACTTTGGTAACATTCCAGAAAGACTTAAAGAGGTGCCTGGTTTCCCCTACAGGAGTTGGTAGCCATTATTACTTTTAGGGGACTAGAAGACGATTTTTTGCCACACAATATTTATGAGCTGACATCTCAATTCCCTTTCAATCTTCTCTCTTGTATCTGACAGTTCATTTTCTATACAGTGATTGTTTTAATCCTCTAAAGAAGGGCACAATTTTGTTTTGCACACAAGATCACACTATGTTTTGTATGTGAGAGCATACAGACAAAGCCAGAGTCCAACTTGTTCTCCATACAAAGCATTTTTTCATATTTGTGTTGTCAACTGACATAACTTGTCAGGCCTCCACCGTGTCTTGTTTGATTAAAATGGAAAGTTGCATCAAATAATATCCCTCTTTTAGGTCATCTTCCCCGAATCTCTTTCCCCACCCACCTCAATTGTATCATATATCTTTAGAACAAAGACTTTGAAGTTGGAAAGTGTTGGAAGAGAGGCTTTGTGACTAATCCTTGCAGATAAAGGATGGCAAGAGGCCTCTAATGTTTTGCATGCAACTTGACCTTGCAAAAAAGGCCAAACAGCAATTATAGGAAAGGCAGCAGGCAAAGATTGTTCCTTTTCTCTGTCTAGTACATCATGGTGTCTTCAAACATACTGAAGTATGTGGCTCTTATGAATTTTAACTTGTTGGCTCAAGGGTGAAATGTATTTTTTGAACACCTAGAGTTGACATGAAACACTTTATAAAATTTAGGAAAAGCTTTTGGAATCTGTTACTAATAGGTATTGGTTAAATGTGAGCGTAACTGCCATGTAGCTATTTTTCTTTTTAATGAGATGAGAGCTAAAATATTCTGAATAAAATTAATAGTGAAAAGTCCATGTTTTTGAAGCAGGTAGTCTGTCTCTGAGCTCTATCTACCCCTGCTTTGCACAAATCTGAATCGAAGTGTGGCAAAGTGTCAGCATGCCAATTCAGGACCCTCCTTGCAAGAGTGATTGAGTTGCTTCCAGAAAGAATTGACTATAAAGAAGTACAGAGACACATGTGAGGCAAGCATCCTCATTAGAAACCTACCTTGAAACAGCAGCTATGTGAAGGGAGGAACAATTCTGAGAACAGCATGCTGTCTAGCACTCAGATTTACCTCTCCAGCATGTGAGCTCATGGTGCTGATAGGGAGAGAAGGAAGGATGCTGGCTAAAGCTTTCTGGCTCAGTCCAAATAACTAGCATCACTAGGCAAAGGTATTCTCCCTCTTGGACACTGACTGGGTTTGGCGTGTTCAGCTTTCCTTTTCTGCTTTCTAGTGTTGACTAGCTTTCTTCCAGTTGGAACATTTCTTTTTCATGCAACCAGACTGTTAATAAGCCTTGGCAGAACAAATATGTAAGCAAGATGGCATTAACATTATTCTCTAAATGCATGGTGCAGAAGCCCACTACCTGAAAGGCTCCTTTCTACCCACCTATAGTATAAGCACTCTGACTTTACTGCAAACCACTTTTTGTAGGAATTCTCAGGGTGGTTTCTCAAGTGCCCTGGATGTTGTCCTGTGCTCATTCTTTTAATCAGCTATCCTCACCAAGGTTCTGTATCACTGTCATTGCTGTCAGCATCTGTTATCAAAGAACTGCCCCTGCCAAGGGCCCAACACTTTCAGGTTCCAGAGCAATATTGGCTTCCAAGCAGAAGTGAACACATTATCTTTCTAAGACTGCCCTGCAATGTGTCACCTGGCCTTAGAGTTGAATGCTTGCACCTCTAATTATAGAGAATACTTTAAGATAATGTTTTTTGGGCTTTGTTTTTGTTTTTGCTTTTTGGAGCTTCTGGCTCTGTATTTCTGATCTCAGACTTTAAAAAAGTCTCTCAGATCAGCGGGACAGATACACTATGGAGCAGAAGCCATTATGATGCTATTGTCCATTAATACTTTTTTTTTAAGTTTATTTATTTATTTTGTGAGAGACAGAAAGCACAGGCAGAGGAGGGGCAGAGAGAGAGAGAGGAGAGACCAAGAATCCCAAGCAGGCTCCACGCTGTCAGGGTAGTGCCCAATGCAGGGCTGGAACTCACAAACCGCAAGATCATTACCTGGGCCAAAGTCCGATGCTTAGACAACTGAGCCACCCAAGTGCTCCTTCTCCATTAATACTTATTAATATCATAATGATAATTGTGACAGCAAACCACCTAGTGAGTGTTTAGTGAATGTCAATACTGGTCCAAGCACCTAGCATGTATTACTGAAAATTCTTGAAGCCATGCTATAGGCTTGGTGGTATTCTGGCCATTTCACTGGTATAGATCCTGAGTCTCGGGGGAATTAAGTCCAGTTTGATAGCTACTGCTGAAACCCAGCTTTATCTGATTCCAAATCCACTACAGTGTACTGTGATTTTCCTACGCCTTCCTTCACCTATTCTCCTAGGGATCGTATGCATATTCCTCTCCTGTCTCTCCTAAATAGAATCCATTTGCAATCTGCATATCAGCTCATTAAAAATAAAGTAGAAATAAGGAGAAAATAAATCAAATTCAAAAGATACGCACAGATAGTCAAATTTAAATTTCCGTTTGGGACTCAGGGCATTCTGCCACATTTAGAAATAACAGTATTTTCAATCTACGTAGATCAAATATTGTAGTTTATGATTTGTGTGTGTGTGTGTGTGTGTGTGCAGGCGTGTGTGCGTGTGATTAAGACACAGCCGACTTAGCAAAGCTATCAATTAATGGATTTATTCCTTTATTCAATAGCTCATTATTAGGCACCTAAAATATGCTTCAATATTGTGCTAGGTCCTGGAAAATTAACAATAAAAAATAAAACTGTTTTATTAGTTTTAGTCTTTACCTAAATACAGTTAATAGTCTAGTAGGGGCAACTAGCTTTTAGCAAAAATTATACAAGTATTTAATGAATAAAATTGTGTTAAGTGTTAAAAAGGAAGAACACAGTATGACCTGAAAGCATTTAAGGCATAAGATATAATCCTGTCTGGGTTGAACTTTTAAAGGGAAACATTGGGTGGGGATTATAGCTAGCTTTTAGATCTTTGTTGTTGTTTTTCCCAAATTTCCATTTGCCATATCCGATAAAGGGTAATTACCATAATAATTAATATTATAGCAATGACAGCATATGCAGAGCTCCTGGCATAATACTTGGCACATAGCACATACTCAATAAACAACAGTTCTCTTCTCCTGATATCCCTGCCATGTCTGCACTTTCTGTCTCACCTTCATGAATCACCAATTTAACTAAATCTAAGATAACAGTTTGATAATGAGAAATGCTTTTTTCCTCCCTTTTGACTAACTCATTTTTAATTTTTTTTAATGTTTATTTTTGAGAGAGAGACAGAGTGTGAGCTGGGAGGGGCAGAGAGAGAAGGAGACACAGAATCTGAAGCAGGCACCAGACGCAGCTGTCAGCACAGAGCCTGATGCAGGGCTTGAACTCATGAACTGTGAGATCATGACCTGAGCCAAAGCCAGACACTTAACCAACTGAGCCACCAAGTCTCCCCTAACTCATTTTCTTCCTTCCTTCCTTCCTTCCTTCCTTCCTTCCTTCCTTCCTTCCTTTCCTTTGTTTCTTCTTCTATCTAGATCTTAAAAATATCTTCCTTGACACATGCTATGGTACCTGAATGTGTGAAATACAGGACATAGGCATGAACAACTGTCTCTAATATTCACACATACCACCTCTTTTTCTTGTATTCCGTCCATCTTTTGCTATTATTCCTTTTGAATCTCACATCATCTTGGATATTCCTAAGTACTCAACTCTATTGGTTTCACATGTTACTTTATGTTGTCTTGGATGTTCTCATAGTAATGATCTATTTTTTTTATATTTGGATTTTAGTTATTTATTTATTTAAAAAATTTTAACGTGTATTTATTTTTGAGAGACAGACCAAGACAGAGCATGAGCGAAGCATGAGCAGGGGAGGGGCAGAGAGAGGGAGACACAGAATCTGAAGCAGCTCCAGGCTCTGAGCTGTCAGCACAGAGCCTGATGTGGGGCTGGAACCCACAGACCATGAGATCATGACCTGTGCCGAAGTCGGTTGCTTAACCAACTGAGCCACGCTGGTGCCCCTGGGTTTTATTTTTAATTCAAGTTAATTAACATACAGTGTAGTGTTGGTTTCAGGAATAGAACCCAGTGATCCATCACTTACATATAACACTCAGTGTTCATCCCAAAAAGTGCCCTCCTCAATGCCCATCACCCATTTAGCCCATCTCCCCCTACCTTCCCTCCAGTAACCCTCAGTTTGTTCTCTGTATTTCAGAGTCTCTTATGGTTTGCCTCCCTCTCTATTTTTATCTCATTTTTTTCCTTCCCTTCCCCTATGTTCATGTGTTGTGTTTCTCAAATTCCACATATGAGTAAAACCATATAATATCTGTCCTTCTCTGACTTATTTCACTTAGCATAATACCCTCTAGTTCTATCCATGTTGTTGCAAGTGGCAAGACTTCATTTTTTCATCATTGAGTAGTATTATATTGCATATATACCACATATTCTTTATCCATTCATCAGTCAATAGACATTTGGGTTCTTTCCAAAATTTGGCCATTATTGATAGTGGTGCTATAAATATTGGGGCACATGTGCCCCTTCGAAACAGCATTTTTGTATCCTCTGAACAAATACCTAGTAATGCAATTGTTGGGTCGCAGGATAGTTCTATTTTTAATTTTTTGAGAAACTTCCATACTGTTTTCCAGAGTGGCTGCACTAGTTTGTAGTGGTCTGTTTAGATAAACATTTCTAAGGTAAAATATCTTGCACTGTCCATAATATTCAGGTTTTATTTTCCAACTAGTTAAGTGTAAAAGTATTGTGAGGTTATCCAGTTCAGTTGATGAGAATATGCCTCTGCACAGTTAAAAGGGTTTTTAAATGTTGCTAAGCAATTAACCCATCCCAGATAGATGGACTGGTCCCCACATGACTGCTGCTTGCAAAGTCACCAAACTCCTAAACTCATCCCCTGGAGCATGCATTATAATGACTACCATGTCCTTTAATAAGTTACTGTTAATATAAATTACAGAGGTTGTCCTGGGTTATGTCATACCACCCAAGTTTTAGCCAAGACAGGGAGGGGTCTCTATAAAACATTTGTGCACTCAATTGATTGTTGTTGAAATAAAGGGGGAAAAATGAAGAAAAGAATGTGACAAGATACTTTTTTCAAATATTTGAAAGGCAAATTGAAAGCATTATGTCTAATCCCATGATGGCAGATCTAGGATAAAAAGGGAACAATCCTGAGACCAATAAACAAGGGGTACAAAAAGGCATACTGTGATACCCCACAAAGAAAGTCTTTATGGTAGTTAAGATTGTTGAACAAAAATGAATTGGTATGCTATATGGTCACGATCTCCTAACTTCTGAGATAACCAGACTGACAGTGGTAAATGTTTCTGTACACAGGGAATTTTCTTTGACTGGGGGCTTAGTTCAATGCTCTCTACTTTCCTTAGCTCCTCTAAATTCCCATGACTCTAAAGCCACTTTTTGTTCTTTAATTACAGTCAGGGTGTGTGAGTGGGGAGAACACATGTCAGGGTAAGAAATCTTTAAGAATATATTAAATAAAGTTTATCAAGTAAACAAAAAATTCTCCATAGTTAATCCATGCAAAGAGTAATTAATAATGCATTGCTTTTTTAAAAGTCTGTAAGTTATTTACCTTATTTTTATCTAAGAACAACTTAAAACAGAAGTGGCTTCGAACTCTAGAGTAAAAAAAATCATGATTTCATGCCCATAGTGGTCAGTGAATACTAAACAGTAAGGAGGAGATGTGTTTGAACAACTCTATCAAATTGACATCAAAAATGGATGGATTGAGGCGCCTGGGTGGCTCAGTAGGTTGAGTGTATGACTTCAGCTCAGGTCACGATCTCACGGTCCATGGGCTCCAGCCCAGCATCAGGCTCTATGCTGACAGCTCAGAGCCTGGAACCTGCTTCAGATTCTGTGTGTCCCTCTCTCTCTCTCTGCTCCTCTGCCTCTCTCCCTCTCTCTCTCTCTCTCTCTCTCTCTCTCAAATAAATAAACATTAAAAACAATTTAATAATAAAAAAATGGATGGATTTTCTCAGTGTTTCTGGATCTGTCCCAAGCATACAGTTCCTCTTTTCACTATGGTAGTTGCTTTTACAGTTTCAAAACAATGCAACAATTTCTTTTCCAATTGATTTCATCAACAGGGTAGTAAAGATGAAAGAGACCCAAGGGACTGTCTAATCCCACCCCTTCCATTCTGCGAGGAAATATGCTCACAGAAGCAAACACGACGAGAAGATGGAGTAAACATTGCATACATCCTAATTAGCCATGCTGACTATCTCACTGCATGACTCCCTTTGCTGAGACCCGTGGGGCCTTGTTAACCTCATTCTAGGGGTCCTGTATGGCTTGGATACCTACTTAGTTAATCTAGTCAAGCATCAGCCCAAGTTAGATTGAGTCAGTATTGATGCTGGGAGTCCTGGAATCCTCAGTCCTAATTCACTGTGGCTTAGCAATCCTTTGTTGAGTATTTATTATGTCCCACACTCTCTACATAAAGTCCTGAATGTACAACTATAAAAGACATAAAATCCTCATACTCAAGGAAGTCTCATGTAGAGCAGAAGACAAACAATATAGAGTAAAAAAGGCAGTAAATGCTACAATATAGAGACACAATATGAGCAGATGGGGTGAGATTTGGAATTGATTCAGGTAGCAGAAGAACAGGACTTTACTTACTGCAAGTCTCTAGTGCTTAGGATGCCACATGGCACAATTCCAGAAAGAAGAATGTGGAAAGGCACAAAATCACGAGTCAGGAGAGAACAAGTTGGATTCCTGATGACTAAAATTGCGTGTGCACATAAAACATGGTGAAAAATGAGGCTGGGGGTTGACCCAGGAACCAGATCATTGAGAGTGGAGTGGTCACACCAGGGGGTTTATGTTCCTCCTGGGAGCCAACAGAGAGAATTTAAGTGCGGCAGCAATCACTTTGTTTCCTGTGTGTAGCAGGGAGGAAACGGTGTATGGCGAGATGGAGAGAGGACACTGAGTAAGTCACTGGAGAAAAAGAGAACTCCTGGGCGTTGGCTAAACAGGCCAAGATTAAAAAAAAAAAAAAAAAAAAGAAAAAAGTGAACATGCTAATAAGGATCCCTTGCCATAACCTGTAGGACATGTCCTTATGTCGTTACTTTGTACTTGATCTATCACTTCTTTCTAATGCCCTTCCCAAATCTGAATCTGAATTAACGTGCTACAAGAGTTTATTTTCTCCTTACTCAGAGTGCCCCTGTCAAGACAATGTTTAAGCCCCAGGAAGAGTGTTCCTCAGAGAGATTGCAGGATGTGATAAGATTCAGAGAGGAAGAGAATATTGCACAGGGCTCAGGGGGAGCTGGGAGTTCTCTGTTTCGGCTGAATTGTGGCCTGTGTATCTGAACTAGGTAGACAGAGGTACACAGGGGGCGAGACCACAAAAGGCCATCCTGCATTGGGTTAAGGAGTTTGAATAGAATTCGGAAGTGGTATAAATACCCTGAAGAGCTAAAACACAAAAATAGCATAATCCAGAAAATGCCAAAAGTCAAAATATAATAACCTCCAGGGAGACATATTAGCTCTATAATGACTCAAGCTCTTATTGAAAGAATACCCATGCGAAATACTTTATATTGAGAAAATGGAAGGCAAATAGATAAATAACTCAGTAATTTTAATCTGCTTTTAGGTCTTTAATACGACTGGTTTATTTGTTTTGTTTTTACTTCCCCCCCCCCCTTAGTCATGTTGAAAGTTGAGGCATTATCCTCTTTCCCACATCCACTTACTGGGAATGGTCTGGGATAGCTAAGGACAGGAATGTGGATTCTTTGCTAAAATCATCTTAGTATAGACCTGGATATGTCAATGCTCAGAAAAAAAGTAAAATGAAGGGAGACAGTGCCAAGTTGAGACCAAAGTCTCCCAGATAGAAGTGGATGGTTACCAGGGGCTCAGAGGGTTGATGGATGGTTTATGATGGTTCAGAGTTAGTTCTAGATGGATAGACAAAGATGGGAGTGAATAGGTGAGGCAATAATGACTAATTCAAAAGTGAGAGATATTTGGAACAGTAAGAAATTCTAAAAGGAAATTTTAAAAATACTTACAGGGATCTAACAGGGACATAACTAGAAAACATGTGCAAGGGCCACGCTGAAACTGCCTTCTAGCAAATTACAGTTAATCTCTCTCTCTCCCTCTCTCTCTCTCTCTCTCTCTCTCTCTCACACACACACACACACACACCATAGACACCAGAAAACTTTTTGTTGTTACTGTACCCAGTCATGTTGTAAAAATAAAAGTACTCTCCTACTCACTTTTTATGTGCCAAGTTTTATATTACTTATATAATCTAATCCTCCCTCAAATCCTAGGAAATAGGTACAATTACCACATCCAGTTTAAGATCAGGAGTCTGAATATCAGTGATGTTAAATAATATACAAGAGTAAATGGTGGGGCGCCTGGGTGGCTCTGTCAGTCAAGTGTCCGACTTAGGTTCAGGTCATGATCTCACAATCCATGAGTTCCAGCCCCACATTGGGCTCTGGGCTGACAGCTCAGAGCCTGGAGCCTGCTTTGGAGTCTGCGTCTCCCTCTCTCTCTGCTCCTCTCTTGCTCACACACTGTCTCTGTCTCTGTCTCTCTCTCTCTCAAAAATAAATGAACGTCAAAAAATAAAAATAAAACAAAGGGTAAATGATAAACCTTTTTGGAAAACCTATAATTACCACATGACTCTGCAATTCATCCTAAGTATACATCCAAGAGAAATGAAACATGTCCATACAAAACTTACAGGAAATGTTCATAGCAGCATTATTTATAAAAGCCAAAATTGGAAATAATCTAAAAGTCTATCAACTGATGAATGGATAAACAAAATATAGTACATCCATAAAATGGAATATGATACAGAAATAAAAAGGAATGAAGCTCTGATACATGCTACAAGGTGGTAAACCTTGAATCCACTACAGTATGTGAAAGAAGCCTCCACAAAAGACTATGTAGTGCATGACTGCTTTCATGTAGACAGCCATGAATAGAAAAAGCTGTAACAACTCAAAGTAGGTCAGTGCTTGCCAGGGGTTGGGACCCAGCTGTGGGAGAAGAGGAGGGAAAGGCTAATGACTGTTAATGGGTTCTTTTCTGGGGTGCCATGTTTAAAATTAGGTTGCGGTGATGGTTGCACACAGTTCTGTAAATATACTAAAAACACGGAACTGCATACTTCTAATGGGTTGATTTTATGATGTGTGAAATTTATGTCAATAACTGAAATGGTAAGAACCAGGATTTATATGCAGTCTGACTATAGTACCTGAACTCATAACTAATGCACTAATTCATCTTCTACATATATATGGGTGTTGTCATCCCTCGGTGGCATCTATGAAGTGCAAAAGACTCAGTTTCCATAGATCCTCTTCCCTCCTAGCTTCACCTAAGTGATAAAGTTCATGCAGTGCAAACTATCAAATGAACCCTCCTCTGCTTTGAAATGAGAAGTATTCTGTCTCTTTTCTACAGAAAATTTCTTCACTGAAGTTTCCTAATTTTATTCTCTTCTATCTCTTCTCTGACTTTGCTCCAACTTCCTCTATATCCTTCTCTCTGTTGCTTGTTCTATGGCTGCAAACACTTTCAGATGATCCTTATCAGAGAAGAAAAACAGAACAAGACACCTTCCCGTGTCCTTCCTTCCCTCCTCATCCTGTCACATGACCTCTTGTTTCATGGCTGCTAAACTTATAAGAGATGACTTAGTTCCATTTCTCCAAAATCCACTTAGGTGAAACCTCCTGCCCTCAGAGTGACTTACATCTCTACTGCTTATCTGTTCTTTAAATTCACCTTCTAATTGCATCCCAATGGTCAAATCCTGCAGACTTTCTAACCCCCAAATCTAGAGGCAAAGCTGAGTCAGAAGGCATCAGGTTTTGGCTTCAGTCAAATTCTTCCACTCTCTGAGTCAAAATTTTCCTTTATTTAGTACAGTAAAAGGTATTGAAAATATTCTGTTGGAAACACTCATATACCCTAAGAACACTGTACATACACCTAAATTTACATTAAATAATCTGAGTTAACACTTCTGGATTTCAAGAAATGAAGAGATAAACTTCATCTAGTGCTTTTGATAGAAAATATATAAGGTGAAGGTAGGAATACTTCTTTGAGGAAAAATAAAACTAGCACTCGTTTAGGCTTCATTTATTTCAGTTTTAATGTGGTATATATGAAAAGATCTTTAGGATGCTAAAATGCAATCTATATTAAACCCAGGTTGTAGTAATTATTTCCTATTTCATCTTGAAATCAAATTCTGTTGGTTTTGCCAACTTTCACTTAGGCGAAGCACATACTATCTGTTATGGATGATATGCATAAATTCAAATATCCTTAGATGGAGAGAAAATTTTAGAGCTCTCACTATATTTTGCTACCAGTGCAAAGGCAAAGCTTTTCAAAACTCACTTACAAGAAATATTGCATGAAGTCATTAGCAAGCGGGAATAATCACTTCTAAAACCCAATGATTCAACAGAGGCTATTGACAATATCCTCAACAAGCACATGTAAACTGTCAATACCAAGTCCAATATCCCCATTCGCATTCTTTATTGGATTACAGATGTCTTGCTGGAGGTTAGAAGGTGAAGACATGTGCCCAGAAGTAATCACAGTAAATATAAGCCTCATTTGTCTTTATGGTTGGTATCAACAGGCTACTGGGGCAATAAATTTTAAAATAATGAAAGAACTTCATGTGCAATTAATTTCTTACATCATTTCCAGTTAAGAGCCAGTAGGAGGAAGAATTTTACCCCCATAATCTTGATCCTCTGGTGTTACTCCTGCAAATACAGAGTGAAAGGGATCTTGAAGATCTAAGTAAAAGTATCAATTACTTGACTGTAATATTGTAAGATTATCCTGGATTATCCAAGTGGACCTAATATAATCACATGAGTCCTTACAAGATTTTTCTCTGGCTGGTAGCAGAAGACGACGTCAGAGATTTTAAGAACAGGGATTCAACATGCTCTAGTTCGTTTAAAAATGAATTAAAATGACAAGGAACTGAATTCTTCCAACGACCTGATGGTCTATGGAAGCAGAGTCTTCCCCAGAGCTTCTAGATAAGAGGCCAGCTCAGCCAGCATTTTGATTTAGACCTTGTGAAGCTCTGCACAGTGGATCCGACTGAGTCTCTTTGTGCTTAGACATCTCAGCATGAAACTGGGAGATAATAAATGGATGTTATAAGCCACTAAGTTTGTGGTAATTTGTGACAGTGGTGATAGAAGGGTAACAAGAAGCCTTATCAGCAGTTTATAATGATGTGATCAGCCTTGATATGTTTGATATTGGATGCATTTGACACTGAAAATGAGAGAATATAAGCTTTTTAACTTGCAGTCTGTCCATGAAAACATACATGTACAAACAAGCTTTACAGAAAGAACTGAAAGGCGCCATCACTGGAATATCCTTGGATACGACAGAAACAGTAATACATCTTTGCTGAATATATATTATGGTGTTGTATGTATGCATAAAAGATAAAGCAAAACTATTTTTGATTGGAGTATACTTTTGAATTTAGTATCACAACAGATAGTCTTTATGTTCCTCTTGGGGATGAATGAATTAAACTTGGTCTTCAATGTGTTGGTTCTGTCCATGTAGCCAGGATAAAGCAGCTGATGTGAAAATAATTCTTCTGCCTACAAGTGACAGGGAGAGAGGCATGTGGGTAGCTCAGGTAGTTAAGCATCCAACTCTTGATTTCGGCTCAGGTTATAATCCTAGGGTCATGAGATTGAGCCCCTCATCCTTGCCCAGCACGGAATTTTCTCTCTCTCTCTCAAAATAAATAAGCATTAAAAGAAAGTGACAGGGAGAGAATTTGAATACCCTCAATGGTTTCTAAAGGCGATAAGCCTGTTTTCTGTAACTGAGAAGCATCGTCTTTGACATTCTTTTAAATACCTTGTGCAGCAGGTGTGTTTTAATGGCAATTTCAGTAATGGTTTGAAGAGCTCCTCACCATAAGTTGGCTGTAGTTTGATTCTGCCCTGTTACAAAAATTTCAAGAGCCCAGTCAAAGGAAAATATTATCCACAATTTATACATTATGAAAACCAAATTACTTGTCAGACAGACAGAAAGTACACAGCAGTTCTGAAACTATCACATGTGTTGTTCTCTATTAATTATTATAAGTTTCAGGATCAAGTGCATTGACTTAAATGCAGATAATCAATTCTCAGGAACAACTTATTCCTTTTTCATTGTACCCCAAGCTCATCAATATACTAATTTAAATTTTTACTCATTCATTTAGAAAATGTTCATCTAGTACCTATTGTGGATCAGGAGATTTGTTATATCAAAAGTAAAAATTTGCAGAAGTCCTGGCCCCTGTTCTCAAAAAGTTCACTATGTAGAAGAAAGACATATTCAAATAATAATTGAAACACAGTGTGGTCTAAGTAAGAATTAAAAATAATTGTGTACCAAATAAAAAGAACTTAATATCATGTTGAGTCAGAGAAGAATACCTAGATGAAGAGATATTTGAGAATTTTGGAAGATAAGAAGTAGAGATGATGTCACAAACTTGCCTGAAATGTAATAGCGTAATTGGAAATGGAATGAGCATATTAGTTCTAGTCAGATAATGAAAAGGCTCCCATGTTATATGTAAAACAGATTTTGGACTATCTAGAAAAGAAGATGCATTAAAAGGTATAATCAGGGGCACCCGTGTGGCTCAGTGGATTAAGCGTCTGACTCTTGGTTTCAGTTCACGTCATGATCTCATGGTTTGTGAGATCGAGCCCCACATCAGGCTCTGCACTGACAGTCCTGAGCCTACTTGGGATTCTCTCTCCCTCTCTCTCTGCCCTCCTCCCACTCAGAATAAATAAATAAACTTTAAAAAAAGGTATAATCATGGGGATATAATGATAAGTGCCTTAGAAATACAATTCTGGCTGTGTTGAAGAGATGGATTAAGATAAGGACAGCTGAATACTTCATTTATAGGATTACATTTCTAAGAGATTTCCAGAAAAAGCAAATATACAAAGAGAGAAAGATGATTAATGGTTGCTCAGGACTTACAGTAGGAGTGAGGATTGACTCTAATTCCACAAAAGGGTTCTTTCTGAGGTATGTAAATGTTCTAAACTGAATGGTGGTGATTGTTGCATAACTATACATTTACAAAAATAGTTGAAGTTTACACCTTTAGTAAGCCTATTTTGTGATGTGTAGAATATCTTAATCAAGATATTTAAAAAGTGGCTGGTACTACTCTATACTTCCTCTTTAACTGGTCATTGGAAATGGGCTATTGAAGCAAGGCTGCTACCTTGGGCAGGGAAGATTTGCAGCTGATGTGAGCCCTGAGTGCACTGACAGCTGAAGTGGTTTTAGGACAGCACTCCAAACAATCGGGGCAAAATGTTTTTCCTTGAAGAAGGATCTGAGTGTTGCATCATAGTGCCACCACAGAGTTCTATAAAATTTCTTAGAGAACACTGAGAAGATAGACTTAACTAAAATAGACATGCTTACCTGTGTTTTGAAGAGTAAAAAGAGATACATTTGGACAACTGACATATAGAAGGCTTTAAAACATACTTAATTTGCAGAAATTCAGAGTTAGGTGATTATGAAGGAAAGTGGCATAATTAAATTGATACTTTAAGAAAGCTATTTACAGGAACCTGGGTGCCTCAGTTGGCTAGGCTTCTGACTCTTGATTTTGGCTCAGGTCATGATCTCAAGGTTCATGAGATCAAGACCTGCATCAGGCTCTTTACAGACAGCATGGAGCCTGCTTGGGATTCTCTCTCCCTCTCTCTCTGCCCCTCCCCTGCTCGTTCTTTCTCTCTCTCAAAATAAATAAACATTTTATTAAAAGCTATTTAAATGTACAGTTCAGAAGGATTAGAAGGGAGAGAACTTTGAAAATTTAATTTTGTAGGTATCTATAAAGAATTTTTTAAACATGAAGGATGTAGGGAGGAACCAAGATGGTGGAACAGCATGGAAGTTTTTTATGTGTCTCACATCCACGAATTACAGTCAGACCAACACTAAACCATCCTACACACCTAGAAAACTGATTGGAGGACTAACACAACAATCTGCACAAACCGAACCACAGAATTCAGCAGGTACGCAGCGCAGAGAGGGGAACTTGGGAAGTGAGAAGCAGCAGGAAGGGAGGTGCTTTTGCGGGTGGAGAGAGGACAGAGACAGGGTTGGAGAATACGGGAAGAGCACCCCTCCCCAATAGGAGCTGGAGAGAAAGTGGAAAATTGGAAACAGCCACAGGGACTAAACTGAAAAGGGAGAAAGGAGAGCGGAGAAAGGAGAAAGGAGAAAGAAGAAAGGAGAAAGGAGAGGGTTTAAATTTCATTGACTGTAAACAAGGGGAGAGCAAAGTCTGCAACTCTGCAGCTCAATACCTGGCAGTGTTCTGGTGGGAAAGGTGAATCCCCAGGAACAGAGTGGGGTCCAGGAGGTTCTCAGGCCACACAGGGAAAAGCGGCTCCACTTGAAGAAGCGTCCAAATGAAGGACATTTGGTAGAGACTGTTGAAGTCACCTGGTCCCAGCAGACCCCGGAAGGTGGCCACATTTGCTGGTGCTGGGGCAAGGCTGTTAAGGGTGAAGCCTGGTTCCACATATGTGTTGTGATTTTCCATAATCCCTGAAAAGCTGCTGCTATACTATCTCGTGAACTTATTCTGGGGCATTCCTGGGTGCAGCCGGTATTCAGCCATTGCTCGGTGAGACCCTTGCGCAGAGGGGTGGAAGGGGTCAAAGCTGTAGTCCTTCAGAAGTAAGGGGCCAGGGAAAATAGCCGCATCTGACACAAAACTCGGGAGAGAGGTACTGCCTGAGGCCTGGTCGCAGAAAGTGAAAAAGTGGGGGAGTGGATGAGAGCTAAAGACAGAGGAAAGGTGCGCAATTGCTGATCCAGGAGAACAGTGGGTAGCTGGGTGGCACCATTTTCACCACTCCCTTGCATGTACATACACAACTAGAAGCACCGCAACAATCCACCCCAGTAGGCTAGCAACGCCACCTAGTGGAGAGCAGAGCTGTTACACTGAGACCCGCCCAACTGGGCCAACTTTGCTCTTCAAGAACACAAGTCTCACCGCCAGCTTAGTTTATGGACTATAAAGTGCTACACAGACTGACCTCTAGGGGAAAACTAAGTAATTTCAGTCCTACTTCAATCTGCTGGCAGGTTCATCTATTCAATTTTCTTTCTTTTTTTTTTTTCTTTTTCTCTTTTACACTTCTTTTCTTTTTCTTGAATACAGAGAGAGAAAAATTCATTTTTATTAAAAATATTTTCTTTAATTTTTATCACTATATTTTTTACTTTTGTGTAAAATTTTTCAAATTCTATTATACTTCCATCATTTTATTTTAGTCTACTTCAGTGTATTCACCTTTTCAAATTTTCAAACAATTTCCTTCTTTTTCTTTCTTTTTCTTTTTTCACTTTTTCATTTCTTTTTCTTGAATGCAGAAAGAGAAAAACTTCATTTTTACTTTCAATTTCTATTAAAATATTTTTATTTAATTTTTTACTATATTTTTGCTTTTAGGTAATTTTTTCAAATTCTATTTTACTTCCATCATTTTATTTTAGTCTACCACCATGTATTCACTTTTTCAAATTTTCAAACGATTTCCTTTTTTCTTTTTTTTAATCTTTTACCTTTTTAAAAAATCTTTATTCTCTTTTTCATTTCTTTTCTTTTTTCTTAAATACATAAAAAGAAAAAAATCATTTTTATTTTTAACTTTTATTAAAATATTTTTATTTTTTTCTACTATATTCTTTACTTTTGTGTACATTTTTTCAAATTCTATTTTACCCCCATCAGGGTACTTTAGTCTACTTCAGTGTATTCATTTCTTCAAATTCTCAAACAATTTCCTCCCCCCCTTTTTCCCTCTAATCTGTCAAACCACTTTCAACACCCAGACCAAAACACACCTAGGATCTAGCATCATTTATTCGATTTGTGTGTGTGTGTCTGTGTAATTTTTAATTTTAATTTTCTTAACTCTAATTTTTTAAATTTCATTATTTCTACCTCATTAATTCTTTTTCTCCCTTCAAAATGACAAAACGAAGGAATTCACCCCAAAAGAAAGAGCACGAAGAAAAGACAGCCAGGGATTTAACCAACACAGATATAAGCAAGATGTCTGAACCAGAACTTAGAATCACGATAATAATACTAGCTGGAGTCAAAAATAGATTAGAATCCCTTTCTGCAGAGACAAAAGAAGTAAAAAATAGCCAGAATTAAATAAAAAATGCTATAACTGAGCTGCAATCGTGGATGGATGCAGCAGCATCAAGGATAGATGAGGCAGAACAGAATCAGCGATATAGAGAACAAACTTATAGATAATAATGAAGCAGAAAAAAAGAGGGAGATTAAGGCAAAAGAGCACTATTTAAGAATTAGAGAAATCAGTGACTCATTAAAAAGGAACAACATCAGAATCATAGGGGTCCCAGAAGAGGTAGAGAGAGAAATAGGGGTAGAAGAGTTATGTGAGCAAATCGTAGTGGAAAACTTTCCTAACCTGGGGAAAGACACAGACATCAAAATCCAGGAAGCACAGAGCATCCCCATTAGATTCAACAAAAACTGACCATTGACAAGGCATATCAGAGTCAAATTCGCAAAATACTCAGGCAAGGAGAGAATCATGAAGGCAGCAAGGGAAAAAAGTCCCTAACCTACGAGGGAAGATAGATCAGGTTTGCAGCAGACTTATCCAAAGAAACTTGGCATGCCAGAAAGGAGTGGCAGGATATATTCAGTGTGCTGAATCAGAAAAATATGCAACCAAGAATTCTTTATCCAGCAAGGCTGTCATTCAAAATAGGAGAGATAAAAATGTTTCCCAGACAAACAAAAATTAAAGGAGTTTGTGACCACTAAGCCAGCCCTGCAAGAAATTTTAAGGGGGACTCTCTGAGGAGAGAAAGGATGAAAAAAAAAAAATATATATATATATATAAATGAATACCAAAAGCAACAAAGATTAGAAAGGACCAGAGAACACCACCAGAAATTCCAACTCTACAAGCATCATAATGGCAATAAATTCATATCTTTCAGTACTCACTCTAAATATCAATGGACTCAATGCTCCAATCTAAAGACTTAGGGTAACAGAATGGATAAGAAAACAAGATCCATCTATATGCTGTTTACAAGAGACCCACTTTAGACCTAAAATCACCTTCAGATTGAAAAAAAGGGGATTGAGAACCATCTATCATGCTAATGGTCAACAAAAGAAAGCCGGAGTAGCCATACTTACATCATGCAATCTAGACTTTAAAATAAAGACTGTATCAAGAGATGCAGAAAGGCATTATATCATAATCAAGGGGTCTATCCACCAAGAAGACCTAACAATTATAAACATTTATGTGCCAAATGTGGAGCACCCAAATATATACATCAATTAATCACAAACATAAAGAAACTCATCGATAGTAATACCATAATAGTAGGAGACAGGGAGGGGGACAAAACAGAAGAGACTCATAAATATGGAGACAAACGGAGGGTTACTGGAGGGGTTGTGGGAGGGGGGATAGGCTAAATGGGTAAGACACTTAGGAATCTACTCATGAAATCATTGTTGTACTATATGCTAAGTAATTTGGATGTAAATTTTAAAAAGTAAAAGATAAAATTTAAAAAATAAAGAAAAAAGGAAAAAAAGAAAAAAACATGAAGGATGTAAATGATTTGGAGAATGATGAAGAAGAAATCATTAAGAACATACTGGCTTCAGGTTGGATGTCTCTAAGGCAGAGCATAAATTTGCAATGCTTTAGGGGCTATTATCCAGAAGGGTGAAGTGAAAATAAAATACAAAATAGGTACTCAAGAAGTTGACTTATAGATGAGGCTCATAAGTAGCAATATTGATCACTGTTGAAGACAGAAATACAAAATGTAGTTTTTCACAAAATGGAGGGCTTTAAGAAAACAGAAATTTCCAAGTGGGAATGGGCTCTTCAAGATAGAGGTTTAATATAATAAGATGGGTCAGGATGTAAGTCATCAAGGCTGAAAATTTACCAGAATATTTCTTTAATGAGAACTATGATCTCAATTAGTCAGAGAGATGGACCCTTAAAGAGCCAAGTACGAGAAACTTCAAAATTTTGACTTTAAAATTTTAAAGGTGAATCTCTGGTGGATTGGAACAAGGAATCACCAAACCCCAGAGCCTGTGGAAACTGCAGAAATTATCTATTTGTTTTAAAGAGAGCATATAGAGACACATCAAATTGGGTTACTTGCTCTAGATCCTATAGGAAAAAATTAATAGATTTACAAAATAAAAATGGTACATATGGATCCCGGAAGGACATTCAGTTAGCTATTGTTGAGTGAGAGGTGATAACAGGACTCTAAAACAAAAGTATCCATTTAGGAAAATAGTCATTAGCATGGAATTGAAGACTGGTACACAAAGGTCAGTCAAAAAAGAGAGTATAAATTCAAGTACAGCTCCAAGAATTTGGCATTAGGGGAAGCCCATGAGTAGA
This sequence comes from Prionailurus bengalensis, assembly GCF_016509475.1. Lineage (NCBI taxonomy): Eukaryota > Metazoa > Chordata > Mammalia > Carnivora > Felidae > Prionailurus > Prionailurus bengalensis. Next base: position 32,378,935 of record NC_057347.1, read on the forward strand.
AGGAGAACACAGGAGAAGAAAAGAAAGAAAGAACAAAATTATTTAGATGAAGGATGTAGAAACACAGACAGAAAACAGAGAAAATGGAAGAGCTTGGGGGCAAGTTAGAATGACTTTCAAGAGGGACAGGAAAGCATAGTTATCTACAGAGCTATTTGCTGCTCATTTCAGATAGAAGGGAGACAGGATAGATATCAGATGTAAGAGAGAGGATATACAACAAAGCACATTGAGGTATTATATTATAATAATTAAGAACCTAGGTTCTGGAGATAAATCTAAATTCAGATCCTACTTTCTACTTAGCTATTGTGGGAATTTGGATGACTTGCATTCTAAATCCCATTCAAAACCAAAAACCAAAACCTACAAATAACTACCTTTAAGAATTGTTTTGAGGCGCGCCTGGCTGGGTCAGCTGGTTGAGCGACCACGTCTTGATTTTGGCTCAGGTCATGATCCCGGGGTCCTGGATTGAGCCCGGTGGTGAGCTCTGTGCTGAGCATGGAACCTGCTTGGGATTCTCTCTCTCAGTAATCTCTGCCCCTCCCCTGCTGTCTCTGTCTCTCAAAATAAACAACAACAACAACAACAACAACACAAAGAACTGTGGTAAAGATGAATAAGGTGGGAAGTGGAAACAAGCAAGCAAGCAAACAAAAAAAAAACACTTAAGTTTTAAAGCAGGCACATAGTCACATTTGCACATTACAAGTACTACCATGTGCAATACACAGATGTTGGTCCCAGAAGAGAGAGGTGAAAGAAGACTAGTTGAGAGACGGTGGTGAGTGTCTAGGCAGGAAAAAAATGAAGCGAGTTAAACTGAATCAATGAAAGTAGAGAACAGGACAAAGACTGACAAAGAGGCTGAAGTACAATACATCTTAAACCCAGGAACAATTTGTTTGAGAAATCCATATATTTTTTTTTAAACGTTTTCTTTCTTTTTTTTTTTTTTCAACGTTTATTTATTTTTGGGACAGAGAGAGACAGAGCATGAACGGGAGAGGGGCAGAGAGAGAGGGAGACACAGAATTGGAAGCAGGCTCCAGGCTCTGAGCCATCAGCCCAGAGCCTGACGCGGGGCTCGAACTCGCAGACCGCGAGATCGTGACCTGGCTGAAGTCGGACGCTTAACCGACTGCGCCACCCAGGTGCCCCGAGAAATCCATATTTTAAGTGAGCCCCATCAATGACGACAATCACAGGCAGATCTATCTGCTTGGGACATATTATGGCATTTGTGTCTTCTCTGTTGTGGATTATGGAATTGGAGGTATTATAGCAATCAGGATGCTGAGGATGAAGTGTTATGAGTGTGTTCTTGAACTATATCTCTGCGATACATATTTTGTGAGAATAACTGGTCTGTAGTGCATCCTGAAGTTAATATTTGGAAATAGAAGTTATATTTACATCTAAATCACATTTTAATGTGGTAGCATAAAGGGGAAAATGTTTTTACTGTTCTCGGCAATAATGCTATATTTTACCTTCACTCTGGGGTTTTAGACAGAAAAATAAAGTGTTAGCAAAAAGAAATTAAATGGCTCTGTTGTGATATCTTTTTTACAGTTTATTATTTTTTAATCCAAATTTCATTCTATATGTGAGGATTCTATAAAAAACAAAAAAATGTAGAGAGACAGATTCAATATCCTTCTTCTCCTTTTGGAATTCATTTACTGATAAAATGGCTATTCTGTCAAGAATTATCATCATAAAAAGAGACATCAAAAGAATCACTTTATTCCTTTTCGAGCAAATTATTTCTGCTGTTCTTTCATAAGTCACTGCTCTGACTGAGACAAACCTTACAACGGAAGACCACATTTCAGCCATTGATGTCCTGGTACCATAGACTGGTCAACCTATTGGACAAAACTGCTTAAATATTTAATTATTTAACTGTTTATGAGAATATTTGACATTGAAGAATCTTTACCTTCTAAAAGAAAATACGGACTCCAAGTTTCAAAGCATATGAAGTACCATGAGAAAGTCAGAGATGAGACTACCAGAGGTCTCCTTGAAGATGATGTCTTAAAGATGGTCAAGCTGCGTGAACAGATGAAGTCTGTCTCATGGTGCTAGGCTGTCAGCAAAGCAGCTATTTTCATTCATATTACTGAATCAATCACTCTTTATTGCAACGTCATTCTATGAAACTGTTAATTCTTTTTCGTTAAAACTCTATTTAGTCTGATCTTAATATTGTTACACCAGCCTTCTTTCATTTATATTTGGCTATCTTGCCCATACCTCCTATTTTAAAGGTTTTTTTTGTGAATTTCTCTGTAAGAAATAACTCTTGCAAGCAACATTGCTGAACATTTAAGCTGCGTTTCAAAAATCTAATCTGAAAGACTATTATAAACAGGCTTATTCTGTTAGCATTTATTCTATCTATTTATTAACACTTGTTTTTTCTAGTTTTTTGCTCTGCTTGGGTAAATTTTTCTTTTTTTTAATTTTTTTTTAATTTGAGAGAGAGAGAGAGAGAGACAGAGAGAGACAGAGAGAGAGAGAGAGAGAGAATCTCAAGCGTGGAGCCCAACACAGGGCTTGATCACAGGACCCTGGGATCATGACCTGAGCCAAAATCAAGAGTCAGACTGACTGAGCTACCCAAGTGCCCCTGCTTGGCAAAGTTTTCTTTATCCCTTTCTTTTTTTTTTTAATGTTTATTTATTTTTGAGACAGAGAGAGACAGAGCATGAATGGGGAGGGTCAGAGAGAGGGAGACACAGAATCTGAAACAGGCTCCAGGCTCTGAGCTGTCAGCACAGAGCCTGACACGGGACTCGAACTCACGGACTGCGAGATCATGACCTAAGCCGAAGTCGGCCGCTTAACTGACTGAGCCACCCAGGTGCCCCATCTTTATCCCTTTCTTTTAAAATATGCTTTTCTGAGACAACTGATGGAATGGGAAAAGATATTTGCAAATGACATATTGGATAAAAGGTTAGTATCCAAAATCTATAAAGAACTTACCAAACTCCACACCCAAAAAACAAATAATCCAGTGAAGAAATGGACAGAAGACATGAATAGACACATTTCCAAAGAAGAGTTCCAGATGGCCAACAGACACATGAAAAGATGCTCAATGTCACTCATCATCAGGGAAATACAAATCAAAACCACACTCAGAAACCACCTCACACTGGTCAGAGTGGGTAAAATGAACAAATCAGGAGACTATAGATGCTGGACAGGATGTGGAGAAATGGGAACCCTCTTGCACTGTTGGTGGGAATGCAAACTGGTGCAGCCACTCTGGAAAATAGTGTGGAGGTTCCTCAAAAAGTTAAAAATAGATCTACCGTATGACCCAGCAATAGCACTACTAGGAATTTACCCAAGGGATGCAGGAGTGCTGATGCATAGGGGCACATGTACCCCCATGTTTATAGCAGTGCTTTCCACAATATCCAAATTATGGAAAGAGCCTAAATGTCCATCAACTGAGGAATGGATAAAGATGTAGTTTATATATACAATGGAATACTACTTAGCAATGAGAAAGAATGAAATCATGCCATTTGCAGCAACATGGGTGGAACTGAAGGGTACTATACTAAGTGAAATAAGTCAGTCAGAGAAGGACAGATATATGTTTTCACTCACATGTGTATCTTGAGAAACTTAACAGAAGACCATGGGGGAAGGGAATGGAAAAAAAATAGAAACAGAGAGGGAGGTAGGCAAATCACAAGAGACTCTTGAATACAGAGAATAAACTGAGGGAGGATGGGGGGGGCAGGGAGAGGGGAAAGTGGGTGATGGGCATTGAGGAGAGCACTTGTTGGGATGAGCACTGGGTGTTGTACGTAAGCCAATTTGATAAATAAATAAATAAATAAATAAATATGCTTTTCTGCTTTATTGGTTTGTAAATTTGAGATAAGAATTTTAAATGTTCACTGGTTACACTTAAAATTTTAATATATAGACCTCACTGTACATTTTTCTAATAAGCCAAAATTATTTCATTCCACTCTGTTCCTCCCAAGTAGAAAAGGACCCCCATGTGTTTTAACTCTCTTAACACTTCATCCACATGTTCCTTATTAAATTGTTTTCTAAACGTGTCAAGCACAAATAAATTATTAATTATAGTAAATATTGAATTAAATGAACAAGTATATTTCATTACTTTTTATCATGCTATTTTTTCTCACACCAGACTCTTACACTCTTGCCTTTTCTTTATGTTGAAGTACCTCTGTTAGTAGTTCTTTCAAGAAAGTCTATGGGTAAGAAACTCCCATTAGTCTGATTTTTTTTTTTTTTACTTCATCCTAACTCTTGAATGACAGTTTAACTGGCTACAGAATTCTAAACTGCCAGTTATGTTAACTCAACACTTTGAAGATGCTACTCTGCTATCTTCTGGCTCGTATTGTTGTTGATGAGAAGCTTGCTATTTATTAGCAGCCATATGTATGCAATTTTTCCTTTTATCTGATAATGTTATTTTTTATTTGATAATTAATATTTTGTCTTTAACCTTAATGTTCTGTAGTTTTACTAAAATGTGTATAGTTATAAATTTATTTTAATCTGCTTTCTATTTGGCACTCAGCTCACTGGATTCGGCTGTGGACTATGTCTTACACTTTGGAAAATTCCCAGCCATTATCTCTTTCAATCTTGCTTCTTTGCCATTCTTTCTGTTCTTTTCTTACTGAATGCCTAGTAAATCAATATTGGTGTCTTCTAATCTGTTCCCTGTAACTCCAGACTAAAGTATCCCATCTACATCAGAAGTACGGCCTTCCAATCTCCATCCCTTCTGCTTTTTGTCTGCTTATTTATCAATAGCCTTTTTTTTTTTTTTTATGAATGGTATCTTCTCATTGGTATCTTTGGACATTTAAAATTCCTTATTTAAATTGTTGGCTGTGCTTTTAGCATGATTGTTTCTCACTTTTTGCTTGTTTGTATTTTTAAAAATTTTTTTTAACATTTATTTATTTTTGAGACAGCACGAACAGAAGAGGGTCAGAGAAAGAGGGAGACACAGAATCTGAAACAGGCTCCAGGCTCTGAACTGTCAGCACAGAGCCTGACGGGGGGCTTGAACCCACGGACCGTGAGATCATGACCTGAGCTGAAGTCGGATGCTTAACCGACTGAGCCACCCAGGCGCCCCTGCTTGTTTGTATTTTGATTTTCAGGCATCTCTTCACTGAGACTTCCCTCCTCTTTCTCCCTCCTTGCCTCATGCCCCATTTACACTCAAATTTCTCTTTCTGTCAGTTATGTATTGATCTTCACACAAGTCCTTGAGATTGCTATAATAGCACCTGGTCTCACAGGGGCAGCTCAGTCCTGTCCTCCAAGCACAGCTGCAATACTGGGAATCCAGTCAGTGAACCATCGTGGAGCTTAATCTGGGCTTTGGCTGGTGAGGTGTGAGGCCACGCCTGCTTCCTCTTGGCTGTTTGGGAAAAAGCTTCACATAAGCCATCTTATCAGCGGGTGAATGTCAGCCGCAATGTGTGTTGGCCTTCTTTCACCAAGTGCGGGGCATGAGCACACCTCTGCTTTTAAGATAAAAGTTTGGTTTCTGTCTCCTGTGTCTGAGCACCAATTTTTATGGTATCACTTAAAGAAACCACCTTCATCTGCCTGCAGACTTAAAGCCAAGCAGCTTCTGTTTAAAAATACATTTTACTCTCTATGTTCTCCCCCATTTCCTCAAATACACATGAAAAAAAGTAAACCTTGGATTGTTGGTGTTATTCTTTTTGACTTCTAAACATCAAATTTGTGGATCCTAGAACATGACTTCTGTTCCTGTATCTACAATAATTCCTCTCTGTCCTACCTTGATAGAAAAATCTAAGATCTGGCCCCCTATCTGTTTATGCAAATAGAGATCTTTTCATCTGGATGTGTGATTCCGTTATATCTGGATTTTATATTTGGTATTCCCCACATAAACACACACACACACACACACACACTCACTCTTGAGAATGAAAGAGAACAAATGTATACACATAGGGAAATGCAAGATTGCTAACATGGAACTCTGATGTATCATAATAAGGTGTGCTGTAGTCTTTGTTTTTCATTTTGTTTTATTTTGTTTTGCTTTTACTTTAGCTGGATAACAATGCATGCTTCCAAAAGTAACGTTTCCTTTAATCAGGCCCAATACCCTGGAAGAGAGCCCATGAGAGCAAAGTTGATGACTGAATTCCCACAGCTTTCAAAATACTATTTTCCCTCGCTGAGCTGTCAGCCGTCAAAGGCAGAAACTATAGATTGCTAATACATGGCTATAGTCTAAGTGGTACAGCATATTCCTTGGTCTTGAAGAAATTGAAAAAGAAATCCCAAACTGCCCATAGCTTGCAGTGGTTTCATGTTCAGAAATCAAGAGGAATTTCCGAATGGAAAATTTATGGCTGATGGAACCTAAGTAGAGTGACAGAAGCTCATATGGAAAAACTATAAACAAATCTCAAGTGAAGGTCTTACCCAAGCCTACAGATTTTATATCTTGGGCAGAGGGGTCCAAGGGCATATTTCAAAGTTAACAAACTGATACATAAAACCATTCTTGTGACAGCAAAGGCTGCCTTCCCCGGGTCTATTTAAATTGCTCTATTCCTAAGGGACAGCAGAAGCCAATATTTAATGTGTGTGTGTGTGTGTGTGTGTGTGCGTGCACGTGTGTGTGATCTGCCTTGCTATTTGTCCTTTTTTTCTATCTTAAGTCCATTTTTTTTAGTGTTCATTCTGGCTTCCCCAATTTCAATGTACTTTATATTTTAGAGCAATTAGGTTCATAGCAAAACTGAGCAAGATGTACACAGTTCTCATATACCCCCACAAGCCCACTCCCTCCAGTCTCCTCCACTATCAACATCCCACACAGGGTAACATTTGTTACAATTAACAAACCTATGATGGCATATCATCACCATTGAAAGATCATAATTTTCATTACAGTTCACTCTTGGCGTGGTACATTCTAACGGTTTGGACAAATATGTAAGGATACATACCTACCTCACAGAATAGTTTTACTGCCCTAAACTCGTCTGAGTTCTGCCTAGTCATCCCTCCCTGCTCTCTACCAACCATTGGCAACCACTGACTTTTTACTGACTCCATAGTTTTGCTTTTTTCAGATTGTTATATAATTGGAATCTTGCAATATATAGTCTTTTCAGGTTGATTTCACCTAGTAATATGCATTTAAGTTTCTTCCATATATTTTATTTTCATTTTTTTAAGTTTCTTTTGAGAGATAGAGAGTAAGTGGGGGAGGAGCAGAGAGAGGGAGACAGAATTCCAAGCCAGCTCTGAGCTGTCAGCACAGAGCTGGATGCAGGGCTCATACTCATAAACCATGAGATCATGACCGAAGCAGAAGTCAGACACTTAACTTACTGAACCACCCAGGTACTCCACTTTCATGTATTTTCATGGCTTGATAGTTTTTTTTTTTTCCCCCAGTGCTGAGTAATTTCCCACTGTCTGGATTTACCACAGTTAATTTACCCATTCATCATCTTCTTTTTTTTTTTAATGTTTATTTATTTTTGAGACAGAGACAGAGCATGAGCGGGGGAGGGGCAGAGAGAGAGGGAGACACAGAATCCGAAGCAGGCTCCAGGCTCTGAGCTGTCAGCACAGCTCCAACTCACGAACCATGAGATCATGACCTAAGCTGAAGTCGGATGCTTAACTGACTGAGCCATCCAAGCACACCGTTTAATTTTTTTAAAGTTTAGTTATTTATTTTGAGAGAGAGAAAGTGTGAGCAGTGTGGTGGGGGAGAGAGAACCCCAAGCAGGCTCCTCACTGTCATCTTAGAGCCTGACATGGGGCTCGAACTCACGGACCATGAGATCATGACCTGAGCTGAAGTCGGAGGCTCAACCGACTGAGCCACCCAGGTGCCCCTACCCATTCACCTTCTAAAGGACATCTTGATTGCTACCAAATTTTGGCAGTCACAATAGAGCTGCTACAAACATCCATGTGCAGGCTTTGTGTGGACCTAGGTTTTTAATTCATATGGGTAAATATTAAAGAAAATAATTGTTGGATTGTATAGTAATAGTATGTTTACTTTTGCAAGAAATGGTCTGTCTCCCAAAGTGGCTATACCATTTTGCATTCCCACTAGGAATGAATGAAAGTTCCTGTTGGTCCACATCCTCACTAGCATTTGGTGTTGGCAGTGTTTTGAAATTTTGGCCATTCTAATAGGTGTGCAGTAATACCTCATTATTGTTTTAATTTGTAATTCCATAAAGACACATGGTGTGGAACATCTTTTCATATGCTTAGTTGCCATCTATACATCTGCTTTGGTGAAATGTCTGTTCAAATCCTTTGTCCATTTTTTTCATCAGCTTCTTTTCTTATTGTTGAATTTTAAGAGTTATTTGTATATAACAGATAACAGTCCTTTATCATATATGTCTCATATACATATTTCCTCCCAGTCTGTGACTTATCTTCTCATCTTCTTCACAGTGTCCTTTGCAAAGCAGAAGTTTTTAATTTTAATAACATTTGCTTATCAATTATTTCTTTCATGAATTGTGCTTTAGGATTGTATTGAAAAAGACATCACCATACCCAGGGCATATAAATTGTATCCTAGGTTATCGTCTAGGAGTTGTATAGTTTCACATTTTACAAGATGCCTATGATCCATTTCAAGTTAATTTTTGATAAGTGTATAACATATGTGTTTGTTTTCTTTTTCTCCTTTTCCTTCTCCTTCCTCTCCCTCTTCTTTTTCACATATGAATATCTAGTTGTTGCCTCACCATTTGTTGAAAAGACTATGTCCAATCCATTGTCAAAGAACATTTGACCATATTATGGGCATCTATTTCTGGGCTCTGTTCTGTTTTATTGATCTATTTGTCTATTCTTTCACCAATACCACACTGTCTCAATTACTATAGCTTTAAAGTGAGTCTTGAAGTTGGGCAGTGGCAGTACTCCTGTTTGATTTTTCTCCTTCAATGTTGTGTTGGCTATTCTATGTCTTTTGTCTCTCCATATAAACTTGAATGACTTTGTGAATACCCACAAAATAACTTCCTGGAATTTTGATTTGGATTGCATTGAATCTATAGGTCAATTTGGGAAGAACTGACATCTAGACAAATTTGAGGTTTTTGTATCTATGTACCTGGGAAAGCTCTCCATTTATTTAGTTCTTTGATTTTTTTCATCAGTTTTATAGTTGTCTCATTTAGATCTTGTACATATTTTGTTAGATTCATACCTGCATATTTCCTTTTTTTTTAGGATGCTAATAGTTTAATTTCAAACTCCACTTGTCTGTTGCTGTTACATAGAAAAATGATTGGTTTTTGTACATTAACCTTGTATCCAGCAATCTTTCTATAGCCACCTATTAGTCCCAGAAGTCTTTGTTTGGTTTGTTTTCTTTTGCAATTCTTTTGGATTTTCTATGTATATAATCATGTCATCTTTGATAAAAAACAATTTTATTTCTTCCTTCTCAATCTGTATTCCTTTCATTTCCTTTTCTTGTCTTGTTGTGGTAGCTAGAGCTTCCAGTACAACAATGAAAACAAATGGCAAGAGCAGGCATCCTTGCTTTGTTCCTGAACTTATCAGTAAAGCTTCTAGTTTCTCACTGTTAAGTATGACATTAACTATAGTTTTTGTTGTTGTTTGTTGCTTGTTTTTTCCTTTTTGTTTGCTTTTCTTTTTTTTTTCTAGACATTCTTTATCAATGTGTAGAAGTCTCCCTCTATTCCTACTTTGCTGAGAATTTTATCATAAAATGGTGTTGGATTTTGTCAATTGCTTTCTGCAACTATTGAAATAATCATGTGATTTTTCCTCCTCAGTCTGTTTGTGTGATGGGTAACATTAATTGACTTTCTATTTGTTTGCTAATATTTTGTTTAGGGCTTTGCATCTATATTCATGAGATACAGATTTGCCTCTAGTTTTCTTTTCTGGTAATGTTTTATCATGGTTTTGGTATTAGAGTAATGCTGGCCTCCTAGAAAGGGTTAAGAAGTATTCCCTCTGCTTCTATGTTCTGGAAGAGATTACAGAGAACTGGTATAAGTTCTTCCTTAACTGTTTGGTAGTATTCAACCGGTAAACCCATCTGAATCCCAAACTTTAAAATATATTTTAATGAGAGAACATCAGGAAAATGCTTAAAAAACAAAAACTCTTCTTTTCTCTCTTGAGTTCTCCTTAACAACACCATCTTAATCATGCTTTGTAGTACTTGTTTCTTGCATATCAGTTTGACTTAAGATAAACACCACCTGACTCTACAAGAGTCTAGAAGTACTTAAAGCTCTAGTGAAATACTTAAAGCTCACAGCTGGGTAGTGAAGTATTTAAAGCTTTAGTGAAGTACTTAAAGTAGTACTTCAGTACTACTAGAGAAGTATTTAAAGCTCATAGCTGAATATATCACTAATGTACCACACTATTCATAAAACAAATCCTGAGTTTGATCCACTTATGGGTGAGTTAATTTTGCCGTGCTTCATGACCTTAGTGGAGCCTATGCTAAAATATATATGTTGCTCATTAGAGCACCATAGAGAGTGTTTAGACTGATCAATACAAATCTATAAACACTATCGAAGTCTAAGTTATAGACATACAAACACTGTGTTTGTCAGTAGCATCTACCTTGCACACAAAAGTCACATATGTGGTAAGTTCGAGGAATGCCAACTTTCAAAGAATTCTAGCCTGAGGAAACCTATATGGTCTCAGGCAAATAACTTGTACTGTATAGTTCCACAGAACAGTGTTACATAAATTTAATCTTAATTTTGTGCTTATCTTATGCATTCACTTCAACAAATATTCAAGTTGTTGCCATAGCTGAGATGTTGTTCTTGTTGGAAGGGATACAAACATACATGTGTTGTTGACCCTTTACACAAGGAGCTTTGGATCAAGTAAGGGGGAAAAGACAGATTAATTAAAAAATGAAAAGTAAGTTGTGATATTTTAATAAATAACCAATAAAGTGCTATAGCTTAATAGATAAACAGAAAAATAATTTAGATTGGAGACAATAGCCAAAGGTTTATTTCAAGAAGTAAAGCTTAATATGCTTTATAAAACAGATGAACTTCCTAATAGGTGAATATATCTGGATTTCTGCATATTATAATGTTTGAAGGAGTATTTATTCAGAAGCTTAAGTACTAACTTGGATTGATTTTCAAATTAAAGCTGTCACTATGCATTACATTTTTCAGAGGCAGCACAGTATTTAAAACAGTGACATTTTTAATGCATTTTATCACATAATTAAAGTTCCTTTGTGTAGACCAGGTTTTATCTTAATCTAGTCCAATTAACAAGAATGCATTATTCCTACATCTTGCATAATGACAGTGATGATGAAGAAGAAGATGATAATGGTAATAGTGAACACTTACTGAGTGTTTCACAGGTATCAGACAGTATGCTAATGCTGTTATACAATACATGTAATACCTTTCTAATTCTGCAAAAATTCTAGAAGGCAGATCATATCAGTATCTCTTCTTTATGGATAATAAGACTGAAACAAATAGTACCTCATTACAGATAAGTCCTACTTTAAGAATTGTAAATATATGAAAGGTGAGTTCTGAACATACAATAAAATGAGCAGTGACTGTTTGCTTTCTAAAAGCAAAAATTATCAACATTTTTGGCAACTAATTTTCCAGACACTGATGTGGATGCTGAGGTATGAAGAAAATAGAAATATGCCCCTGTCCCCAGGAGACTACTATATAAGAAATCTGAAAAACAAAGAAAACAATGACAATATGATACATATAATATGAAGAATTAGAAGTAGTAAAGTACAGATAATAAATAGTGCCTCCACTCCTAACAGTCTCATACACTGTTTTTTGGAATTTGGGATCTGCAGTCAAATTGATTTGCCATTGGCATTTATCAACAAAAAGTTGTCTAGAAATTAAAAACATAATCATAATATATCACTTGGTAAAAAGTGAACAGTATTTACATAGTCAGAATTAATCAGAATTTTTAAAATGTTTTGATGTTGGTATCTTTATCTATAAAATGGTAATAATATTTCTGAAAATAACATTTCCATGAAAAACTGTTGTAAGAATTAAACAATATGATGTATGGAATGTGCTTGGTAGAGTACTTAGCATGTAGACATAGTTCATAAATTTTACCCATTAAAAAATGAATTCTCAGACACATGAGAACCTACACAATTCATAAAGTGAGAAAGCAAGAATAAGAAATGACCATTAAAAATTGTAAATCCCATAAAAGAAGTTTAACACTGTCAGTAAAACTGTTTGATGACACAGTAGACAATACTTCCCATAGATTTAAAAAAATACAAAAACAGGAGATAAAATATATGAAAATTAAGAAAATAGTAAAGAGATCCAACATCCAACTAACAGGGACTAGAGAAAATAGGAGATGGGTGTTCTCTAAAAATTAATGTGTCCCAGAACTAAAGGGCATAAATCTATTTATGGTCCTACAGAGAGCGCAATACAATAAATGAGGGAAAATAAAACACCCACATTAAAGCATGTCATACTAAAACTTTACCATAACTGGGTAAGGTGCTAAAAGATTCCTGAAAACAAAGGCAAAACAAGGCAAAACATCAGGATGGCCTTATACTTACAAACAGAAACACTGAAAGGTAAGAGACAATGGAACAATGACTACAAAATTATGAAGGATAATACTTTCTAAACTATCATTCTTGAACAAACCTATTATCAATAAAGTACAAGAGAGAGACAAAGACATTTTAAGACATCAATAATCTCAGGTTCCTGGGTGGCTCAATCAGTTAAAAATCTAACTCTTAGTTTCAACTCAGGTCATGATCTCACGGTTGGTGAGTTCAAGCCCCACTTGGGGCTCTGTGCTGACAGTGTGGAGCCTGCTTGGGATTCTCTCTCTCCCTCTCTCTCTCTGCACCTCCCCCACTCACTTTCCTTGTGTCTAAAAATAAATAAACTTAGTAAAACTTTTTAAAAAAGATATCAATGATCTCAAGATTTTTGCCTCCCATCCACTCTTGATCAATAGGTATTGTTACAAAGTTAAGAAATAAAATAAGAAAGAAGCAGCTCTATTCTAGGAAATAGGGCTTAACACAGAAAAGCTGTCTAGAAAAGACTGTATTTAGTGAAACAAAGAATAGTAGAGAGCTGTGCAGCCATAACCTATAGAAGAGCCCAATAGATTGGGGCAGAAAGATAGAACAGTTCTCTAGGGAGCTACTCAGGTCAGTGGGGAATAAATAATATGTATGTAAACAAGGGAATATGGGAAGTTTCCTCATGCATTTGGATATTTGGAAATTATATAATTTAAATTTTATTTGAAAATTCTGAAAATAATACTAGTAGGTGTTTGGAAGATCTGTTTAAGAATTTAGAAAAAAAAATACTAATTTTCACATAAAACACCAGACCAAAAAAATGAAACACAAAATTTAGGAAGAGCCAAGAGTTGTATAGGAAAATGAACATTATTGTAATATATTATTTGGTGGCAACAAATGAACAACATTTATGAATAAGAATAATGCTACTATGACTACGAAATGCCAAAAATTCCATGAAGTTGAGTCAGGTTTGGAAGGTTCCAGGAAGGAAGCATGGAGGATGTGAGGTGGGCCAATAAGAGAATTAAATGTTTACCTACCATGAATGAAATCTGAAATCCTTTAATGCAAATAGCAGTAGAAGCAGATTGCTTTGAAACACAGAATGGTGGCTTCTGAGAGGTAGTTCTGGGCAGTGCGATGTCATGGGAAGAAAACAGTCCCTTTTTGATATGAGTCTGATAACATTATTTGCAATTTAGTATATATGCTGCCGAAGTGAGCACAACATTATTTGCAATTTAAATGATGTGTATGCTTGTATAACTCTCATAAAAATTTAAAAATACACTTCATTTTTTGAAATTTTAAATTCATTTTGAAAGAGAGAGAGAGAGCAAGCGGGGGAGGGAGGAGAGAGAGAGAAAGAAACCCAATCGGGTTGACAGCACAGGGCCTGATGCAGGGCTTGAACTCATAAACCGTGAGATCATGAGCGAGATCATGACCTGAGCCGAAATCAAGAGTCAGATGCTTAACTAACTAAGCCACCAGGTGTCCCAAAAATACATTTAAAAATATTAACTAAAATTGTAGTTTCCCAGAGGAATAAATGAATCATAGGTTTTGACCTGCTCACCTTCATTCTTTAAATCACTAAATCAAGTTTACCTTCTGTTTCTGCTGAGTAAGTTTAATGTGATTTTTAGGACCTGTATCCCTCCCCCCGACTCCCCACACCCAATGCCTATATACACCAAACTTATTTTCACCTGCCTTCAGATGTTCAGATGTCATTAATGGACATAAAATCCTTTTCTTGTATAATTAATAATAATGTACCTTAATTCAAATGCATTTATAAAGTTTCTCTCAGATATGAATGCATTTCCTTGTGACAGTAATTATTCAGCAAGTTAGCCTGATTAGGTTGTTGTTGTATGAGATGGTTCAACATTTCCAGAACGTTACCTGTGATAGTAATTTTGGAAAAAGAGAACCCAGCATAACTGGAACTTTGCCATGCTAGTTGAGCATTCAGCTTTTAGTACAGTGACCTCACCCCTGATGAATATCAGAATCACCTGAACTCAGAGTGAAAGATAAGTATAACAGGACAGCCCTGAAAACAGAAAAGGATTAGAGGAGGTTTCATTCTTAATTTTTTAATATTTATTTATTTATTTATTTATTTATTGAGAAAGAGTGTGAGCGGGGGAGGGGCAGATAGAGACGGAGACACAGAATCTTAAACAGACTCCAGGCTCTGAGCTGTCAGCACAGAGCCTGATGTGGGGCTCGAACCTATGAACTGTGAGATCATGACCTGAGCTGAAGTCAGACACCCAACCGACTGAGCCACCCAGGCGCCCCTAGATAAGGTTTCATTCTTGCCCAAAACATCTTTTACAGAGAATTATTGCCTCCAGAGAAGCTACTCAAGGAACCAAAGTCTGAGAGATTTTTTTTTTATCAAAACAAACAAAACAAAACAAAAAAAAACCAAGAAACAAAACAAAACAAAAACTCCAAAAACCCTGAAGCAACTAGATCCCTTTAGTGCTGAATAAAAATATGAAGAGAAAAAAAGACAAAAAGATATGGAGAGAGAGAGAGAGAGAGAGGAATTTTCCATCACTTGTGAGGCTGAAGGTATAAGGGATGTGTCTGAGTGGCCACAATGGGCTATCTGCAAGCCAAGCCAAAATTATAAGGAAAGAAGCTACAAGAGGCACAATTTGGGCATTATGTTTGAAGAGAGGGCAGAAGTTTTGATACGTTCATCATGCAGAGTGGGCCAACAAGGTATCAAGAAACAGAAAACAAGATTGCACAGAAAATAGTGCTAGTCCAGTTGAAGATGGTGATCACTAATCTGCCCTTACTCTCTTCTTTGTCAACATGAAGCTTTGGGAAAGTCATTGACCCATCTAGGTCTTAGTTTCAAAAATGCAAACAAATGTTCCTGTCTTTGTCTGTGATGTGAAGGAGCTAAATCGTGCCCCAGTTAATCCACCCAACATGTAACATTAGTATTTCTTCATTAGTAGGTCATTGCATATAAGGCTTGAGAAGGAAAATGAAAAGGTTGACAAGGCAAATCCCTGCTAACAAGTGCTTTGGGGTCTTTGCAGAGAAATCCATCCTTACAAGACTCGACACTCTGTGTCCAAGCATCATATTGACTATAATGGGTTTTTTTTCAGGTTAGAAGTCATACTAAGTATTATAATTGATGAGATTTTTCTGGCCCTCAAATCAGTGTTTTTCAGGGCTTTGGGGACTTAATGAAATGCTGCCTGATATTTTTCTTCTCGTGCTATATGTTTCCTATCAGATTTCCTACTGCAGCATTTTGATTATTTCTGTTTTGAAGCTTCTTCCTCCAAATTGCTTTCTGGGGCGGGGATCTGCAAGGAGATAAAAGTATGGTTTGTAATCTTACAGAGTGATTCAGGGATTAGGGCCCTGGCACAGAATCCCTTGCTTATATCCTGCTTACCTTGCCTTATGAAACTCTGTTCAAAATGTCCAGGGTTTCATCTGGGATGATAACACAGGATAGCAGAGAACCGTTTGTTGGAACTTTGAAATTGGCAGCTGTCCTTTATTGCTTTTCCTTTGATGTAAGCATTTAACTTTTAGTACATGAACATCAGTGCCACTTAGGGAGTTTAAAAAATATAATTGTCTAGGCCTTATCCTTGGAGATTTAATTGGTCTTGGGTATGTCCAAAATATGTTTGTTTGTTTGTTTGTTTGTTTGTTTTTCCAAGTTTTCCAGGTATTTTTCATGGGCAGTCAGGATTGAGATCTCCCTACGCTAAGGGAATAAGTTATAGAAATTGTAGAATACTTTGGGAAAGAGTGTAAAGCATCTTCTCTGATTCAAAATGCTAAAAAAAAATTCCCCCAAGATTTGCTAAATCAAGAACATCCAGTGATATAGAGTGGAGAAGGAGGTACATTCAAGAGAAGGTGGATTAATAATGCTTAGGATTGGGAGGGAGAGTGGACGTAGAAGGGAGAATGGAGAGTTTGAGTGAAGGTTCTTTAAAACCTGAGATTTCCCCAGAGTGCAGAAATTGCATGCAAGATTTCTATATGAAGCTCTCCATAACAGATTTTAAGAAAAATTAGGTGTATTTAAAGTCACTGTTGATATTTTGCAGGTCCCCTTAACATTGCACTTGCTGTGAGTGTCATTTCAACCAAGGGCCAGTGCTAATTTGCATGCCTGATCCCTTGATATTAACAGACGTCAAAGCTTTGGAATGCTTCCTCTATGAGTAAGACTCAGCTGAAATACAGATGAGTTTTTGATTTTTGGAAATAGGGCATTCAGAATGGCAATATCCTGTTCAGAGGTTGATTAACTGCCTGATTCTGGGCTGGGTCCTTTATCCTACATCTGAGAGCTCAATGGTTCAAAGAAATCAAAATTATCTTTATGGCCCATCCTCTTTCTCTAATGCCCCTGCCTCTGAAAATATCCTGTCCCTTGGGCTTCACGTATCTGTTTGACCTTGCTGTTTTCTTTCTCCCAAACTGTGTGACTTCCCTGTCTCATTGTTTCTGGGTTTGCCACAAGTTTGAAGATTTCTAATGACAGAGTCACACATACAGCATCTGGAGACTTAAGAACTGTGCAAAGTTAAAGCAGGAGTTTGGCTTGAGGCGAATCCCTTGTGAGCAGTCAGGAATGCCATTCATTTCTAATTCTTGCTTCTCTAAACCCACAGGAAATAAATATGAGTAATATAGCCAGAGGATAGAGCTCTGGATCCTTAATGGTGGTTCCCTGATGTGGGAAATCACCCTTACTTTTCCCACCTGATACAAATAGCCATTTTAATTTATCTCTGAAGCAGAATTGAGGGTGATTGCCTTTTTTTTCCCTTTTTTTCTGCTGCTGCAAGGGGAAAAGAGAGGGTCTCTTGAGTGTTCTTTCCCATGGAAGGGCTTTAGCTAAAGAGAAAGCCTGCTGATTGTATACTTAATTTACATGCATTGGAAGGACTGATTCCTTCCCCTGCTAATTGGTGTGTGGTCCATTAATGTTGTAAGTCCTGGAGCAGCCCCTCTCCTGGTCAGTCACTTAAAGAAGCAGAGCCTGGGGAAATTCAAATTTCCATCCAGCTCTGCAGAGGAATGAAACTGTAGGAAGAGTAATGAACTCAGAACTTGTACATAGTCACCAAAATGAATTTTAATTTAGTTTCAGATTCGTAATATCTCTGTTAATGTAATCACTATTTGGTGTTCTGTGAGATTTTGGGTGAATTATTTTGTTTTACAATTGGTTGGTTACTACACAGTGTTTATTTTTTTAAATAAAAATTTATTTATTTATTTATTATTATTTTTTTAAATAAAAACTTCTAAAAGCTAGAAAGTTGTCCTGAAATCCTTGAAGGAGGTATAATCTTCTTTTTGAGGATTGGGCTCTCTGGGAACAATATAATGTACTATAGTCACTTTAATCCTAAAACCTCTCCAAACCAGTTCCTGAGTGTGCTGGGCACTTAAGGATTATCTGCCCCTAGGCATTTAAGGGTCTCCAGTGTTTCTCTCTGTCAGCTTTCTGTTATTTGATGTCTCAACTTGTTTTCTGTCAAGTCATTTTTAGGGTGGTTATTACCAAACTCCATTGTTCAACTTATTGAAAACCTGCAAAATTTGGAAAAAATACTCAAGTTTGAAACCAAACTCAAGACAACCAAATGCCTGCTTGTCTTCTATTTGCCGATAACAATTTGTGTGGCTAGTTGATTAATATTGAAAACCCTTCTTTTCTTCATTGTATATAGAATTAGGATTAAATGAGATGTTTATTTATTTAAAAAAAATTTTTTTAACGCTTATTAATTTTTGAGACATAGATCATGAGCAGAAGGGGCAGAGAGAGAGGGATACACAGAATCTGAAATAGGCTCCAGGCTGGCAGCACAGAGCCTGATGCGGGGCTCAAACTCACAAAATTGTGAGATCGTGGCCTGAGTCGACGTCAGACACTTAACCAACTGAGTCACCCACGTGCCCCATAATGTTTATTTATTTTTGAGAGAGAGACAGAGCGTGAGCAGGTGAGGGGCAGAGATGGAGACACAGAATCCAAAGCAGGCTCCAGGCTCTGAGCTGTCAGCACAGAGCCTGACACGGGGCTCGAACCCACCAACCGTGAGGTCACAACCTGAGTGGAAGTCGGACGCTTAAGTGACTGAGCCACCTAGGCGCCCTGAGATATTGTATTTAGAGGATCTAGTACAGAGTCAAGCCCATGGCAAGGGCTAAACACATGGTAGGTTTGACCACGACTTCTGCAACTACCATGAATTAAAGTGCCGGGTGGTTATCAATCAGAAAGTCCTAAGAAGCAACTTTCTGAGATAACAAGTATGTTCTAGGTCTTGATCTAGGTGATGGCATTGCTCTATGTCTCTGCCTAAGTCATTTATTTATGTAAAGGTTCATTAAGCTGTGGGCTTAAAATTTATGCATCCTACTAATTTTAAAAATGTGTTTTGTGAAAGCAGTTTATTATCACTTAATTGCTCTGACTTCAGAATCTTCCTAAACATTAATGTGATCATCTTAATAAAAGTGATATATTAGTAGAGTATATAAATATAAACCAGGGCAGTCAGAAGACAATGTATGTGTCCATATGTATGAGTGAGAAAGTAGCAGTTTGAAAGTTATAATATGTAGTTTGCTTAGATTATAAACGTATTTTCACCGTAGAAAATTTGGACAATGAAAACTTAAAAATTACCACCAAAGTCATAGAAAATAACTCCAGTTGTCATCATTTAGAGAAGACCAGTGTTAATATTTTCTAAGTAATCTTTTTGCACATAAACATATATACACATATACATGTCATATATATTTAATAATGTTGTACCTTACTGGTGTCACATACTATTTTTATTTATGATATATTATTATATTCCCTCTATTTCAGATACTTTTATATTATTTTTAATGTCTGCAGAGAAATTCATATATAAACGTATAATTTATAAATTTATACTCTGACATTTAGATTAGTTCTCCTTTTGATTTAATTATTGTTGCCTTGCAATAAACTTTTTTTTGGTAAAACACTGAGTAAACCTACTTAGAAGTAGAATTGCTGGACTAAAATATATGTACATTTTAAAACTTTTGATAGCTATATCCAAATTACCCTTCCAAAAGCTTATAGTTATTTACACTCCTCCCTACAATGAATCACAGGCCATTTTTTCACATACTTGCCAGTGCTGAACACTAAAAAAACCCCCAAACTTTGCCAAAGAAATAGGCAAAATGCAACCTTTTCGATTATATTGCTTTGGTTACTAGTAAGGTTAATTTTTTTTTAATTTTTTTTTATGTTTATTTACTTTTGAGGGAGAGGGAGAGAGAGAGAGAGAGAGAGAGAGTCCGTGTGGGGGAGGGGTAGAGAGAGAGGGAGACACAGAATCAGAAGCAGGCTCCAGGCTCTAAGCTGTCAGCACAGAGCCTGATGTGGGGCTTGAACCCATGAACCGTGAGATCATGACCCGAGCTGAAGTCAGACACTTAACTGACTGAGCCACCCAGGCACCCCTCATGAGGTTAAATTTATATATAAAGGTATCTTTTATTTATATATATATATATATATATATATAATACCTTTATATATATATATAATACCTTTATATTATATTATTTATATATATTATATAATATGTTATATATATAATACCTTTATATATATTATATATATAATATATATATTATATATATATAATACCTTTATATTATATATAAATATATAGCACAGCCTGGCGCAGGGCTCGAACTCACAAAATTGTATATATATACATATACACACACACATATATATAATTTTAATTGTATATATATATATAAATATAATTGTTTACTTTTAATTGTGTATATATATATATTTTACCTTCTATAATTCCTACATATATGTTTACTTTACTTTATCACAGTCTTAATCCAATTGTAATTATGTAGTATGAACCTGTCACATGTTTAGGACCTCAGGATTTTACATGGAGAAGGAGCATTATAAATTGCAACAGGATTTGGTCCAAGGACAACATCTGGTTAAAACTCCACATGAGGTCACATTTTCAAAATTCCCCAGCAACACAGCTCAGTAGAGGTTTCCCTGGTGAAAGTAGTGGGTTCTCTTCTTCTTCAGTGATAACACAGTTGTCAAACCCTAGGGGAGTTTTTTCAAAAAAATTTTTTTAATGTTTATTTATTTTTAGAGAGACAGAGACAGAATGCAAGTGGGTTAGGGGCAGAGAGACAGGGAGACACAGAATCCAAAGCAGGCTCCAGGCTCTGAGCCGTCAGCACAGAGCCCGACTCGGGGCTCCAGCTCACGAGCTGTGAGATCATGACCTGAGCCGAAGTCGGACGCTCAACCAACTGAGCCACCCAGGTGCCCCAAACCCTAGGGGATTTTTTAAGGGAAAATGAAGTGATCTTTCTCTCTCAGCTCTGTTGGGGAACAATTTGCAAGACCCAAATATAGGAAACAACTTTTTCCTTCTCTTTTTCTGACCGATATTTCGGAGATCTGACCACTGAGCCAAGGACAGAACCATGATATACTAAATGTATGAAAGGATTGCCCCCAACACATGCTGTTTGGGAATTTGCACATAGTAGTGGGAACAGGGACAAAAAAAGGGCTACCCCTTGAATGTGCTGAGTCCCAGTAAATATTTTGGGGGGAGGGGGTCTTTTCACTGCATAACACTTTGAGTAAATGATGCCTTATTAAATTCATGGGCCATGAGAGGTATAGTGATTCATTGATAAAGAGCTAGCAAAATTGGTAAAGAAAAAGCATATATTCACTTTCCTATGTCCTATCAGTTAGTATATGTGAAGAATCTTTGTAGTACTTAAACACCACCTTTTCTTGCACAAATCCAAGAACCACCTCTTTGTCAATCTTTCTCTCTCTGTTTTCCCCCTGTATGTCAAGTCTGCAATTCCTGGCTAACTTTACATCTCCTAACATAAAAAAAATAAAACAGAAATAAAACAAATAAAGCAGAAGTAACACTGTTATTGGCCACAGTGACACTGCCCTTTGGAATCTGTGTGTGTTGCAATATTATAGATCCTGCTGCCTCTGCAATTCCTAATCGCATTTACTCAATACTGGCGACATACTCATGATGCTGCAACCTCTGCTCTATCACCAGGGACCACTGAGGTCCAGTGATTCTTTCAAGGTTTTTACTCTCCTTTGTTGACGATGACCACAAATGCAATTTTATCCAGAGTATGCAGGAAAATGTCAACAATTTTACCCAGAGTAGGTAAGAAAATGCAAACATTTTCCTGTCATGTTAAATTTATTATTTGGAATTTCCTTGAATAAACGTAAAACCACATCTTTCCTGGATTTTTTTTTTTTAATGTTTACTTATTTTTGAGAGAGAGAGAGAGACAGAGCGCGAGCAGGGGAGGAGCAGAGAGAGAGGGAGACACAGAATCTGAAACAGGTTCCAGGCTTTGAGCTGTCAGCACAGAGCCGGACGCAGGGCTCCAACTCACAAACCATGAGATCATGACCTGAGCAGAAGCTGGACGCTCCACTGACTGAGCCACCCAGGCGCCCCTTTCCTGGAATTCTTTAAGCCATAATCACTGCATTTCTAGGATGGCCTCTTTCAATTTTGACCATACCTCTAGAGTGGTTCCATTCATGCAAGGGATGTCTCTCCCTCTAATCATGGACGAGGCCCAACTCAGGAGAGAATAACATCCTTAATGACAGACAGAGAAAAGAGCAGAAGAGCCCCTTTAGTTACATAGCAATGGTTTTAAAGTCCTTGAGGAGATGCACAACAGCCACTCCGGGGGACAGCTACACCCTGGGGGCGGAGCTAGCAATGGGTGTGGCTCGAGAGCCCAGCTTTCAGCACTAGAGGGCACATGGGTTAAAGACATGTGCCACCACTCCTGCTGTCCCCACTCCTGTTGCTCTTGTGTGCTGTTGTCAGAACACACACTGGTGAGAACTAACACATAAGTCCACACGTGTAGCCTAAGCCCAAGAGTCAGCTATGAGCCGTCTCATCGGTAGCCCTCAACTCATCATACGGGCAATGAAGGTGAGTGAGACTCGCCCCAAATCAGCACATGGCAGCCCAATCTCACACAACCTTGGCGAAAACAAATATTGCACTGGACTATGTGAGTAATCTGATTACTGGTCTGCCCTTGTGGGGTTAACATAGATATTAATGTTTTTGTTTCCTGTTCTGGTCACAAAATTGGCATCTGCTCATTAAAAAGAAATGGACATATTCTAAAGGTAGCAAAAGAGAAGTCAATTAGAATGGCGTAATTCAATGTTAATGCCCTTAGTGGGCTTTGAAAAACTCAGTACTGGATTACAACCCAAAGAATAAATAAATATATATAAGTCCAAAGCAATATAAACAATGGATACATTAATAACTTCAGGAAGGATGTTCTTCACAGAAGTATTCCTGATAATATTTGTAAAAATTCTCCTCTTTAGGTAGTGTGTCTTCATGCCCCTCAACTTGCCTGTTGACTTTAAATGAACAGGGTATGGAAAAAGAAAAATGGTTACTTTACAGTAAAGACACTTGGTAAACACTATCTCAGCCAGGTGATCCCGGTTAACACCATCAGTGATAAGCCATGTTGTTATCATGTCCTGCCCGGTATGACATGATGGCAAGGGCACTTCCCCTCTGGGGTACACTTTCGAAAAATCTATAAGCCCAGACTAATCATGAGAAAACATCAGAGAAACCAAAATTGGGAAACATTCTAAAAAGATCTGACAAGAGTTCTTCAGATTTTTCAAGGACTTGAAAAAATAAAACAGAAAAGAGAGAAACACTCACAGACTGGAGAAGCCTCCGGAAACATGGTAACCAAAAGCAATGTGGTGTCCTCAGTTAGATCCTGGAACAGAAAAATGATCTTAGTGAGAACACTGGTGAAAGGCGAATCAAGTGTGTAGTTGAGTTAATAATATTGTAAAACTGTTGAATTCTTCACTTTGAAAATGTACCATGGACTATATAACGTCAACGTCAGGGGAAAGCTACGTGAAGAGTACACAGACACTCTATACTATCTTGGTGAGTTTTCTGTAAGTTTAAAATTATTCTAAACTAAAAAGATATTTAAAAGTTAGTACATTTCTTCAGTTTTTTTTTCCTGCAAATACTCTTTTCAAACAAAAGAAATATTTATTTTCCATGAGATTGGCCACTTATAATCTCATATGTGTTTTAATATTATAAAAAGTTTTCATAAAAGTATTTAATGGGAGCATAACATCCTAGTATATGAACAGTTTAATTTACTTAATTATTTCAATATCACTAAATATGGAGGTCTTTGTAATTTTTTCATCATCACACGTCATTCTGTGATGAAAACATTTTGAGCAGAAGTCTTCATTTGCCATTTGGTTTCTTTATTTAGACAAATATTTCTTCAAGTGAGAGTGGTAAGCCAAAAAGAATATGAACTGTAAAAAGATGAAAAGGTTTCTGGTATATGTTATCAACTTCCTTTGCAGAGGGTTTATTGACTCATTTGAAGAGAAAAATAAGTGATAGCTAGAGAAAAGTAGAGTATCAGGAACAAAATGAGAGAATCAAATCTTAGGAAACAGGAGTAAGAGAAAGTTGCATTCCCTTAGTGGGAGATGAAGTATTCCTGCCCAACAGATATTACAGACTTTGCAGAAAGATTAAATTCAGGGGTCCAATAGAAGTGAGGAAGTAAAACTACAATCAATTAAAAAAATGTATTTTCTATTTATTTTTGAGAGTGAGACAGAAAGATAGAGCACGAGCTGGGAAGGGACAGACAGGAGGGAGATACAGAATCAGAAGCAGGCTCCAGGCTCTGAGCTGTCAGCACAGAGCCTGACGCGGGGCTCGAACTCACCAACCATGAGATCATGACCTGAGCCAAAACCAAGAGTGAGACACTTAACTTACTGAGCCACCCAGGCATCCCACTAATAAATTTTAACTTGATAAATGAGCAATGTCTTGTAATACAAGTCGTTCATGACACTGAATGTCAAATGATCACAACTGAGTCAATGGTTCTTGAAATTTGCTATGATATACAAGTGCTTTCTATTACAAGCATGTTTCTGGAATGAATTATGCTCACAAAACCAAGGTTTTACTGTATATCGAATACAGAAAGACTGGCACCTGGATCCAGGTTCTCCCAGTTATGAGTTATAATTCAGATTGAGTCATAGCACTTCTCTCAGCTTCTGTTTCCTCAAATAACAGGAGACAGCATTAAAGCAGCTATCTTTGAAAATCTTTTCCTTTACATTCCCAGGCTGGTAATCACCAGTGATATGTTTTTGCTTCTAAACTTGTAGGGAAATATTTGATTAGCTATTCCTATGAAATGGAGAGGCTGACATGCGGGATTTCTACTAACTCTTTTTCTCATGTTTCTCCTTTGACTGTAGAGTTTGGAGGGTTACATACACTGCAGACTTCCAGTTAATATAAGGGACTGATCATTCTACCCATCTTCTCTCTGTGTGTTCAGTTGAAACACGCTATGCACTCCATTTGCTGTGGCTTCTCCACTGGATTGGCTACCCATCCCCTAGCTTAACAATCAATCATTGTATCTTATCTGTGATACCTTTAGGAGATCATGAGACAAGCAATTACTTTTTCAGGGCATGGTATAAGCAGACTTTGGGCTTTATGCTAGGACCTAAGAATTTTCTAATTAGATTGAACTTTAAATTAAACCTTTTATGGGCTATTACATTTTGGAAAAATAAAATCCTAATTCTTTATGATAGATATGGAATAATATCACCTTCTACTATTTGACTTCAATGAAATACCATCACCACATACAAGTACCCTTCGTTTCCTCCACACATCCAATTCCAATGCTCTTTTCAATGCTCTGTCCAAATCTTCTTTCTGCTGCCCCGGCTTATTTTGTTTGTTTGTTTGTTTTGTTGTTGTTTCTCTTGCCTTTTCTCCAAATTAATACAAATCTTGACTCCCTTTTATTTATTTTTTGATTTTGAAAGTAAAACTTAACCAGAGACTTGGTTTTTGTGTGCCCAGTAAGGGTGTGGTTATATAATAGATCATAGCTTCCAGAGTCATGAAGCCCTGGACTTGAATCTCAGGTATAACATTGCTAACTAAGGGACTTTGGGCAAGTTACACAACCTCACAGGACTGCATCATTCCTTCTGAAAAATAGGGCAAAAAAAAAAAAAATTCCTTTGCAGGCTTGTTGTGTGGCTTCAATCTGATATTCACCATATTGCTCTAAAAAGTACTCAGTTTTATTTTTAACATTCCCTCCCTGGGTTGTTGATTTTCTAATAAAGTTATGGCTAAAGAAGTGATATTGAAAAGACTGAAACCTTTTGGGAAGTCAAAGGTCACAAGGTTAGCATAAATCAAACACTTGGTCCAAAGCTGGGGTTCAGTTTCTAAAAAACCTGCTAAATAAGTTTTGCCATGTTAAATCAGCCTGACTCTCCTGCCTTGTTGTTGCTGTTTGCTTTAGTGATTTTTCCCCTGTCTGTACATAGCACATTTTAGTTAGTTTCTTGTTGTTAATATTAAAAGTCCATTTCAATACCGTTTTTCTGTTAAAAACTAAGTTGACTATTGATGGGTCATTATTAAATGGACTGGGGGGTCTGCAGATTGCAGAGCACTCTATTTTTAAGCAGAGCTCTAAATTGCCAACCTTACAAGGAACATGTCATGTGCAAAGTGTAATTATAATCTTGTTTTGATAGATTCTAATGGAGTGTAATTACATATTGCGCACTTAGTGTTCTGATGTTAATCACATTCTGTTTTGCTAGAGGCTACTAAGTTCCCTCAAGTGGCCAAAGACAGTCTCTGGCTAAAAAACAGAATAGTTGCAAGTAGTAGATATTATGTTTACCTACTTTAAGGAATTCATTTTGATGCTACTCATAGGTGTTAATCAGTCTTGAAGTTTGACTCGCCAAGAACTAAAATCTCTAAAATCTCCAAGTGGTCAAATAATATGATGATCACGGTTTTAGCGGTATATGAAACTCTATGTGTTCTAATTCCAGCCGTGAGGATTATGGATTATGTTGTTCAAGGGCACACTTCCTGCTTACAGAGGGTGATTTCCTGTTTGAAGAGCAGACAGTGCTCTTTAAAACTGTAATGGTGGCAAATGGCCAAATCTTCACGGACAGCAAGTTTAGTCTTTAAATCTTCTCAGTCACAAAGGTCCATCTCCCTTGTCAAGAAATTAGAAAATCACAAATTATGGAAAGAGCCTAAATGTCCATCAACTGATGAATGGATAAAGATGTGGTTTATATATACAATGGAATACTACTTGGCAATGAGAAAGAATGAAATCTTGCCATTTGCAGCAACGTGGATGGAACTGGAGGGTATTGTGCTAAGTGAAATAAGTCAGGCAGAGAAGGATACCATTTGTTTTCACTCATATGTGGATCTTGAGAAACTTAACAGAAGACCATGGGTGGGGGAGTTAAAGGAAGGAGGCAAATCATAAGAAACTCTTAAATACTGAGAACAAACAGAGTTGATGGGGGGTGGGGGAGAGGGGAAACTGGGTCATGAGCAGAGAGGAGGGCACTTGTTGGGATGAGCAAAGGGTGTTGTATGGAAACCAATTTGACAATAAATTATATTAAAAGAAACAAAAACCACAAAAGATTCTGCTTTTGAAATTGTTTTATTTCCTTGTGTTTGAGACAGCTAGCTAAGGTTGCTGATGAAGCCATGCCTTTGACAGTTCCCTATATACTTTTGGTACTCATTTTCTGTTCTTGCTCAGTTTTTATAACAATATATTAGTAGAAAAGTAAAATTAATGAAAAAAATGCAAAACAAGTAACAGGTGAGGAGATACTATTTACACTACCACAAAATGCCTACAAATTGTCAAGAAATAGCTAAAATATCCAAAAGAAAAATGAGCAAAGAATGAAAATAGACAATTGACAGAGAAGAAAACCTGATGGTCGGTATGCAAATAAGATAGTCAAATGCAGTATTGATCAGGGGCCTACAAATTAAAGTACCAATGAGATATCACTTTTACCCACCAGAATAACAATTTTTTTTAAAAGTGAAATAAGATCTATTGCTGGTAAGGATATGAAGAAAAGTATTCTTTCATGAATTTCTTTTGGAAATACAAATGTTAAATCATTTTTACAAAAGTATGAAACAACACTTATTAAAATTAAAAATATCTTTAACTCCAATAGTCTCACTCCTAGAAATCTATCCTAAAGTGATAAAGGCCCTAGACAAAGGTTTTACGTATATGTGTGTTTCTTAAAGCAATGTCCATAGTGGAAATAATGACCATGAACAAATGACTGTCAAAATGAAAGTGGCTGAATAAACTATGTACAGCCACAATACTGAATATCATATAGGCATGAAAAAGAAAACAAAATAAAGCTATATAATTTGACATGGATCAATTTCTTTTAGTTATTATTGAATAAGCAATATAAAACACAAATAATTATAATATTCCACTTAAAATAAATATACACATTTACACAGGCCATTATGTATATTTTCGCCATTATATATGAGTAGGAATATTTGTAAAATGTACAACTATTTAAAAAAATTTTAATGTCTATTTCTTCTTGAGAGAGAGAGAGAGAGAGAGAGAGAGAGAGTGTGTGTACAAGTGGGGGAGGAGCAAAAAGAGAGAGAGGGAGACAGAATATGAAGCAGGGTCCAGGCTCTTAGCTGTCAGCACAGAGCCCAGTGTGGGGCTTGAACCCATGAACCATGAGATCATGACCTGAGCTGAAGTCTGACGCTCAACCAACGAGCCACCCAGGTGCTCCAAAATGTACAACTGTTGACAGTATTTGTATATGGTGAAATGAATTGGGAGCAGAGTATAGAAAAAAGCAAGACTGAACACCAGATTTGTGTGTGTGTGTGTGTGTGTGATTTAGTGGTGAAAACTCTACTTTTTTTTTTATCATGAAATTTATTGTCAAATTGGTTTCCATACAACACCTAGTGCTCATCCCAACAGGTGCCCTCCTCAATACCCATCACCCACCCATCCCTCCCTCCCACCCCCCATAAACCCTCAGTTTGTTCTCAGTTTTTAGGAGTCTCTTATGTTTTGGCTCCCTCCCTCTCTAACCATTTTTTTTTTCTTCCCCTCTCCCATGGTCTTGTTAAGTTTCTCAGGATCCACATAAGAGTGAAAACATATGGAATCTGTCCTTCTCTGTATGACTTATTTCACTTAGCATCACACTCTCCAGTTCCATCCATGTTGCTACAAAAGGCCATATTTCATTCCTTCTCATTGCCACGTAGTATTCCATTGTGTATATAAACCACAATTTCTTTATCCGTTCATCAGTTGATGGACATTTAGGCTCTTTCCATAATTTGGCTATTGTTGAGAGTGCTGCTATAAACATTGGGGTACAAGTGCCCCTATGCATCAGTACTCCTGTATCCTTTGGGTAAATTCCTAGCAGTGCTACTGCTGGGTCATAGGGTAGGTCTATTTTTAATTTTTTGAGGAACCTCCACACTGTTTTCCAGAGTGGCTGCACCAGTTTGCATTCCCACCAACAGTGCAAGAGGGTTCCCATTTCTCCACAACACCAGATTTTTAAAATAGGCTGTCTGTGGGGTCAGGTAAGGGGAGGCAGAAGTGGGTAGAGGAGAGGAAAAGAAGTGTAGAGTAGATAAAGGAAAAGAAGTGTAGAGTAGATAAAGAAAAAAATACTACAATCAGATAAAAAGAATGTGTGATACACTCTTTATGTAAATAATGCATATGCTAGTGCATACACATTTACAAAAATTAGAAAAAAAGAGTAGTTAACCAATATCTATTGACATGATGTGTATATGGTATATTCTTGAGTTAACAAAAATAAGTAATTCAAAATTCAAGACAGTGGTTCTCTTTTGAGAGCACTGTGGCTTTGAGTGGGGATAAGAAATAAGGTATGTAATTAAAGAAGGGTGCCTATGGTCTCTAAAACTTCTAACAGTTGTTACAACATTATTCATTTTAATACCTTATGTATACATGCTACATAATCCTTTGTCTATACGAAATGTATATTTCACATGTAATATTAAAATGCAATTTTACATGTGATATAAAATAAGCAGCTAAGTGATGTATATACATGATTTTTTTAATAAAAACAAATAAATGGAAACCAAACTTCTTAAAACACACACACACACACACACACACACCCCACACACAGAGTTTCAGAAGCTACATGTATTCCAGGCTTCTAGTTAATATGCAATTCAAAAACACTGAAAAGTTGTGGGAGGAGTGTGGCAAGGGTTTTAATAGTGAATGGAGTTTGGGAAGGAAGTAGAACCGGATTTAGTGAAGGGAAAGAAATGTTGTTTTGACTTTGTACACCTTGGTATTGCATTATCTCCTTTGTGAACAAGCATTATTTATATTAGTATTACAATTTGGAAGAATAAAACAACTTTAAGAGAGAACATTAAAAAAAGAGGGGCGCCTTGGTGGCTCAGTTGGTTAAGCGTCTGACTTTGGCTCAGGTCATGATCTCGCGGTCCTTGAGTTCAAGCCCCGTGTCGGGCTCTGTGCTGACAGCTCAGAGCCTGGAGCCTGTTTCAGAATCTGTGTCTACGTCTTTCTCTGACCCTCCCCTGTTCATGCTCTCTCTCTCTCTGTCTCAAAAATAAATAAACGTTAAAAACAATTTTAAAAAATATTTAGAAAAATTAAAAAATTAAAAAAGGAACCATGTAATTGGGAAGATGGGATTGATATACAGTTAGCTTAAATTATTTTTCAACCTTTAATTTCAGCTCAGAAATCCTCTCCCCTCTTTCTGGATTATAGGGTAGTTTGACTAATGAATGGATAAAGAAATTGTGACATATACATATAATGGAATATTACTCAGCCATCAAAAGAATGGCATCTTGCCATTTGCAATGGTGTGCATGTAGCTAGAATATATTATGCAAGCAAAAGAAGTCACTCAGAGAGACAAATACCATATAATTTCACTCATGTGTGGAATTTAAGAAGCAAAACAGATGAACACGTGGGGGGGGGGAGAGAAGAGAGGGAAACAAACCACAAGAGACAATTAACAATAGAGAATAAACTGAGGGTTGATGGAGCAAGGTGAGTGGGAGATGGGCTAGATGGGTGATGGGCATTGAGGAGGGCGCTTGTGATAAGCACTGGGTGATGTATGTGATAAGTCACTAAATTCTACTCCTGAAACCAATATTGCACTGTATGTTAATGAAAATTTAAATTAAAAAAAAGAAATCTCCTCTTTTTGACAGCCTTCCTTGTATTTTCCCTCTTTTCCTCAGATCAGTATAGATTATCCCTTATCACGCACTCACTGCTGTGAATCAATGTAATTATTAGAATTTTAATAACCTGGTTCCTTCACTAGAGGTGGGATTCCAGTGTTTTATATCTTACTTGTTCCTAGCTTCTAGTATAACGCCAGAGTCCTGCAGGAACACAATAAATTCCTAAGGAGTCTCATATCACTTATAAATCAGTAGATTTGTTATTTTTGGAACCAGTCCAATTAACCCTATTCCATCCACAAGCAACATCCTTAAATCTGACCAGTAATCAATGGAACCAGTCTGGAATATAAAATGTCAGACTGGTGACTAGGTCTTAAAAGCTAAAAATACAATCCCAATAATTAGAAAAAAAACCATGAAAATAAATAATTCCTGCTGAACATCATAGTGAGTTATATATGGAGATAAAACATGGATATGCATCATAACATGCATAGGCGATGTCAAATATGCTTCTCAGATATGTTAATATCATTATATATAAAATGATAATTTCAGCAAACCTTTTTGTGCTTACCACATGACAGATATTTTTTTAAATTATTACTATCTCATTCAATTCAGTGCACTATTACCTTGATTTGACAGGTAAGGAAACCTAGGCAATGACAGGGTAACTAACTTGTTAAAGATCACTCAGCCAGAAAATACTGAAATTCAGAATTTAGTTCAGGTAGTCTCAGAGTCTGTCCTACTTCTATAAAGGACAAATGGATTTTAAAGGTTTAAAAAAATACTCTTTAGGGGCACCTGGGTGGCTCAATCAGTTAAATGTCCCACTCAATTTCAGGTCAGGTCATGATCTCACAGTTCTTGGGTTTGAGCCCCGCACCAGATTTTGCACTGACAGCATGGAGCCTGTTTGAGATTCTCTCTCTCTCTGCCCCTCTTTCACTTGTGTTCTCTCTCAAAATAAAGAAATAAACATTAAAACTATTACTCTTTAGTTTTCCTCCATGCATAAAAAAACTTAATTTATAAAATATCTTAAACATTTCTATATACAACATCTCAAAAGATTTATGTTAATTGGAAAAAAAACCCCATCACTCTCATAAATTGAATAAAGTCAGAGGGTTTTTTTTGTGTGTGTTTTTTTAACATTTTAAGAAATCTCTGCGTCCAATGTGGGACTCGAACTTAACCCCGAGATCAAGAGTCTCGTGCTCCCCGACTGAGCCAGCCAGGTGCCTCAAGGCAAAGAGTTTTTTAATTGAAAGTGTTTTTAAGAATTCATCTTATGTAAATTTTCCCTCAAACTAGTATTTTTGTCTATGGCCTCCCTCTCTGATATCATCAGTCACTACTCAAAGAGTTCCAGTCAAGGCACTTGGACCTGACCTCCCCACCCCATGTTCAATGTCATCTTTGGATTCTGATCATTTTATTTTATAAAAAGTTTACCGGTAGAAATACAAATGCTTCTTAAAATAGCTTTTGAGCACGTTAGCCTATTTGTCCTACTTTTGTATATGCATTTTCCCTTTCCTTAGGTCAGGTCTTTGAAGCACAGGAAACAGGTGAAAACAAGTCTCTGACAATAACCCATGTTTCAGGTTGTCCATTCACTTGCCCATCTTACCCTCTGCTCTTTGTTCTTCTCTCCTCAGCTCCTTGAACTGCTGATTTGCTGTCCCATGCCTAGTCTGAAAAGATGATTGGGCACTTTAGAATTCCAGTAATTAATTTCTAGATCTTGAGTTAATTACATTATGCTTATGCTAAGTGTTTCTAGACTGCATTTCCTCAGGTGGTTAAAGTGTATATTGTAGTTTTCAAACACTTCAGCATAAAGATCACACTTTTCTGAATGTGGTCTTTTTCAGAAACCTTCAAATTCAGAGCCACGGAGAACACAGTTTTCCATGCAGAGCCTGACCAGTGCAGTGCAGAGGGGATGGCTGTCTCCCTTCCTTACAGACAGAATTGACAGAGAAGACCTGTTACACTGC
Source organism: Prionailurus bengalensis (assembly GCF_016509475.1). NCBI lineage: Eukaryota > Metazoa > Chordata > Mammalia > Carnivora > Felidae > Prionailurus > Prionailurus bengalensis. The sequence goes on from NC_057347.1 coordinate 32,411,961, forward strand.
TGCCTCACAGAGGGTGCTGTCAGTGTTACCTTCATTTTCTATCTGTTAATTCATCACATTCTGTTACCTGCTCTTTTGTTAAGTAATAATCTCTATGCCCAACATGGGCCTCAAACTCACAACCCTGAGGTCAAGAGTCGCATGCTCTACTGACTGAGCCAGCCAGGTGCCCCTGTATTAACTGCTTTTTAAAAAAATTTTTTTAATGTTTATTTATTTTTGAGAGAGAGAGAAAGAGCACAAGTGGGGAAAGGGCAGAGAGAGAGAAGGAAACAGAGAATCCAAAGCAGGCTCCCCAGCCTGAGCTGCCAGCACAGATCCCAACGCAGGGCTTGAACTCACAAACCACGAGATCATGACCTGAGCCAAAGTTGGTCGCTAACTGACTGAGCCACCCAGGCGCCCCTATATTACCTGCTTTTAAGCCAGATCTGTTCCAGCTTCTTCCTAGACAGCTGATAATTTTTAAAGGAACAAATTGAAATATATTATAGCAAACTCTTCCAAATCTTTTCTCAGTTACACCAGATAATAAATATTGAGATCTCCGATTGTCATTATATGTCGTAGGTATTTCTTATACTGCACAGAAAGCATCTGTGTGTTTGATAAGCTTGCCTCTGTGTTCCCTCATGTCACTGATAAGCAAGTTGACTGGGATGCAAATAGAACTCACTAAGGGTGATTGTTCAGGCTACTTACTTATGTCATTTTTATTCATTTATTCATTCATTCATTCACTTATTCATTTGGTATACATTTTTTGAAAGCCAGTTATGTATGAGAGATTGTGTTATGCTCTAGGAACATAAATAAATAGAAAATAAGTCCCATATCCCCAAGGAATTCACAAATCAATGGGATACAAACAAATGAACAAAATATTATGATATGGATAGAAAGTAACTAAGACCGTACAAAATAGACATTTCTAGAGAGAAGAGATTGATCATGTTTTCTCTTTCCGGCAACTTAGTACCTGATACAGAGAAAGAACTAAATGCATATTTTATGAATGAACATCTACTGTCCTTAATAATAAAAAAAAAGTCATTTGATTAGGGAATTTTCTTCTGCAGTAACAACTTTAAATCCCTCACAATTTTTGAACAAAGATAAACAAATATTCCTACCAGATCTGATAAGGCGTGTACCATCCTTTTGCTGAAAACTGCTGTTAAAATATCATAAACCACGGTCGAGTAAACCAAATTTAGTTTTAAACACCTACTGTGTGTTCCAGGTATCACCATTCAATTTCCTCCTTTCTTTGCCAAATGAATGTCTGGCACGATGTTTTTAACTGGGAAAAGTTAAACCACCACCCATGCTCCAAGATTTTTACACTTCTATCCCCAATTTCAAAACAATTAAGGGTACATTCCCGTAAGTTCTTTTACTTGTTGTGTCCAAGAATTATTTCTTCACACTTGGTATCCGTCAGGACTTTTTAAATACAAACGACAGAAACCAACTTTGACTGATTTAGGAATAAAATGAATTCATTAAAATGATAGTGGGTGCATTACCAATTGAGGGGACAGCTTTAGAACCAAGCTTTGCAAATGGACACAGCAGTGGAGGCCAGGTATCAAAAGCAACAGAGTGAAAGAAGGGCTAGCACCCCCTGCCGAAGGGTGGATCCATCCCAAAGCTTGTACCAAGCAATGCCACTGGACACTTGAATTTGTCCTGCCATCGGGACCCCTAGAAACTCAATATGTTGCTGCTTCTACCCAACAAAACCCTCAGTAGAATGGAGCCATCTGATTGGCCAAACCTGAGTCATGTGCCTATATAAATAGGCACGTGCAGTCCCTTCCACTCACAAGGGCCTATAATAGAAGGATCCTTCAAACATGAAGGTGTTGGGGTTCAAATGCTGGATAGTCCAAGGTGGGGAAAGCAAAAGAAAAACGTCCGTGACCCACCTGCACTGAGTGAAGTACATAATAGAGAAAAAAGATTATAATCCTTGGCAAAAAAAATACCAGAATGAAACATGGAACAGAACATTCCAGAACAAAAGTATACTCCCTGGTTATGCCAGGTGTATATATAACCAATATTGCATCTCTCTCTCTCTCTCCAAAGAGTATTCCTACACATCACTAGAATATCTTCACACACAAAACACATTCCCATAAATCTTATAATTCTTGTGAATTTTCTGTGTGTTGTGGAAAGTTGTGGAGCCTTCTATGGCTTCTATGGGAAGAGGTATACATTTGTATATGAGCAAGTATTCCATTTTCATTGCAGATAATACAGAAGGCACAATTTTGCAAATAGGAGAAAAAAATGACACATGGTTCTGCCACACCCAAACAACCAGCAATGACTCTCCTTTTATTTATTTAGTTATTTTTTTAGTGTTTATTTTATTTTTGAGAGAGAGAGAGAGAGAGAGAGAGATCATGAGCATGAGAGAGGCAGACAGAGAGGGAAACAAACAATCCGAAGCAGGCTCCAGGCTCCAAGCTGTTAGCAGAGCCCGACAGGGGCTCGAACCTATGAACTGTGAGATCCTGACCTGAGCTGAATTTGGATGCTCACGTGACTTAGCCACCTTGGTGCCCCTGACTGTCCTTTTAGATGTGTGTGTCCATGCATTTATTGTGCTTCTATAGTCATAATACAAAGTTTGTATGCGTTTGTGTGTAAGTTTATGGTTTATAGCATCATACAATATATTGGTTTAATCTTGAGTTTCTAAATTAACAAATTAACTGAGAAAACATTCTTAATGTTGAAATTTCTGCACTGCTTCTATATGAATAGATTATTTCTCCTTTTCTTTTCATTCTCTGTCATTTTTTTTAATTGCCTACTCTTGAAATATTTTTAATTTGCCTCTGCCTCCTCAGGAAAAGAAAGTCTTTTCAATATTTTCATCTTGTATGATTTTTGCTTACTATCTCTGGACATTTTTATTTTCTTGAGAGGTATTACTCAAAATCAGGTAAGGAGACCAGTTGGCATTTTCACATAATTGGCAAGTTCCTCAGGCAAGAAGACAAATATAACACATCCCCTGCAGGTTGCTGAAACATTTCCCTCAGTGTTTATACCTCCAAGGTATTGAGATGGGCTCTCAACTTTCTTGTTAACCAACAGCAAACCCTTCCTATCACTGCTGCAGGGAGAAGCTGGGTTTTTTTTTTCAACGTTTTTATTTATTTTTGGGACAGAGAGAGACAGAGCATGAACAGGGGAGGGGAAGAGAGAGAGGGAGACACAGAATTGGAAACAGGCTCCAGGCTCTGAGCCATCAGCCCAGAGCCTGACGCGGGGCTCGAACTCACGGACCGCGAGATGGTGACCTGGCTGAAGTCGGACGCTTAACCGACTGTGCCACCCAGGCGCCCCAGAAGCTGGGTTTTGACACCTTGAACCCTTTTGAATTTCTAAGAGGCTGGACTTTCTGGAAAATTCTGCTTTCCCTCCCTTCTCTACTCTTCTCTCACTAGTTACCTGTTACTATGAAAAGAGAACGGGTTGGTTCAAGAACAGCGGTTTATACTCTAGTAGGATGAGGTTTCTGAGATGGCATGCACAGAGCAGAATGAGAGCAGGTGCCAGTATCAGACAGATCTAAGCTTCAATCCCAATGCTTTCACTCCATAGTTGTGTTGCAGTCAGTGAGTTACTCACGTTAGTTGAGCCTCCATGTTCTCGTCTGCAAAATGGGAATAATAATATAGACCGCACTGGCTTGTTGTATGTACATGGCTGACCCCATAAGCAGTAATTCATTAGCAGTAGTCCAAACTATGTTGACATCTACTGAATCCATAGAAACTCACCCCTGAATATTTTAAAAATTCTCTTACCTTTTGCTCACTTTTTAGCTTGTCGTATTTACTGTGGGTTCTCCTATATAGCCAATTAAAAAACCTGAAAACAATAATTATTTTATTTTGCCCTATGTGGAGGATGCATACAATATACTGAACTGAAACCAACACTCTCCCACCAAGTTTTGCGTACACAATAACCTTTCAAAAATATTAGCTGCTTCTCTCCACAAATAGGACATTGAGGATTTGGGTTTTTCTTTTTTTCAATTTTTTTTTAACTTAAGCAGCATACTGTTTCATAACCCCTGCAACTTATTAATAGCTTTTGTTTGTATAATGCTTTTTGTGTAAAGTCTCATTTCATGCCAGTGCATTGTCTCTGCTTTGTATGTTTCTAACTACAGATTTCCTCTTTTTTCCATAAGTTGGTTAATGAGAAATGGCTTCCTTACATATCTTTGTTGGTTCCAAATAGACGTCTTTATTTAACATTTAACATATGTGTAAAAGTAAATGCAATTAAATTTTTTTTCACCAAAGTTAATATTAAGGACATAAAAACTACTTCCAGAGGAAATGAACTAACATCCCTACATAATTAATTCCTGTTATCACAGGAATATCAACTGGCAGAGCCAAAATTCAAACCCAGGGCAGTGTGATTTGAAAATCTATCCTTTCTCTAATACTTCATGTTAGTTGTTATTGGACACTATATTAAAACAAAATGCCCTCCATAAACTAAGCTAGGGCAAAACATCGTTACGTAATTTTCACATCATTGTAACACAAAAAATAACTACCTTAGAATTTGATGATGTGTGGGGCACCTGGGTGGCTCAGCCGGTTAAGCAGCCAGATCTTGATTTAGGCTGGGGTCATGACCTTGGAGTTCATGAGATAAAGCCCCATGCAGGCTGCATGCTATCCTAGGTGCTGACAGCACAGAGCCTGCCTGGATCCTCTCTCTCTCTCTCTCTCTCTCTCTCTCTCTCTCTCTCCCTGTTTGTCTCTGCCCCTCCCCTGCTCTCTTTCTCTTTCTAAATAAATAAATAAACTTAAAAAAAGAATTTGATGATGTGTATCAAGTCTTTAAGTCTTTCAAACATACACATCCTTTGATAGTTATCCTGGTGAAAATATTAATTAAATGTAACCATAAATACTTATCCACAGCAATCTCAGAGTTGTTCGTAATACCTCGGGAGGTAATTTCAGCCCTGGATCTCAGCACTTTTCCACTTTCCATCACCGTGCCTCAACATGCTTGCCCTATCTACTTGGCTATTTATGCTCACATATTTAGTGTCTTTTCCTTGACTTTTTGTGAGGGCTTGACCTCATCAATAAGTGCACACTGGGACAACTCTGTGAAGAAGAGCTGTGTATAAGAAGTGACAGAGGTGATGTTGGAAAAGTTCCTGTGACTAAAATGTAAATCTGATGCTACTCTAATGCCTAAAACTTTTATTGACTTCTAATCAAGTATGGATCAAGATCCTTGCTTATCTAGACCCGCCTATCTATTTAACTCTGTGGAATACCACCTCTCTTGTTTTCTGAGCCCCAGCTCTATTGAACTATCAATTCTTTTTTTTTTAATGTTTAGTTATTTATTTTGAGAGAACATGAGAATGAGCATGAGTGGGGGAGGGGCAGAGAGACAGAGAAGGAGGGAGAGAGAGAATCCCACGCAGGTTCCACACTCTGTGGGGCTGGGTCTTAGAAGCCATGAGATCATGACCGGGGTTGAAATCAAGAGATGGTCGCTTAACCAACTGAACTGCCCATGCACCTCCAGCACCATCAATTTTTAAGATGTTCCCTCCACTCCAGGATAATTGCAAGTGCTGTCTTCTACCCCAGAAAACTTCCAACATCTGCACTACTTTGACAATGCTTACTTATTCTTCAGTTTTCAACCCAGGAGCAAATTCTTGGAGAAGCCTCTCTAAATGTGAATTGCAGATGACCAAATATTTCAGGTAAACAAATACTTTAGGTATTTTAATACAATATTGTCCCAGATATTGCATATGATGTCTTGTCTTCGAGACTGTGTCTCAGATTGGAATAGATCTTCCTTGGGGCGCCTGGGTAGCTCAGTCGGTTAAGCGTCCGACTTCAACTCAGGTCACGATCTCGCAGTCAGCGAGTTCGAGCCCCGCGTCAGGCTCTGTGCTGACGGCTCAGAGCCTGGAACCTGCTTTGGATTCTGTGTCTCCCTCTCTCTCTCTGCCCCTCCCCCATTCATGCTCTGTCTCTCTCTGTCTCAAAAATAAATAAACGTTAAAAAATTAAAAAAAAAAGAATAGATCTTCCTTGTAATTACTGGTGTTTAGCAATTTCACTTTGAATTTTTAGCCACTATCAGAGTATATAGTCATGTATTTACACAATTATTATCTCTTTCTCCCTACTACTTTGCAAGCTCCATAAGGAAAAGTCTATGTCTGCTTTGACCACCATACTATCCTATGTACTGGCACAATAAAGGAAGAATACAGAAGTTCAGTGAATATTCTAAGAACAAATGAAAAAATTAATATAATAAAAATACATATGTAAAGGTGAAATTGCAAGCTAATAGTGAAATATTTTTAATGGGATGAAAGAGTACATCTTGAATACCTTTAGTCATTATTAATAGTTTAGTTATTTTAGTTATTATTATTATATTAAACACTTGTTGAGTATTCTATTTCAGAAACTAATGAATTTGAATTGCAATAGGTACTTTGCAAACATCATTTCCTTTAATCATCATGACAACCCTCTATGATGTAGTACTTATTAACACAGCCTCATAACATTAGGACGCAAAGAATTAGAGAAGAAAAGCCATTTTTAACAGTCACAAAGCTAGCATGTTGCAATCTGGATTAGAACGTTTGAGTCCAACTCCAAAGCTGGTGTATTAATAAATGTGCTATATACGCATCGTACTCAGATATATTTTTGCAAGAAGTGGTGCTTAACTAGGTTTCCCTACATAGAGCAACAGAAACTTCATTTTTAATACATATATAAATACTATCCAACAAAAGTAGGAGTGTCTGTGTGTATGTGTGTGCGTGCACATATGGTTGCACAGAATTAAGTTTTGTTTTGTTGACTTAAGAATTTTACAGAAGTTGGGGTGGCTCAGTCGGTTAAGCGTCTGACTTCAGCTTAGGTCATGATCTCATGGTTTGTGGGTTGGAGCCCTGTGTCAGGCTCTGTGCTGACAGCTCAGAGCATAGAACCTGCTTTGGATTCTGTGTCTCCCTCTCTCTCTGCCCCTCCCTGCTCGTGCTCTGTCTCTCTATTATTCAAAATAAACAAACATGAAAAAAAATTAAATAAAAGAATTTTACGGAAGCTGTCCAGAGCACTTGTTAAGAATAACTGTAGTCATGGGCACTTGGGTGGCTCAGTCGGTTAAGCGTCAGACTCTGGCTCAGGTTATGATCTCGTGGTCTGTGAGTTTGAGCCTCACGTCAGGCTCTGTGCTGACAGAGCCTGGAGCCTGTTTCAGATTCTGTGTCTCCCTCTCTCTATGACCCTCCCCCATTCATGCTGTCTCCTCTGTCTCAAAAATGAATAAACGTTAAAAAATAATTTAAAAAAAAAGAATAACTGTAGTCAGGGGCACCTGGGTGGCTCAGTCAGTTGACCATCCGACTTTAGCTTAGGTCATGATCTTGTACTCTGTTGAGTTCCAGCCCTTTGTAGGGCCCTGTGTTGACAGCTCAGAGCCTGGAGCCTGCTTTGGATTGAATACGTACCTCTGTCTCTGCCCCTCCCCTGCTTGTACTCTGTCTTTCTCTCTCTCAAAAAATAAAATTAAAAAAACATTTAAAAACTTTAGAAAAAGAATAATTGTAGTCATAATCTCCAAAAACATTATATGCATACATACATGCATACATATATGTGGATACATATACATACACACACTGGAATATCTGCCCCAGGAAAGGATAACTTTGTAAACTTACTAAGTACCAACATAGTTATGACTCTTGATAACACATTAGGAAAAGCCATTTGCAACTAAATAGACTTTGGGTTTCACAGACTTCCTTTCTCTCTTAATTTAAGCACAGCCTATGATTTCCGATACAAATTTCCTAACACAAATTAATTTGTTACCAACAACTCAATATTATGTTAACTGTTTTTTTTTTCCTGCTACATATCTTGTGGGAAAAAGATTATTCCAGATTATTTATACATCGGCTATTAAAAGAAAGAGATATAACCATTTACCTAGTGAGGAAAAGCAGAGCTCACTACATATGCCATAAAGTTTGTTTCATGTTAATTAAAGCCACATGAAGCAACATGCATTTCCTAAGATGAATGGTTAGTAGTAGATTTGCACTCCCTAAGACATGAGATGTGGTTAAGGTTATGATCTGGAAATAAGGCAGTCCATGATAATGAAGCTCAAAGATCCCCTGTTGGGCTACACTGTATCTTGGAATTGATGTGGAATATTATTTGCCTAAGTGTACACATGGCATTTATTTAAAGCAATAATAAATAATAGATTCAGAGTTCATCTGTGGGAAAAATGCCAATTTTTTTCTATGAGTATTTAGTGCATCCTGATACTAAAAGGATTTAAACGTGTTATTTTATTAAGACTTGGTCTCTTGCCAAATGAGAGTAATTTTAGCTTAGTTTGAATAAATCTTACCACATAGTTATTTAATTATGAAGGAGATGTTAAAAAATATAAGAGATCACAAACTTCTCACTGAGTTGAGGGAACTAAGCTAGTTAAAACCATATCTCTAATAAAAAGAGAACGTCCTGAAGGGTTTCACAGAGAACAGCAATTCATACAGAGTTCTCTTTCTGTATTTGGGTGCCTTATGGTTTTCATTCAAGGTGACAGTACGTTCTGGATGCTGTATAAGATATGGAATTAAGAATGTCTAATAAATATGAATTTTGCAGTATTGAGGCTCATAATAAAATTATTATCATTTATGTGAGCATCTATACAAGAATGAATTCTTATAGTCACAGGATAGAAGCTTGATTCTCAGAGAGGTCAACTGCAGAAAGGCATTAATCTACCCTCTGGTCCCCTTTGCCATCCATGAAGAGATAGAGAAAACCTTTGGTTTGGAAATAGATCTGAGAAAAAAGAAGCATAGCTTGAGTATCTTTCGAACTTCCCTCAAAAATGATTAAAGATGAGAAAAATCTTAAAATTGGGGTAAAACAAAACAAAACAAACAACAAAAAAAGAATGTAAACATCTTACGCTAGTAGGCAATAGTTTGGTTGAAATTAGTTGCCTGGTGCCATTTATTTTGCAAGGGATCATCTCCATAGCAGGCTGGGACCTGCCCTTCTGGGGGAAAAGAATCTTAAGGCTGCCATCAGCTGTGAATTAGATTATAGAGGCATCAATCTTATTAAATACTAAGAGAAAATTCTGGTTAATACTAGAATTTCAACACACCAACATTCTCCACTTTTTCTGGGAAAGATTGTTAGATTCAGTATGGCTCAAAAGTTACCATCGAGCTAGGAAGCAGTAAAGTGGTTAAGAATTCGGCTTACACTGCAAAATGTTAGCACTGTAAAGTATGCCGGAAGTGACATCATTGCCCAGGTCTATAAACATTGGCGATTTTAGGCCCCTGCAGGTAAATAATTACTACACAATGAGCCAAATTATTTTTTTAGATACATAAGCACAAACACCCCTTAGCTGGGAATTTAATGAGTCAGTTCTGATCTTGGTAATGGTTCACGAATGATGTATTTTAGGAAAAATCTTAAGTTTGAAAGATGAGAGATAAATTTCTGCTCTGGAAGTTCATTAGGATTGCACCAGCTTGGGAATTAGAAAACATGGCATGGCTTATACCTTGTTTGTTTACAGAGCATTGCATATATTTGTGTATTTCACTTATCATCTGCTGTTTAAGGTACATGTGAAATATAAGGGGAAAATGTATGCATTGGTTACATTATTAGTTATGTTACTAATTAAATTAACTATACTAAACTACCAGTTGAAAGTCAGTGTGATGAGTAGATTCAGTGGGAGTTCATAGGAAAGAAATGTAATTCAAAGTAATGATGTCAGGAAATTTACCAAGAGAATGTACATTTATTTATTTATTTATTTAATTTATTTATTTTGAGAGAGAGGGAGAATGAGCTGGGGAGGGGCAGAGAGAGAGGGGACCAGAGGATCCAAAGCAGGCTCTGTGCTGAGAGCAGAGAGCCCAGTGCAGGGTTCAAACTTATAAAACGTGAAATCATGACCCAGGCCAAAGTTGGACACTTAACTGAGTGAGCCACCCAGGTGCTCCCAAGAGAAGGTACATTTAATTATGGATTGAAGAACAAAACCCAAAAACCTTTTAAGAAGATGTAACATGAATCAGCAAGGGAAAGAGTACAGGCAAAGTCAGAGAAAGGGAAATATAATGAAATGCATGCAGAAGAATATGGCTGAACCCAAACCCAATATTATCCATGTTATGGACTGAATGTTGTGGTTCCCCCCTCAAAATTCATATGTTGAAACCCTTCCCCTCAGTGTGATAGTATGGGGAGGTCAGGTCTTTGTAAATTAATTAGGATTAGCTGAAGTCATGAGGGCGGAACCTTCGGGAATGGGATTAGTGCCCCTGTAAGAATCCCAAGAGAGAGCCTGCTTCTCTCTGCTCTCTGCCATTAGAGGATACAAGGAGAAAACGGCCACCTGTAATGTGAAAGAAGGCTGTCACCACAACCCAACCGTGCTGGCGCCCTGCTCTTGGATTTCCAGCCTCCAGAACTGTGAGAAAAACATTTGTTTTTAAAGCCACCCAGTTTGTGGTATCCTTTCATAGCCTGAATGGACCAAGACAGTCCAAGAGTTCTTGATATCTGTGAATAGTATTTTGTTTAGGGTAACTTTTTGCATGTTATTTAGCTTCTCTTTGTAGATGTTAGCATTTTTTGCTTACTGATTATATTGGCAGAAAAGGTAGATTACAAATTTTTAAGAACAGAAGACATGTATTGTATAACAAAGATATACACATTTGTGCATGAACTCCTATTTTCTCTATTGATTCAAAAGCAAATCTTCATTAGTGATGACTAATGATGCGGGTGCATTGCATAAGTGACGTATCTGTTTATTCTTTTCTTTGATGTTGGTAATTTTGAATTTATATATTTATCATAGAGTGACTGTGCCTTTATATGTTATGAGGTGTTTCTTCTTTTGCCTTTCAGCTAAAGTGAAATATCTGTAACTATTTTCAGCATTACTTCTCTTATCTGTCACATCCCAAAATGTTTAGATTTATGTGGGCAGTTTTCTGCCCTTGTGTTCTGAATGTATTTTTTAAACTTACAAATGAATATCTATTGGAGCTTATAAAAGTAACAAACATGGTGTCATTATTATACAGTAAAAACTCAGAATATAGTTCACTGACTGCTTCCAATAATGCAATAGACTATACTTAGGGCAAAAGTTCTTCCTTAAAGGAAGAATCTTGTAGTCACATTAAAGTATCTTAAGTGTATGTGTGTGTTGTGTGTGTGTGTGTGTGGTGTGAATTCATATATTTTTTTATCAAAATAATTAAGGATAATATATTCTTTGAACATTTATTTACTTATTCATTTTACTTATGAAAGTACTTGATACATATTAGTTAGTACAATAGTCACCCCTTATCTGTGGGAGGTATGTTCCAAGACCCCCAAAAGGATGACCCTGGGTATTACTGAACCCTACATATACTCTATTGTTTCCTGTATATATATATATATATATATATATATATATATATATATATACACCTATGATAAAGTTTATACGTTAGGCACAGTCAGAGATTAACACCAATAACTAATAACAAAATAGAACAACTGTAACAATATACTATGATCAAAGTTATGTGAATGTGTTCTCTTTCTCTCTTTAAAAATATCTTCCTACACTATACTCACCATTCTTGTGATGGTGGGGATGAGAAGATGCCTATGTGATGTGAGGAAGTGAGGTAAATGACATAGGCATTGTGACATAGCGTTAGGGTGCTATGGACCTTCTGACAATTCGTCAGAAGCATTATCATGTGCTTCCAGACCCTGGTTGACCATGGAAAGCAAAACCATCCATAAGGGAGGGGGGACTACTATATTTGTTCCAGTGCATATTAGGCACTGTGGGAGGGTTAGAAATAAAAAGGTGAGTGAACAAAAGTTGCTATTCTGAAGGAGCTACATGCAATTATTTGGCAGTTGACCTGATTCCGAGTTGAAAAGTTCTTGCCTATGTCAGGATCCTATTCCCGCCTGGTTGAAATAAATTCAGAGCACATTTTTCATAATTGCAGCATAAGTGACAGCTTCCAACCTTCTTGAAAACAAAGCCAAACTCTTTATACTGGCAAGCAAAAGAGTGATGATGTGGCAGGTAGGGGAATCGCAGAGGGCCCGAGAAAGATTTATATTGCTTTTTACTAAATTTGGATAAAAGTTCAATAGGAATTAAACTCTTTTCCTCTAAGCACACTGTGGGGAATTATGAAAGACAAGGCTAAGCTATGCTGAACGTGGCAGCTTATTTATTGTTTTATAGATTTCTATTCGGAGAAGGACACAACCAGTAATGCACTTGCCGCTGTTTCTCATCTATTTTGTCTTATTTCTGCTTGTGCAGATCCCACTGCATGTATCCTATCGAATTTGAGTTTTATGGTCCTTCAGATTTAGTGGGAATTTGAAAAACAAATTAAGTTGTACTTTTCAGTTCCAAACCAACACAGAGGGAACGTATTAGGAGTTTGATACAAATGACCTACCCTATTTGGAAAATTATCTTTTATTATAGGTCAATGGTGTTCAACCAAGGGTGATTCTACCTCCCAAGGGCCGTTTGGCATTGTCTGGAGACATTTTGCTCGTCACAACTGGAGGATGTTGCTGGCATCTAGTGGGTAGAAGCCTGGGATGCTATTAAACATCCTCCAGGGCACAGGCTAGTTGTTTCCCAACAAAGCATTATCCACCCCACTGTCAATAGTGACAAATGAAGAAACTGACATAGATAAGGCCTCCAATAGGCAAACAAGTGCATCACCTCTTCTGTTGAGTCAGTTTGAAAATGGACAGCTTCCCCCCGCCCCTTTCTTTCACTTTTTATTAATTCTTCCTCTTTAGTTGTGGGCTGTTTACACAGACTACTTGCAAATCTAGAATAAATGTAGAGTAAGAGGAGACACTGACTTATGCTGATAAAAGGTACAATATTAACAGCAATACTTCTAAAGTCAGATGGCTGAGGTTGAGATCCAGATCTCGCTGGATGTTGTGACCATGATAATAGTACATTCCTGTATCTCAGTTCTCCTTTCTTTTAAAATGTCTGCTATAAAATGCATCCCATTGGGTTTTGTAAAAATTAATTGAAACAGGACCATGATGGAATAACTTGTAGCAGACCACCCTCATCAAGAACAACTAGAAAAACTGAATAAAAATGTACTTTTTGAACGCATTGGAAAGCTGCCAAATGAGTCCGAGGTTGAAGGGCCAAGATCTCTGAGAGAAAGAAGTTTATTAAAGAATTCTCGATGCTGATTTTCTCTCCTGGATAGTCAGTGAATTAATTACAGAATAGCAGAAGATTCAGAATCCAGGCAAAAAACTGGCAGACCTTTTGATAATGTCACAAGACGAGGAAGGTAGAAATTGGAATCTGGGGCTTTCAAGGCAGGGAGGACTTGAAGGAAGTGAAGCAGAAGACGGAGGGCAGGCACTCTAAGCTTTGCCCATGGAGGCATCTGCCATTTATAAGATGTAGCGTGATCCTGCAGAAAGGAGCTGAAAGCCTAAATAGAAGTTTTAATAGCCTTGTGCTCCTACAGAGAGAACAAGTGGAGCTCAGGACCTGACCCGGAGGAGGGATTAGAGTAGGTTAAATACTCCTTAAAGGCTCTACCCTACCGACAAGGTGAGCAAGAGTTGAACCGAACCTCATAAGGTCAGTGGCTGCAGCTCAAAGCAGAATTTTGGAGCCTGTGCTAGATGTGGGGAGCATGCATGTAGGGGAGCAGTAGCAACACAGAGAAGCCTTTCAAAGACCTAGTGAATGAGGGGGTACCTGCACAGGATTAAAGACAACTGCACAGCCCAGCACTGACGTCAGAGCCCCATGGGGTGAGGGGGAAGGGTACCTATAAAAGTAGGAGAGTCAACTGTAGTCCAGAGGTACTGGAGCCAAAGCAAAGTGAGAAGGGTACCATGCAGATCAGAGTATCAGCATCTGAGGAGTGTGAGAAGCTTCTTCACTGGGAGGTAGTGGTGGACACAGACATGTGTTGAAAACAACGGTGGAGGGCTGATCAGTTAAGTAAACTGAAGGCGATGTCAGCCAGGTTTCTTACTGTCAGAGAAAGGAATTATAAAAATGGGAAGGGGGGCGGCCCCTGGGTGGCTCAGTCGGTTGAATGACTGATGATTTTGGCTCAGGTCACGATCTCATGGTTCATGACAAATAAATAAACTTAAAAAAGTGGGAAAATCTGAAAGACTCCTGTGGTGTTAAATTATAATTGGAAGTATTAAATTGTAATTGGTGTGAACTCATAGTTCATATCAATGTGTGTGTGTGTGTGTGTGTGTGTGTGTGTGAGGGTGTGTGTTTCTGAGTAATATGCATGTGGGTATGTGTGTGTATGTATAGATGTATATATTTAAAAGGGTATGAGAAAATATCCATTATATCTACATATATATTATACATTTTATATTCATACATATATAGTATATATAATGTACATGTTTTTAGACACATATATTTATATGTGTATAAATGTGTGAGAAAATATGTATATATACATATGTGGGCATATCTATATCTATATTTTCTATCTCTGTCCTAATGAATCAAACAAACAAGAGCCACCAGAGGGAAGGGAAACAACACTGTACCTCAATGAAGCAACAATAAATCTGATAGATTCTCTACAGAAACAATGCAACACAAAGGACAATTAAATGATATATTTAAAATGCTAAAAATTTAGAATCACAAAGTATGTAAATAACGCTACCTTTTTCAAAAGAAATCATGGCCCAGAGTTTTTCTCTTGATCTGGCAACAAATATCCTTCACTCATTAAAGTTCACTTTGAGTCAATATTATATTTGACACTTAGTACTTCATGCTACATGGAATCAGAAAAAATATAACTTTTAATGATACTATTTGCAGTAGCATTAAAATTCAAACACCAGAATTAGTAAAATGTGTGTACATTGTATCTTAATGTATACGAAACTGTTACACAGAAATCTACATTAGTTATTTTCAGTAATTTCCTCCTTTCAGGGGGAAATAGTTGTAAACAAACTGTGGTATAAATCATGTCCACAGACTGTAAGATGCAATATTGTAAAGATGTTAATACCCCCTGTTTCTTTGTAGATTCACTGAAAACCCTTCAAAGTCCTAGCACTGTTAATTCATCATTACTGACAAGCTGATTCTAAAATTTTAACATAAAGGGCCAAGAACTGAAAATATCATCTTGAAAATGAACAAAACTAAAAGGTTTGCATGAGCAGGTATTGACACTTATTTATAAAACAACAACAGTGACAGTGATTTTGGCACAGGAATAGACAAATCAATAGAATAATGTCCAGAAACAGAACACACATAAGCAATCACTTGATTTGTGACTAATACAAAACTGTAGGATATAGAAAGAATGACCTTTGAAATACTTCCCTATAAATATCAATCTATATTTTTCCAAATTCATATATAAATAAATCATGGAGTATGTAAAAGCTTTACACCATCTACAGAAAACAATTCCTGTTGTATATGTAAACATAAAGGGTAAAAGAAAAAAGCTTTTATAAGATAATGGAATATCTCCATGATCTTAGACTAGGTAAAGATGTGTTTATCAGGACATAGTGCAGAGCCATGATACCAAAATATGAAAAATCTACCTATATTTAAGAATTCTTATTTATTAAAATATAACATTTAAAGAGTAGAAAGCCATAGAGTATATTATGTACATATACGTATTATTAATAACTTGAACACACACACTTCAAAAAAAGGATAAACGTTCTCAACCCCTGATATAAAAAGATAAATAGTACCAAGGTTGATGTCCCACCAGTGGTGAAAGTGTAAATTGGTACAACCACTTCAGAAATCTCTTAACAGTATCTACTAAAATTGAATATATATGAATGCTCCTAGCAACATTATTACTTGAAGTCAAAATTTTAGAAACATCCAAATATCCATCGCTAGGAGACTGGATAAGTAACCTCTGTAATATTATCCAGTGAAATACTAGAAGAAATAAGAATTTAAAATTATGCCTACACACAAAAATGTGGGTGAATTTCTTAAGTTCAATGTTGAATGAAAAATTATTTCAGTCACACCATCATACATAACATAATTCTACCCATGGTGATAGAAATCAGAAGTATAGTTGCTATATAGCAGAGGAGTTAATGAGTGAAAGAGAATATTAAGTTGCTTTAGGAGTGCTACTTATGCTCTGCTTCTTAATATCGATGGTTGTTACAGAGCATGTATATTTTGTGGGAAGTCATGATCTCTCCACTTTTGACATGCATTTTTTGTATATATGCTGTACTTCAATAACATTTATTTAAAATTAAATGGAATAATTCACTTAATATTTTTAAACCCATAAATAATGCAAGAGTATAGATATCGGGACATACTAAGTGCTCAAGAAGTGGCCATTGTTATTATTATTAGAGTTCTTTAATTGATATAAGGCAAAACACATGTGGATACATTTCTAGATAAAAGAACAGGTTTTCATAATTCTAAGATTTGAGTGCAGACGTTTTTATTTTATTTTTCTTGGTAAGTCAAAGGTTTTGGGCTTTGCTATTTCAATCCCAATATATAATTTTCTCTCTTGCAAATCTGCGTTTTATTGGATCATTTAGGGCCAATTGTTTACGGTCTGTTTCCATATTAACTGGGACTTTAATCTGAACTATATAATCAGAGAGGAGTAGCTGATTAAATAAGAGAACTCACTGTGTTGTGATGAATCAAATTTGCAAAACTCCTTTAGATTTTCAAATGAAAGGTTTTATAACAGTTGACTGCTAATGTTAGGGAGACATTTTCTGCAGAGAAATATCAAAATTACATGACCTCTTCAATTTTTAACATGAGAATGCTCTATAAAATCTCAATTATCTCAAAAACTGTGGAAAGTTTGAACAAAGAGTCGCCTCAAGTGAAAAATAAAAGTTAATTTAAGTAATCCTTTAATTTGTCTATTTGGATAAGATGGAGTCTCTCTCTGTATATGCTTGGAATTCTAACAGATGAGGATGAGAGTGTATATTTCTAATTTGTGAGGAAATCATTTACCAATGCACTTTAGTAAGTTACCTTCCAATAAGGCAGCTGGGACATGTTCCCAAACCAAACTTCCAGTAGATTTGTTTCTAACCCAATGAAACCCTAAACTCTAACAAGACCAAAAAGTTCATTTTGCATGCTTGTTAATCAATCTATTTCAATAACATTTAGAGGAGACCAATCTCTGGAAGGCTAAAACAGATAATGATTGAATCCTCTAAATGTTCATGTAGGACGGCTGCATTGCCTCCATTCTATATGACCTTCCCTTTCATTTATTTTACTTTTAATTTTTTAAAGTTTATTTATATTGAGAGAGAGAGTGTGTGTGTAGGAGGGAGGGAGGGAGAGACAGAGAGATACAACACACCAAGCAGGCTCCTCGAGGCTCCAACTCCCAAACCGCGAGATCATGACCTGACCCGAAATCAAGAGGTGGAGGCTTAAACGGACTGAGCCACCCAGGTGTCCCTAATTGCCCTTTTTAAAAATGAAGTGTTTTGGGTTTTGTTTTTTTTTTGCAATATAAAATGTATACACACTTTAAAGATACTTTGAAAAACAGTTAATGATAAAAATGAAAAATTTCACATTTCATTATAGAATGCAAGCACTGTTAATAGTTTCATGTAATTTATTTTAGTTGAGTCTGGATATACTTGTAAAATTGAGATTATATGTCATATATAACTTTAAAACTTTAAAACTTTAAAACTTGGGTGGCTCAGTTGGTTAAGTGTCCGACTTCGGCTCAGGTCATGATTTCACGGTCGGTGGGGTTAAGCCCTCTGTCTCCGTACAGCCAGGAGCCTGGAGCCTGCTTCAGATTCTGTGTCTCCGTCTCTCTCTGCCCCTCCCCTGCTCATGCTCTCTCTTTCTATCTCAAAAATAAACATTAAAATAAATTTTTAAAAACACCTTTGTTTCATTATATATATTAGTGTTTTAATGATATTATAATTTTCCCTAAATTTTTAATGAATAATATTCCCTTATTAGTGCATTAAATGCTATTGTGTATGAAACCTTTTTTGGTATTGCAATGATGTCTTTATTAAAGATTATCAGAAATAAAATCCTCGGGTCAAAGTGTATTAAATTTTTTAGTATTTTATTTTTGATTAATCCCTGTAGAGTATCATTTATTTAGTAAACATGGAAATAATGTTAGAATGCTGACTTTAATATTTCTATATTTAACAAAATATTCAGATATTGCACACAAAGTGTTACTACTGAATCTTTCTACATATTCTGTGTGGAGCCATTTGTTCAGAAGGACATAATTTAAGAAACTTATTTTTCTTAAACCCTTTTACATGATTCCACTTGCTTTTGGAGTCAAGAACAATAATATTTTATAGTTACCTTTAAGATCCTTATCTGTTTTGATAAAGTAAGTAGGTAGCTGGATAGATAGATAGATAGATAGACAGACCTGAAGGGCAGATGAGTGGAATTTCAGCCATTAAACATTTAGTTAAGTAGACCCATGGAAACCCTGTCTGAGCATACTAGACAGAAAGGTTTTGTAATGACAAAGAGTTTTGTGGCTCAGCATTTGCAGATAAACCATAAATAATTAAGATTACTGCTCTTCAAATGAATATTAACATTTTTGATTGATAATTAGGGACCAGTTTATGACATTTGTATATGAAGCTAAAGTACGTGAAATCTTGTATTGGTATAGTAAGAGTTAAAGGGGGAGGAGGCACAGGAGAATTTTAAACAGGTAATTAATTTGGTCAAATATGCATTTAAAGAAACCACACGAACAGCAGTGCGGCTTACGCACGGGATTTAGTAGAGAGCGAGGGAGTGAGAGTAGAGTAAGCCAGGGGCCATCATCGTGGAATTTCTGTTCATTTCTTGGCAGCATATAGTAATTTTAAACAAAACATTCTAGAGGGAACACAGAGACACTTAAATGAGCTGGGATACGTGAAACAGCCAGAGTCACTGTTGGAGGAACACTAATGTCAGGGAAGCTGACTTTTCACAATAACATTTGAGGCATTTGTCAAATAAGTGTCTTGGGTTGGATTCAAGAAGAATTTGTCTTATTTAAAGTCTGTTATGCACATGCAATGTTTAGTTTCATCCAAAATCTTGGGTGGGGTTTGACTGTTGGACAGACGGTATTATTCTTCAGGCAGTGTTGGTGTTCCTTGCTGGCTCTGGGGGCAAGTCGGGAACCATGCCATACTGATTGGTATGTTTCCATTCGTAATAATGGCTGGGTACATCTGTTGCTACAATGTGCCTGGATAGAAAAAGGATTCAGCATTTTGTACCATGCCCCATCAGAGCTTTAGGAGGCAGAGTCAGTGAAATAATTATCAATTATCCAAACAAATCATCCTTTTTTTTTAACCTTTGCAGAGTTCGTCATTAGCAAGAAAGGAATGCAATCTTGCTGGATATTTATTTATAATCACAGTGGTTCAGTTAAAAACCGAAGAATCTCATAACACAATTGTGCCCTTATCTATAAATCTGAACTTGGTTTTAATAAAATCGTGCACACACACACACACACACACACCAAGGTTTTCATTCTTCATTATAATTAATGTTAAATAAAGCATTATAAAATAGCACCATCCCTTTTCAATCGCTTGCATTGACTGTAATATTTACCATGAGTAGACTTAATACAAGGTAAGATTTAGCACTTGAGCATGCATACACGCTACCTTTGCTTGAAATAATCATAATATCCTTCTAAGCAAGGTTTTGCACCTCAAAAAAAAAACAAAATAAAACCTACTGCAGACTAATGTGTTTTTTTTACTTATTTACTTTTTTTAGTGCAACAAAGAGCGTTTCCTATAATAAAGAGCAGAATGTTCTCATAACATGGATATATATGTATCTGTCTATGTAGCATACATATTAAGGCATCAATGAACAAGCCAACAATCCAGAAATTCTTTCTATTTGTAGGGTTAAATCACTTATGAAGGGTCTATTTAGGTGGAAGACATTAGAAGCATCTCTAATGATAAAACCTTTTTATAAAGGAAGCAAACACCAATTACTTTTTGATCAACACTCACTAGATATATATATTAGTTTTTAAATAGCTTGCTAAATTTTCAATCTAAAAATGCTTTGAAACTCTGGATAAAAATTACCTGTTTCTTGTCATTGAGAATTCCACTATAAATTAAGAAATTGACATGCCTGATTTTTTATCATGTGTCTGCCATCATAGAGTGTGATCTTTGAGGGGAATATTCATAAAGTCACATTTTTGAGTCTGGAGTTCTGAGAATCAGACTCTTGTGTTTTCATTCATAACACTTCTGACACCAAATATGTGGTTTCCCGCCCCCCTACAGCAAAAGATTCTCCAAGTGTCCTGATACTGAATGGGTGACTTACAATTCAATTTTGACATCACTTGGGAGTTAGCACAGATCCCCACAGTTTAAGGAGGAGTCTTAGTGTTTAAACTCAATTCTCACAGAACTGCGATCTACATCAGACACCAATTCTAAGTCCTAGCCTCCCACACTTCTGAAGACCACATATAAATTAGAGGTTCCCAAGACCTTCCTTTGGGGTTCAATAATTTGCTACAACTACTCACAGAACTCTGAGAATTACTTTATTTACTGTTATTGGTTTGTTATAAAGGATAAAAATAAACAGCTTTAGAAGGAGCTATACGGGGCAAACAACAAAAATAGTCCTGGGCACAGGGACTTCTTTCTCTATGGATTTGGGGTGCACCCTCCTCCCAATATGGGGATACATCCATCAACCCAGAAGCTGTTCAAATCCCAGCATTCAGGGGTTTTTATTGGGGTTTCATTATGTAGACAAGATTGACTAAATCATTAGTCATTGGTGATTGAACTCAATCTCTGGGCACTCTACTCTCCCTGGAGGTCAGGGGATAGGACTTAATGTTCCAACCCTCCAATCATGCCTTAGTATTTCTGGTAACCACCCCCCTCCTGAAGTTACCTATTGTACCCCAGCCATCAGCCATCTCATTAGTATACAAAACACTCATCACTCTGGAGACTGCAAGTGCTTTGGTAGCTGTTTGTGAGGAACCTGAAACAAAGACCAAATACACATTTCTAATTGTATCACCTAGACTTTAACCTTAGTGAATTCAACAGACTTAATATGGTCAGGCTCTCTGGAATGTAAGTCCTCTGACCTTCTGCTTCCATGCCTGCATTCTTTTTCAAACCACTTCCCTTATAAATAAGGGAAAAGACACTAAGCCACGAAAAAGGAGATGTAGATTGTAGTCCTTTTGCTGTCAACTAACTGAATGATATTGGACAACTCCCATTCACCAATGAGGTTCAACATCTTCACATGGAACACATGTATAGACAACTGCATACTCTTCAAGATCCCTCAAATCTAAGATTCTATGATATTATGCTCTGTTGGATGAGACAGCTCCCAAGAGTGTACAAAGTCCAAATAAGGTAGCAGTACTTAAAATAAAATTTGAGTCTCTAATGTTCATTACTGAAATAATATATGTTGTTTACTCTGTTCTATGATCACAATAAACTACTAAAAATAACAGGTAAGTTTAATTTAAAAATAAATGGTAATTTTTCTTCTGTTCTCTTGAATTTACTGCTGGTGTATTCAAGACCATATCAAAATCTGGGTATAAAGCAACCTTGATGTATGAAAAGTAAGAGGCAGTTAGTACCCAAAACTATAGGACTGATGGAGTCAGATGGCTGCAAATAGAAGCTGACTAAACTGCACTGTATAAACACGATGTAGGGAAAGGGATATAAGTCACAATGTTCAAAGATCATAAGAAGTGTCAGCCTAATTCCACATAAGATCAACATAAAAAGTAGTGGAGTCTTGTCAGGTGAGTTGAATACAGACGAAGAAAAATGGAGTAGGCCATAATTAGAAGTCCAGGCTGGCAGGGGGTCTTTATTCAGGGGATCTTAGTGGGGATTAGCCCACTCACAAAGTGCCCCAGGAGAAGTAATCATATGGACAAAAATTTGTGTCCTGCTGTATGATACTATAATGGTGGATAAATGTCATTACACATTTATCAAAACCCATAAAATTTACAACACCAAGGGTGAACCCTAATATAAACTACAGACTTTGGGTGACAGTTGATGAGGGAGCATAAGGCAAGCCCCCAACCCCCTCGGGTGGGATAGGTGTGATATTCTTCAGGCACTCCTGGCTGCCCAAGAACAAAGGGAAGGGAAAAACAAATGGCTAAGTGATAGAAATCACAGTCATTCAGGATGGGAGTCTCTACCAGTTTGTAACTTTTTTAATGATTTACAAGAAAAAAGGCAATCTTCAGAAACCTATAGACTTACTTTCCTAGAGTCCTAACATCACTGTCCCCCTCCATAGTGATGTGGGGAACAAAGGCAAAGAAATGTAAATAAAACTAAATTCCTTTATAACCTGTAGCCCATTGACAAATATTTGAGGCAGGCTGAGTATAACATTTCTCCAGGAACTGCTTCTGTCCTAATGTTAATGCTTTGCTAGAGGGAAAAACAACCTTAGCTTGACAATAGACAGGCCTCCAGAATCTCTGGAGTCAGTCCTCTTTAGCATATGAAAATCCTTTTGGAAAACTTACCTCCCCCAACTCCATAGTATATAATAGGTCACTCCTCACAACCCCAGTGCAGCTCTTTCTGCCTGAGGGTCCTGTCCCTGTGCTTTAATAAAATCACCTTTTTGCACCAAAGACTTCTCAAGGATTCTTTCAGGACCATCAGCTATTGACCCCCACCACCACTCCAAAAATGCATCAATATTGATGTGACAATGTAGGTTCATTGGTTATAGCAAACATACCATTCTGGTGCAGGATTTTGGTAATGGGGAAGGGAGTGTGGATGTAGGCAAAGAGGCTGTTTGGGAAATCTATGTATCTTCTGCTTAATATTGCCATCAACTAAAAACTGCTCTTAAAAATGTCTACTTTTTTTTTTAAATTTTTTTTTCAACTTTTTTTTTATTTGTTTTTGGGACAGAGAGAGACAGAGCATGAACGGGGGAGGGGCAGAGAGAGAGGGAGACACAGAATCGGAAACAGGCTCCAGGCTCCGAGCCATCAGCCCAGAGCCTGACGCGGGGCTCGAAATCACGGACCGTGAGATCGTGACCTGGCTGAAGTCGGACGCTTAACCGACTGCGCCACCCAGGCTCCCCAAAAATGTCTACTTTTAAAAAATCCCACACTGCCCTTTATAGTCAAACAATTCAGGAAAATTTGGGGGGAAACTTTGGCATGCAGAAATTAATCCTGGATTCCAAATGTAATTGTAACAAAGGATGTTTGTAAAATGACAAAAGATCATGGTTATGAGCATGGACTTTTGAGCTAAATTCCATAACTGTGAATCTGGTCATGATTTCTTGCTTGATTTGAGATTAAATTGAGAATGTGAGTGGATCTTCAGATATAAGGCACATACCCAGTGGGAAAAGTCCAGTGGTCTCTGTTATTAGAAGGGAAGAAGACACAGTCAAGTGTAAAAGAGAAAAGACCACTAACCATTCACTCTTAGGAAAAGAACTGAAGGGCATAAGATAACTATTGGCTGACAACCTTAGTGCAGAGCAAATGAAGCCCCAATTTCTTAATATGAAAAACAATCAGTAAAATATTTTATAAAATATGCCAGGATATTAGTATAGTAATAACTGGAAAACCATACACTTTTTTTGTTTCCTTTGTTTGTTTATTCCAGTGGGGGGTACTTAGTGACTTTTTAAAGTGCAGCTAGAAAATACAGAACATTCGTACTTAAGTGAAAATATTGTGTTTTCCTTTTTATGTTGCAAATTAGAGCATGCATTTATGCCTCTAATATTATTGCTAAGTTATAAAAATTAATACTAAGTTCCTCAAAGGTTATTACTAGGATTAGAGACTGCACTTAGGTCTTTAAAAAAATGTAAAAAGTTTTAAAGTTTGAATCTTTCGAGGTTACATATGTACAACCATGAAGGTACGTCTAAGTAATTCTTTAACTTTTAATAAGTCTGGCAAGAGATAAATAACTGGTTTGAGGTTTATACTTACAAAGCAAATGGAATCAATTCACTAATGGACTAATATAAAGATATATTTTTAACATATACTATACTGTCATTCAAATGAACTTCTTTTAAGTGTTTGCATTTTTATCTCCTTCATGGGGAAGGAATCCTTGGCTTCTATTACAAGAAGAGCAGAAGAAATGCATTATAATGATTTTTATATGGACACACACTGCTTTCAGATGCCTGGGTAGGACTCTAACTCAGCTATGCCACTCCTGGATAAGGATTTAAAAGCATCATCAGTCAATAGAGATTAAGGTTAAAGCCAAAACAAAAAGGACTGTAACACCAGGGTTTTCTTGTAAAACATTTAGGCTGACTGCTCTCCTTAGCCCATACTTGGTGAGTCTCCCTAGACTTAACCAGTTTTGGTTAATTACCTTATATCATTATATTTGTGTACATAAATGTTATTTTCTGACAGTTTCTTCAGAAGATTTCATAACAATTTAATATGCATATCATTTTAAAAGGGAAATACTCAGGGCACCTGGGTGGGTCAGTCCATTAAGCATCCAACTTTGGCTCAGGTCATGATCTTGTGGTTCGTGGGTTCAAGCCCCGTGTCAGGCTTCATGTTGACAGCTCAGAACCTGGAGCCTGCTTCAGATTCTGTGTCTCCCTTTCTCTCTGCCCCTCCCCCACTTCTGTGCCCTCTCTCTCTCCCTCAAAAATAAATAAACATTAAAAACTTAAAAAAATAAAAGGTAAATACTCAAAATATATCAAGAAATATTCTGATTCCCTATTAAAAGAAGAAAACAGACTTTTTAAATGTTTATTTTTTTATTTATTTCCACATTTCTAGATAGCATGTTCATCAGATGCTGATTTATTTTAATGATAATGAAGTTTCCATACCCTCAGTTGGATGAGCTCCTTGCAAAACCTATCTTTTGTTATTCTAAGTAATATTCCCTTTGTACCTCTTTCTTAAATTCATAATTTTTATTTTTTCTTTCCTTCCTTTTTAAATGTTTATTTATTTTTGAGAGACATAGAGACATAGAGTGCGAGTAGGGGAGGGGCAGAGAGAGAGGGAGACACAGAATCTGAAGCAGGCTCCAGGCTGAGCTGTCAGCACAGAGCCCAACTCGGGGCTCAAACCCAGGAACTATGATCATGACCTGAGCTGAAGTTGGATGCTCAAGTGACTGAGCCACCCAGGAACCCCTGGTTTTTTTCTTAAACAGAGGCTCTCAAATAATATAAGCTCACAGCCTTATTAAAAACTGGATCTATTCTTGAGCAGTATGTTACGATGTCTTGATTTTTCAGTTTTAGACATGAAATTTTCACCTCTGCCTAGTCTCTTTCTCAGCTAAGTTTGCTTGGTTGATTGTTTTGGCCCTTTTCTTTCATGTTACAGTCTTTTTTCTCAGATGTCTATGAACATGTGGCCACTTGTTTATGTTGAAGAGTGAACCACTAAAAAGGCTGAGGGCTTGGACAAGGCTTGGACACAGAGGACATCACTTAAAATTGATTCGTTTGGAGTGTTCCATTAGAGAACGTTACCTGCATATATTTATTAGGTGGGCCTTAATTTTCAGATAGGAGAAAGGAAATTGATCACACCCTGAGATGTAGAAAATCATCCTTAGATGAATGGAACTCCCAAGATGGAAGGAAGGAAGGGATATCCCAGGATAATGGCTGTGCAGCAGACCTGGGGAGTAACATCTCCAGAATGAAATAGTTCATGAGATCCCAGGAAAGATGTCTACAATAAGATCAAATTGATATGTATGATATATCTGGAAGGCTGGAAAGCGATTTGTATAATTGGTGGGAAGGTTCAGGGATGAGTCATAAGGAAATTAAAATATAAAACAAAATAAAACCCCAAAAAACTATTGTTTAACCAAGCAAGCAAACCAAAATGATAATATAGTTAAGTGTAAGAAGTGTAGAAAGAATAAATATGCACTTGAAAGTGAAATAATTTTAGAGCACTGTATGACTCACCTATAAATAGCATTTGTTTAGCCATATTAATATGTAATAGATCAACTTATAAGATATCAGAAAGCTTATTGTATATAAGTTTGGCTTAAACTCACCTTTCATGAATAATTGAAATAAAAGCTTATGTAGTTCCCTATTAGGGTTATCAGAAACTACTAACCGCCCTATCTCGCTTCTGTAACTTCGCCTGCTTGCTAAATAGATAACTTAGGTTGCAAAATGCTCCCCCACCCCTTCTACCAAGATCTGGCCTAGGCAAGACCAACATGTAAAAAGTCACAAATTCACTGCCCCATGGTATCCTAGGTGTCTAACCAATGTATGATTGGTCATTTTAAAACCTCGTAGGACAAAGAACTTTAAATTGATAGGTTCCCGCCAAGACTAACGTCTGTGTGTCACAATATGATTGGTTACCATGAAATGCTGTAAATTGTAATTGGTTAACTACATAATGATGTACTCTGACTTGCTAAAATCCATATAAGCTCACTGCTACCTTTGTTCAGGGCCATTCTCTGCACTTTCCCCATAAGATCAGGAGATCAGGTTTGGCCCGGCCATGAATAAAATCTTGCCTTGCTTCTATTCTCCATCTGGTGTGTGTGTTTTTTTTTTTCAACAGCACCCTGTTTCAAATATATGTAGTGAATACCAATCTAACCAAAATTGTAACTACATTGGGATAGAGGTCATTGGGTCTGTGTGTGTGTGTGTGTGTGTGTGTGTTCAGTGAGGGACAGAAGAGGAAATTTTTATACTCTATGTAGGAACTGACTAGGTAATTTCTAAAACAAGAAAAAAGAGCAGTATAAATATACTACTTAGAGATGCATAGGCAAATACCAAAACAAACAAACAAACAATTAAAAGCACTGTAAGTAGTTACTTTAGGGTTGTGAGAAACGGAGATGTGTATAGGAGACAATTCTTTTTTCCTAATAAGCCTTGTACTGCTGTAAACTGTACAAGTATAACAAAATTACCTCCCATTAAAATCCTCGGAGAGATAAGATAAGACACTACATCTGTAAACAAGTGCAATGTGCTAAGAGAAACATGCAGGACAGGAAAAAGAACTAAAGATTGAAAATATGGTACCGCGAATGAAAAGCTCAATAAGATGATGCAAAGATATAGCTGAGGAAGCTGCTCAGAAAGTACAGCCAAATGAAAGAAACAGATATGGAAAACAAAGGAGAGGAAATAAGAAAAAGTGTAGAAATCATTCGGAAGGACAGTATCTGTAATAGCAGACCTTTCTAAAGCAATCTCTAAACGCTGGACACTATTCTAACCGTTTTGCAAAAACAAAAACAAAAACAAAAAAACATTCGTTCAAATATGAAACGATTCTATGAGGAGATACTATTATTACAATCTACATGTGGCAGGTGAAAAATTCTAAGTACAGAGAGGTTAAGCTGGTTGGCCCTAGCCATACAGCTAGTATGAACAGAACTTGAATCTGCAATCAGGCACTGACTGTGACTCTAGATACTGTGGTATCGACCCCTCACTATAATGAAATAGAAGAGATTATCACAGAAATACTTTAAGAACATTCTGTATAATTGAAAAGTATGAATTTACATATTGACAATGTACATTAAGTGCCCCCAAACAATGGAAGAAAATAGACCATCCTAAAACTTTTTATCTAGAAATTTCCTGGCAGCAAAGATCTAAATATTTTCAGAAAAAAAAAAGTAGACATACACCCAGTGGTTAAATTTCAGAATGATTTTGCACTTGTTAACAACAAGATGGGAATTTAGAAAAAAATGGAACAAAATCTTTTTAAATGTGAGGAAAATTTATTTCCAAACTAGAATTTTATACTTTAGCAAAACTGTGCAATATGAGGGCTAAATAAATATATTTTCACACATGTAAAATCTCAACATTTTATCTCCTTAGGGAAACATTCTTAACCTTTCCCAGAGTGAGCTAGATGTTCCCATACATTTTCTTGGATTTCAGGAAGTATCTCTTTGAAATTTCTAACAAAATCCTATTGAACAGGTTCGTTCTTCTCTCCTTCCTTCCTTCCTTCCTTCCTTCCTTCCTTCCTTCCTTCCTTCTTTCCTTCCTTCCTTCCTTCCTTCCTTCCTTCCTTCTAGATCTTCTTTCCTTCCTTCCTTCCTTCCTTCCTTCCTTCCTTCCTTCCTTCCTTCCTTCCTTCTTTCCTTCCTTCCTTCCCTCCCTCCCTTCTTTAATATATTTGAGAATCTGCTCACTGATAGGTATCCTTGGTGAACAAAATAGAGCCTGCATTAATACAGAGCCTTTCTTCAAACCACATTTGTCATGAGGATCTACTCACCTTTTCCTTAAAGTACAGAAGAACCACCTTAAGCACAAGTCATATCTGACCCTTTATTTCAGTTCATGCTAAAAGAGAATTGTCCATTGTTTAAGACTCACCTCTCTGAGTCCCCAAAGTTTATTGCAATAGGATGGCTTCTAATATATGCTGTTTCTATGCCTGCCATTTCTTCTATGGTAAGTATACTAGGTAGAATAGTGTCCTCCAAAAATTCATGCCCAACCTGAACTTCAGAATGTGAGCTTATTTGGAAATAGGGTCTCTGAAGGCATACTTAGTTAAGACAAGGTCATACTGGATTAGGGTGGACCTAAATTTAGTATGACAAGTGTTCTCATAAGAAGAGAGACATTTGTACACAGAGCCACAGACTAAGAGAAAAAGATGGAGGCAGAGACTGGAGTGATTCAGCCACCAGAGGTGGGAAGAGATTAGGACAAATCCTCCACTAGAGGCTTCTGAAGGAGTTTGGCCCTGTTAACACCTTGATTTTGGACTTCTAGTCTCTAGAACTGTGGGACAATAAATTTCTGTTGTTTTGTGCACTGCCTCCCCCAACCCACTAAAAACAAACAAACAACAAAAACAAAATAGAGCCTGTAAGGGAGAAGAAGATGAAATAGTAAACAAATATATATACATAACGCTTATAAAAATTATGAGGAGAAAAAGTAGGGTATAGTCTGCACAGACCAAATTTTATTTTTCTCCAAAGTTATTCATTTTTGCATCCCCAGGGCCTAGTACAGTGTTTTCCATTGAGTAACCACTCAATACATTTTTTTGGTCAGCTATAAATATATGTTGAACACGTATGTTTCTTTTCCTAATGATCAAAACCATTTTATTTTGCATGAAAAGCTAGCAGAAACAATGGCAATAGTTTATGCACACACATCAAAGAGTTAAATTTTTAATTCTGCCATGTATTAGACCTCTTACCATCTTTTTTAGCATTTCATGTTGTTGCTTGTAGAATACGATTTTAATACAATGCACAACAAAATTTAAAACAATTATCCTTTTGCCATTCTAGCACCTGT
Source organism: Prionailurus bengalensis (assembly GCF_016509475.1). Classification (NCBI taxonomy): domain Eukaryota; kingdom Metazoa; phylum Chordata; class Mammalia; order Carnivora; family Felidae; genus Prionailurus; species Prionailurus bengalensis. The sequence continues at coordinate 32,441,601 of NC_057347.1, forward strand.
TCGATGGAGATGAGAGTGCAGATGATCTGAGTACCTCATTAATTCACAGGAAAGATTGCTTTCAACCTGTTTTGCAATTCCCAAACTCCATGAGCAAGCTGAGATCCAGCTATAAGATTCTACAGCACTGACAGTGTCATGCCCAGTTTAACAGTAGATAGATAAATGTGATTAAATAGTGGTCTCAGTGTAATTGCACTATGGTGGAAAATGTGGTGGTAAAGCAGATCATCATGACTACATAATGGGCTAGCAATCTTTCTATACATTATTTCTGTGTATACGATAGTCAAGTCTTAGTCAAGTCTCTGCATATTTAAAATGTGCAGCTGCCAAGCCTTTTGTTTCATAAGGTTTCACTCAGCCCATCGCCTAACAAATCCAAAAGGTATAAACAGAAAAGATTTAGTACTTAGAGATAATAGGAATCAGCCAATTTTTATGCTAATTAATGTTACTGGTAACTTTACTATTGGTTTGGAAATGGCAATGAACTGCACCTAATTAGTTTTGGATTTTGTGTTGTGTGTGTGTGTGTGTGTTTGAAAAATAGCAAAGAGGTTCTTCTCTAAACAAAGACATTAGGAAAGAAAGAAACAGTTGATTTATAATTCATTTTGTAACTTTCTCTCTTGACACTGTGGAAGGGCGAATGAAGACTAAATTATATTGATGTATTTGCCTACGAATGCCAAATGTAAGTAAAAATGCTCATACTGATTTTTATCGCCACTGGAAACTTTGGATAAATTCTTTGCTAATTTCATATCCAAGATATTTTGTTTAAAATGTAAATAAATCCTCTGATTTCTCCAAATATAGAATTCTATATATGTGCATTATCTGCAAGAGGAAATAAGGTGAAAGGAAGTCATATTCTGTCATCTTTTTGTTACAATACTTCTGTTGTACATAGCTCGTCTCCCCTTCACAGGATTCCCTCCAAGTCCTCATATCCAGTTCTCCTGAAATATACCTGGCTCCACCAGCATTCTGCGCTTTCTTTCACTTTGCTCTAGCTTCTCATTTCATATGACCTTCCTTTTAACTTTCTATGAACCCAGTGGCACGGTGACTCCCTCCAAGATAACATGTTTCAACCTCCCATCTTTCCCCTCAGTAGGTCAAACGTTTCATGAAACCAGATGCTCTGTCTTCCCTCTTCCTTGTATTCTAAGCCCATTAGCTTAGTCCTGGCACACCACAGACTCAAAGCACATCTATTGAACTAATGTAGAAAGCAAAGAACTATTAAAAAGATCTAGCTGTTAGGCTAAATCCAAACATTTAACATACACACGCACATATTTTACTATGAGAACAATTTCAGGGTTGGGAGTCCACTGTATAAGGACTGGCCAGGCCAATCAGTACATCTGGCCGTGATGGTTGGGCGAATCAGTAATGCAGGCTAAGAGAACGCTGCAAAAATATCCAGACTTGCACTTGCAGCACGAGACCATCTTCCTAATACCTCAAGGACAGACTTGAATAGTTCATATTTCTCCCATTCAGGTCAATGGGAAAAAAATCAGACACTTTCCAGATCTGTGGTGTGCTATTCCTCTTTTGAAAGGGCTTCTTAGAAAGTAACTTAACATGGCATCCAAATAAAAGAACAAGGAAAGGTTGGTAGGACTATGACAAGATCGGCTCTGCCGTCAGCCACTGCATTTTCATGGCAATGAAAAATGCACTTGATGGTGAATTGAGGAACATCTAGAAGCTGTGAAAGGCTTTAGAGGGAAAAGGATAAAAAAATGCTGCAAGATTAGTGTCATACGGCATTAGTCGTTCCAAAGCTTCTCCATTCTTGTCAAGTCCTGAACACAGCCATTTCCCCTTATAGGCAGCTCATGATTTTTCTTGCTTCCTATGGGATAATATCATCAGTACTATTTGGTGTACAATCCTTCAACATTTCCTTTTCAGATTAAAATTAGTATGGATTCCACTTCTCGAATTTTTTTTCTACAGAAATACTAATAAAATAAGAAGTGCTTATAGACAGGCATACTAATTGCAGCATTCTAATAATAACTAAAATTAGAAATAACTCAAATGTATATCATATGAATTGGTAACATAAAACTTGGAAGATCTATATAAGAAGTCTTCTGTGTGGGGCTATTCAAAAAGAGAGAGCTCTATGCATAATTGACAAATCATACTAAAGAAAGCAAATAAAGAACAATATATATTTATGACCCCATTAGTATTAAAAATAAACAAATTATGCATGTTAATGTATGCCCAGAAAAATACAGAGCTGATGCTGTTTATCAAAAATTGTTCATGGGGAAATGATATGGTTATGGGAGATATTCATTTTCTCTTTTTCAAATTTCTATACTGTTCAACTTTAGTAAGTACAAAATTGAATCTGAAGGCAGAAAAAAAAGAGTATTTGTAAAAATGCCATGTAGGGATCTCTTTCTTCTCTTCTCAGATTTGTCTCAGGGGGATTTTAATGCTATCATCCTTACCAAGGCTGGTCTTTCCACTGACATTTATAATCTCACTCTATTCTGACTTCTCAAGACACTCACTTCTTCCATTATCTTACCATGTACCTGCATCTTCAGAGTTTTACCATTGTTTACAACATGCTTAGGTTTTACAAAAGGAATATTTGACAAAATAAAAGAAACAACAGGGGCTCCTGGGTGGCTCAGTCGATTAAGCATCTGATTTCAGCTCAGGTCATGATCTTGCAGTCTGTGAGTTCAAGCCCCATGTCAGGCTAGTGCTGACAGCTCAGAGCCTGGAGCCTGTGTTGGATTCCGTGTCTCTCTCTCTTTGCTCCTCCCCCACTCATGCTCTGTCTCTTTCTCTCAAAAATAAATAAACATTAAATTTTTTAATTAAAAAAAATAAAAGTAAAAGAAACAACAAATAAGTAAGTGAGTAGCAAAGCTCAAGAACATGCTTTTCTGTTTTCTTCCTCGGCAAACTTCCAGAAGGAGTCATATCTACTTTATTTTATTTTATTTATTTATGTATTTATGTATTTGTTTATTTATTTATTTTTGAGAGAGAGAGAGACAAAGAGGGAGAGAGAGAGAAAGAGAGAATGAGTGGGGGAGGGGCAGAGAGAGAGGGAGACACAGAATTTGAAGCAGGCTCCAGGCTCTGAGCTGTCAGCACAGAGCCTGATGTGGGGCTTGAACTCATGAACCGTGAGATCATGACCTGAGCCAGAGTCAGATGCTTAACTGACCGAGCCACCCAGGCGCCCCTTTTTTAAGTTTCTTTTTTTTTTAAATGTTTATTTTTGAGAGAGAGAGACAGAGACAGAGCATGAGTGGGGGAGGGCCAGAAAGAGAGGGAGACACAGAATCGGATCTATTTTATTAATCTATTTTCTCATTTGCCTGTCATTCTTTCCCTCATTGGTTCTATAGTACCTACTCACAGCTCAAAAATCATGATTAATTTTCTAATTATGTAATCCTGGGGTTGGCAAACTATTTCTAAAAAGAGCCATGTAGTAACAATTTTGTTCTTTGCCAGACAAATAGTTTTGGCAACAACTAAACTCTGGCTATAACACAGATGTGGACATAGACAATATACCAAAGCAAAAAAAGAAAATAAAGATCATGCTCTATTCCAATAAAAATTTATTCATAAATACAAGCAGCGGGCTGGATTTCCCTTGCAGACATAGAAACTTGGAGGCTTCTAATATAACCTAATAACTAATTTTTAGTTATCATCTATCTTTTTCTGAAGGATTGGACACTGCCTTCTTCCTTTTTGAAATTCTCCTCCCTGATCAGAAACTGTTTGGGCTCACCACATATTCCATGGGCTTCTGTACATTTCCTAGTCATCCTTGAAGATAAAATGGGAACCTATGACTCATTGTGGTCAATGGGATTGAGCAGAAGTGATAAGAATTCTTTCTTGCCTGACATACTTAAGAATTAGGGTATGAAATTTCCCAAGCTGTCTCTCTTCTTTTCCTTGAGGGAGACAAGGAACTCCAAGACGACAAAGCTGGAGGATGAAAAACATCCAGGATTCTTGGGTGACAGTGGAAATGAGTTGCTAAAAGAAACACTCACAACAGACTATTACATCAATGAAAAATAAACCATTTTGTTAAGAACTGAGATATCAGGGTTTCTATACAGATTTTTATGCAGTCGTCTTAACTTCCTTGCTAATGAAAGCCTCAGATCATGCTACTCCTTTGCTACAAGTGATCTTCCTTTTTCTTATTATACATTAAATGCTCAGAATATTTAGCTTGATATCCAAACTCATGACCTTACTTGTACTGGTTTTCTATTGCTGCACAACAAATGACCATTAACTCAGCTACAAAAAAAAAAAAAAAAAAAAATAGCACGTTTCATCAAGTCAGTGTCTTGGGTCCAGAGCCCAGGCACAGTTTAACTGGTCTTCTGCTCAGGGTCTCACAAGGCTGTAATCAAAGTGTTGAATGGGTCTGGGGTCCCACCAGATGTTTGGGGAAATAATATCTTCCATCCTTCCTCAGATTATTGGCAGAGTTCATTTCCTTGTGACTAGTAGACTGAGGCTCTTGGTTTTTTTGCTGGCTTTCCAGTGGGGGTCATTCTCAGCTCTTAAAATCCATATTTTATGTCCCAGGCATGTGAACCTTTTATAACTTGGCAGCTCATTTCTTCAACACCAGCAAGAGATTCTCTCATCAGTGAGAGCCAATTTCCTCTTTTAAGGAATTTCACCTGATTAAGTCAGGCTCACCCAATATAATCTCCCCTTTGAGACCTTCACGTTTTCCACACACACATATATATATAAACTGAGGATTGAAAGTTAAAATATGTCCATGCTTGTGACCCAAGCTCTAGATTATTTAATTATAAGACTCATAGTTCATTGACTAATCTTTTATCTTTTCCATCTGCTAGGTTTTTGTTTTTGTTTTTTTTCTGGAATTCATCTGACCATACTCATCTACATAATACCTGCCTGCCTTTTAAAACAATTTCCCCAAAATCTTATGAAATTTTTCAAACAGCAAAACCAAAAGTATTTCATAGCAAACACCAACATATTTACCACTTACTACCATTAACATTACTGAACTTGCTTTGTCTTATATGTATATACTCATTCATCCAACGCTTGATCCAAAAGTACATTGTAGCTTTTGATGTGTTTCAAAGTAATTTGCAGGCATCAGTATACTAATATGTAATACATTAGCTAAATTCCAATTTCTTTACTGATTTTCTTCTTTTCTTCCAAATTTTGCATACAATGACATACATAAATATTAAGTGTACATTTGCTGAGTTTTGACAAATGCTTACATCCATGAAACCCAGATGCATTATAAATATATAGGATATTACATTGGCTCCAGAAAATTTCCCCAAATTCCATCCTACAACTGCTTTTTTAATCCTTCTCCACTATTAGTCAATTGTACCTAGTAAAGAACTTCATATAAGTAAAATCATACAGTATGTTCACTTGCATTTTTCTTTCACACAACAGATGCTTTTGATATTGATTCATGTTTTTGTGTGAAATAGTAGTTTGTTTCTTTTTGTTGCTGAGTAGCATTGCATTACAGGAACATACCCAAGTTTGTTTACCCATTATGTTATTGATGGAAACTGTTTTCTCTTTGTGACACTTCTGAATGAAATCTTCATGAATATTGGTATACAAGCTTTCATGTAAATGTTTGTTTCATTTTTTATGAGTGGATACCTAGAAGTGAAACTTGTGACATATGCTAAGTGTATGTTCAGTTTTAGAAGAAACTAAGACACTGCCATAATGCTTATAAAGTAACAGTATTATTTACATTTTTCATAAATAATAAATGGAATTACAGTTGCTTCACATCTTCAAATACATTATTTATTGTCAATCTTTTTATAAAATTTCAGTCCATTTGTTGGGTTGTAAATTCAATTTCCATTTCCCTAATGATTTATAGAACATCTTTTGCAAAGTGTCTATAAATCTTTTGCCCCTTTTTAAGAAGTCATTTTTCTTTTGATTATTTACCTGTAGGAATATGTTATTCTGCAAACCAGTCTCTGTGACTGTATAATATACACTCATATATAGTTATGTAATGCATACACTTTTGCTATCATAGTTATTGATTTCTGTGACATATAAGAAACACTTGGCTGGGGAGCCTGGGTGGCTCAGTCAGCTAAGCATCCAACTTCGGCTCAGGTTATGATCTCACAGTTTATGGGTTTGAGCCCTGTGTCAGGCTCTGTGTTGACAGCTCAGAGCCTTGATCCTGCTTAGGATTCTGTGTCTCTCTCTCTGTCCCTCCGCCATTCTTGTTATGTCTCTTTCTCCCTCAAAAATAAACATTAAAAATTAAAAAAAAAAAAGAAATACTTGGCTCACTGTAAGTCATGGCTATATTTTTCCACATTTCTTTATAGTTTTAGTATTTCAATTTTGTCTATGGATATTCAACTATTCTTGCACTATTTCTTGAAAAAGAAGTTTAATCCATTGGGTTATCTTGGTGCTTTTGTTGCAAATGAAATGAATATATAATTATGTGCTTTTACTAGCTGTTTTATTGTGTTACATTGATCTTTCTCCCTCTACCCAACTTTCCCTAATATTTGTGGTTTAATCTTACAGTCTCGATTACATAGATTTACTGTTAATTCTGAACTAAAGGGATGTAAGGCTTCCAACTATTGTACTTCTTTCAATGTTGCTTTGTATATTCTAATTCCTTTTCAGTTCAATATTTTAATTGTTCCATCAAACTTTAAAGAAAAGTTTTGGGTTCTTTAGGAGAATATTGAATATGTAAAGCAAAATGGGTAGAATAGATATCTTAATAATAGTGAATTTTCCAATGAATGAAAATGGCATATGTTTCCACTTATATCTTATTAAGTTTATCTCAGTTATGGTTTATTTTAGAGGTTTTCCTTATCCTTTCTTAAGTTTATTCCTAAATATTTTAGGTCTCTTGATATATTAGAAACGAAATTTATTCTTAAATTTTATTTTCGGCTACTTGCTACCAGTATATAAAATGCAATTGATTTTTTTAATGCAATTGATTTTTGTTTTACATCCCTACAAGCAATATGTGAGGGTTTCAGTTTCTCTGTATCATTAACAATACTTGTTATTTTCTGTCTTATAGCCATCCTAGTGAGTGTGAAATGGTGTCTCACTGAAGTTTTGATTTGTATTTCCCCAATAATTAATGATATTAGCATTATTTTATAAAATTATTGGCCACTTCTATATCTTCTCTGGAGAAATATCTACTGAAATAATTTACCTACTTTTTAAATTGAATAAATTCTGTTGGAGAGTTTCTTGTATTCTGAACAGAAGCACCCAATGAGATTCATGATTTATAAATATTTTCTCCCATTCTATGGATTATGTTTCACTTTCTGGATGGTATAATTTGCAGTGCAACAATTTCTAAATTTGATGAAGTTCTATTTGTATATTTTTCAATTGTGGCTTGTGGTATTACTGTTATATCTAAAAACCATTGCCTATTCAAGATCATGAAGATAATCCATTAATATTTAATGTAACTATTTACATGGTTAGATTTAGGTCTACATTTTACCAGTTTGTCTCTGTCAGTCTCTCTTAATTTCTCCTTTTCTGCTTTCCTTTGTATTATTTAAATATTTTATTTGGAATTATTTTATTTTTTTTCATTTTAGAGAGTGAGAGACAGTGCTAGTGGGGGAGAAGGGCAGAGAGGGAGAGAAAGAATCTTAAGCAAATTTCACGCTCAGTGCAGAGCCCAATGCAGGGCTCAGTCCCATGATACTGGGATCATGACCTGAGCTGAAATCAAGAGTCAGCCACTCAACTGACTCAGCCACCCAGGCACCTCATAAATTTCCTGTGCTGTACCTTTTATTTCTGTGACTTATTTTTTCTACAGCTGGAAACCTATGTCTCACACTCTTACCTTTTCTTTCAAAAGTTTTTATTCAAATACCAGTTAGTTAAATACAGTGTAGTATTAGTTTCAGGTGTACAATATAGTGATTCAACACTTCCATGCAACACCTGGTGCTCATCACAAGTGCATTCTTTAATCCCCATGATCTATGTAACCCATCCCCCACCCACTTCCCTTCTGAGAACCATCAGTCTGTTCTCCACAGTTAAGAGTCTGTTGTTTAGTTTGCCTCTCTCTCTTTTTTTTCTCCTGTACTCATTTGTTTCTCAAATTCCACATGTGAATGAAATCATATAGTATTTGTCTTTCTGCGACATTTTGCTTAGCATAATACTCTATAGCTCCATCCATGTCAATGCAAATGAGATATCACCTCACACCTGTCAGAATGGCTAAAATCAACAACATAAGAAACAGCAGGTATTAGCAAGGATGTTGAGAAAGGGCAACCCTCTTGTACTATTGGTGGAAATGCAAACTGGTGCAGTCACCCTGGGAAACCGTATGGAGCGTCCTCAAAAAGTTGCAAATAGAACTACCCTATGATTCATCAATTGTACTCCTAGGTATTTACCCAATGGGATACATGCACAGCAATGTATACAGCAGAATTATCTACAATGGATAAATTATGGAAACAGCCCAAGTGTCCATCAACTGATGAATGGATAAAGAAGATGTGGTATATGTCTACACTGGAATATCACTCAGTCATAAAAAAGTCAGAACTAATGTAAATGACCATAGAGCAAATGTAATTTGACCATATAGCCAACATAATGCAAATCCATATAGCAAATATATAATTACATAATTAATGTAGTTGACCATATAGCAAATGTTCAAGACTTTGCAGGCTATAAACAGTTTCCATTGTATATTCTGCTTTAGTTTTGTTTTATTTTGTTTTTCTAACCTTTTAAAAATATTGCTTAAAATGTAATTTTTAGCTTTAGGGCTATATATTTAGAAGCTGTAGACTGGGTTTGGCCCATGGCTGTAGGTTTGCTTTATGCTGTTATTACAGATTTTACATGTATGTACCTTATAAATTATTATTTTTTTTTTGAGAGAGAGAGAGACAGAGACAGAGACAGAGACAGAGACAGAGAGGGGCAAGTAGGGAGGGGCAGAGAGAGGGACACACAGAGTCTGAAGCAGGCTCCAGGCTCTGAACTGTCAGCACAGAGTCTGATGGGGGCTTGAACTTGTGAACTGTGAGATTATGACTGAGCCCAAGTCGGACGCCTAACTGACTGAGCCACCTAGGTGCCCCTGAACCTTATAAATTATAGAAGAAAATTCTCTCTAATTTTTGCCATATATATATGTATATGTATATATATGTATGTATATATGTATGTATGTATGTATGTATATATGTATATGTATACATATGTACGTACATATATATGTATGTACATATGTATACATATACATATACATACATGCATATATGTGTGTACATATATATACATATACATATACATATACATATACATATACATATACATATACATACATGCATATATATATATATATATATATATACATATTTCTTATTTATATTTTTGAGACGCACACACACACACAGAGCACAAGCTGTGGACAGGGGAAAAGGGAGAGAGAATGAATCCCAAGCAGGTTGCATGCTCAGCACAGAGCCTGATGTGGGGCTCAATCTCATGAACCATGAGATCATGACCTGTCCTGAAATCAAGAGTCAGATGCTTAACCTACTAAGCCACCCAGGCATCCCAGTTTATCATCCTTTTTAAAGACACAGACTTCCAAATTATATCCAAAGGGGAATTCCTTTGACTTTTTTTTTTTTGGCATGGGATATTTAATGTCAAAAACATGTATCTCTAATGTTTCCTTATATATCTTCTTCTGCCTTTAGCCAAAATTTGGCATGGGATATTTAATGTCAAAAACATGTATCTCTAATGTTTCCTTATATATCTTCTTCTGCCTTTAGCCAAAATTTCCTTGAGAAAAAAATCCTTGAGAAAGAATATTGCAACAGAAGGAGGATTACATACCATGACATCCTCTTAACCTTCCTTAAAGACATCTACAGCAACTCAACTCCTATCTTTGCCTACAGGAAGGAAACACTATTGGACACCATCCTTTGGCTAATACCAATTACTGCAGAACCAAGGTCAAGATGATGAAAGGAGCTCTGACCTGATCTTCCTCACAATAGGACTGGTAAAACAGGATGTGTAATCTGAACGTGTATCTTTAGGACCTGGCAGAATTACCACAATAGCTCACTGACACACCAAGTAAGGACTATTATGGGTGAAAAACACAATTAAAATCAAAAGCAAAACCGAATCCTGGGGGAACTTCAGATATTAGAGTCAACGTCAAAACTTTAAAGAATCAGGAACGGTGATGCTTATCTCATTCCCATTTAAGTTTCATCTTGGCTGATGCAAAAGATAAATGCCTTTTGGAGAAACACAGTGGAATATCTTAAAGTTTAATCATATCATCATTCCAATGCAGCTGTTCTTGCAGATATGGTCTTATTATAGGAACAAATCAATTTAGCTGGCAAGCAGCTACTGACCTGACAAATACTTTTTCTCCATTGCAATAAGATAAAAAAGCACAAGAAGATTGCTTTTACCCAGCAAGCCCAGCAGTAAAACAGTATCACTTGCTTCAGGATTACTCACTCTCTATCCAGGGCTACCACCACTCTTTAAAGCACTTTTTTTTTCCAATTAGACAGAGAAAGAAAAAGCTTCTATATGTGGGCAATTATGAAAAATTATACACTGGGAAGTACAATTAGAAAAATCTTCTCTCTGAGGGGGGAGGACAAATTTGATAAAGGACACATTTTTGTTTGCCTTCCTACAGGCAGATGCAGCCCAAGTCCAGAGCACAGAGCTGAATGAGTTGAGAGCAGACTGGATTTCAGTTTGCCCTCATTCTTTTAGCTCAGTGGCTTTGTGCATTCCACAAACTGCAACTCCATGTGACCAAGCAACTTTTTGTTGTTTTAATGTTTATTTATTTATTTTGAGACAGAGAGTTAGCAAGCGCATGAGTGGGAGAGGGGCAGAGAGAGAGGGAGAGAGATGGGGGGAGGGAGGGAGGGAGGGAGAGAGAGAGAGAGAGAGAGAGAGAGAGAGAGAGAGAGAATCCCAAGCAGGCTCCATGCTGTCTGCACAGAGCCCAAAGCGGGGCTCTTTCTCATGAACCTTGAGATCATGACCTGAGCCAAAATCAAGAGTCAGATGCTTAACTGACTGAGTCACCCAGGCATCTCAGAAACCAAATTCTTTAACACAATTCAGATATCAAGGAAGTTCAATATTTAACTGGTCAAGAAAATAAATCACAACATAATAGTATATTTTAAGAACAGGATTACAGGAAATAGTAAGTGTCCTAGATTTCTTGGTTTTATATATGTATTCCAAGACAGAAAGATAAATCTCACAAAAAATACAGGAACCAGACACCTCAGAGAATTTTATGACTAGACAAAAATATGGAACATGCAAGGTCCTTCCTTCTAAGGGAGTGAACAATGATGTAAATGTTGTAACCTTGTTCTCTCAATCACTGAGAAAAAGGCCTCCTGATTGATTTTGGAGGAAATATATATCATATTTTGGGGGAATGTTCCCAAGCATTTCCTGAATCACCCCTATGTGGCTAGCTTTGTATGCAGCCCTATGCCAGTGAGGGCTCTTCAGCTTGTCCAGGCTTTATTTCTTCCACTTTGCTCTTATGATCCCAATGACTCAACATGTCTCAAACCTCTATGCTCATAGATGCTCAATTTGAAACATGTTCTTAATAATGAAGTTGATAGAGTGTGTAATGCACGTATTTATATATTTTAGTGAATTATCCTTGTCATTGTCTCCTTCAATATTTTACATAGTTTGATGTTTAATTTTATAATTACACAATTGTTCTACAATTTGCAGAATATAAGAATGACAGAACTTAAAGAGGAATATACATGATCTAGAAATTCTGGATCTAGCCTGCATGCAGTAACACACAGCAATTTTGCTTATTCCCTTGAGAAGAGTGAGTGCTTTTTTAGTCACAGAAGGGATAGTTCCATTATATAAAGTGGAAACATTTTGTGTGTGCATGTCGGAGCTAGGTCCAAAGTATAAAATGGATTCATGTAGATGTTGGAGAGCTAAAGGGCTATTTGTCCTTTTTTGTGTCAGCATCTAAATATCTTTTTTATTTATGTGGCATACCAAGAGAAATAAAAGTTAAGACTCAGTGCTCCATATTTATTTAATTTTATATATCTGCAAACTACAGCTTATGCAAATATCAAAAGTGTGGTTAGCTAGATGCTTCCCCTCAGGAATTTAAAATATAATAAATAAAGATATTATAGATTGGAGAGCCCCTTGACATAGGAGCAAGCATCTGGGGCTATGAAGTCCTGCAGTACAGGAGGGAATGTGCAGTGGAGGAAGTCCAAATGATAATATCCTCAGTATGCGACCACTGTTGTGGGTCCTGGTTACTGGGTTCCTGAAAAACATAATTCCTTGATATTCTGCTTTGGCATTTATATTATATGTAGGTTCATTAGAGTATTTTTCCACTTGCTCTTGTGTTCCTGATTAAGATTTGCCTGTTATTTTCCAGTGAATTATTGTTCAATTATTAGAATTCTATGATGAAACCCTGTGGACTTGCAGTTTTATTGATAGAGGGCTTTTAATTACAGTTTCACTTCCTTTAGTGGTAATGAGTTATTAAGATTTTCAAATTCTTCTAGTGTCAGTTTTGGTAAGCTGTATTTCCAGATTTTGTTCCCAGTTTGGTAAAGTGCATTGTTCCACATATTACTGATAAATTATATTTGCCTAAATATTTCCAGATATTTTTTTCTTTTTCATTTTTAATTTCTTTGACATAAAATCCTTTCACTATCTGTTTTTGGTCTCTCGTATATTTAATCCCAACATTGGTCATTTGTGCATTCCTTTCTGTCTTTTGTTTTATCTTCTGTATCTTTCTTTCTTTTATGTTTATTTATTTTTGAGAGAGAGCATGAGTTGAGGCGGGGAAGAGAGAAAGTGAGACACAGAATCCGAAGTAGGATCCAGGCGCTGAGCTGTCAGCACAGAGCCTGATACAGGGCTCGAACCCAGGAACCGTGAGATCATGACCTGAGCCAAAGTCGGACACTTAACCGACTGAACACCCAGGCTCCATTCTGTCTGTATCTTTCTCTCTCTGTCTCTCTGTCACTTCCACATTCCTCCCTCTTGCTTGCTTTGACTCTCACTCCCATTCTCTCTTTTAAGTTCATCAGATTTTCTTGGCATTATGAATTTTATTAGCATTTTGAAAAAAATTTTGGCCTAATATATGCTCTTTTTTGTTTATTTTCTATTTTATTAGTTTCTGGTGTTATCCATATTATTGCTTTCCTTTTGTTTTCTTAATTTTTTTCTTTGTTAATATTTTCCTAAAATGATTGCTTATCACAAATATTTTCAATCTTTTTTTGTCTTACTTAATTGAATATTTCTCTCAAATCCTCATGTTAGCTTTATCACACATGTTCTTGACTTCATATTTTAATTAATATATTAATTAATTTTGATTAATGATATTAATTTATTTTAAGTAATTTATAATTTTAATATCTTTCCTTCTTTGGCTTAAGCTTATATGTTTATTAATTTTCAAAAACATGAGGATTTTCTAGCTTTCTGTTGTTATTTATTCCTGGCCTAATTCTACACCATCAAAAACATGCTCTCAAATATATAGAAAGCAGATACTACCTACATGAAAATGTTCCATGAGCACTTGATGTCTATATATATTATGCAGCTTTAATAAATATCAGAGAATTTTTGTTGAAAAGACTGGTAAAAACTTTTATATATTAGTAATGTAATATTGTCTACTTTATGTACCAAATACTGAATATATTTATAAACATATCTTAAAATAGTTATAGCTTCATGTATTTCTTTATTTCTAATAATATTAGTTTCATTTATTTTGAGATATTTTGTAGGTGTCTAAAACTACAATTTTATATCTTCCTAATACATCAAAACTTTAAAAAATATGAAATGACCTTTTTTTTTCCTCTTGCAGTATTTCTTTCTTTTAAGTCTAATTTTCCTAATATTACAGCACTAGATTTCTTTTGTTTAATTTTGCCTACAATATATTTGCTTTTCTTATGTTTTAATATTCTGTATTCATTTAATGTAGATGTGTTTCTTTTAAGCAGCATGCAATTTTAAAAAATCATTCTAAAATTCTGTCTTTTAATTAAAAAATTTTATCCATTTATATTTAATGTGAGGGCTTTTACATTTGGATTTAAATCTACTATCCTACTACTTGCTTTTGGATTTGTCTGATTACATAGCTCTACTAGGTTGGTAGTTATACATTATTTAACTTATTTTAGTGTTTTCTCTGGAGATTACATTCCTTTTTAAAAAAAAAATATTTAATTATTTTGATGGGGCACCTAGCTGCATCAGTGGGTTAAGCACCCAACTCTTGATTTCAGCTTGGGTCATGATATCACGGTTTCTTGAGTGTGAGTCCCAGGTGGGGCTCTGTGCTAACAGTGTGGAGTCTGCTTGATATTCTCTGTCTCCCTCTCTCTCTGCCCTTCCCCCACTCATGCTTCCTCTCTTTCTCTCTTTCTCAAAACATCCCAAGCAGGCTCCATGCTGAGCATGGCATCGGACTCAGGGCTCAACTTCACAACTGCAAGATCACTAAACTGAGCCAATATCAAGAGTCAGTCCCTTAACCTACTGAGCCACTCAGGAGTGCTTGGAGGTTACATTCTTAGTCACTGATCCATCAAAGTCTATACAAATTAGGACTTCTAACTCTTCCAAGACAATAAAATGGCTTTAGAAAGTTAGCAACATTTATTAGTCATATGCTATTGTTTTCTATTATGTTAATTCAATGCATATATTTTCATTTCCCCTGATATGGATATATTGGTTTGTACAGACAATAATCTTTTATATTTATCTGTGTTTATATGTCTTTTTTTTCTTTTGGTCTTTATCCTATACCTCTCATTTCCATATGCCATAATTGCCTTCTCTCTCTCTCTCTCTCTCTCTCTTTCTAAGTTTTTATTTAAATTTCTTCTCTTTGATGAAAACTCATTAGTATATCCTTTATTGCATGTCTTCTTTGTCAAAGTAAGTTTTACTCGTCTGGCAATGTTTTACTTTAACTGTTGAAAAATCTTTCCTTTCTTTTTCTAGAATTTGAACTTAATCCCACCCCCAAAAGCTAGAAGATATTATTCCATTAATTCTGGCTTCATACCCTCTGGTCTCATTGTTACTCCTCTAAATCAATCTGACTTTTTATGTCTGCTTTAAGATTTTATTATTAACATTCTTAGCTATGACCTTTAAAAAAATTTTCCCACTTGAATTTTGTAGTCCTCCTAATTTCTGTGACTTGATATTTTTTTTGTCTGAGTAGATTCTATGATTTTTATCTTCAAAACTTTTTTCTTATATCTTTTATATAAGGAATGTAAGATAATCCTTATAGCTCCTCTTTCCCTCTGTGACTCCAGTGAACATATATTTTATATTTCACTTTATCCTTTCTGTGTCATACTCTCTTTTTCATTTTCCATCCTTTTATCCCTCCAACTTAATTCTGCCTATTTTCTTCTTGTATGTCTTCTAATTTTCTATTTAATTGTATGTAATTTACTGCCAACCCCCTCCATTAATTTCTTAATTTTAATTATTGTACTTTCAGTTCTGGAATTTCTGTTTGTTACATAGCTTCCCAATCTCTGATGGCATTATTTTTCTTTCCTTTTTTTTTTTTTTAATTGAAGTTATTAATGTGATTTCTTTTGGGGTCTCCAGTAATTTTTATGGTTTCATTGTGGGAAATTACTACTTTTAGATTTTCATTACATATAATGTCTCATCACATGCTTTTTGTATGTCATATATTATGTGTAAAAAAATTAAAAATTATGCTAGGCTTGGGATGCTGTCTTTCAAGATTTATGTTAGCGTCTTTAGTGGTTAGAGGCATCAGTAATACTGATTATCTTAATCTTAATGTTTGGAATATATACTTCAGTGCTTGTGAGGGCTGTACACTTTTTTTGGTGTGGGGGGTGAACAAGAAAGAAATTTTTTGAGGCCAGCATTGGGAAGACAGTGGACTAGTGTCTCAAAGACTATCTTCCCAAGGGCTATACTTGTTTAAAATTTTGACCACCCTCTTGGGTTATTGTTCTTAGGGAGTCCAAAGAAAGCATGAAAGATTTACGTAATGGTCTATCCCTTGGCACAACACACTCAAACTTAGCTCCTGGAGACCCCTGATAACTCTGCTCATTTTCTTAGCCTTGCAGGGAGTCATTTTTACATTAAAATCAGTTGAAGACTCTTGGATAATCATATGAGTTATTCATACAGAAGTGCTTTTTAGAGTGAGAGAGAGGCACTAATGACAAAGTATATTTATATTTATATAGCTATAGAATAGTTTTGCTTACAAACTAGTTTCTCCACTTGGCTCACATACATTTCCTGGTCTTCACACGTGCGCATGCTTGTGTGTGTGTTTGTGTGTGTGTGAAAGTGCATATATGTGTTACTGTTCTATAAGATTTGCTCCAAGTTCTCTTAAATCCTGTGGTAAGATTGATCAAGAGTTAGATAGATGGGTAGGTAATAATTATCTTTCATTTAATCATTTATTTTGATCGTTTCCAATTTCATAGGTGAAAAGGGCATTTCTTTGTTGAGATAATTTATATTTCATTGGTTCCTGGTGAGTTTGGACATTTTAATAAGTTTACTGGCAATTCACATTTCATTCTTTCACCCTGTCTCATTATATGGGTACCAAATTTTGCTGTCACTCATCCTGTTTAATCACATAGTTTGTTTACATAAAAATAAGTGTGTACTATTCAATTACTATAAGAATACAATACATTTTAAACCTAAAAAATATTTTCTACTCAAAAAATGGTAACCATAAAACTTAGCAAGGAGCTCTTTCTTAATTTTAAACTAATTGTCAGCATTTTCTACATCAAATAAGAAATGGAGGATGATGATGAGTTTACCACGTAGTTTCATGATTTCATTTATATATTACACATCTTTATAGCACCTTTTAAAGCTCTATACACACATTTTCTGAAACATCAGCATATTTTTTTTTCACCACTACTATGCATTTTAAAGAACTGATTAGTTCATTCTTGGCTTTGCATTGATAAAACATGTTAGGTTGAAAGTTGCAGAGATGAAATTAGAAAGAATTTTTTTCCTGGTTGAGATTTATGTGTTGTATTTCCTAATGACTTGTTCATTCCAACAAATAATGACCCAATTCTCTTTGACAGAAATCCCTTAGAGTGTTTCTACTATCTCATGAATAAATAGTGTTAATTCTTCATGTAGTGTAGAATTACACTATGGTGTAAATGAACTTATTGCAAATAATTTGTAACTGCTGCAAGTTCCTGTCGGAACGCTGTCAAGATGCATTTGGCAAATCTTCCTAGATAATTGGTAAACAGAAAAAGCTAATTACATTTGGGACAATCGGAATGTGAATGCATGCAAATCTAATCAGAGGATAAAATGCCCTAAAATGCTTTGTAAATCTTTAAGTGGTTTCTACTGAGTTCCACGTTACACGTGATAAGAGTCAACATGATGGTTGGTCTGCAGACTATGGCATGTAACTTCAGAGGGAAAACATGCTATTGAAAAAAAAGGACAGGAATTGAGTCAGCCACAAGATATGACTCAGTATTTTAAAAAACACAGCTTGTGAGGAACCTGCTGCTTGTGTTTCTGAAGATGTTGAAGTTAACTGTCCTGTGTGACTTTTTTAGTGCCCAAGAAATGAGAGCAGTCACGAGAAACACAACACTCCTCAACAAAATTCACAAAAATGCTAATGAATTTGGAGGCTGAAAAATGATTGATTAAGCTGTGATCCTGACTTTGCATTTGAATATTTCCCTATTCCCACCCCCCTCCTTATATCCACTACCAATTAGCTGCTCTGTGTCCATCTCTGTCTCTGCTCCTTCTCTGTTCTAAAACGTGTGTACATGTATCATATACGAAAATGATATTTGGTACAATGACCTGATTTGTTGTATTCCTGCCATTTATTTTGTTGAGATAAAAGCCCTTTCAAGACTGAGCCTCGCTGGCTCAGATGGTTAAGTGTTGATCTCAGGGTCTTGATCTCAGGGTTGTGAGTTCAAGCCCAGCATTGGGCTCCACACTGGGCTTGGAACCTACTTAAAAAAAAAAAAAGTGTTTCCTGTAATATACTTGCTTATATTAACCTCTTTATATGTACTGGTGTCTATAAGATGGATAATTAAATGAAGGGACAAATTAATTATTTTGAAGCCTGAGAAAATAGTTCATCTGAGACACTATTTCTAGAATTTTTAGGAAATGCAAACATAAATTTATTACAACTATGATAATTATGATCACCTGACTGCTATACCTAAAATAAAAACAAACAAACCCTCTTATACACTTCATATTCTTAATGTTTCACACATATTACTTGCATTTCTGAATTTTTTTGGTCCAGGGAGCAAAAATTTAAGTATGTTATAGGTACTCTGATGTAACTTATCATGCATCTGATGTGTAAAATACCATGCCCATGTGTCATATTTCCTGTATATAGGGAATCTGCACTAATTAACCCTTACTAAACGCTACTATTTTTAATTTGTGTAAAAGACATTTTGTCAAATTTCCAAAAATACTGTTACTTAAAATAATAGACATCTGCTGAGTTTATACAATGGCCTCTATCATTCTCCCATTATCTATGCTTAGATAGAAATTATTTATTGGAATATTTCAGCTTTAGTGAATTAGGAAGAAACCCATTATACAGATGAGATTTGGAATTTCCAACTGGTTAAACTTATTTTGTAAAGCCCCAACACAGATTTATGGAGAACAATGAACTGGCTGAATTTATTGCTGTCTGCCACATTTATTAAACTTAAGTAGAAAAATTAACACCTGTCTAGTAAGCCCTTGCTATGGTGAGATGACAGCAACACAGAGTTAACGAAAAGAACAACACAGAAACAACAATAGTAGAAAATTCCTACATTGTTTATTCCGTATAACAGGACTCTTCCTAACTTTTATATGTATTAAGTCAGTTATTCCTCACAAAATTCTTATAGATAGGTGCTACTGTTAGGTCCACTTTATAGATAAGAAACCTGAGACACAGAGGGTTAAATAATGCCCAAGATTATGTAACTGGAAAATGAAATGAAGTAGCTAATGATTCAAAACCAGGTCCTTTTGACTGAGTGTCCATTTTGTAACTACTGTGTTATGCTGACTCCAAGAAATACAGCACCTCAGAAACTCACATTATCTCAGAGACAGTGAAATGCACATCCCAACTACAATGTGGTCTTATAAGCAGAGTGTCCTAATAATGCAGAGGGAGAAAAGACATCTTTTTGGATGCTATGAAAGCCTCTAAAGTAGGCTTTTAGGGGCACCTGGGTGGCTCAGTTGGTTAAGCGTCTGACTCCTGGTTTGGGCTGAAGTCATGATCTCATGGTTCATGGGATGGGGCCCAGTACTGGGCTCCATGCTGACAGCGTGAAGCCTGTTTAGGATTAGGATCCTGTTTAGGATTAGGATCTCTTTCCCTTTCCCTTTCCCTGCTCGCCCCTCCTCACTCTTGTATGCCCTTTCTCTCTCTCTCTCTGTCTCTCTCAAAAATAAATAAACTTTTTAAAAAGTAGGCTTTTATTAGACCTTGAAAGATAAGTTAGATTTCAAAAGATAACAGTAACAGCAAAAAGCGATAGTATCAGCAATAGTGGGAGACTAAGACATTTGTGAAATGTTAAATATTATCATATTCTTGAGGATGTTTCATTTATTCAGTGTAAAAAGTAATATATACATTCATGTAGTGAGCTAACACTCATAGTTAGTGTTTTAGGGTTTTTTTTTCCAAATTTAGATTTAAAGAAATATGAAGATAGAAAGTTCTCATATACCCCACATCCAGTTTCCACTGTTATCAACATCTCATGTTAGTAGTATATTTGTTCCAATAAATGAGCAAATACTTATCTGTTATCATTAAATAAAGTCCATGCTGTATTCCTATTACCCTAGTATTTACCTAATGAACTTTTTCAGTTTAAGGATCACAAGTAGGATATCACATTACATGGAGTCATCATGTCTCTTTAGGCTCCTCTTAGCTGTGATAATTTCTCAAACTTTCCTGGAGTTTGATGACCTTGACAGTTGAGAAGAGGATTGGTCAGGTATTTTGCAGAATGTCGTTCAACTGACATTCATCTTAAGTTTCTGTCATGATTAGACTAGGATTATGTGCTTTGAAGATGAAGACCACAGAGATAAGGTGCCATTTTCATCACGTCATATCCAGGATACATACCATCAATATGACTCATCACTGTTGATATGAACCTTGATTACCTGACTGAAGTGATGTTTGTTAGATTTCTCTACTGTGCTTTTTTTTTCTTTTTTCCATAGTGTACCTTTTGGAACAGGCATAATATACTCAGGAAGGAAGTCACTATGCACCCCCCTCACCAATAGTGGAGAGTTATGTCCATCTCCTTGACAGTGGAGTAACTACATAAATTTTGAATTCTTCTGTATGGGAGATTTGTCTATTCTCCTCTCTATATTAATTTATTCAGTCATGCATTTATATCAATGTACACTGTAAGACATTTATTTTATACTTTGGGTTACAATCCAATAGAACTTCATGTATTTGTTGTTGCTGTTGTTGTTGTTGTTCACATTGGCTCAGATTTGGCCATTAGAGACCCTTTCAGTTGGTTCCTATGTCACTTTGACATACTCCCATTGTTGTTTTATTCTGTTTTATTTTTGGTTAATTTTGTCATTTTGTTTTCTTTTTGCTTGTTTAGCATTTCATTACTTTTTGGTACTACAATCTTCCCTAGGCTCCCCGTGTATATTTCCCGCCTCAGTCCTAGAAACAGTCATTTCTCCAATGAACCCCAATTCATATTATTAAATAATAGGTTTAGAATCAAGATCTAAGTACTAGGTTTGTTTATTTCTACTAAAGTGTCATGGTTTCCATGTCCTTTCAGCTAACACAGCAAGAAGATATATGTGTATATACTAACTAGCATATATAGTCATATCTATGAATATTTCTGTATGTAACCATCTGTACATGTATGAAGTTAACATAAATTCAAACTGACATCTCCAGCTCTAATCTGTTCTCACATGGTTCAGTTGAACCTTTTTACCTTGCTTATCTATAATGTGCTACTCCAACAGTGAGAAACCTGCCTCTCATAACCCACAATCCATTCACATAATTGTTTAGCTCCAGTATACACACACATACCAGAATCACTAACCCATATCTCCCTGTGAAACAACTTTATCAACTAGAGTGCATTGCTATGTAGTTTCACATGCCTTTAGTTTTACAGACTACACTAATTTCCAAAGCTACTTAGGTAGCTTTATTTTCCCAACCCCCTTTAATGAGTTCATTCCTGAATTGTAAATACAGTTCAATTGATTTGTCACATTTTCCATTCCATCCATGAATTCTCTGACCTCCAAAATTATTTTTTAATTAGCATATATTACATTTTAGTTTTTGTGGCATAGTTTCATGGGTTTTTGACATGTACATAGTGTTTTGTGTTTGCCACTTTAGTATCATAAAATGGTTTTACAGTCCTAAAAAATCACCCATGGTTTGGCCACCCAATCCTCCACACCTCCCTTGCCACTGGCAACAGTACCATCTGTAGTGGGCTGAATGCTGCCATAGTTGCAAAAAGGGGCTTAAAAGATGTATTTAATGTAAAGATTAGGATATCATCCTGTATGACACAAGTGGACATCAAATCCCATGACAAGTGTCCTTATAAGAAACAAACAGTAGAAAGACACACAGAGAAGAGGAAGAAGCAATGTGATCACTGAGGCAAAGATTGGAGTGATGTGTTTAGCAACGAAGGAACATCTGGAGCCTGACACTGGAAGCCAGATGCTTCCAAATGTTGGAAGAGGCAAAGAATGGGCTGTCCCATAGTGCCTTTGGAAGGAATGCAGCCCTTTGTCTGCCAGATAGATTGTCTTAGATATTTTATAGATATTTATAAATCATACAAGCTATACTGTAGATACTGAAAAACTTATTATAAGTTTACATGAAAAGGCCAAAGACCCTGAATAGACAACACAATAGTAAAGCAGAAGGAGGTTGAGGAGGAAGAGGAGTAGGAGAGAAGGAAGAAAGGGAAAAAGAGAGAGGGCACACATTACCCAATTTCAAGACTTGCTATACAGCTACAGTAATGAAGACAGCAAGGTATTGGTGGATGAATATACACATATATCAATGGAAAAGAATAGAAAACCCAGAAATAGACACACATAAATAATTGTGTTTGCAAAGGAGCAAAGACAATTCAATGGAGAACTGAAAATCATTGTAACAAATGGTGCTGGAATAATCGGAATTCCGTATGAAAAATATATGTATAGATAGATAAGCCAGCATAAACATAGACCTGACACCTTTGACAAAAATTAAATGAAAATGGATAATAAATCTAAAAATAGAACACAAACCTAAAAAATGTCCAGAAGATAACATGGAAAATATTATGTGACTTTGCAGTTGGTGAGGAGCCTTTACACAGAACACCAACATGATGAACCATGAAAGAAAAAAGAAATGATGAGTCAGAATTTATTAAAATGTAAAACTCCTCCTCTGCAAAAGTAACTGTAAAAAGAATGAAGAAACAAGCCACATACTAGGAGAAAATAGGTGGAAAACACATATTGGAAAAATGACTTCTGTCCAAATTATGCACAAAACTACTAATACTGCATAAAAGGATAACAGTTTGGAACTAGGCAAAAATTATGAGTCAACGTCTTACTAAAGAAGATGTACCAATATTAAATAATCATATAAAAGGAAGATTGGCAACATCTGTTATTGGGGAATTTCAAATTAAACAACAGTGAGCTAACACTACACACTTATTAGAAGGGTGAAGATCCAAACATTGCAAGATCCAATTGCAGATAAAAATGCAGAACAACAGGGACTTTTCATTTATTGCTAGTGTGAAAAAAAACCTTACCCCTACTTTGGGAGACAGTTTATCATTTTCTCATAAAACTAAACATAGTCTTGCCATGCAATTTAGCCATCACACTCCTAAGTATTTACCCAGCTGATTGGAAAATGTATGTCCACACAAAATCTATACATGAATGTTTACAGCAGCTTTATTCATCACTGAAAAAAAAGTAACTTAAGATGAGATGTCCTTCAATAGGTGTGTGGATAAACAAACTGTGAAACATCCATACGGTAGAGTGTTATTTAGCAATAAAAAGAAACAAACCATCAAGCCATGAAAAGATGTAAAAGTGCCATAAGTGCACAGTACTAAAATGAAAGAAGTCAGTCTAAAAGCTGCATGCTGTGTGAATCCACTGTAAGACATTCTGAAATGTGTGCCTGAAATTCTGTGCCTGCCTGTCTCAATCTCTTGGGCGGCTGACTTTGGCTCAGGTCATGATCTCAAGGTTCATGGGTTGGAGCCCCGCGTCGGGCTATGTGCTGACAGCTTGGAGCCTGGAGCCTGCTTCGGATTCTGTGTCTCCCTCTCTCTCTGCTCCTCCCCTGCTTGCACTCTGTCTCTCTTTCTCTCTCTCAAAAATAAAGATTAAAAAATAATAATAAATTAAAAAGAGACATTCTGAAAAAGGCAACACTACACTACTAGTGTGTTAGTCTCTTGTGGCTACTATAACAAATTACCACAAACTGCGTTGTTTAAAATGATTTATAATGGGGCGCCTGGGTGGCGCAGTCGGTTAAGCGTCCGACTGCAGCCAGGTCACGATCTCGGGGTCCGTGAGTTCGAGCCCCGCGTCAGGCTCTGGGCTGATGGCTCGGAGCCTGGAGCCTGTTTCCGATTCTGTGTCTCCCTCTCTCTCTGCCCCTCCCCCGTTCATGCTCTGTCTCTCTCTGTCCCAAAAATAAAAATAAAAACGTTGAAAAAAAATTAAAAAAAAAATAAAATAAAATGATTTATAAATCAACAAGTTAGCCTTCACCCCAGCTCAACTTCTTTTCTACATTATTTTGTTTGAGTGAAAAGCCAATATGTGTTTTGAAACACCAAACATATGCACGTAGCTTTAAAAAAATATATATTGGGGCGCCTGGGTGGCGCAGTCGGTTAAGCGTCCGACTTCAGCCAGGTCACGATCTCGCGGTCCGTGAGTTCGAGCCCCGCGTCGGGCTCTGGGCTGATGGCTCGGAGCCTGGAGCCTGTTTCCGATTCTGTGTCTCCCTCTCTCTCTGCCCCTCCCCCGTTCATGCTCTGTCTCTCTCTGTCCCAAAAATAAATAAACTTTAAAAAAAAAATTAAAAAAAAAATATTTGCATATTTTGCCTTTTTATTAAGGGAACAGAACCTTCTTGAAATTTGAAGAGATGGTTCATCTATATCTCTAAAGACTCAGCATTCCGTTTGCAAATTTTAATGACACTTGTGCTCAAACAGTTTTGGAGTACTTTGTCATAACATGCTAACTGCTTTTAAATTCAGCATAATGAAGTGCAAGGCATTCCCCTGTGAAAACAGTTTGGAATAAATCTGCAGTATTATAAAAAAAAATCTTACTAAAGGATTATGGTTAGGTTCATTGCAAAAAATCCCAAATAAACCAACACCAGGATACTAGAAAATCTGAGTGTGGTCAAAATGTGTAGCAAACTTAGATGATGTGTCTCCGTCCCTTTCCATTTTTGTGTGTTTGAAAAGAAGCAACTTATAATAGAGTTCTCCATATAAAAATAAACATAAACTCATCTGGAAATAACCAAAAGAAAAGAGCAGTTGGTTCTATTGAACATGGAATATTGAATACCCATATAAACTCACTAACATTTTCAGAGCACCTATCAAATGTCCTACCCTGGGAATACAAAAGTCAAGAGAAAAGGAAATGTCCTTTAATCATCTTGGAATCTAGTAAAGAAGGAAGTATCTAAACACCATTATAACATCATGTGGCATTTTCTACAATGATGATAACTAGACCATGTATGGGATTTAAATTTGCTTGGAGAGAACAGTTAAGATTATCAAAGGTGACGACTGATTTGAGAATGAAAGAATGAGTTAGTATGTTTAGTGGAAAATCAAGAAAATCATTTGAAGCAAACAAGGAGTGGAAACATGAAATTTTAAGTAGTTCAGTGTTTTTGGAAATAGAAATGGTGAAAAAGGAAACTCAGCTGACACTAAATCATGGAGTCCTATGGTCACAGGAAACATTCTGTATTTGATCTTTGGGAACTGAGGAATATTGGCAAACATTCAAGTAGAGACTGACACAACTGCATTAAGTCCTGAGGTATCAAAGTGATGAAAAGGTAGACATTTGCTTCAAGGGCAGCATATTGTAAGAATGAACAACAACAACAAAAATAGGAGATGAGAACAATGAGAGGTCACCATAATATTCAAGTTAAAATCATGCAAAGTTCAAATTCAAAAATTTATATGCACCTCTGTGTTTATTGTAGATTTACAACAGCAACCCAAGTGTCCATCAATACATGAATGGATACAGAAGATTTGGTAATCATATGTGAGAGCACATGCACACGTGCACGCACACACACACACACACACACACAGTGGAATATTACAGTCATAACAAAGGATGTCATTTTTGACAACATGGATAGACCTAGGAGTAATTATGCTAAGGGAAATAAATCAGACGTAGAAAAGCAAATGCCATATGATTTCACTATGTTGCATCTAAAATAAACCAAACGAATAAACAAACAAAAAGCCAGAAAGACCCACAAATACAGAGAACATTGCCAGAGGAGAGGGGTGGGAGGAGGAGCAAAATTGGTGAAGGGGAATGGGAAGTACAAGCTTCCAGTAATGGAATAAATAAGTCCTTGCAATAAAAGACACAGCCTAAGGAATATGGTCAATGGTACTGTAATAGTGACAAATGGGACAGATGGTAGCCACCTTTGTAGTGAGTATAGTGTCGTGTATAAACATGTGAATTATTTTGTACACCTGAAACTAATATTATAACTAACTTGAATTTAATAAAAACTTAAAAATAAAATCAAATATTACTAATACTAAAATGACAAAGTTCGAATGAAGAGTATGTGGAAATAAGTGAAGACCACCCAAATGAAAACAAAGAAAAGCTATTCATTCACAGCTTGCTGTAGCAAGAGATTTAGCCGTTATTGCTAGCATTTGGAAGACACTCAAAGATAGAAAATAAATGGAATATCTTTATAGTGAAAAAAAAAGTGGAAGGCTTCAGGTAAGCTCTAATTAGAAGTTGTTGGCATGGGGAGCTGGATGCAGGCTAGCAAGAGGTGAGGCATTCTGTAAGGTTGTATTGAAGAGCATATTTGGCTTTCTCTCCTTCGTCCGAGTTGGAAACTGGGGCAAACATCAGGTTTAGTAAACATAAAGTTTTGGTAAACATAAGGGTGGTAAATCCTTAACATTCTTGGCTGATTGCTACAGGGTTTCAGTTTGGCTCCTTGGACTGGTAGCTATAGATAGAAGTTGCGGTCTGAATATCTGGAGTGGTTAATGCAAAGATGTCAGTTGCCAGATGTGGTCTTCTATCCTTTCTGTATATTTAGCCTCTCAAATAGGTAGATATAAAAGTAGACTGCATAATCACATGACTCGAGTACTCACTGTATATGAATTTGGGGAAGGACATCCAGGAGCAGAGCAGGGGAGCAGGTTTGAATAGTAAGAACAGATATTTATTGGATAATGCTAAGTGGACAAGCACTTGGCTGAGATACATTTTACACTCATCTTTTTTGACCCTTCTCTCACATTTGAAGACAAGGATAATGGCCAAAGCAGTTATTTCTAGCATAATAGGACTCCTAGAAGTAATGCAGAGAGAAATAATTACTGATCATACATATGGATCTAGAATTTTGAAAAACATATTATTTTGAAAGTAAAGTTCATCCATAATTTTCAGGCACTGTCTTGTGGAAATTGAGTACTTTGTAATAAGTTCCAGGGTAATTTTAAAAATAAACAAACAAAAATAAAAATAAAAATGACAGAGTTGAGGACAGTGAAAAGGAAAAAAGATGGTAACATTTATTTATTTCCATTTTTTTCCTTTCACCTGTGGACTTTCCAAGAGTAGAGCTTGGGGGGAATATACAGTGCTTCATTCTTGGTAAAAGACAATTCCTCATTCTCTGGGCCCAAAGTAGCATTAGACTAAGCAAGCAAGAAAAATGAGCCAGCTGCCCTTTCCAACAACAGGCCGATATGTCTGCATTGCATGAAGAATTGTTCACAGTGTCAAGGGGACTTACACATTATATTGACTACAGAAGAAACTTTCTGGATACGCTTACTAAGTAATCTTAAAAATGACCTAATTCAGAAAAAATTTTGAAGAAAACTTTAAAAGTAGTGTTTTTGTTTATTTGTTAATATCATCCTCTTGGGATCATCAATTTCTGAATGTGTAACTGTGCTCCTTCCCACAGGTTAGCTAACAAATCAACATGTTTATATAGACCCTACAATATGTACAATATTAAAGTCAAGATCCACAGAAATATAAGGGCACCTGGATGGCTCAGTTGGTTAAGCATCTGGCTTCAGCTCAGGTCATGATCTCATGGTTCTTGAGTTCAAGCCCAGCCTTGGCTCTGTATTGACGGTGTGGAGCCTGTCTGAGAGTGTCTCTCTCCTGTCTCTCTGCCCCTCCCCTCCTCTCAAAATAAATAAATAAAGTTTAAAAAAATTTTAAAAGAAAGAAAGATCCACAGAAATATAATACAGAGTTCTTGTCCTTCAGGGGTTTAGAGCATGAAGTAAGGGGTGGGGGTTGTTAGATAGAGGTAGAATATATTTATAAAAAGGCATCATTAATGTCAGAGTAAAAACATAAGAATAATATAAGAAAAAATGACAACTGACTACAGAAAATTGTTCCCAATATCTGATTACATCAGATGAGAGAACATCAGACAGTGTTTAGCAAGGTCATGAGAAAGGAAATAATAATCTTTTCTATTTGTTTAAAAATCTACACAGAAAGCATACTGAATTTCCTCTTCTAATATATAATGGAATTATTATTATTATTCCAGAAGAACTAATTTTGAATATAGAGAATATATATTGAATTTTTAAAAATATATTTATTTTTGAGAGAGAGAGAGAGAGAGAGAGTTGGAGGGACAGAGAGAGGGGGGGCAGAGAGAGAGGGGGACAGAGGATCCAAAGCAGGCTCCACGTGGACAGCAGAGAGCCTGAAGTGGGGCTTGAACCCACAACTGCAAGATCATGATCTGAACCAAAGGCAGATGTTTAACTGACTGAGCCACTGAGGTGCCCCATTTTGAATGATTTTTAAAGAAAGATATGTATTGAATAATATTTCTTGGCCAATCATTAAATCTGGCTCACTATATACTCATCTTATATAATCCTTATCACAAGTCTGAAGAGTAGGTAATATTTAGCATATTATTGACATGAGAAAATGAAATCTTGAAAACACACTTTTCAGGTCTCTAAAACTGCCAGTTTGAGAGTTTGCATTAGGGTCTAAAAAGTGTGGATTTAGAATATGTTTGACCATTGATGAAGTTGTGACAAGAGGGGTGAGGCTGAAGAAGCAACCCCCGCCCCATCCTGGAAAAGTAACTACTTTTATTTATTTTATTTTAAATTCTGGAGTTGAAAGTTGGAAGCAAAAAAAAAAAATCACTATCATTTCTGTAGTTGTTGATAAAAAAAATGAATAGAGAAAATTCAAATCTAAAGTGTTAATTTAGTGAACCAAACACTTGACACAGGAGTACCTCCTGGGTGTCATGTACTATCACACCCCAGGTATATCATAATGAACAAGGAGTGCCTCTGAGACCCTTGCATTCTAGTCGGGATACTGACCAAAATGCAGGTAAGCAGATAAAAATCTGATTTAAGAGTATGAAGTAAGATACATCAAGGGGTGAGGAAGGTCATGCTCCTAGAGCAATTGTCAAGCATACATTTTCATTAATTCAGGCTTACTGATACGTATTTACATTAGTAAAATTCACCATTTTGTTTTGCCTTTTTTTTTTTTTTGGTACAATTCCATGAGGTTTGAGAAATGCAATCAGTTATATAATCGCCCACATCATTAAGGTAGAAAGTATTTCCACTATGCCCCAAGTTGACCTCATTCCCCCCTATGGTCAGCCAACCTCATTTCATTCCTGGTCCCTGGCAATTGATGATCTGATAACTGTTCCTATCCTTACCATTTTCCAGAGTATCGAATAAATGGAAACATTTAGTCGGTAGTTTTCTGAGTTCTGGCTTCATTCCTAGTTATTGGACTTCTTTCATGTTGTAGGAGATGTCAGTAGTCGGTTCTTTTTCATTGTTGAACACATTTTGCATTCCTCCAGCAGTGTGTGCGAGTTCCAGTTGTGTCACATCCTTGCCAACATTTTGTATTGCCTGTTTCATTTTATTTTTCAATCCCAGCCTTTCTAGTAAATGTGTCTGAAATATCATTGTGAATTTAATTTGCATATCCCTAATGACAAATGATGTCGAACAATTTTTTCCATGTGCTTATTTGCCATCTCTATCTTTTAGGGTGAAGCATTTGTTCAAGCTTTTAGTCCATTTGTTATTGGGCTGCTTTTCCTCTCATCATTGAATTTTAAGAGTTTTTTTGTATATTCTTTATATAGTTTACTTGTATTATAAAAATAATTTGTATATTATAATTGTATTTATAATTATATATTCATTGAAAAGTCCTTTTCCTTTTTTTTTAATAAATGTCATTTCCTTTTTTTAAGTTTATTTATTTTTAGAAAGGGTTGGGGGGAAGAGAGAAAGAGAATCCCAGGCAGGCTCCACACCCAGTGTAGTTTGAGTGGGGCTCAAACTCACGAACCATGAGGTCATGACCTGAGCCAAAACCAAGAGTGGGACCCCCAACCAACTGAGCCACCAAGGCACCAAGAAAAGTCCTTTTTCAAATACAGTAAAATTTTAGTTTGGAAGCATAATTCATTCCAGAAACATGCTTATAATCCAAATCACTTGTGTATCAAAGCGAATTTCAAAAACCATTGACTCAGTTGTCATCATGTGTCATTTGGCATCACGTACTACTCGTATTGTAAGACACTGCTTGTTTATCAAGCTAAAATTTATTAGAAATGTTTGCCCATCATTTGGAACACTCACAGAACAAGTTATTCGCAGTCCAAGGGTTTTACTGTGTATGTGTTTTGGAAATATTTTCTCTCATTTGTGCCTTATCTTTTTACATTCTTAACAGTGTCTTTTGAAGATTTTTTTTTAATTTTGAAAAAGCTCAACACTGCTTTTTAAATTTTATATTTCATATTTATTTTCTGTCAAATTAAAAAAAAAAAACTTTTCCTGACCCAAAGTTACAGAGATTCCCCACATGTTATCTTCTAGATGCTGTTAATTGTAAGCTTTACATTTTGGTTTGTCATGTATTATCAGGTAATGTTTGTGGGTGGTAAGTAGAGCAAGATACATCAAAGTTCTGTCTTTTTACTGATTTGTCTTCCTTTTTTCCTTTTTAAAATTTTATACTGTCTAATTTTTCTAATAGTTTATGGTGAAAACATTATTTTCCACTGAATCATCTTGGTACTTTTATTGAAGCTGACTAATCAGTCAAATAATTGGGTCTCCTTCTGAACTCTCTACTTTTTTTTTATAGATCTAAATGTGCACATCACATGTCAAAGCATAATTTTTGATCAAATGCTCTGAGATTACATATAAAAAATGAAACTCTTGGCTAAGTCAGCTACCATGGATGCCCATCCCACTTTATTTTTTGGCCAATGGCAAAACTGAATAGGTATTCCCTAATTTCTTAAAAAATGCATAAAATAAATGCATAAAATAAAATAAATCAAATCTATATAGAGATACACTTAAAAATATCTGAAAAACAAAACACAGAAATGAAAATAGACCTAGAGGATGTACCCTAGATGAAGTAAGATATGGAATAAACATAGTCCTCTATATTCAACCAAATTAAACATGGAATAAACATAGTCCTCTATATTCAACCAAATTAACAACATGATACAATATAATATTTCTCTCAGGAAGGAATTATGAGAATTATATAAAAGAATTTAAAAAGAGATGATAAAATAAATTTGGAATGTGAACTAGTGGTGATAAAGAAATGATAAAAATATTTGTGAATCTGATTAAGGACTTATCTCTGGAATACATAAAGCATTTTTAAAGCTCAATAATAAGAAAACAAATAACCCAATAAAGATGGGTAAAATTTTTGAAAAGACATTTCATCAAAAAAGATATGCAGATGGCCAATAAGCACATGAATTATGTTCAACATTATTAGTCATTAGGGAAATGCAAATTAATGCCAAAATGAGATACATACCGATTAGAAAGGCTAAAATTTACAAGGCTGATCATACAAAGTGTTGGGGTGTAAACACAGTTACTAAGTTTCATACGCTGCTGTTGGGAATGTAAAATGGTAGCTTGTCAGTTTCTTTAAAAATTAAACATATGCTTTCCCCACAATACAGTCATTCGACTCTTCACTATTTACCCAGGAGAAATGAATGTGTATTCCATACAAAGACACAAATGCTAGTGAAGCTTTATCTGAGATAGGAAAAATATTGGTAACAACTTAAATGTCCATTAACAAGTGAATGGAAAAACAAGCTCTTGTATACACAAATGAGTGAAATGCTGCTTGGAAATAAGAAGGCATGAACCATTGGTAGACACTACATCATGGATGAATCCTGAAATAATTATATTGAGAGAGAGAAACCAACCAAATAAAATACATGTTGTATGACTCATTAACATAAAAGGCAAGAATGTGCAAACTAACCTACCATAACAGAAACTAGGACATTTGTTGTTTACAGAAGGAGTAGGGAGTGGTTCAAAGAGGTGGGAGAAAAGAATCAGTCACAAGGGATCTTTGGGAATCACAAGATGATCAATGATATTGATCATAGTAGTAGTTTCATGGAGGTATACATAGGTCAGTGTTGTCAAATTTTACATTTTATATACGTGCGATATATTGTATGTCAGTTATGCCTTAATAAACTGGTCACAACCAACAACCTCAAAACGACATGTGTACACACAACACACGGACACACGCAAACATATTCAAAAAGACTAGTTTAAAAGGAGAAACTTAAATTTGAAAGTAGAAGCCTAAAAGAATAGGAAATCCAGTCGAAAACAAATGATGAAGAAGATGAATAAGTAGCTCACAGTGAAGATATTCCAAATGGCAAATATATTTACAAATAAATTCTCAGCTTTACTAATAATCAAAGAGATGCAATTTGATTTATCACTTATCAGAGCAGTAAACATCGAGGAAAAAAATCATGGCAAATGATAGTAAGGATAATGGGCAAAGAGGACCCCTGCCATGCTGGTGGGAGCTTTACGTGATGCAACAATTTGGGAAAGTTGTTTGTAGCATTTATGGGAATTACAATAAAATATCTGTACAATTAACTGTACAACCAGCATCCGAAATAGCCCAGAAAAGTGCTTTTACGTGTTGACAGGAAAAAACTAAATACAGTGTTTAGAGCAACACGTTTTATGTTAGCAAAGACCAGAAACAGTTTAGGGATTCATGAAAAGGGGGATGAAAAGAAAGTGTGACATATTCCTATGGTAGAATGGCCCATACTGGTCAGAAAAAAAAAAACGAAAAGAGATTAATCCCCCCCCCCAAAAAAAACCATAATGTTTAGCAGAAACATTAAAGTGTTATAAAAATTTATTGCAATATATCATTTATATGAATAAAACTCACATGCTCATAAAGCAATACAATGTTTTTCAAGGATCTCTCTGTCTCTCTCTTTCTCCCCATTTCTGTTAAGTGTCAGTTCTGATCATCCAGGAGGCACAAACCAAGAAGGAATTAAAAGTATACAGGGTTTCTTGGTGAAATGTCTGTGAAAATTATGAGGGGGAGGAGTCTTCAGGAGGGCTGTCAGACTGTGACACAGTTTTGTTCCTATGAAAGGTAAGGGGGATAAAAATGGTTTCAAGGTTCTTGGACCACAGGCAGACAAGAAGTCCCCAGGACAAAGTGGTGCCTTTAGAGGAATCCCACAACAGGTGGGAATGATCCAGGTTTAATAGCCCTCTGTGTTCTGTCAGTAGATGGAAGAAGCCTGGGGGAATGTGTACAGCGATGAAGATTATGATGGATAAGAGGGTGGCAGCAGTGTCCCTCCAACAGGTTCTTCTGAAGAGAGACCTCAGTGATGCACTTCCATGGCCACCCCTATGGACAGTAATTTGAAGGACATAGATACCTAAAAGAATCTAAAAACTAAATGTGTTCACACACACACAACAAAGATAATAGAGTTCCATAAACCAAAGAGTATGACTTACTCCATTTTGTGAACCTCAGCTCCATTCAAAACTAGCCCTGGAACTTGTTTAAAAATTATTCTGTTCTACCACTTGGTGGTAATGAGGAAATCAAAACCAGAAATTGTATAATATACAAAAGTAAGTATAATCAGGGGCACCTGGTGACTCAGTTGGTTGAGCGACTGACTCTTGATTTCAGCTCAGGTCATGATCCCAGGGTCATGGGATTAGGCATCACACTGGGTTCTTCACTGAACATGGAACCTGCTTAAGATTCTCTCTTAGGGGATCCTGGGTGGCTCAGTCAGTTAAGCATTTGACTTTGGCTCAGGTCATGATCTTGTGGTTCATGGGTTCAAGCGTCACATTGGGCTCTGTGCTGACAGCTCAGAGCCTGGAGCCTGCTTCAGATTCTGTGTCTCCTTCTCTCTCTGCCCCTTCCCCACTCATGCTCTGTCTCTCTCTCAAAAATAAAAAATAAACATTAAAAAATTAAAAAATTAAAAAAATTAAATAAGTATACTCAAACTTTGAGATGGAACTAGCATCAAAGTCCTCTGTGAAAGCTCAAGTATCCCCACAAACACTGAGAAGAGCATGTGAAGGTGAAATTCTATGAGTCAAGACCTAAGCCTGAAGCATAGTATTTGGGCTTGAATTATAAAGAGGTTAAGACGCTTTTTTTTTCCCCTGTAAAAATGTCCTACTCAGGGCTCCATCCCACAACCCTAGGACCATGACCTGAGTTGAAATCAAGAGTTGGAAGCTGAACTGACTGAGCCACCCACCCGGGTGCCTCTATACTTGCCAGATTTCTCAAACAAGTCACACAAAGTACTAGTATTGCTGAGGGAATTGATTACTCCTCAAATATATCTGAAACCAAGGTGGATTTATCACCTTCCAGGCAAGGGGGAACTGTCTTTGCAGAACAAATCAGAGAACTAATCTTTGTAAACTTATTGGGCAAGCACAATGTTCAAGAACAGGCTGACTATACAAACAAAAGTTTCTAACACTCAGAAATAAGCATATTAAAACAGAATTGTTAATGATACAATTGCAGCTCCTTAAACAGGAGCTGTAAAACCTTGCACAGAGTTTGAATCTAGGGTCAAATAGATTATGTTTTCCACTTCTTTCTTGAACTTGGGAGAATACAACTTTTTATTCTCATCATAAGAGAAAATGGTTCAAAGACTGGATTACATTTAAACTTAAAAAGTATTCATTAGACTACACTTTTTAATTTTTTTTTTTTTGAGAGATAGAGAGAGAGGGAGAGCACAAGCAGGGAGGGGCTGAGAAACAGAATCCCAAGCAGGCTCTGCGCTGTCAGTACAAAGCCTGACACGGGGTTCGATGTCATGAACACGAGACCTGAGACAAAATTCAAAGTTGGATGCTTAACCGACCCAGCCACCTAGGTGCTCCTAGACTATTAAGAGACCACAGGGCAAGGTACAGAAAGGTAAAACATATTTTAACACATATGAATGACAAGGTCTTCATATGTAGCACTTATATAGAGAACTTATACTAAAATGGGTAACAATACAAAGTTCCTGCAAAAAAGTGGACCAAAAGTATTCATATTCTGTTGGTGGGAATGTTGGGAACTGTATTGTTTATCTACTGTGGTTGAGGGCCCGATGTCACCAGCACAGAGCCCAATGTGGCAATCAAATGCACGAATTGTGAGATCATGACCTGAACTGAGATCAAGAGTCAGACACTTAACTGACTGTACCACACAGGCGCCGGAGAAATGCCTTGTCTTAACTGCCTTGAACTATACTGGTAGTTCAGTATAGTTGCGTGTCCAACTCTTGGTTTTGGCTCACGTCATGATCTCACGGTTTGCAGAATTGAGCCCCATGTCAAGCTCTGCTGTGAGTGTGGAGCCTGTTTAAGATTTTCTCTCTCCCTCTGCCCCTCCCCTGCTTACATGGGCATGCGTGAATGCTCCCTTTGTCTAAAATATAAATAAATAAATAAATAAATAAATAAATAATTCTGTGGTTGAATATGTGCATTTACTATGCCCCAACCATTCTATACATTTACTCTCAATAGGCATTCAAGAGTAATTGGAACAAAATACATGCAATACAATTTCATAAAAAAAACATTATTATTAATACCTCCAATATTATTATTAATACCTCCAATACCTCCAGTATGTTAACTGCATGCAATAAGGAATAGTAAGTGCTTACTATATGGTAGAAACTGTCATAAATGCTTGCATATTATAATCTAGTTGTATATTATTCCCCATAAAAGAACTATGGGATTAGTCCACTTAATCTTTCAGATGAGAAAGTGAGTCACAGATTAGTTACAGTAATTTGCCTAAAATTACACAACTGGTGGCATTTAAGCTTGGTGGTCTGGCTTCAGAGTTGTGCTCTGTATCATGAGGCAATCTAAATGGTGAAAGAAAATAGCACTGATTGTTAACTAACTTGTCCTAGTGCGATGCAGGATACTAGAGACAGTTGCCAACTACAGTGGTGTAACGTATGATTTTTAGCGATATTACAGTGGTTCAACCTATGATTTTTCCATTTCACAACATTGTCCAAGCGATATGCATTCTATAGAAACCTTGCTTCAAATTTTGAACTTTGATCTTCTCCCAGAATTACGACAGGCAGTATGATACTCTCTTGTGATGCTGGGCAGGACAACAAGCTGCAGCTCTCAGTGATCCGCGCAATCACGAGGGTAAACAGCTGACGAGTCACAACGATCTGTACCTATAGGACAATTCTGTTTTTCACTTTCAGTAGAGTGTTCAATACCTTACATGAGACATTCAACACTTTAATATAAAATAGGCTTAGTGTTAGATGATTTTGCCCAACTGTAGGCTAATGTAAGTGTTCTAAGCACATTCAGGGGTAGCCTAGGCTAAGTTGTGATGTCTGGTAGATTATTTGTATTCAATTTACTTTGACTTAATGATACTTTCAACTTAGATTGGTTTTAGTGGGACTTTACCCCATTGAACATTGAGGCAAATCTGAATATATTTCTAACAGAAAAATAGTTAAAATATATGTCCTGATGCTTTTTCTCTATATAAACTTTTCTTTCCTTTCCTGAAAATCTTTTCCTCCTTTGAGGCTAAGCCATGAGGTTTCTCAACCACAATGACTGGCATATTGGTGAAACACAAGGACCGTAGTGCAGAACAGGAGAATAGATTATTAGAGACATATTAATTCAAACAAAGGGGTAACACATGTACGTTCTGCAGAGTGATATTGGGATGGTAACACAGGAGCAGATTCTGAAAGCACAATAAATGGGCTAAGTTAATACCTACTTGGAACACTCAAGGTTACCAGGGAATAAATTTGCAGGTTAACATCCCAAATTATTTTCAAAGTAAATCCTTTGTGTACTGCTCCACTCCATTTACCCTTAGGGTAAATATTTATAGATTTGTACAGATCAATTATCTATGCTTAATTCTATGTCCAGGAAATGCATGTCTAAGCCCAAAGAGTATTTTTAGTGCAATTTCATGATTAATCATTTAATACACACACTTAAAAAAAAAGGCTTCATGTAGACAGAGCAAACAGCCGTGATTAAACTAATGATTAAATCTTAACTACCTCCCATAGAGAATTCAAGATTATCACCAAGGGGAAGAAAAAAAAAAACTCTTTAAAAATCCATGATGTCAGGCAGTTGTATAATCTAAAACCTTATTGTATTTGGCAAATTATACGTGAGGTTATGAGTAAAATTGTCTTCATCAGCAGAAAAGAAAGAAAAGGGACTTTTTAGTGACAGGTTCTCAATATTTTGAAGAATAGTAAGCTAGGAAACTTAACCATCCCCTAGGTGTTACCAGGAAACTCATTGCAGACTGTCAGTCAATCTAATTGACATAAAGAGAAAATAAAATCTATTCTAATGTAATGCTGGGAGTCAATGTTAATAAAACATGGCAGAGAAGTCCAGGGATTTTCTGAAATGTCCCAAATGTAAGGCCACTGAGAACTGAATGGTTCTTACTGCTCTGGATGCATCAGCCAGAATATGAAAGGGGCTCTCCTGCAGGACTTTTACAAGGAGTTAGATGTGCAGATTCCATTAAGAAGAAAGAACATTATATGGATATGGAGAGATAGCCATATTCTATTGTTAAGTGAACAAAAGGGACATTTCTGGCCCTTACAAAGTAAAATTCAATTAAAACAGAAATAGCAATAATAACTTAAAGAAACTCCAGGCTTGTTTTTGTTGTTGTTGTTTCTTTTCTTTTTCTTTTTTTCTTTGGTTAGGAGAAAGCTATATCTATATCAATTGATGTCTTCAAACGTTGCCAATTTTCTCTTACAGTGAAAAGCATATTTCTGGAACTCTTCATATTTAGCCACTATTTTGGCAGTAAGGAGAAGCATTTTCAATCAACTCTCCCTGTGAACATCAGCCTCCTGCCTTATGAGAAGCAGATACGAGCTCCTAGAATATACAACAAGGAGGCACCTGCTTTCATTTCCCATTTCATAGTCTCCTTGATGAGAAAAAAATGGAAGAGAATCAGAAATTGTGAGACACATTAAAGTACTATATGAATGTGAGGCAGTGCAATTACTGATATTGATTCTTGCTCCTCTATTTCCCCACCCCCACCTCTGATTTTCAGACTTGCTTCTTAGGTTACTATAGGTGTCCTGTTGGTTTCTGGCCTGATACGTCAAGCCATCCAATGTGATTCTGCGTATCCTTGTTTTTCCAGGCCTTCTGCTTGCTCTGACCCTCTCTCAGTTTTCTGTGACCTCCAGTACCATACCTCGGGGCTCCTGGCCTGTTACCCTTCTTTTCAGATCTTGCCACCAGGTTCCCTGAGGCATATCTGCAAAGTGTTCCCTACTTTCAAGTTTTGTATCTCCAGCCCAGACCTCACTTCTGAGGTATAGACTGGATATACCCAACCAATTTCTAGAAGTTTTCATTTGGTAATCTCACAGGCACCACACACTTTTATGTAAAATTATAATTTTAGGATGAAGAGTCTGAATTCTGAAGTGGGCATTGCTAGTTTTAGATCTTTACCACTTAACAGTTATGTGACATTGAAGGAGTCTATCCTTCTGCATTTTTGTTTTCTCATCTATAAATGGGATTATAGTATCTACCTTGTAAAAATATGGTAAGGATTAGCTAAATTAGTTGCTTTGAAAGGTTCCAGAATGTAGTAAGGTTTTGACATTGAGTTTTGTTGGTTATCTCTCTTTATATTTCAGTTGGCTAGAGTGCATCTTTAAGATTTTGATTCAAGGGGCACCTGGGTGGCTCAGTCGGTTGAGTGTCCAACTTCGGCTCAGGTCATGATCTCGTGGTCTGTGAGTTCGAGCCCCGCGACGGGCTCTGTGCTGACAGCTCAGAGCCTGGAGCCTGCTTCGGATTCTGTCTCTCTCTCTCTCTCTCTCTCTCTCTCTCACCCTCCCCTGCTCATGCTCATGCTCTGTCTCTGTCTCTCTCTCTGTCAAAAATAAATAAACATTAAAAAAATTAAAAAAAAAGAATTTGATTCAAGAAAAATTTGTAGATGTTTTATTTCCTGAGATACTGCATATGTATTTATCTCTCTCTTTTTTTTAAATTTTATTTATTTTTAAATTTAAATCCAAGTTTGTTAACATATAGTGTAATAATGATTTCAGGAACAGAATTTAGTGTTTCATCACATATATATGTAACACCCAGTGCTCATCCCAACAAATGCCCTCCTTAATGCCCATTGCCCATTTAGCCCTTCTCCCCACCCAACACCCTGCCAGCAACCCTCAGTTTGTTCTCTGTAAGAGTCTCTTATGCTTTGTCTTTCTCTCTCTCTTTTTATCTTATTTTTGCTTCCCTTCCCCTATGTTCATCTGTTTTGTTTCTTAAATTCCACATATGGGTGAAACCATATGATATTTGTCTTTCTCTGACTTATTTTGCTTAGCATAATACACGTTCCATCCACATTGTTGTAAATGGCAAGATTTCATGTATCTTATCTTTCTAATGCCACAGAACTAAAGAGAACTTTGCTACTTAAATATTTTACATGTTTCTGTCATTTTCTTCTGGGAAGAAGAACCATGGAAAAGCAATATGTGATAGATCCTGGTGGTGGGAGAAAAGTCATCTGGCCCATCTCCCACTATAGAAGATGGAAGAGCCAGGTCATTACTTTTTCCACTGTCTTTGCATTTAGGGTACTAGATCCATAGTTCTGGTAAATGAGTTAATAAGAGAAAAGCAAGGTGGGATGTGAGAAGGACTCAATGTGCCTTTGTTGGCTTTAAAGATGAAAGTGGCCATGAGTCATGAGATGCACATAGCCTCCATGGAAGCTGGAAAAGACAAGGAAAAGGATTTCTGCCTAGGAGTCTCCACAAAGGAAAAGAGCTTGCCAACATCTTGATGTTAGTACAGTGAAACCTGTTTACAGAACTCTAAAATAATACACTTGTGTTGTTTAGACTATTAAATTTGTGGTAATTTGTCATGGCAGCAACAAGACACTAATATAATTCCCTCTTCCAATTTCCCGATTTTTATACAACCACATGAGAATATGATGTCTGATGTCCACAGCTATCCTGATGTCTAAAGAATTTCAGAGACCTTCATCCAACATCATGGAATTGATGAGGCAATTCTGAAATTGCCTACATCCAATTGTCTTTCTCCTACAGAAATAGTCAATATGTCTATGATTTAAGTCCCTATTGGCTTACTGTTTGACAGGTTACATTTTATCAGTTTTCTTGATAGGTGTGTGCATTATTTTGTTCCTTTTTGATTATTAAGGTTTTATTTATATACATTTTGTCAATTAGAAGTATACAGATGTATTTTGGTAATTGTATGTAATTGTGTAAATGCTACCACATAATTAAGATCTAGAATAGTCCTTTTGCTCTGAAAAGCTTGCACTAAAAATCTCTTCCCTACCTGCAGCATCTCAAAATGCTGACTTACTTTCTGTCACTGTAGTTTTGTATTTTCTAGAATTTCATATAAGTTGATCCACACACAGTCTTTTGTATTTAACTTCCTTCAGGTAGCATAAGGTTTCTGAGGTTTGCCCATTTTTTTCTGTTCACTAATATTTCACTCTTTTATTATTGGGTAGCATTCCATTGTATACATAAACCACAATTTGTTTATTCACCAGTCGAAAAATGTTTATGGTTTTCCCAATTTAGAGCTATAATGAGCAATGTTGTAATGAACACTCACATAAACGTCTTTGCGTGGATACATAATTTGATTTCTGCTAGATAATAATTGCTGGGTCACATGAAAAATGCATGTAAACTTCGTAAAGTGTTTCCATACTTTTTACCAAAGTGATTATACCATTTTGCAGTCCCACCAGCAATATAGGAGTGCTGTGTCTCACATTCCTAGCCTATTGTTGGTGTTAGCAGTCTCATTCACATTAGCCATTCTAGTATTAGTGTCATCTTATATGATCTTAATATGATCTTAGTCATTTCCTTGATGACTAGTGATGTTGAGCATCTTCATATGTGTTTATTATTCATTTATCTTCTCTTAGAAAGTGTCTATTCAAATGTTTTTGCTTTTTTTCAATTTTATGAGATCTTTTTTTAAGTTTATTTATTTATTCAGAGAGAAAAAGACAGAGAGTATGAGCAGTGGAGGGATAATGAGAGAGGGAGAGAAAGAATCCCAAGCAGGTTCCACACTGTCAGCACAGAGCCCCAACACAGGGCTTCATCTCATAAACTGTGAGATCATGACCTGAGCCGAAATAAAAAGATGCTTAACCAACTGAGCCACCCAGGAGCCCCAAACTGTAAGAGATTCTTATATATTCAGTATATCTCTCATTTGATACATGTTTTACAAAAAGTTTTCCTAAGTCACCTTTTTATACTCTTAACTATGATTTTTTTAAGACACAACTGTTTAATCTTGATTAAATCTACTTACTAATTTTTTTTTTTTTCTGTTTGTGCACTTTGGTGTTTATTCCATTGCCTAACCCAATGTCACAATATTTTCCTCCGTGTCATTTCATTAAAAATTTTTAAACTATTATTTTGAAAATTTTTCAGATTTACAAAAGAGTTGAATAGATAGTGCAGAGTCCCTGTGCACCTTTCTTCCATCTCCCTCTCATACAACATCTTACATTATCATGGTACCTGTACTTAAACTAAGAAATTAACATTGTATCGCACTGTTAACCAATCTAAGGGCGTTGTTTGGATTTTACCAGTTTTCCTACAAAGTCCTTTTTGTCTGTTCCAGGATCTAATGCAGGCTTACATTATGTTGCAATGGCTCCTTAGTCTGCTCCAATCTTGATGGTTTCTCATCTCTTATTTTTCATAATCTTGACACTTTTTAAGACACTTCATCAAGTGTCTTATAGAACGTCCCTCAATTTGGGTTTGTCTGCTTTCTCTGACAACGTGCCAGGGAGTCTTTAATCAGCATGATTATGGTCACTTGGTGAGGGTGGTATCTGCTAGATTTTCTTCAGGTTTAAGTTACTGTTTCTCTTTTCCATATTATATTGTTAGAGTGCCATACCATTTTAAAAGTATTTTTTTAGAACCGGTGTTTTCCTTAGTTTCAGTGGAAGAGCAAAGCACACACTATCTAAGATATTTTTCTTCCGCACACGTTTTACATTTGAAAATTACTAGGCAATATTTTCAAGTATGCTAAAAATGTTTTCCTCAGAATCCCTACATAGTGTTGCATCACTTCACGCAATATATATATAAAGTAAATATATGCTATCGTACTATGTTGTAATAATCAAAATGGTCCATGGTTTCTGTACTTTAAAAATAACTATTCCCTGTTTTGTATTTCATTTCAGCCTCAATTTAAAGTTTGTTTAATGGAATTTCAGCAGCAACAGCAAGCTGTCACTTGTGTTTTCTTTTTTGTTTTCATTTTCTTTTTGAAACATACTTGCCTCTAGTTCAGCCTCACTCACCCTTGGTAATTTGTCTAAGTTTTTTCAGTTTTCAAAAATGAGTCAGCATGGTGATTTGAAACCTAGTTAAAAATTAAGTGAGAGGTTTTGCAAAGGATTTTAATTCACATATTTCTGGAACTC
The DNA here is from genome assembly GCF_016509475.1 of Prionailurus bengalensis. Taxonomy (NCBI): domain Eukaryota; kingdom Metazoa; phylum Chordata; class Mammalia; order Carnivora; family Felidae; genus Prionailurus; species Prionailurus bengalensis. The sequence continues at coordinate 32,484,288 of NC_057347.1, forward strand.
TTCTGACTTTTATAAGCTTTTCTCCCACTATTGCTTCCTTTGAATTTCATACAGACTTGTGTTCTAGTTAAGTGACGTTTTCTAATTATTTTCCACAGCTGACTGGCATATAATGGATGTTTGTTAAATACTTATTTGTTGGTGGTTTTGATGAGAAGGGTGATACTGATATTTTTGTAAAAGATCCGTATCAGTTGACTAGAAAGTAATGTACGGTCGAGTTTATTTTCAGAAGTATTCCATGAATACACATGAAGCAGTAGCACAGGGAGAGGAAATAGCATGGCAGTTGGATTAAAAAAAAAATGAATTCTTGTTCGTGACGGTGGCATTTATTATCTGGTTGTCCTGAGGCAAGTCGTTTATTAAACTGATCTTTATTTAGTGTTTTCCTCTATAAAAGTCCATGCACATCCATGTTTGTGTTAATTCTTGTAGTACTGATCATTATCAAAAAATAACAATCAGGTCAATTACCCATATTGACCACATACTATTCGTCTTAATTATTTCAACTGCTTTATGATAATCACATCGTATCTCTAGGTACCAATTATTTTTCCCAGAGATAATTGAGAAGACTTAATATACACGGCAGATAATTATCAGATTTTTTTATGTAAAAATAAGGCTGGCATTTTTTTCGTATTTTAGAAAAAAAATAATTAAGATGTCTTCTGAAGTGTCCACATGGGTAAGTTACTCATGTCAAATAATATGCAACAGGTTGGGTCGGTTAAGCATTTGACTTCGGCTCAGGTCACGATCTCAGGGTCCGTGAGTTCAAGCCCCGCGTGGGGCTCTGTGTTTACAGCTCTGAGCCTGGAGCCTGCTACTGCTTCTGTGTCTCCCTCTCTCTCTGCCCGCCCCCCCCCACTCACCTCTGTTTGTCTGTCTCTCTCTCACAAATAAATAAATAAAAAAAAAAATCTTCAGAGTCTAATTTTTAAGAATATAAGGGCTGAAGGACCTAGGATAATCATCTAGTCTAAATTGCTTATTTTATGCATGAATACACAGGTGAATTTTTTTCTTATCAAGGTAAGAAAATTTCAAATAATTCCACAAACTAGGATTCTGTGAGCACAAATACACTGTCCCTATGTCCATGTCACTCATGTCCATGTTCAGGCAAAATAAACAGATTGCATGTGTTTGAACGAATGGTGCTTTCTTAATCTCACCTGGAATTATGCTGTCTGTCTTTCATATCCTCAAAGCAGTTTGCTTTAACTCTGTTGACACAGAGCACGGCCTGCCTTGTTTGAGTTTTATGCTGTAAGCCATGAGAGAAGAGGAATTCTGTCTTATCTTTTTCCCTCACTGTGTCTAACACAGTTTCTTACATACAGAAGGGGCTCACATACTTTTTCAACTGATACGTAAATGTCTTCCTTTTATTATTTAGTACTACTGCACAGCTTGAATTTCCTAGAATGAGGTGTTTAACATGTAAAAATTTCCAGATTATCAGATAAGTTAGTTAATAATTTTACATTGTTTCATAAACATTTTTAGCTTATTAATTTGGGATACTCATTTGCATAATGTTCACAAAATATACCTTTAACATCAGAGCTGTAAAGTCAGATGCCAGAATCAGCATACTGATATTTCACATTTTTAAAATAAATTAACTTATGTAGGAGCAGTTAATCCTTGATGTCAAGCAACACTGCTTTTTTCCCTTAAGTAATTTAAAATATAATTTCCCCCCGGATTTTAAAAGCACTGAGATATGCTTTATTGAATAAAATCAACTCTGCTTGGGAAAAGAATGACACACTTCATATAGCCTAAGAATAAATTGCCATAGATGAATGCAGCTTCTCTTAGAATCCATCACCATTCAACATGTATATTATCAAGAAAAAAAAATTCTAATTCTGAAATTAATCCAGAAGGCACAATCTACTGGAGTTAAAATGGTTGCAATCGTATTTATACGGTGCTGATAGATCTTGAAAGTGAAATGCATAATGAAGATAACCAAGAGGTATTATTAATATTTTTATTACTCAACAAGTATACTGTTTGTATGCCATATTAATATAATGATTATATGTGAAGCCATTGGAAGACTGTCTGTAAGGTACGATTGATTAATATTATGAGAGTATTTCATTCAGGTGTACATATGTTATGTATGCCCATATAGCAAGTATAATTTTGCATTAGGGGATAATTATTTTCATGATGTTAGTTTATATTCTTAGCCTTTTACATTTCATAAATGCTAATACATACATGATCTATGCTGGTTCTTAAAATAATCCTGTGAGGTGGTCAGGCTACGATAGAATCATTCCCATTTTTTTAATTGGGAAACTGAATACCAGAAAATGTGAGTAACTTTCAAAGGAATACTCAGCTACAAAGACCAAAACTAAAGTTATAAATCAGTTCTAGACTACAGCCAAGTGCTCGTTCAGAAGGAAATAACATTCATGTGAGATACACACACACATACACACACACACAGTCCTTTTAGGGGAGATTCAACATATTCTAGTAATTTGTGAGATTCGATATATTACAGTAATTAAGAACAAGGCAGTGGAGTTGCACTTGTTGGCTTCAGATCCTGCCCTTGCTACTTTTTGCTATGTCTAGTAAACCTGTTATTTCTGTGTGTGTGTGGGTGTGTGTGTGTGCGCTTCAGTGTCCACTTCTGCCAAATGGGGGTAATAACTATAGATACTAACCAAGCTACTGCAAGGTAATACTGACACACTCAAACCAAACAAAGTAAGTGTTCAATAATGGTAGCCATCATCATCATCATCATCATCACATCATCATCATGCACTTTGCTGGTGGAAAAGTTATACATCTTCTCTGAGATCTCATGGTCTCACTGATGATATGAAAATGTAAAAAAATCTGACCTAAATAAATGTCAAGAGTTGAAATCAGTGATCTTATATAACTTAGACATTATTTGGTCCAAATTTCTGACCAAACGAAATGTAAACATTTTAAAATTTATTTGCACTTTAACATAATCTTTAGTATATAAAAAATAATTTATGCAACATTTTGTATATTTTGAAGAGTCTGCTTATGTATCTTCCCTTTCTCCAGAGCCAGCTTTCCCTCTGGAGGAACTACTCCTCTCAATTTAGTGTTTATTATTCTCTTGCTTTATGTTTTCACTTTTTTATTATTAGATATACAGAAAAATGCTCCACATATAAAATTTAGGAAGCTATCACAAAGACCATGCAATCATAACCCAAGTCAGAAAATAGTGTATATACCCTAGAAGCCTCTCTAATGTTCTTTCTCAATCACTACCTCCTCCCTCCCACAAGAGGTAACCATTAGCTTAGCTTTTGGATAAGTCTGTTCTTTATTTTTTTATTGCTTTAATCTCTAGATATTCTTCTGTAATATTGTGATTGACTTTTACCATTTTTTTAAAAGCAAACTTAGATGGAATCACATAATATTTATTCTTCCATATTTTGTTTCTTTCACTCAACATTACGTTTGTGAGATACATCCATATCCTTTTATTTCCAGAGTTGTGTTATACACTTGTAACAATATCCCTGCCTTGGCCCCCTTACTATAATAAAATACCATACTCAAATAACAGACATTTATTTCTCGCAGTTATGGAGCTGCGAATTTCAACACCAAGGTGTTGGTTTGATTCCATTCCTGGTGAGAATGCTCTTTGTGGGTTGCAGACTTCTACCTTCTTGCTGTATCCTTACATGGCCTCAACTCTGTGCTCATGTAGAGAGAGACAACTCTTTTTCTCTTTCACTTCTTACAAAGCCACTAATATTATCACGAGGGCCATTCTTATGAACTAAACTAACCGTCATTACCTCTTTCTGCCATGTGAGAGTATAGAAGATGGCACTCTGCAAGCCAGAAGGGGGCTTTCACCAGAACCTGACCATGATGGTACCCTGATCTTGGACTCCATAAATGTGAGATAATACATTTCTGTTGTGTATAAACTACCAATTTGTGGTACATTGTAATAGCAGTCTGAATTAAGACACTCTTTGAATCAATTTGCATTTTCCCACCTGAAGAATGGGAATCAGCTCCAATTCCTTCAGATTCTGGTTTTAATTTTATCCATTCTTTAGGATGAGTGATGAATGGATTACCACTGTGCTTTGAATTTGTAACCTTCTCAGAGGTTGAACAACATTTTATAGTTTATTGGCATTTGGGTTACCGCTTTTTTTGAGGAAACTCTTCAAGTCTCTTGCCTATTTTTGTCTTTTGCTTTTTTTATAATGGTAGAATTTCTTTATATGCCCTGGATATGAGTTTTTTTGTTAATTACATAATTACATAAGTGCAAAATTCTTTACCAATTCATTGGCTTTCTTTTCCACTCTCTGAAGGATGCATTAGAATAACAGAAGTTTTATATCCTTTCTCTACCGTTCTTCTCTTTAAGTCTACTTTATTGAGATACAATTAAAAATAATATGAAGGCATTTTATTTTGTGCGTGGCTTTCAGAGATTTTTTTTAACACGTTATGCACCTGTTTAGATACTACTTAAGTCAAATTCGAAACATTCCTTTCACCTCCACACATTCACCCACCCCCTTTGCACTCAAGATGCTCCCCTCTACTGCCTATCACTGTTTGTGGTAACTACATGTCTGATTTCTATCAACCAAAACTGGTATTGCTGTTCGGTACTTAGTATAGTTCCATGGGTTTCTTTTGGATAATGTTTCATGGTTTTCCTATTTCTACTATTTTTAATTCAACATTTTTTGTATCCTTCCTTTTACATACCTCTTCTTTATTTAGCATATAACTGGAATCTTAAAAACCTGATGTGTCAATGCTGGTCTTATTTACATCATTTAGAGTATTCTTTTGTTGCTAGTTTATTTTGTTTTATGTAATAATTTTGAGGTTCACCCATGATGTTTTTGGATTTAATTTAGTCAAATGTACCCAAAGCAGAGTCAGGTATGGCACAAATGTTGGTATTGTCAGGCAGGGAATTTTTAAAAGCTGTAATTAATAAAAGGGCTCTTATGGTGAAAGACAAAATGCAAGAATGATAAGGGTAATGTAGATAGAGGAATGTAAATTATAAGAAAGAATCAAAAAGGAATACTACATGATGAAACACCCTAAATTAAATGAAAAATGCTTTTGATGGGCTTATCATTAGACTGGACATCACTGTCCAGGAGAAAGAATAAGTGAGCTTGAACGCAGGCCAATAAAAAATTCCCAAACTGAAAGGAAGAAAGAAAAAAAAATAAAATAAAAACAGAGTCAAGAATTGTGGGACAATTTTAATAGATGTAACACATTCATAATTGGAATAGAAGAAGAAAAAAGAATGGAACAAAGAAATATTTGAAGTAACATTAGACAAAATGGCCCCAAATTAATGAAAGATGTCAAATCACAGATCCAGGAATCTCAGAGAACAGCAAGCAGAATAAAGTGTTGAAAGAAAAATAAAGTGTGAAAAGAAAAAAATATTCAGCTTCTTAGAAATATATTTGCAGGAAGAATATATTTCAAAAATTAAGGAGATATAACTTTCTCAGATAAATAAAAACAAGAAATTCATGGCCATAAGACCTTATGTTCAAGAAATGTTAAACAAAGTTCCTTAGGCAGATGGAAACTTATATATAAAGGTCAGAAACTTGGGCCTATATAAAGAAACGAAGAGTTCAGAAAGAATAAATTATGATAAAATGAAACAAATACTTTTATTTTTATTATTGATTTAAACTATAATTATTTGTATAAAATAATAATAATATATTAGATAATGATAAATAAGAATAAATGAAATAATATAAGCAATGTCACAGGGACCAATGCTATAAAGGTGGGGAAAAGAGTTCGAAATACTGTATTACAAGTACTTGCCTTACATATGAACTGGTATAGTGTCATTTGAAAGTGGACTTAGATTACCTAGAAATGTATACTGAAAATTCTAGCACAAACAATGAAAAAAATTAAGAAATGTGAATAATATATAAAGAGATAAAACGGCATCATGTAAAATGCTAAATTAAAACCAAAAAGGCAGAAAAGGAAGAAAAAAAGGAAACAAAGAACAAATGTAATTCATAGAAAATAGTTACAAATGTGATTAACCCAACTATGTCAATTATCACTTTCAATGCAAATGGCTTAAATACACCAATTAAAATACAAAGATTGTTAGCAAACAGTGTAGTCTTGGCTTCAGGTATAGAACCCAGTGATTCATCTCTTACATATGACAGCTAGTGCTCATCCTGAAAAGTTCCCTCCTTAATGCCTGTCACCCATTTAACCCATCCCCCAACTCTGCCCCTCTCCAGCAACCCTCAGTTTGTTCTCTATATTTAAGAGTCTCTTATCATTTGCCCCCCTCTCTGTTTTTATCTTATTTTCCCTTCACTTATGTTCATCTGTTGAGTTTCTCAAATTCCACATAGGAATGAAATAATACAACATCTTTCTCTGACTGACGTATTTTGCTTAGCATAATACCCTCTAGTTCCATCCATATTGCAAATGGCAAGATTTCATTATTTTTCACTGCTGAGTAGTATTCAATTGTATGTATGTGTGTATGTTATCTATTCATCAGTCGATGAACATTTGGGTTCTTCCCATAATTTGGCTATTGTTAATAGTGCTGCTATAAACACTGGGGTGCATGTGTCCCTTCAAATCAGCATTTTTGTATCCTTTGGATAAATACCTAGCAGTGCAACTGCTGGGCCATAGGGTAGTTTTATTGAAGTCAAGACTACACTGTATGTTAACTAACTTAAATTTAAATTAAAAAAAATCTTCATAAATTCAGTAAATTTGGAAGATAAAATGTCATACTTTCAAATACGATATTCTTATTTATTTCTGTAATAGTTGGAATAATTTATACATGCAAATATGTATTTGGACAACTCAATAGGAGGGAAAAAACATCTGTAAAGACTGTTGATATTGTACAACCCTTGCAAACATTTCAGCAAGTGTTTCAACTGTTTTGGGAATAATTGTGCCCATGTAAATTTATGATCAAAGGTTTCAGTAAAAATATTTGTCATGAAAAAATACAAAAATTGTTACAGTGGGGGGAAAAACCTTTAAATATAAAAATTTAAATATATTAAAAGTAAAGGGAAAAAGTAAGCTATATCCTGCTAATATTAATTGAAAGAATCCTAGGGGCACTTGGGTGGCTGAGTTGGTTAAGTGTCCAACTTCGGCTCAGGTCATGGTTTCACAGCTTGTGAATTCGTGGGTTCAAGCCCTACAATGGGATTCTCTCTCTCTCTTTCTCTCTCTGCCTTGCTACTACTCTCTCTCTCTCAAAATAAACTTGAAAAAAAGAGAATTCTGGAGTACCTAAATTACTTTTAGAACAACAACAAAAAAAAACCCTCAAACCCCAAACCAAACCAAAACCTCAGAAGAAAGAAAAGAGAGGAAAGAAGAGCATTATATAATGATAAAAGTGTCAATTCCCCATGTAGACATGACAATTCTAAACATGTATGTACCTAATGGTGGCAGTGGGGGGCGGGGAGGACGGGTATCAAAATGCGTGAGGTAACAACTGACAGGACTGCACAGAAAAATACACAAACTCACTATAACAATCTAAGACTTCACTTTTCTTTTAGTAATTGATAGATCAAGCAGGCAGAAAATCAGTGAGGATATAGCTGACTTCAGTCGCACTATCCATCAACTTGATCTAATTGACATTTACAGGATTCTGCATCTGACAACAGCAGAATTCGTATACTTCTCAAACTCACATGAAACATTTACCAACATGGACCACATTCCGGGCAATAAAACCACCTTAGCACACTTAAAAGAATAGAAGTCATGCCCATATATTTTATATCATACTAGAATTAAACTAGAAATTAATGAAAGAAACGGAGCATGATAATAACCAAATATATGGAATTTGAACTCTAAAATCATATTAGTCAAATGATAATTCTCAACTGAAATTGAAAAAAATAGATTTGGGGGTAAATAAAAAGTAAAAGACAACGTATCAAATAGCGTAAGATGAAGTATAAACAGTACTCAGAGGGAAATTTGTAATGTTAAAATTATACATCACAAAAGAGGGAAGATCTAAAATAAATAACCTATGTTTCAACATTAGGAAACTAAGGAAGAACAGCTTAGGTCTAAATAAAAGAAGAATAATAGAAATAATAATAATTGGGCTAAATAAAAATGGATCATGGACCTAAATGTAGACCACAAAACTATTCAACTTTTAGAAAATAACATAAGCAAATATCTAGGTGACTTGTGTATGGCAATGACTTTTTTAGATATAATATGGAAGGTACAATCCAGAAAAGAAATTCTTGATAAGCTGAACTTGATTAAAATTAAACAAACATCAGCTCTGTAAAAGACAGTATTGAGAGAATGAGAAGTCACAGAAAATGGAAGAAAATATGTGCAAATACACATCTGATAAAAGACTTAGCAAAAATATACAAAGAAGAGTTAAAAGTCAACAACAGGAAAAAATGATTTAAAAATGGGCAAAAGAGCTGACCACACACGTCACCAAAGAAGCTGTACAGATGACAGATAAATATATGAAAAGATATGCAACATCATAAAGTCATTAGGGAACTGATTGTTAAAACACCCATGTGATACTACTGCACACTTATTAGAATAACCCAAATCCAAAACACTGACAACCAACCAAATATTGGTGAGGATGTGGACCAACAGGACCTCTCATTCATTGGTGGTAGCAATGCAAAATGGTATAGCCACTTTGGAAGACAGTTTGGCAGTTTTTTACAAAAGTGAACATACTCTTACCCTGTGATCCAGCAGTTATGTTCCTTAATATTTGCCCAAATGAATTAAAGACTCATGTCTACACAAAAATGTGCACATAGATGTTTAAAGCATCTTTATTCATAATTGCCAAAACTTGGAAACACCCAGTATATACTTCAGTAGGTAAATGGTATATGAAAACAATGGAATACTACTCAATACTAACAAAACATAAACTATCAAAATAGATGAAATATTTAGGTATAAATATAACAAAATTTGTTTAGAATCTATATACTGAAAATTATAAAACTTTGATCAAAGAAATAAAAAATCTAAATAGATGGAAAGATAATCTGTGTCCATGCACTGGAGGACTAAATACTGTTAAGATGTCATTTTTTCCTAATTGATCTATAGATCTGACACAAACCCAGTTGAAATCTTAGCAAACTATTTGGTAGATATTGTAAACTCATTCTAAAGTTTCTATGGAAAGCAAAAAATCTGAAAGAGCCAACATAATACTGAAGAACAAAGTAGTATGATTCACAGTAGTCAATTTTAACACTTTTAAAAAGCTACATTAATCAAGACAGTGTGGTATTAGCAAAAGAATAGACATATAAATCAATCACTGGGACAGAATAGACAGACCAGAAAGACCCATTCAAATATAGAGAATTGATTTTTGATAAAAGAACAAAAGGAATTCAATGAGGCAAGAATAGTCTTTCCAAGAAATGGTGCTAAAATAATCATATATCCATATGCCAAAAAATTAAAATTAAAAATTAAGAAAATAGAAAGAACCTTACATTTTCTTAGCTTACATTATAGTACTTACATTTTTTATAGGAATTAACCCAAAATAGATTATAACCTTATAATAAATATGTAAAAGTATAGAACATGTAGAAGAAAATCTATGTTAACTACTGTATTGTGATAAGTTTTTAGACACAACATCAAAGGCATGATCCATGAAATAAAGAAAAATAAATAAGGTTGACTTTATTAAAATTAAAAACTAATGCACTGAAAAAGATACTATTAATACGATTAATACAATTAAAAGATACTATTAAAAGATACTATAATACTATTAATAGGGAACCAAATAAAAAAATCCCATCAGGCCCTTATTAAATTAGAAAATGATAATTCCCAAAAGAAATTAGAGTTCCACAGACAACGTACTATTCATGAATACTACCAAAATTCAGCAGATTGCTAAGGTCTGCACAGTCTGCCCCCATCTACTTCTCCATCTTAATGAACATGCTTTCTTTTGACTGTATCCCAAACATACCTTAGATCTAGGCCAAATATACCTACATGTGTCCTAAATGTGCTTTATATGCCCCTCTGTTCTTTTTCTCTCTTCCCTTTCTTTATAAATATTCATAAATTCCTTTTTTTTTTCCAATGTGGCAAGACACTACCCACCCTCAGAGGACCAGTGGAGGTCCCTGCCACACTAAGTCCCTGAAGTTTGGAATTTAAGTATTTTATTTTATTTTTATTTTTTCAAGTTTTTATTTAAATTCCAATTAGTTAACATACAGTGTAATATTAGTTTCAGGTGGAAAATTTAGTAATTCATCACTTACATATATAACCCAGGGCTCCTCACAAGTGCCTTCCTTAATACCGATTACCTATTTAATCCATTCCCCACCCATATCACTCATAAATTCCTCATTTATCTTATGGAAATCCTACCTAAGCTTTTGTGTTCAACATGGAGTTTATCCCCCCTCAAAAACAAAAACAAACACTACATTTTTTCCCCTAAATCATCTCAATCAAAATTACTTCTCCCTATGTTGTATTTTCATAATAGCACAAATGTCTCTCTGTTGGCAGCTATCATTAAGATGTCTCTTGTTCAGATATGATTTATGTATATTTTCTCCCCTCCTCAAGTTGTTAGATGTATAAGAGCTGTGAAATCAACCCTATTATCTTTTCAAATCCTCTCTGCCCCAAATCTTACTCTAGTCACAGATACAGCCAAAGACCATTCTCTGTCTTTTAGGCAAATGAGATCCGAAAGCGCCACATTTTGATGCTGCACTGTTTACTTCTTAGCTTCCTGTCCCAGGTTTTTCTGTTGCCGTATCAGTTGTCTACAAATGGTAACGTACTTAGCATACAAGCAGGTGCAACTCGAATTAATACCTGATGCACCCCTCTTCACCATTGGGAGTGGGAACTAACACATAATTGCCTTTCTTTTTCTTCCCTTAGATAGACAATTCTAAACTACATTTCATAAGGATTCTCTGAAGATCTTGGAAGATCAATACCAGTTCCCCATATAGTGTGCAACTCAATATTACTTATTCTATTGGATTTCCCTCCTGCTCTGATTCACTGGCCCATCACTCACTTCTCAAACAAACATATTCTATCCAATCTTTTGTCTCTGACTCCGCTTTCTGGGAAACCTAAGCCAAATACATCATGAATATATCTTATTTATCTTTTTCTTCTTCATAATAAAACTTGAATCCAATGCTTCTTCATTGTCATTGTCCTATTTCACTGTATTATAGTTTATGAAACCTTAACCTTGATTTCTAATTAGGTTTAATTGATAATATCTCTTGGCAATTTAGATTTGTAGTTTCTTGGACCTTTTACAAACCATAGAAAATTTGAAGAGGTTGATATATGAGGAATCCTATGGTGAATTCTTTTGTAAAGCCAAGAGTTCTCTTCCAGTGTGAGTAATCACTTTATAATTTAACTATTTTCTAGTTCTGAGCCTATGTTTAGTACACACCTGGGCATGTCAAAATTACACTAAAAATATACTAGTGATTATGTAACACACATTTTTAGAGTTTATTTTGCAACTTTTATTGTAGTTCTACAAACTTTCCTTCATATTTAAGAGTTTCCTCACCAGGTTATTTCTTTTCTAGATATAGAATATAAGTTATTGACTATTATAATTCTTCATGATCACTCTTCTCCCCCCGGTGGCTCTCAAACATGCAAATAAGACATCAAGCTCCAATGTTTGAGGATTGTGCATTTATGCATGATCTGGCAGCCAGTGTCCATTAATTTTGCATAAACTCTCCCTTCCCTCTTCATTATTTAGAAAAACTTTATATTTTTAATGGAAATAATCATGGCTAATATTTATAGAGCACTTCCCAAGTGCCAGTGAGTATTCTCTATAGTTTCCATCAATTATTTCAGTGTTTTCACAGCCATCCCACAAGGTAGGTGCTATGATTTATCCCATATGAAGGATGAGAAAATGGGACTCTCAGAGGTTATGTAGTTAGCCTAATACACACCATCAGTAAATGATAGGGCAAGTATATGAATGTATTTGATACCACTCCAGAGTTAACTATTGTGTTCTGTTGTGACTCAGTCCTATATTTTATTATAGTTTGTTGGGCAGCTGAAAGTGTAAATTTCAAAAATGCAGTGTGAGGTGGGTTGCTTGTGGAATTGAAGAAATAGGAGGCATAGGGAGAAGACTGTAAGAAGAAAGAGATTTTTGGTAGATGGATCTTCTCACCCCACTTGGAAGTACTAACCTTGGAAAATGAAAATTCCTGAACACTATCTTTGGTGGTATTTAATTATTTATCCATTTAGAGAAGGAGAGAACATGAGCAGGGGACAGAAAGAGAGAAGGCAAGAGAAAGGGAGAAGGGAAGAAAGAGAGAGAATACCAAGCAGGCTCTACATTGTCAGAGCAGAGCCTGATGTGGGGCTTGAACTCACAAACCATGAGATCATGACCTGAGCCAAAATCAAGAGTTGGATGCTTAACCAACTGAGCCACCTAGGTGCCCCTGTGGTCCTTATTTAATAAACCAAAGTAAGGATTCCAAAGAGGAGGCATATATTAGAATCACTGGTTTAGATGATTCTTAATGCCTGATTTGGTTAATTTTTTCTCTGTCCATTTTTGAAGTCATCTCGTATAAACTTCAACAAAAGGATAGCTGCAAATGAGAATCAAGATCCTTTTATAAAACAAATCCCTGTAATTGCAAGTCAGTGTTCCTGTGACATGAACCACACTAAGGCATACATCCGCTTCTACATATTTCTAACTGCAAAAGTACTGTCTGTGGGATAGAAGAGCAGGTCACAGCACAGCCACAACCCTCAGTCCTCGTTGCAGAAGATTGTTATGTTTAAAAAAAAAAAAGGAGGGGGCGCCTGGGTGGCGCAGTCGGTTAAGCTTCCGACTTCAGCCAGGTCACAATCTCGTGGTCCGTGAGTTCGAGCCCCGCGTCGGGCTCTGGGCTGATGGCTCAGAGCCTGGAGCCTGTTTCCGATTCTGTGACTCCCTCTCTCTCTGCCCCTCCCCGTTCATGCTCTGTCTCTCTCTGTCCCAAAAATAAATAAACGTTGAAAAAAAAAAAAAAAAGGAGGAGGAGGGGTTTGGGAGTCCTAGCAATAGGAAAAGTTACACCCAGAGGAGAAAGCAACTCCTCCAAAGGGTGTTACACAAAGGGACAGGGTAGAAAGATGACGGTAGGCTCAGATAGCAAAAATATTTGATAAAGAGTTCTCTTGTAATGCCCAAGTGGGGCTTACAGAAAGTATTCAGGAGAACTTCAGTGGGTGGAAATGGGGTCCTTGTAATGACAAGTTGAGTTGGGTCAGAGAAACATTTTTTTTTTTCTCAGATAATAACACCAGTGTTAAATGGTGTTAAATGGTCATGAGTATAGTCTGTCATCTGTTGTAGATCTTAGAAGGTTCATGTATATTCTCTTGGTTGATCACTTGGAGTTAAAGGTAAAATGATGGTTATTCTATCGCTACTATTGACTGACCATGTGGTCTCCAGGCAACTTGTTTAACCTCTTAAGGCTTTAGCTCTAAGGCTTCTCTCCTGTTGGAAATGGAATAAGGTAATACAGATTTTGATGCTCCATTGGAACTCCTGGGATCCCCTTTATCAGTTCTATTGGTGTGCTCATCTTGGCCACTGCCAGTACTTTGAAAAATAGATTCACCTATAAGAATTGCCCTTGGACAACTGAAGCCATCTCTGTGGAAAGTCCCTGGGATTAGGCCATGGATTCTATTCCAAGATGTCTGTGGTCAACGACTTCTTTGGCAGGGTGAAGGATAAAACAGTCCGACTCAAAGTGTGATGGACTCTGAAGTACAATCTGCATTCCAGATTTGTGTGGTTGCTTCTACTCTCCCTATCTGGTCTTCTACTTGTTTATCTGTCCCTCTGAGAGCACCCCCTTAAAGGATCATACAAAGGAATTCCCAACTGAGGAAGTGTTCTAGGGAACTCAACCTAGGAAAACATGTAAAGTGCCTGGCAGAACACTTTCCAAGAAAGAGAAGAGAAGGTTAAATAGCATGGACAGAGGCAGAATTGGGTCAGGAAGCCATGCCAAGACAATTCTTTTGCTCCCTGATTTCATGCCATTTTACTCATAGCATATATCACAAAGCTCTTGAAGCAGAACCTGCTTCTGAAGATAAGGGGTTGGGGCAGAGATGCAGTTTCTTCCCCTGTGCCTAAAATGCCTATTAACTTCATACAAGAAGGATGCTAAAGTTTCTCTTTAAAATGTGGCATGTATAAAATATTTGTAAAAGATATATTCAGTACTGTTTATTACCAGGGTCTTACAGTGCTCAACAAAAACAATGACAGCGAGAGATGTTTAGAAGCGCATCATATCATAATAACCCGCCTGGAAAATTGTAGTACTTATTCAGGCTTAATAGTATGGCCTCACTTGCACAAACATCTCAGCATGGGTTTGAAAGTAGCTGAAATAATGTTAAATGCTATTAAATTTTACTTTGAAGTGGAAAAAAAGCAATCATTGTATACATTTTGATATATGTGTACTCTTCCAAATACAGTCAAGGAGAAAAGGGATAAAATAAGTAGCAGCACGATGTAGTGGAAAGGTCAATGGATGTGAAGCCAGAAAACATAGAATTAAGGATTCTTTGACTTGCTTAGCTATTGTAGGTTAAATTATTTCCTTCATGTCTTTATTGCAATTAAAAAATTGATCCTCACATAAAGTTAAAAAGAAGAACAATACCAAGTGTTGGTAAGAGTATAGAGCAACTTAAAATTGCATACATTTCATTCATTTGTAATTATGGGACTGCACAATGGTTCAGTGACTTTGTAAAATGCTGTCAATTTTTTATAAATTTGTACTGCACATAATTACCATGGTACACAGCAATCTGATTCAAAATAAAACAAAATAATCCATTCAAAACAAAACAAAACAAAACAAAAACTGAAGGACATACCCTTGAAAAGACTTGTGCATAATTGTTTGCAGCATGTTTATTCCTAATAGCCCCAAATGACAACAGTCTTAATGCCAATTAATTGATGAATTGATAATTTGTGATATATCCATACACTGGAATACTACTTAGGAATAAAATGAACAAACCACTGGCAGTACAGGTATGATAGCAGTTTTTGACATATGCAACACAAAGGAATTAAGAAAACATGTTGAACCATTGAAGCCAGGCATAAAAACTTATGTATTATTCAGCTTAGAAAAGGCAAAAGTAATATACAGTGTCAGAAAGCAATTCAGGGGGTGTCTGGGTAGGTTAAGCATTCGACTTTGGTTCAGGTCATGATCTCGCAGTTCACGAGTTCTAGCCCCATGTGGGCTCCGTGCTGAGAGTCAGCGCCTAGAGCCTGCTTCAGATTCTGTGCCACCCTTTCTCTCTGTCCCTCCCCCGTTCATACTCTGTCTCTCTCTCTCTCAAAAAAAATTAAATTAAACATTTAAAAAAAAAAGCAAATCAGTAGGTTCTTGGGTAAGGGATGAGGAAAGGTTGTCTGAGAAGGGATGCAAGGGAATTTTGTAGGTGTTGGAAATGTATATATCTTAATTTTAGTGGTGGTTACATGGGTATATAAATTTGTCAAAACTCACTAAACTGTATACTTAAAATGGTTGTACTATTGTGTTTCAACAAAATCGACTATTTTAAAACTACCCTTACCTCCCAGTTTTTGTGATAATTTAATGAAATCAGGTGAGTTAGCACTCTGTAAATTCTATAGGTCTAAAAGTTGTTAATTCGCACTCTAGAAACTAGTATCTACTAGTCCTCCTGGCATATTTGTGGAATGGGTGAATTCATGAGATCAAATAATACATATAAAACTAGTTCATTCTCTCTGTTAATTATCATTTTGTCTTGGCAAAAGTTTGAAACAAGATCTGTGTCATTAAGCAATGAAGCACCACTCTGAATTTAAGAAGACAGCTCATTGTTTGATTTCAGTCCTAAAGGAATTATTGAAAGCCAACCCCAGATTTTTCTGGTTGGCTGTTATTTGCCTGCATGCATTTAACTGCAAATCACTTTCTTATGCTAAAAATTCATTTATTAAATTTAACAGCTGTTAAAAGTTTATTACTTATTTCATTATAGTTTATTATCAAAGAAGCTATAAATAGATGCTCTCAATGGTGTCTAGGACAAAGAGACTACACATTTGTAGTCTTCCCTGGGCAACTTATTCACCTCCTTTCTTCACCTCTATACGGTATATCATTTATAATGAAGTAAATCTCTTAGGAGGCAAGATTCATTTACTTAATATGTCTCATTAAACTTTTCATTAATTGATTGTGATCCCAGAAAAAAATAAGTAATTTGACCAACTGTAATAAAACGGATTTAGCCAATGTAAAACATGTTAATGCTGATATGATTTTTGTGATATGTATATTACATTTCAACTTGAGCCAATGGAATATAGGCTCTTGTGATTTGATGTCTTAGTGTTCAGACCCAGAAGGTATGGTCACTGTTAAATATCACTTGCAAAATACGATAGTATAGTTATAAAATGGTAATATTCTATAAATAATTATTCAAATTAAATAATCTCTGATATCTCATAGAAACCTCAAACAAATGCACAATTATTTGGAACTATTTGGTGGGTGTGGGTAATTTTCTGATAAACCTGGACTTGAAAGTTTAATTGCCTTTTCACAATTTTGCTTTCCCAAGATGGCACTTGCTCATTTGTCATCCACTGAACTGTATCCTAAACTAGGAAAAAGACAGATATTTGAAGAGAATTAATAGTAGGATTATGAGCCTTGACTCAAGCCAAATATGCCCAAGAGAGCATTTCTGGTATGGGATAAAGGAATCTAGGCTTTCTCGAAGTACAACGCTGCAAGATGGGATGCCTCCCCAGAGCAGAAAGTGTCCAGCTCAAATGAGCCCAGGGATTTTCTGGAATGGTAAATGAGTCATGCAGTGTCAGATAGTCACCATTCATGATGCCCAATTACTAAACATATATAATTAAATATTAGAATATGACTTCCACAACTCCCCTGTTTGGTCTGAGGCACCAAACTAAACATACATGATGCCAGCGTAATGAGATACTTATTTACCACGTAAGAGTTAATCACGGCTAGCAGTTATGGAATGCTCATCATGCGGCAGATGAGTTGCATCCATTAACTCATTTAATGCCCACCACAGCTCTGGAAGGTAGTTGCTATTATTATCCTCATTCTGCAGGCAAGGACACTGAATGAGGTTAAGCAATTTGCCTAAGGGCACACAAATGCTGCATTACAGGTATTGTACTTTTCATTCATGTGGCACTACTCTAGAACCCACCCTCTTAACTACACTGTAGTTGCTCTCCATCTGTGGTGGAAAATGAGGCATCACTCACACCACCTGGGGAGGCAGAAGAGGTGATACAACAGCAAATGAGGGGTGGCTCTGGAGGATTATATTCGCTGAGGTATCAAAGCAAGAGTCACAAAGGGAAGAGCTTTTCACTAGGGATGCAGCTGAAAGGAAAACCACAGTTCTGATACCACAGGCAATTTGACAATGTGTTCTATTGTTATTTTTTATCCTATGGACTTCAGTGATTTAATAGTGAGTCAGAGAAAAGGTGGCATGAAATCAAGAATATGTACTGGTGCAGAAACATTATATTAAAACCATGAACAATGGTATGATGTTAAATTACGCCCTTTAATTCATAAATAGCTCAATGGCATGAATCATATATTTAAAAAGGTCAAAAGATATTGTCTCATTTGCTGTAGATGGATTGACAGCTGTGTTGCCAGTCTCTTGGAGAAAAATCATTAATACTGAGGGAAGATGTTAGTGTAAGTTAAAATATGTCTCTAAGGTAGAGGCAGTTATAGTAGAAGTAATGATGGGAATGAACAAATATAATAATCTATAAAAAAATCAATACAAAAAATGGTAATAAACAACTTGGTAAAAAAACTTAATAATGAGTTTTGTTTACCTATTTTTAAAGTATTTTCTTTTCTTTTTTTTTTTTTTTTTTTTTTTTTATTATTTATTTTTGGGACAGAGAGAGACAGAGCATGAACGGGGGAGGGGCAGAGAGAGAGGGAGACACAGAATTGGAAACAGGCTCCAGGCTCTGAGCCATCAGCCCAGAGCCCGACGCGGGGCTCGAACTCACGGACCGCGAGATTGTGACCTGGCTGAAGTCGGACGCTTAACCGACTGCGCCACCCAGGCGCCCCTGTTTACCTATTTTTAGAATTTGGGGGAGTTTGGTGTTGTGTTTCTTTTCTTAATCATATATTTTCCTATAAAGGTAGGTATGTATTTCTGTCTCATTAAGTGTAAGGCAGAAGCAAAGAATTGCAAAAAAATAAAGCCATATAGTTATTATTTTTTTATCTAAGAACTATACCAAGCACAGGAAGAAATGATCAGGGTGGAGAGTTGTCACATGAAATAAGTGGATAGAAACAGGACCCCCATAGAATCTGACTGCACAGATTAATCCTCTGTCTCTGGAGAAATAAAACCCCCTACAGACATTACAATAGTCCCTCCTTTAACCACAGGGAATACATTCCAAGACCCCCAGTGAATGCCTAGAACTATGGATAGTACTGAATCCTATGTATACTGTTTTTTCCTATACATACATACCTATGATAAAGTTGAATTCATAAATTAGTAAGAGATTAAAACAATGACTAATAATAAAATAGAACAATTATAACAACATACTGCCATAAAGCTTATGTGAATGTGGTCCTTCTCTGTCAAAATACCTCTCTGTACTGTACTTTCCCTTCTTCTTCTTGTAATGATTTGAGATGACAAATGCCTTTGTGATGAGATGAAGTGAGGTGAATGACATAGGTATGTTACCTAGCGTTAGGCTGCTACGCACCTTCTGATGATAAGTCGGAAAGAGGATCGTCTGCTACTGGACCCCAGCTGACAATAGGTAACCGAAACCTCAGAAGGCAAAACCATGGATGACGGATGACTGTCATTATAATAAGATGTTAATGAGGCATAATGATAAAGATTGTAAACTAAGGTGTCAGCCTAAAGAACAATCATGATAGATACTGAATAAAGGAGGCACTGGGGATGATATAAAGGGCAGGAAAGGAACTGAGAGAAGAAAACTTCCATTGTATTGTTTTCAGTTGTTCTCAAACATTAGTGTGCGTGAGAATCACCTGGGGGACTTGTTAAATCAGATTCCTGGGCCTTACCCCCAGAGTAGTAAGTATGGGTTAAGGGTTGAGAATTTGCAAACGTAACAAATGATGCTGATGTTGCTGGCCCAGAGAAAACACTCTAAACTAGAAACTACATTGTGTCATTCAGTTTTCTCTAGGGTTTAACTGGTATATTCTTGAATGGACAACTCCAAAATGTCTTTTATGATCACTATCACTGCATGTACCACCATGGAAGAAAACAGGTCAACAAAACATAATCTGGAAGTAAGGGTGATATAACAAAAGTATATGGTGGATAAAATGTGAGGCAGTATGATGGATCTGTGTAAGATGGCATTCTGAAGTGAAATTCATTTATTCTCAGATAAAAATTAGACTATTAAACAAAAGACTGTTTATTTTTATTTTTTTTTAGAGAGAGAACAAGTGAGCACAAGCCAAGGAAAGGGGCAGAAGGAGAGAGAGAGAATCTTAAGCAGGTTCCACACTCAGCACAGAGCCCAACGTGAAGCTCAATCCCATGATCTTGGGATTATGACCTGAGCCAAAGTCAAGAGTTGGACACTCAACCAGCTGAGTCACCCAGGTGCCCCACACCTGTTTATGTTTAATTCAGATTCTTCAAGCCTCAACCTCTGCATACTGATAAAGGCAAGTCAAGAAATCTGTCAAGAAAAGATTAAAATAACATTATATGGGGAAAATGTAAAGAAATTTCTCTTTGGTGACCATCTTTACAATGATAGACTAAGTGCCCCATGTTGGCATGTTTTGAAGCTGCATTGCTTAAGATATGTTTCCTCCATGCCATATGAATTCCTTTATGGTTTTGTTTGTTTGTTTCTCAAAGGACAAAGATCATCTGGTTGAAAATACCCTTAGGGGAAACGGGTCATATTTGAAATGGGCCTCACTTTCCTTTGGTGGGAAGGAAGGCATCAGAAGTGCTTAAAAACCCATATCATGAAGGTGTGGAATTGATAATCTGACTAGTTTGCTGGAAAATGAATGAGTTTATTTGCATGTTGACGGGCACCGGGGTGAAACCCAAGCCTAAACCTCAACTTACTCCCCTGAGTATTCAATATATCTAGGCATGTCTAGATATCTGACGCAGTCTGAAAATTACCTTTTTGAGAGAGGGAGCAAAATATCCCCTGTAAAAAAAAGTAAATCTACGGAAAACAGGTACATGGATTTGGACTCTCAGCTCTGTTCCATTCACTGAAGACAGAAGGTAGTTTTTGAGTCTCTTAGATTGTTTTCTGCCCATGAGTGCTCTCTGAATCCCCGGGGATTTGGACTCAAGAAAACATGAAAGTTCTTGTCACTAAAAAAAAAATAAAAAATAAAAAAAAAAGTCATTAGGCATGCCAGACCACATAAGCTTGGTGCATGCAACGGTGACTCTAAGGTGTAAGAGAGGGTCCTTCCAACACCAGCAAGGAATACTGTATGATAAGGCCACGTGGAGACTGCCAACAAGACGACAAGGGATGACACCAGCCTGACCTGCAGCAGCCTGGCACCAAAAAATCATATTGGCTCCAAACAGGAAACATATTCTGCTATTGATATTCCTGTCACAGACAGGAGGTCAAATGTCTTTGTTTGTGCAGTATTCACCAAAGAATAGTCTGTGCTATGTTTTCTACTCAAGCACAGCAGAATACTTATGGGTTTTAAAAACAAGACATACATTTGTTTTATGTAGGGCCTCTATCATAACATTGATAATGCTGTGCTCTAATTGTTGGTTTTCACTACCAGACAGTGAATTCCTTATGGATAGGGGTCAGATTTTGCATATCTTCATCACTCAGCACCTGACACAGAGGCAGTGGTGAAATATGTATTTGCATTAATGGAGAGAAATTAAATCCTGGCTTATAACTCTGCATTCCATAAGGAATCAAATTGCTTGTATTCCCTTGTTACTGGATGACAGAAAACAATGGAAGTCCCATGAAGTATTCCCAGGTGCTTATGATTATTGGTTGCAGGTCTGTACCTCTAAATTGCAAGCTTTAGGAAACCAGGATCTTCTGTTTTGCTCATTACTACAGAGGTGATGTCTGTAACACTGGGTTATCAATATATTTTTCTTGGGAAGGATACAAATGGCTCCCTCACTATTTCCCAGAAGTAGGGAAAGTCATACAAAAAAAAATGCCACTCTAGGTAAAAGATGCAATGGATGATAAAGTCATGTATCCTCCTTAGATTTTTCTTTTGTTTCAATTTCTGAGAGGAGAATATTCATTTACTTTTAGAATGAAAATACATAATCTGGAACACCAAATAAAAATAAAGCGATTATTCTCTGCAGTTGATTCATTTTGAAACGTGCCATATCCTTGGAGGATTCAATTGATAGACCACAGAATCATCCATTATCAAATCAATTATTCCTTGATACCTCTGCTACTGAATGGAGAATATGGCTGTGAAATGAAAACATTATTAGGTTTAATATGGCAGATGAGGATGATTTGTGCGTGTATGTGAGAAATCTATTAAGCTTGTCTCTGAGACTCAGGTTTTGCTACAGGGTGACAATATGTGATGGTATTGTGGGAGATATGCAGTTAGCTGTTGTTTTATACTTTGCGCAGTGACAAAGTGACAAACTCGGAAATGACTCTATAACTGTATGTCTCAAAATATGATATGCTGATGACCAACAGCAAAATCATATGCAGTCACCTGCTTAAAATTCATAATCCTGAGCCCTACCTCAAAGCACTCCACCTGGACCCGGAGCCTCAGTAGTCTTCCTTTTAGCAATGATTACTGCTTATACTTATACATGGCAATGTTTGAAATCACTACTATAGTACATAAAATAGTCATCAACTTCTACTTTTCAAATTACACCAGTATAAGTTTTTTTTAGCACCTCACTCTTATTATTTTGAAAGACTAACAGAGAGACATAGAAGATTGATTAGGAGGGACTAAAATTTTATATATCTGCTATGATCTAAACAGCATGCTATATTCTTTCATATGAGCTATTTTTATTAAAACTGGGGGGAAACACCAATATGGTCTATTAATATTCCATTAACTATACATAAGAAAACAGAGACTGGAGAGATTCATTCACTATGCTCATATAGCTCATAGGATTTCAAATCAGATTCTCTATTCCACTTAAGCCCATCCATTTTATTTCATCTTTCTGGACACATTATAAAAGTCAAGATTAATTCATGAGAAACAACACCACCTTTCATGGGAATTCTAAGGAAACAACGAGCAGTGAGGCCTGGAGAGATGATAACTAAAGTAGTCCTTGAAACAGGGCAGGGATTTCAGATAGATGTTAATAGTAGAGCCTATTAATAGTAAAAGAAGTGATTGATGGAGTGGATGTATGCACACATGAATAAATAACTAAATAAACATAATATGGAACTTCCTAAATTCTCCTTCATATTAATGACATCAATGCAAATATGGACTTACTTGCGGATGAAAATAGTTACCTGGTATTTCATTGCAAATTTAAACATAGTCCTTCATGTGACAAAGATAATAAGAGGTCTGTAATATAAATCTATGAGAATTGCAACCTTGTCTTTCTTACTTAACACCATATCATCAGTGCCAAGAATGTTTTTTGGATTATACAGTGGAACACAAGGTGGCATTCTAAGTAAGAGAGATGGAATGGGTGATTACAGAGCAATAGAAATAAGAACTACCTATTTAAATATAACTAGAAAAATAGCTAGTTTATAAACCAGCGTATTTTGGAGAGTAGTAGTTATAAATATTTATAACATACCTTATGATTATAAAGCACTTTCACTGTCTTAATCATTTGACACTCACAAAAGACCTAGGAATTATGAATTAATACTCCATTTTTTTTTCTTTTAGTTGAACAATCTCGTTATTTAAGCTCATATGTCATAGCAAAATTGGAGTTTGGACTGTATCGTACTTCATTTGCCTCTTACTAGACATGTCTTTTCACTTATACTATGGCTACCTCATATTTGAATAAAGAATGGACTCAAGTTACAGAGCAAATTAAGAGCCAATCTATAAATCAGATATTTATTAAATTAAGTGACCAGTCTCTATAAATACATTGCAGATTGGCTTCCTGGATCTCTGCCAAGATTTGATATCCAATTAACAATCTCCTTATTATCAATTGTTTGACCCCATATGTATTTTCTAAGTTCTGTCTTTGAGAAAACAGCACTGGGACTCTCAGAATAAGCTTTATGAAAGGCTGTGTGCAGAATTAGTGGAAAGGAGCCAGCCCCCTTTCCCTTTCTTCACTGTTTAAAACTGGCCCTATATTGTCTTTATCTCCAAAGCCTCATCCTTTACTTGTGTTCTAGTCAAGGCTGAAAACCCAAGGACTGGGAATTCTGATTCTGGCCCTTCATCAGCTTTAGTCACATGGGCCATATACACTCTTGTTGGTGTTTGTGCTGGTGGTAGAGCTGCTTAAGACAAATTACTACTGAGACTTTCCTTACTGGACATTTCAGACAATGTAATAGAGTTGCTGGCTACCATAGCCATGTTGCTTCTAGTTCAATCACCTATTCAGCCATTCTGGGGTGAGCAGTGAGTAGTGAGTGTACTGGAGTTGTCTACTGGGGTCCAACCAGGTATGTCGTCAAAAAAAGATGGTGAGTCTTGTAGAAATTCTCTGAATGAGGAGGACAGACAACACTTGGATAACAAAGAGGAAGGCTAAAGATACTTCAAGGGGGAGGAAGTCTGTGAATGAAGATAATGGAGCTAACAAAGTGTTGTATGGGGCAGGGGGAAGAAGCATTTAAAAGAAGTATCCAACTGAAAGCAAGGTTAATGTGTAACCATTTTGGAAACTTGACTCTGCCTGTGATGTCTTGTATTAGACTGTGAGAATGAAGCAGTTACTCTTGTTACGTCCCCATATCCATAACTTGCCGTATTGTGGTCACCATTTGAATTTGCCCATATTACTTGCCAGATGTTTTACAAATATTATCTCACTTAAAACATTTATATGTATATTATTAAGGCAGAAAAAAAATTCCTAAAGGATTAAGTTATATTAGTCTCTTTGGCAATTTTGTGCCTGCAAGTAAGAAACTCATTTCTGTTGTTAATAACTGCCCAACTACAGCTGTCCTCTCCTTCCTGTCTCCAGATCCAAGTAAAAAATGCAACCAACAGCTGTCTGCCTCTTCCCTTTCCAGCATTATCATGCCCTTCTGTCCTCACATCTACTTCTAAGATGCTCTTCAACTTAGACCTCATTTCCACCTTCTATCTTATTATAACATAGAGGAAACCCTTATTCACTTTGCAGACCTCATCTACTAAAGAATTGTGCTTTAAATTAATTGTGTAAATCTTCAATATCTTCTTTACTTCTCTTAGAATTATAACTGCCGAGAATTGTTTGTGACTTCTTAATTTCCTTCCCAATCTCGCATGATACCTAACAGATGTCATCTAATGAAGAGAGTTGGTAGTCACAGCCTTTACTGGGGAAGTTCCTTGTTTACAGCATACTTTTCAAATTCTTTATATTATCCCAAGCCCTGTCTACTTCTTACTTCTGCCAAAGTTCTTTAAGGTTTTCTTTTCTAACTTCCAAAACTTGATTCTCACTAACTTTAATGGCATCAATGAAGTGACAATTGCCTCATAGCTCCACAACTTTGTGTATGTTGCTGGCACCTCTGTTCTTCTTCCACAGTACTCAGTTTCTATTGATGTCACAGTGGAACTTGAAGTACACTGTTCCACTCTAGGTTATTTATTTTATAATTTTCATTGTAGGCACTGTTTCCCTATTTAGTACTTCTGCAGTTATTCACTCTACTGAAATGAACAACCTCCAGGTAGAATCTTGGATTATAGAAGTCAAAAGGGGTTTAACTCTTAATAAGTATTAGAGACTTTGCCCTCATAATAAAAGACTTTATGGTCATTGAGTTAAATATTGTTCTTTCACCTAAGGTTTCCTTTGCCCTTTTGAGCTTCTTGCAAATCTTTTGTGGCAGTTTGCGTACTTCTCAAAACCATGGTTTCCCTTCATTCCCTACAGGTCTTAATGACAGTGCTCACCCTGGTTCTGCATCAATCCATTCTCAGATACCTGGCTGACTTTTTTCTCAGTTAGGTATAGTGAAAGAGGGTTGGAGAAACTGATTTGTGACCCCCAAAGATATGATTGAGTTGTTCCTTTTTTAAGTTTATTTATTTATTTTGAGAGAGAAGAAAGAGAGCAGGGGAGAGGCAGAGAGAGAGAGAGAATCCCAGGCAGGCTCTGTGTTGTTAGTGCAGAGACTGACATGGGGCTCCATCTCATAAACCATAAGATCATGACGACCTGAGCCAAAATCCAGAGTCAGACATTTCACCTACTGAGCCACCCAGGTGCCCCCTGTTCTCTCTCTCTCTCTCTCTCTTTAAACAGAGCCTCATCCAGCTCACTGTGGTGTTCATCCTCATTTACCTGAAGAGAAACATTAAACAGTCTAAGCTAAGATTAGAAAATCAGATGTGATAGGAAGGCCTTATCTCTGCATCATTTATTTCCTCCATCAGGTGCATTCTGTGCTGCTTGTTTCTGAGTGCAGTCCTGAGCATTCTATATCTATATAGGTACGTAGCACAGATCTATGTCTACTGAATTTGGGAAATGGTTCTAATATGGGCTCTGCAGAATGCATACACTCATCTGTGAAACACTGTGAAATGACAGTTTTCAATAAATGTAAAATTGCTTTCAGCTCTCTCTCAGTCTGGGAACTGTATGTAATACAAAGAGAAAGGACTGACCCAGTCAAACAAGAGCTTTTTTAAGCCAAAGCATTGTTTTAAAATCTTCAATTTGAGAAATCTTTTCCTTTTTTTCTTTCCTATTTGATATTTAAGCATCTGATATTACAAAAATGATTTACTCTCTAAAGAATTCTGCCTTTAATAATTAGTTTATACTACTCCCATGCCCTAAGCATCAATGGTGACCACAATACTGCAAGTTATGTATATGGGGACTTAACAAGAGTAACTGCCTCATTCTCACAGTCTAATACAAGAAATCACAGGCAGAGTCAAGTTTCCAAAATGGTTACATATTAACCTTGCTTTCAGTTGGATATTTCTTTTAAATGTTTCTTCCCCCTGCCCCATACAACACTTTGTTAGCTCCATTATCTTCATTCACAGACTTCCTCCCCCTTGAAGTATCTTTAGCCTTCCTCTTTGTTATCCAAGTGTTGTCTGTCCTCCTCATTCAGAGAATTTCTACAAGACTCACCATCTTTTTTTGACGACATACCTGTTTGGACCCCAGCAGACCGCTTCAGTACACTCACTACTCACTGCTCACCCCAGAATGGCTGAATAGGTGATTGAACTAGAACAACATGGCTATGGTAGCCAGCAACTCTATTACATTGTCTGAAATGTCCAGTAAGGAAAGTCTCAGTAGTAATTTGTCTTAAGCAGCTCCACCACCAGCACAAACCCTAACAACAGTATACTGAGTTTTCTTAAATTCCTACACCAAGGACCTTTAAAACATTATCAATGTATATAAAGTTTCTGAAGAGTTTTGTTTTGCCTCTCTAGACATCCTGAAAGGTCACTAAAGGAAATAAGCAGTTTAAAAAAATTTAATTATTAAATGCTCATATGATTCATACAGTTTTTGTAAGTTTTTTTAATTAAGTCCAGTTAATTAACATACAGTGGAAATTAGTTTCAGGTGTACAATATATGAACTCCCCATTTCCATACATCATCTGGTACTCATCACAGCAAGTTCACTCCTTAATCCCCATTACCTATTTTACCCATCCCCTCACCCACTTCCCCCCCTGATAACCATCAGTTTGTTCTCTATAGTGAAGAGTCTGTTTCTTGGTTTGCTTCCCCTTTTATTTCTTAAAATTTATTTCTTAAATTCCACATATGAGTGAAATCACATGGTATTTGTCTTTCTCTCACTGACTTATTTCACTCAGCATAATACTCTCTGGCTCCATCCAAATCATTGCAAATGGCAAGACTGCATTCTTTCTGGTGGCTGAGTTATACTCCATTATATATATATATATATATATATTCCACATATATATGTGGAATATATATATGTGGAATAATATATATATGTGTGGAATATATATACATATATATATGTGGAATATATATATATACACATATATATATGTGGAATATATATATACACATATATCTTCTTTATCCATTCATCAATTTATGGGCATTTGGGCTGTTTCCATAATTTGGCTATTGAAGATAATGCTGCTGTAAGTATCAGAGTGCATGTATCTCTTTGAATTCGTATTTTTGTATTCTCTGGGTAAACACCTAGTATTGTTGGATTATGGGGTCGTTCAATTTTTACCTTTTTGAGGAAAATGCTCACAGATTAGAAGAAGCAATATTGTTAAAATGTCTATATTACTCACTACCCAATAGCAATCTACACTTTTAAATGTTTTTTTTAACGTTTATTAATTCTTGAAAGACAGAGCATGAGTGGGGTGGGGCAGAGAGAGAGAGAGGAAGACACAAAATCCCAAGCAGGCTCCAGGCCCTGAGCTGTCAGCACAGAGCCAGACGTGGGGCTCAAACCACAAACCACGAGACCATGACCCAAGCCGAAGCTGGATGCTCAACTGACTGAGACACTCAGGTGCCCCCAGTCTACACTTTTAATGCAACCCCTATCAAAATACCAACAGAATTTTTCATAGAGCCAGAACAAACAATCATAAGATTTGTCAGGACCACAAAAGACCCCAAATAGCCAACTTAACCTGGAAAAAGAAAAGAAAAGCTGGAAGCATCACAGGTGAGAACTTCAAGTTATATTACAAAGCTGTAGTGATCAAAACACTACGGTACTGGCAGAAAAAGAGACACACAGATCAATGGAACCGAATTAAAAAAAAAACAGAAATGAACCCACAACTATACAGACAATTAATCTTTAACAAAGTAGGAAAGAATATCCAATGGGAAAAAGACAGTCTCTTCAACAAATGGTGTTGGAAAAAACTGGACAGCAACATGCAAAAGAATGAAACTGGACCACTTACATTAAATGCAAAAATAAATTCAAAATGGATATAAGACCTAAATGTGAGGTAGGAAACCATCAAAATCCTAGAGGAGAAGATAAGCAGTAAACTCTTTGACATCAGCCATAGCAACTTCTTTCTAGATAGGTCTCCTGAGGCAAGGGAAACAAAAGCAAAAATAAAGTATTGGGCTTTATCAAATTAAAAAGCTTCTGCCCAGCAAAGAGAACAATCAACAAAACTAAAAGACAACCTCTGGAATAGGAGAGGATATTTGCAAATGACGTCTCTGATACAGGGTTAGGATCCAAAATATACAAAGAACTTATAAAACTCACCACCCAAAAGACAAACAACCCAATTTAATATCGGACAGAAGACATGAATAGACATTTTTTCCAAAGAAGACATACAGATGACCAATAGACACATCTCAAAAGATGCTCAATATCACTGATCATCAGGGAAATAAAAATCAAAACTACAATGAGCTATCACCTCACACCTGTCATAATGCCTAAAATCAACAGAAAGAAACAACAGGTGTTGGCGAGGATGTGGAGAAAGTGGAACCCTCTTGCACTGTTGGTGATTCACCCATTTAAAATATCTGGACCATTATAAAACAATATGAGCATGATTTTTCTGAATATCTCCCTGATAGGGATTTAAGAACTTCTATGCTGAGTTTTGCAGTTGGAAATAAATGCCTAGTTAGCAGCACTTTCTCTAACATCTATATTCAAGATAATCAGAAAGAAAAACAATTGCAAGCAAGGCTAGGGAAATACACACAGGCAGTGAGAAAATAATAGTTAATACAACAGAAGAAACAACGCTTTTGTGAAAATTAAAGGATCATTTATAAAAATGTAAAGGAAGAATATCTAAATGATGTACCATAGCAAAAAAACCCAAAGTGTAAGTTTCTGGAAGAAAAGAGAAAAAGGTAATTAACAGCTGATACTGTTTGATATGTCAAAGAAAAAAAATTCCATGAAATGAAAAAAAATTATTTTATGTTATTTTCTAAATAGATATATTATTGTATTGTATATATTTATATAATGTTTTTGATGCACAACCTTGGATATATGCTCATTTGTGAAAAAATTAATGCAACACGTTAATTATTCTGGACACAAATGAATTATCACCCCTAGGTGGTAAGTCTGGGGAAGCAAGTATTCTTTTTCTTATTTATCAGATTTTATTACTATAATTACATTATTATGGAGCTTTAACATAACTACTTAAATTTCACTCCTGTTCCTAAGGAGCATATAGAACATCTTCTTGTGTGTGTGCTACAACCAGATGGATAGTTTTAGCTGAACTGACCTTTGAGGGAAGTCATATAACAATATTGCCTGATTTTTAAATGTGACTGGTTAGATTGCAGAATCTTCCCCCATATGTGGTGGGGGTCATGCGAGGGACTAAGAAGGAGAGAGGAGACTTGGGCTGGAGCTGAGTTCAGAAATAGACTGCTTAACTTTGGATAATCACTTGGACTTGATCTCCTCATCCTTAACATAAAATGAGTGCTATTTAAAGAGGCTTCTAATTTTAGGAGCTACTAGATCAAAGTATTTTTTCAACAGGTAAATACAATCTCAATACTCACCTTGCATCATGTATTGGTAACATTTAACCTAGATTAAAAGCTTGGCTTTTAATCTCCAAATTGACATGCTGCTGACCATACACAGACATACAAACACACATTACATATATAATACATATATACACATTTATATACACACATGCATACACATGCACACACATATATGTACCATATGTACCTATGTAACAGATAAAATCTAGCATTCTATAACAGTTGGATTAATAGGTCAAGCTTGAAAACAAATACAATGGGTTTATTCGAAAAGGAGGTTCATATGATAAACATGAATAGACTAAGATTAAGTTATACTTCAAACTTGAAAAACTGTATAGCCCTTTGAACTTCTCATTTGACTTTCATAATGATATGAAGTTGTATCTACACACTACGGTTCTATTCCAGCTATCTCGGCATGGATCCTATCTCAGGTGTGTTTTCTTCTTGTAAAACCATGTGTCAGGCAGAATTTCCATATTATCAGTTTAGACAATCTGGTCATTATGTTTCTACCAAATGTAAATCCACCTTGTGCTCACCTAAGGCAGTTAATTACCAGAAATGAGAAGCAAGCCAATTGCATTCTCAATATATTATGAGAAGGGTATTCTGGGCAATTTGCTTCCTGTGTATTTTACTCTGTAAATTGTGATAAATGTCAACATTTAAAACCTTTCTGAGAGTGAAATGTGGACTATGTTTGAGACTGTTCAGGGTAAACAGCCCACTCCTACCAAATAAATTAATAATGAAGTTAAAAACGTTTCCCTATGTTTGTATCAAATAAACACAGACATTAATTCAAGAGAGTTCCATTAGACATGCTTAAAAGAAAAAAGTTCAAGGCTTTAGGTATATCTCTGTTCTGTATAGAAGTTGTTTATGTGACCTGTCACACATATCTGCCCAGAGGCACATGTAGGCAATCATGTGGGCTTAGTAGTCTTGTCCTCTGTATTTGGCCTTGGGATCAGAAGTGGCCCTTCTGTTCCTGATGCCAAGAGGTCTTAATGTGCCTCACCTTCCTCCTTGAGCCAGACCAGGCTGATTCCCCTGGAATGCATCAAGGAGGAAAGAAGAATATGCAGAGGGCCAAGCTCCTAAGATTGTGATATACGAAGAGAAACAGAAAAAACAAATACCAAAAAACAAAAAAAGTAAAGCTCACTTTTGGCAGCGCTTAGGCAAACTTAATGACTAGCCATAAAGCACACACAGGTAGTATATATATTGCTCTGGTGGGAATAGCTACTTCGAAGTCTCACCTGAGGGAAGGACTCTCAGCCCAGGACCCTCAATGGGGACTCCAACCGGCTGTTCAACTGTGGCGCTTCCCGGCCAGAACGCTGGATGTTTTTAAGCACCGAT
Organism: Prionailurus bengalensis; assembly: GCF_016509475.1. Classification (NCBI taxonomy): domain Eukaryota; kingdom Metazoa; phylum Chordata; class Mammalia; order Carnivora; family Felidae; genus Prionailurus; species Prionailurus bengalensis. Next base: position 32,515,685 of record NC_057347.1, read on the forward strand.
CTGATGTATTAAGCCTTCTTTGTTCTTTTCTACACTTCTTTCCCTCTTTGCCTACTATAATTGTTCAATTCCTTATATCCTCACTCCCTTATAACTAATAAAGTCTTCCTCCACGAAACCGAAAGCGCAGCTATCGTGAATTCATATTATTTAGAACAATCTCAAAACCTGTATCTTTGTTAATATATTTTTTAAAGTAAAGCCTATTTCATAATATCAGAAAAATAATTTTTACAAGTATTTTGAATCATTTAAATGTCATTATGTTACGAACAGCATCATCTAAGATGTTGTAGTTTAGTTGTTAAAGGAAATCACGGATGTTGCACAGAGATATTTAATAACACCTCCCTTTTTGCTTTGAGATTTGTTTTTCACAATAAATAGCGACACGTCATGTAGCAATAAAGCAAATACAAAAGACAAAAGGAGCACTTCTGTGCAGCACTTCAAGGCAATTTGGAAAGTCATAGGTTCATCATATAAATAATGGCTTCTGAGATTTGATCCTTAGAGTTTCATAAAAATAAATTGCTTTTCAACAGTTAGTGCTGAAGCATTCATTAAGAGAAAGGATTCTAGACATCATAGTTGAGTTCGGTATTACACAAAAATGTTTTTTAAAGGTACATGGAATAAATGGCAAACATTTAACTACCTGACTTAATTGAGGATAATCTTTGACGAAGTTTTGAGGAAAAAGTTGCTATGCTTATAAATCTTGGATGGTTTTTTTTGAGGCATAAAAATAGTTGTCCATTTTTACGTTCCCTGACTATAACCAAAAATACCTGCACAATTTCAAGCTACTTGACTTCAAGGAAAACATCAGGGTTTGATCCAAGGTGAAAGCAATATTTATAAGTGGCATAAACGCTCAAATGATCCATGTCTAATATTTATTCTCCAGACAAGGGTTTTCATAAAAGACAGTTTACTACATTCTTTAAAAGATGGTTTTTATTTTTAAATTAGAAATACCTAACATGTTCCATGTAATATCTGCAGTTAATGTGGTTGTTGAGCTCCAAATAGTTTGAGATCTTTTTACTCATTCTTAAATAGTGATGGTGGTGGTGGGGACAGGTGATATTGAAAATTGCCAATCAGTTACCAGCTAAACGGTAAAGAAGAGACCTTCACATATCCTACTGACGGACTGCAAAATTTATCATTTATCAGAATGCTCTGGAGTAATGCAAAATTCCCCACAATGGGCTATCTGTAACTCGACTGACCTCGCTAGGGTATTGCGAGAAATTCTTCATCACACTTGGAAGGATACCAGAGTGCCGTGTATTCTGAACTTGGACATTAAAAAGAGGTAAATGCACTTACATTAGCCCTTTGATCTGACAGTACTTTAAAAACTAGAAAAAAATAACTTTACTCCTTTTCCACAGAGATCCATCCAGACATTGGTTTTTACCCAATACCACTGTCAGCCTTCAGTGAATTAAGTATTGAGCCTGAATCTTTGGTTTTTAGTTCCTAGTTTAACTAAAAGATCTGCAATCACTCTCCCCCTGGCATTGCCAACTTCCTTTTCCTGCACTGCCTTGTTTTCCTTGTAACAAATTCTGTGTGATTGGAAATGAAAAGCAAAAAGCAAAGTGAAATGGATGAAAATAGGGCAGGATAAACTTTATCTTGTTGTCTTTTTAGAGAAATCACAGATCAATATGCTGGGACACACAAGAGTTAGAAATTTCACTTCAAAGTACTGAATAAATGTTATCTCATTATTGTATCCCTAGTATTTTAAGGTATTTGGTATAAAAGAAAATATATGAAAATAAATCGGATTCAACTTATCATTCTAGCTATGTTGCTGATTGTCCTGGTAAGAAAATTAATGTTTTAATACCATGATTAAAACGTTTTCCATCTTGCCTTATGATCACTGCATTTCCCTTTAGGAAATGGAAGAATCTTTGTATGTACCGGCAAATCCTTTAAATTTTCTAGTCTGTCTTTTGAACCATTTTAAGTCCACTACATTAGATTAATTAGAAGACATGAAGTGTTAAGATCTAGTTCTATAGCTTCTATTTTATGTGGTCCAGTTTGCTCAATTTTTATTCCAAGCTTAAAACAATATGATTTCACTTCCTCCTTTGGACAGTACTATGAATCCGCTGGCTTTGGTTGTAAAACATGCAAGATTTTGGACCTCAGGGGAAGAAGTATAAAATAGGACCTAATGTGGGGCTGAAACTGGAGTAGCAAAAAAGACCAGAGTTCAGGTACTAATCACACTTCAGAACTGATTACCATTAAAAGAAGGGAAATTTCCTAACGTTCTATGCTCAGTCAGAAATCTCTGTTTTTTAACTTCCTACTGAGAAAACCATGGTCATAATTATAAATGACCAAGAGAGGACTTATCAAGAACAGTCACTTTTCTCAACTAAGTTCTGTGCTTTGTTTTATATGACACAATTTATTTAATAGGCCTTATGCATAGAAAGTATACATTTCAGCAAATAGCTCGACTATACACGTGCAACGAAGAAAACAAAGACGTGTGATAGCAATAATGGTAATGCACTGAGTATATTGTAAGTGTGTCCAGCTGAGTCTGTTTGCTCCTGTCAGCACTGAGTTGAGCAGTAGGATCAATGCTACTAGCAGTAGGATCAATGGAGTAGGTAGGATACTAAATGAAAACTAGAGACAGTAGACAAAAGACCAGGCAAGGATGAACATTTTTTCCAGGACTGCAACTAAATTAGAAAGATGTTATTGCAACACTCCAGCCCAAGCAAATCAAGAAACTAAAACAAAATAGAGTACCAAAGATTTGTGGAAATATTTTGGGGGTATGATGGGGCAAAGTATAAGTGAATGCCCAGGACCCTACCTTACAATATCTGTGTAGACCTGAAAAAAACAGACTCCGTGGGCATTCATAGCCCAGTGCAGTTACAGCTCCTTTTCCATTTCTGGGCTTGACGGTGATGTATTCACTACCTGAGTGAGGCTGTGTCTCCACATGGAATTTTTTTTCAGTAAATGCAGCGCCTCAAACATGAGGAACTTATTAATGGGCAGATGCTGTTCAAAGTATTCAGCTCTTTAGGAATACAACTGTTTATGAAGAATTCATCACTCAGGAGTCTGTGATTTCACAGCATATTTTATGGAGATTGCACACTGGTGGCCCATTGGCCAAATTCAATCTGTGGAACTGCTTTATTTAGACTTCACAGTGCTTTAAACTATTTTGAAATAATTCCATTTTTAATTTTTTTTTTCAACGTTTATTTTATTTTTGGGACAGAGAGAGACAGAGCATGAACGGGGGAGGGGCAGAGAGAGAGGGAGACACAGAATTGGAAGCAGGCTCCAGGCTCTGAGCCATCAGCCCAGAGCCTGACGCGGGGCTCGAACTCACAGACCGTGAGATCGTGACCTGGCTGAAGTCGGACGCTTAACCGACTGCGCCACCCAGGCGCCCCAATTCCATTTTTAAAATCAGAGTGTTTTCACATAAATATGTGCAGGCTGGGCCCTTTGTGAGAAATTGGTGACGGTATACTCACATTTCTACATGATAAGAATCAGTATCATTAAAGCCCGTGCTCTCTAGTTATGATGATAAGCCTCATCATTCTTATACCTATTTTGTTTTACACATTTGTATTAATGTACCTACCAGATACTCGGGCCTTTGGGTTAACTCTACATTTACCAATTTTGCTTCCCACTTCTTTGATAAATACTATTTGGCTTTATTAATCTAGAAATATCATCCCTTCATTTATTTGGTTCTTCAAAGTATAAGTTGTATCTATTAGAGAAAGAATCTGCCTCATTGACTACATGTGCATAGTCAAAAGTAATAGAGTATCATGCTGGCTAATTGCTTGGGTTTGAGTTCTACGTCCCTTGTGACATTGGCAAGTTTCTTAGCTACATTAAATCTCAACTGCTTTACCTGTGGAATGGGTACATTAGCATTCTAGTATTGTGTAATACATATACATGTGTGTATATGCATGCATATGTGCATATATATATATTTAAATAGAGTATTTTGTAGTATGTCATATAATGGGATATTATAGATTATTATAATATGGTACAGCATAACAATAATAATAATATCTAACATGTATTGAGCACTTTTCTAAATGCCCAGCTTTACTCTAAGTGCTTTGTATGTGCAAATTATCTATTCATATTCATATAGCAACCTTGTGAGCTTAGTATCATTGTTGTCGCCTACATTTACAAATGAGGATTTAAAATCACCACTCTGACTCTAAAGACTATGTTTTCTAAATGCTTTCAAATAATTTAACAAGGTTCCTGACACATGGCAAGCACTGATATTCTGATGGATACAGCTTAGGTTGTTTGATTTCTTTTACAATCAGTTAATTACACTAAATATTGGTCTAATGCCAAAATACCTGGACAAGTCAGCAAGAGAAGCAAAGTGCCTACTTTTACATGACTAGAAGAGAAGCACACCATATTAGACCAACATCAGTGGCAAGATTAGGGAAACCAGGTAACTGAGAGAGGTATTAAATTGCTTATCCAACTAATTGTATTGTTAGCCGATATGTTATTTATTTCCATAGAAATCTGAGATTTAAGGTACGTCCGCATGACAAATCTAAAGCCAATCATTATTTTTAAATAGAAGCAACAGTGATGAACCTGGGACCATTAAAGCAGTAATCTGGAAAATGTTCACTTTTAGAACTGACAAAATCCAGGACTCCAGATTTCTTTGCCCCAAAGGGCAGTCAGCCCATCTTCACAGGTGGCCAACCTTCCTTTGATGAACGTGACTGGCATCTTAGTCAAATAGAATGGCAGTTGTGAGGACTCACAGGAAGTGCTCTGCACACCCAAAAGAGATGATTTCTTGGAAAGGGAGCCATACGCAAATTCTCGTTCACTCAGATGGAGCCAGAATTGCCACTGATTAATTGATTTTCTAGATGAAAACATCCACTCCAAGAGCCCTTCATCTCCTGAAACTGCTACTCTGAACACTAGCTCAATGGAGGTCCTGGAAAATCTTTGACGAAATATTCGGTTGAGTATCTCCACACGAATGCAATGTGAAACCATATATTGTAACTTCTTATGAAATTAATTATGGCAATAATGATAATGTTAGGCGCAAAGCACTTACCTAGGAAAAGAGAGTCACAGGACACTGTTCTTTCCCCGCAGCTGAGTCCTGGGTTTCCCGCATTACCTTACACTGTTTGCCACTATTTTATGAGCCCTTACCCATAAGAAGTAAACAAGCAAGCAAACAAGACAAGATCATATACATCCACACACAAAAAATGTTGCAGGAATATGAAATTTTGAGTATGTATTAAGTGCTAGGTATCATGATTAAGTGTGCTTCACACACTTTAAATGGGATAGTTGTTTAAACCATCCTATGGACTATGTATTATTTTCACCTCCATTTTATGGATGTAGAAACTGACATCTAAAAAGTTTGCATATCTCCCCTTAAATGGGGAAGCTGTTACATGGCAATATCTGAATGCTTGCAGTCTGACTCCAGACCATGACTTCTCTCCATCACTCCTCACACTGTTATAAATGATTTTGTTATACTATTTCATTTAAGTCTCACAAAAATCCTATTTAGAAGGTTGTTGAGAAGCCCACAGTGGTTAAGTAGCTTGCTTGTCCATTAGGAGAACAGATCCAAAGCCCCGATCGCCTATATAAACCCCATTCTCATTCCTTGAAACACAATTTATAGCAACTCTATATAGAAAACTTCAAAATTGTTCCATGACACCATGCGACATCTACCATAGCCAATACATTATTTCCTCACAAGTGAAACCTCACAAAGGCTGATCTGAGGTGGACCTTCAGAACATTGGAAAAGCATGCGTGTTCTGAAAGGAGGGTGGTTGGTATGCCCTGTGGCAAACTCAGAATGCATAAAACCTATACCTTAGGAAAGAACCTAACATGTTCTGGAGCCAATGATAATTGAAAGCTGTGTCTTTCTACTTTATTCCTGGGAGATATTTTGCACAATTTGGCAAGGTATTGGGCATTTTAAAAAAGGTTCCTAGATGCTCAACATCTAAGAGTGATTTAAAACTGTCCCTGTGTTCTCAGGCACAGTTCTGGAATCTGGTCCAAGTAGAAACAAAGTCCAGGTTACACTGCCACTAAATGTGAAACTCAAAGCTCTCAGTGCTGAGAATTTTTAAACAAGGTGGTTGTTTTTTGAGCATCCGACATTATTTTTATGTGTTTAATTTGTGAAATGCCACAAGCCTCAGAATACTTTCATTCAAAAGGGATGCTGAGGCTGTTCTCCCCCATGATGTAGTTATGTACTATATTAGTCCTACTAAAATAGTTTTGACGTCTGTCTTGATTGAATTCCATCACCGTTAAATAAGACTATTCCTTTAAAAGGCCAAGAGCCATTTTAAAATGCAATATACCTATAGCCTTTCTATTACAATCCAAACAACTTTGCTGTGACTGCAAAATCATAGATGCAAAATAATAGATCAATTCACACTCACTTTTTTTTCCTTTTTGTCTTATTTGTTGTCCAAATCTAAATCATGGTTTGTAATTTAATTCTGTGATTCTAGAGAGCATGATGATCTGATGCTATTCATTTGCTTTTAAATAAAATCACACCGATGAATATGTATTGGTAATTAGTTATTTTACAACTCTATGCAGTTCTTGTAGAACTAACAATTAAGCCAGAAATAGTAACAGGAAGAGTTTAAAGAGATACAGAAAATTCCAGAGAAAATGGCAAGCAGGGTCATTGAGCTCAACTAAGAGGTAGATTATCTGATACAATGATTTATATGTGGAGGCAGCAGAAATGAAATACCCTAATGAGGCACACAACATCTGAATTGAACAACACCCCCTAACTGAATGCCTCCTTTAAGCCAGGCACCAGACTAGGGCCTGAAATGATAAAAGTGAGTGCTAATGCCCACTGCGCAGGAGAGGCTTTTGGCTTGGGTCTTTTGAATCACATTTGTTCCTACTAGTAAAGATCTGCAAAATTCACTTTCATTTACCAGCTTTATTGTTTCATAGAAAAAGAAAACTTGGCATCTGATTGTGTTCTGCCTGACTTCCAACTGGAGCTCCTTCTAGCTTTCTAAATTACTTGGCACTGAGCAAGGCTCTTCTGCCAAAAAGTGAATGACTCAATATTTGAAACCAGGCACATCAGCAAAATCCAGACTGAACCTTGAAATCACTTTGATTCAGATAAAATGAGTCACCTGTACCTGGAAGGAAATTACTTATTACAAAAGATAATAGACTGGAAAATGGGGGAAAAAAATAGAGAAGGGGCTCTAAGTAGCTTTAGTAGCAGAATTTCACTGTAAATGTTGATGTGTTCTATATAAGATGATTCAATATATTTAAGAGTAAATGATGTTAGTAGGAACTTTGGGAAAAATATGAATATATACATTTATATAAGTATATATATGAATATGAATATATATGAATATGAATATATATACCCATATACATGTATGCATTTATATAAGTGTAAATACACACACAGACACATTCATATTTTTCCCAAGGTTCCTACTAATATCATTTATTCTGAAAGGCTTAAACTATTAAATTTGTATATGACAGATGTAGTGGGATCTATTTATCTATCAATCTACCCACCTATATCCTAATATGTATGTCCAATAATATTACTAGATCCTACTGGGAATGTAAACAAGAAGTGAGAAGAGAGATAACTACTACACTTTTAACTAATTAATTCTTTAACCAATCCATCTATTCATCCGTTCACCATCTATTCAGTTAAATATACTTTTGTTGAAAGCATGCAATCCATCAATAACCTGGGAGTGTTGAGGATAATTAAACAAATAAAAAACATACTCTTTTCATGGAAGATACAAACCAGTAGCTGAGAGTGCTATATAAATAATAATTTGCAATACAGATATGTCTATAGGTTTGCATTCTTTATGTTTATGGCACGTCAAGCAGGAGAATAAGATTTTCTGTTGTCTTGTGACATGGGGCCCAAGATCCCTGCTTCAGCAATACTCAGTGTCTGTATACAAACCCCACACATATACCTACTCGGAGACACTAGATTCAGAGCCGTCTTTAAATTCCTACCCAATTACACCAAATAAAGAATTGTTTCCTCTCAATCTCATGGATTATGATATGTACTATGATGTGTATGATACACAAGATATAAATGCAATATGATATATAATACAATTTCAAGGAAACAATATATATTTGAGGAACACGTCAGCTTGCTTGAGGTTGTAAATTACTTCCCATTAAACTATAAGAAATGTTTCAGTATCATTACTAAATGGTATTATGAGTTTATTTACATACCATACACTGAAACTAGTTTCCTAATTTACTTCCTTTATCTCTTTCAAAAATTGTACATATACAATTAATAAAATGTGGCTCCCAATGTGTTAAATTCAATATTGTGCAGAACTTTATTACAAAATAAACAAGGACATAGAGGGCAGTCTCTGACTATTGAGTAACTTATCAACAAGAATCTGTACAAACAAATTGAATTGTATCTTGTGGACCACTTTCATGCCTTGAAGACAACTGTTCTGAGGTTTATGGGGTTTTTAAAGCACTTTTTTCATTGTTATTCTTATATTTACATACAGTATAATTGATTTTTTGGTAAAGGTTTTTTTCTTTAATGTAGACTTTTAGCATATGTATAAATTCATGTAGTCACATTCAGGATACAGTTTTCTTATTCTCTAAAAATGCTCTCATACTGTCCTTTGAGTCAACCTTCCTCTGCTCCTAACTCCTGGCAACCACTGACCTGTTCTCAATCACTATAGTTTTGTCTGTTCCAGAATGTCATATCAGTCTGGAACATCATCATCTCTTGCCAAGAACACTCTTCCAACCTTTAACTATGCTTTTATTTCTATCCCCACTCTCCTTCTATTTTTTCACATTTCAATCAGAGTAATGTTAAATTTGTAATTAGGGTCATATCATGCCCTAACTTGAAAGCTTCAAAACTTTACATTGTTCTTAGAATAAAAATCATAATTTTCCCCATTAAGATTAGCTAGAGTGTTGCAAATGGCTCTAACAAATAAACTTTAAGATATATAATAGCCCAGGGAAGGCCGGGCAGCCAGTCAGTTAAGCATCCGATTTCAGCTTAGGTCATGATATCATTGTGGGTTCGAGCCCTATGTCTGGTTTTGTGTGGACAGCTCAGAACCTGGAGCCTGCTTTGGATTCTGTGTCTCCCTCTCTCTCTCTGCCCCTCTCTGCTCATGCTCTCTCTCTCTCTTAAAAATAAATAAACATTAAAATGTTTTTGAAAAAAAATATAATGGCCCAAATATAGCAAATATAGGACCATTTTATTTCTTGTCCAGTTAAAGTGTAAAACATTTGTTTAGTGGGAAGGGGACTCTCCTCCAAGAGTTTGTTCAGAAACCCAGGCTCCTCAGTGTTGAATTCTGCTATCCTCTACATGCAACATCCAAGTTTGACATGATTATCTTCATCAGTTACAGAGACTGGAAAACAAGCAATAGATTCTCTCGCCCCTCAAATGAACCACACGTTGCCTATTTGCTTAGTTAGCTTTTTTGTTTCATCCTTGAGATAAGGGGATTAGTGTTCTACAGTCAGAGACACTTTCTGTGATGACCCTAAAATGGCCTCAGCCACACTTCTTCTTCCTACTGCATCCGTTTGTTTCTTTAAACAAGCAAATGAAACATAATAACTGAATTAGATTGCATGTGCATCTTGATTTGTATCTCTTTCCCTGTTAGAATGCAATGTTATAAAACCAGTGAATATGTCTTTCTTCTTCTCTACTGAATCTTCAAAGTCCAGTACAGTATCTGGCACATAGCCCCAAATAAATACACTTTAACACTCTGAATTGATAAGGAAACCCAACAAGTTTCTTCTTCTTACTATCAGGTCCCGTGCCTTGTATTTGTCAGTACTTTGTTCTAGGGGCATAATCCTTCACTCTACTCTACACACACACACACACACACACACACACACGACAGAATCAGTAAGTATGGACTGAAAAAAAATCAACACATAACCATTATTTTGAATACAAATTGCTTTGAGCTGAATCTTGCTCTCAAGCTTTCATTGATTTAATAAACAATGATCATGAAAATGGTGGGGGAGAGGAAAATAATGTAGTGCAAGTGCTCTAAAGCCCTAAGGTGAGAATGTGTTTTGTAATCTTTAGGGTCTATGGTAAAATTATGCATAACTAACAAGCCAATATTGGAGAGGAAGAAAATATTCTAAAATACTAAAGCAAAGAAAAAGGTGAGAAATAGAACAAAGAACACATGTCAAAAGGTAATGGCAAGATGGTAAATTGAGTCACAAAATAAATCCTAAGAGTATGACAGATAATCTGACTAAATACTCTAGGTAAAAGACAGAGGAGACAACTAGCTACAACCATAACAATGTTATGTTTACGTGAGGAATATTTTTAAAAAATAGACACAAAAAATGATGGAGAAAAGGTATAGCACATAAACAATAGCTAAAAAGAAAGCCTGTGTAACTAATAAGTAGATACCACTACAGGAAGAAAATTACAGTACGATAAAAAGAAACAAAGGTGTTTCATAACGTTAAATGTTTGAACTCAACAAGAATATAAACCTAAACTGAACATATATAACAGGACTGAAAGAAAAGCCCTACAAATACAAGCTAATCTGGTAAATATTTCAAATACCTTTCTCAGCACTTGATAAAACAAACTAAAATGTTACAGTGATCTGACCAAAACGAGGTTGATCTAAATGGTATATGCACACAACAATTGGCAAGAACAACTGAAACAGTTGCTCCAAGTACACAAACAACATTCCAAAAAATCGCCCATATGCTAGGTCATCAACCAAGGTTCAACAAATTCCAAAGGCCTGACACCATGAAATGTGGTTCTCCGGTCAGAGTGGAATTGAGCTATAAACCAGGAGCAGAAAGACTCTAGAAAAGCCCCCATATGTTTGGGAATTAAATACACATTTAAGGATTGCTTTGATTTTCCCTGGAGAGCTTATAGTCTCAGCTGGCCTAATCATTGCTTTAACATATTTGACTAAATTTGAAGATTAAATCCAGATCACCAGCATAGCAGAAACAGATTCTAGGATCAAGGCTAATAGTATGCAAGACAGTTAGATTTAGTCAATTAAAAAAAAATCACCTACTCAAAAATTTGGTTAATATAGATCATCTGTTTTAGCATCTCTCTATCTATCTACCTATCATCTATTGCTTACTTATTTATTTATCTATCACAAAAGTTGAAATGAGCAATGCTTATTAAACATTTAGATGAGTTTCTGGCACATATTAACCACTCCATATACATAAGCTCTTATTATCATGCTTGTTGCATCATCATCATTATCCTTAATTTGTCTTCTGGGAGAAAAATAAGGTCACAATTCGGTTAAACATTACAATTGGATGACTCAAGCCTACATATTACCTGTCACCAGAAGAATCTCTCATCCAAGGATGCTGCCTTCATGGTTCTTACAATAAACCAAGCATTTCTCAAGGTGCTTTTTGTTTTTCCAAAGGGTTACTTTATTTGCTACTGGGTTGTCCTTGGATCCTTTTCTCATCAATTTAGCTTTTCATGATGCAAGGGAAGATAAGCCCCCTGTATCCCTTTACTATTATGTGAATGGGTATTCCAGATCAAAAATATTACCTCTGTTTGTTTACAGCCCTAGGGCTTTCACAGGAGGGATGTCACTGCAAGTTTGCCATTTGTTGAGTCATAATTAGGACCACTGGATTACCTGATTTGTTGCATAAGTCGATCTGGTGGTCCCATTTCTTTCTACCCAGAAGTTGTCTTGCTACCCTTCCCTGACATCAGATCCTGACTCAATTTATTATCTCTCAAACCAACAAAGAAGAGATTATATCGGTCTTCTTAGCCTGAATACTGAAAGGATGCCTCTATAGTTTTCTGACCTTCTGACTGCTTATGCAATTGACCATTCTTTTTGAAAACACATATGGTCAGACCCCTTACTCAGAATTTTCGGACACCTGGAAGTCCATAATATAAGACTATCTTTCAGAATAATTGCTTGCTAGTAAGATTACTTGCTTTTGACTTACCCCATTTTCTACTCATTAACTAAACTGCTATAAGAGTTACTACTGTACAGCTCTAAGTATATATTCCACTCTCCTTTTTAACAAACCTGTGTCTGCTTACTCCTTCAAACCAAATAAAGTCCAGATTTCTTAAGTGGCAAAATCTTTGACAGTATCTTAACTCCTATTGCCTCCTGCCCCAAACTCTTCATTCTATCTGCCAGAACATCCATTAATTTTTAAATAGGTGGCAATTTTCCACATATCACTTCACTGAAATATGTGATTTCTCCCTAAAGTGTCCTTCCTTCTTCTATTTGCTTAAGGAATTCTGATCAAGCTACCATAAGTAATCTACCTCAAACGGCATCTTCCTTGTATAACTTTCTTTGACTCATTCTTCCTATTCTCATTGAAACGGGAACATAAATCACAATACTGGATTGCCATTATTTCTGTATGTAGGATTCCAGGTCAACAATTTAAGCCACATAACATTTGTAAATCCAGTCCTATTTCAGTATATTTGTCTGCTTCCCTGAAACTTGATTTGCAAAAGTCATCATTTGCTTTTACTGGAGGGTCCAGGATGAGATGTGTCGGGTGATAGCTGTTCTCCAGGATTATGAATTAAGAAGTCGGAAGGCATCGGCTAACTCTTAATCTCCAAGCAGAGCTCATGTAAAAGAAGGAATCCATCTCAAAACAAGTGCATGGAAATTCGGGTTAAAAATGAGAAAGTGGAATCATTCAAACGATCTCTTGATTTATGTCTCCAGGGAATTTGAGTCAAATTATTAAAGACAGAAGAAATATAATGAACTGAATAAATGTGCAAAAATAAAGCACTGTAGGAAACTTAGAGTGTGAGCTGCGCTGCTTCCCAGTCTAATAATAAAGTTTAACATAATTGGAAGGAAGGTATGTATTCCTCACTAAAATTTGGCAACCAGAGGAGATTGCTTACAGCAATGTCAGCACGGGTACCACTGAGAGGGAATGACAGCAGCAGAAATTGCTGCAAGAGAATGGATGCCAGGACAAGAAGCAAAGAACACGTGGCCAGGAAGCTTTAGCACTAAAACTGGAGAATCATCACACAAAGTAGAAGGAAACATCATTTATGATTCACAGGGACTTATGTGAGCTACTTCTTAAAATGAGAATAAGTGATACGGGGGTAGATCAGTGATATGGTGACTTATATCCCAGTTTCACTGTTGTCCCAAATTCCATCAGGTTTAGCAAGTGCCCTGGATTTTTCATTTTTTTTAATTGAGCACTATTATTATTAATTGCATTAAAATAAACTGAGATGTAATTGGTAAAAGTCCATGTTGAACTTTCAGTTTCTGCTAAGGTATTATATATTATCACGTGACATACATGTGTAATGAAAATGGTTTTTAATTTCACATGTGGTTAAACCTGAAAGAGCACATGTGATCATTTTTACCATATACAAGTGGTTCACACCCTTCATTTAAGTATGCAAGACACCCTTTAACACAGCAAAATGTGCTCAGAAACCCCTGGTTCAGACCAGCGAGCTCCTTCATGTTGAATGCTGGTAAAGAAGTATTTAATCCTGCTGCTTCTACTAGTCACTTGAACACCAAGCAATTGTTGCAAGGTTCATGCCATGGGGGCCTGAAATGCATGGAGCTACTAGGCCATCCATCATTCAAGAGTTAGTGGGAACCGGAAAATAATTGCTAAGAAAGAGAGACTGAGTAGACCATATGCAAGGCACATTAGTTAAGGAACACTTTTGCTGTGTGATCTTAGTGTGTCTGATGAAAATCTGTACCACTATAATGTAATTCTACAACTTTTTATTCATCTTTTAGTTTTTTTTATAATTTTATTTTAATGTGTATTTATTATTGAGAGACAGAGACAGAGCATGAGCATGGGACGGGCAGAGAGAGGGAGACAGAGAATCTGAAGCAGGCTCTGGCTCCAAACTGTCAGCACAGAGCCCGATGCAGGGCTCAAACCCACAAACCATGAGATCATGACCTGAGCCAAAGTCAGATGCCTAACCGACTGAGCCACCCAGGTGGCCCTCATCTTTGAGTTTTGAATTACTTTTGATTTTGTAAGAAATTCAGTTGAATAAGCTAGAAAATTATAGTTCTCTTTTTAATAAAAAAGTACCAGATTTCTATTTTAATAATGTACATAATGATGAACTCACAATATACTCAAATATTTACCATTTTCCATGTGGCTCATGGGATAGCAATCATAGTATATCAATCATAGGACATGGAAAGCAAAAGAAACAAATCTGCTAAACAAGCATGGGCATATATTTCAATGTTCATAGTTACCTGAAGAACTATTTCAGAAGACAATGCTTTAACATTTGTAGTTGCTGGAAATATGTTTCTATATAACCTTCTGAAACATAACTTTATATTTAGATGAAACAACTGTCCTAAATTAATTTCACTTATTTTTTCTTAAACTGGTAAATGATGCCAAGTTGTATCAATAACAGAAGTGCTTTAAGTAGAAAATTAGTTAATTGCATAATGGTTCATTTTTTTAAATCCAATTCATTGTACCAATATAATAATATCAATTTAACTCAATAAATAAATGCTTCATGGGCACATGGGTGGCTCAGTGGGTTAAGCATCCAACTTTGGCTCAGCATGATCTTGTGGTTCTTGAGTTAGAGCCTCACATTGGGCTCTGTGCTGACAGCTCAGAACCTGTAGTCTGCTTCGGATTCTGTGTCTCCCTCACTCTCTGCCCCTCCCCTGCTCGTGTTCTGTCTCTCTCTCTCTCTCTCTTTCAAAAATAAACATTAAAGCATTTTTTAAATAAATATTTCATGAGTATACATGTGTGTATTTATGTATCTATGAGTGTGTGTGTGTGTCCAGTAGCTCTAATTATCAGTGTGTTGCGGTTTGGATGATTCATTACATAATCAAGTCAGATCTAGATATCAAAAGAAAATAGGGTGTTAACATGGAAGCAGAACCAAGAACAAGAAGTGTTTACTTTTATCGCGATCCTGGAGAAATATGGGTTTCATGTGTTTGGGGGTATCTCTCTCCCAATATTTCCCATAACAGTTTCTATGCTACAGTTATTGTCGTATTCCTAGGCTCAAAACAATATAGGATAAGAAAGAAAGGGGCGCCTGGGTGGCGCAGTCGGTTAAGCGTCCGACTTCAGCCAGGTCACGATCTCGCGGTCCGTGAGTTCGAGCCCCGCGTCAGGCTCTGGGCTGATGGCTCAGAGCCTGGAGCCTGTTTCCGATTCTGTGTCTCCCTCTCTCTCTGCCCCTCCCCCGTTCATGCTCTGTCTCTCTCTGTCCCAAAAATAAATAAACGTTGAAAAAAAAATTAAAAAAAAAAAGAAAGAAAAACCCACATACAGTGAATGTTTGTTAAATTATTCAATTGAATTACTCAACTAAATGTTGGCTATTTGTACTTTGGTTACCATTCAGTGTTTATTCATTCATACTATTAGGAGCCACCATGAATGGAAGGAGGGACTTATGTGTTGTATGAAAATGATCATTGTCTGAAATACCATGAAGACATTGCTGACTGAGATTTAACTTAATCACTGCTTATGGTTCCAAAATCCTCAAATAATTTTTGCAAGACCAATACATAGCTTATGAGCAAATGTCCTATGAGAAAAATCTTAAAGTAAATATCCATTAAGGACTTGCCAGGGAATTTAAGGTATTTTTAGCCATTTCCTAAAATTATGTCCCATCCAAGTCTTAATTCTGGGATTTCAAGCCAAAATGATGCCTGAACAGAAGCAATGGGTTTGAGATTTATTTTTTATGTATACATTTTTCATGGTATTTAACCCAAAGAAGGATAGTCTTTTGAATTTATTTAGTATTTCCATGCTCAAATGTAAAAAGAAAATCAGAGAGTTTGATCACTTGTGATATTACAAATTCACATTTGTTACCAAAATAACTAAGAAATCATGTTCAACTGTATAACGATTGTGATCTTTTAAATGAGAATAATGGCATAATATTTCAAAAAAGAATACCTTAATTGTTGCACTTAAATGAAAACACATTCTCTTCTAAATATCTTTGTCTAAAGACTACTCTGCTTTTTTTTTAAAGCGTATTTTTATTTATTTTGAGAGAGGGAGAGAGCTAGCAGGGGAGGGACAGAGAGAGAGGGAGACAAAATCTCAGACAGGCTCTTCGCTGAGGGCACAGAGCCAGACATGGAGCTCAAACTCATGAACCATGAGATCATCCCATGAGCCAAAATTAAGAGTGGGATGCTTAAGGTGCACCTGGGTGGCCCAGTTGGTTAGGTGTCCGACTTCATCTAGGGCCATGATCTCGCGGTTTGTGAGTTTGAGCCCTGCATCTGGTGCTGTGCTGACAGCTCAGAGCCTGGAGCCTGCTTCAGATTCTGTGTCTCCCCTCTCTCTGCCCCTCCCATGCTCATGCTCTGTCACTCTCTGCCTCTTGATAATACATGTTAAAAATAAAACAAAGTAAAGAGTGAGACGCTTAACTGACTGAGCTGCCCAGGCACCCCGAGGCTATTCTGCTTTTTAAGCAGTGTATGCATATACTTGTATGTGGCCACTAGCATCGTATTCACAATTTTTGTGTGTTGATTCATTCAACAGAGACTCAAATAGGACTTAGACCAGAACATGGGTAAAGATATTTCATTACATGGACACTCATTGTAAATAACAGATTAACAACATATTAGTTAGTGGAAATCAAGAAAAGAAAATTTAAATCATTTAATATCGAATTTCAGTCATCCTCGCTCACATCCATTCATTTTGCCAAACTTAAAAAGAAAAAAAAATTACCCCATAGGAAAATCGAAGTACATACTATATTCATATATTTATTTTTAATAATGAGATTCAACTATCTTTAGTCATTGTGGATTAAAAAATAAGTAGCATTGTCTTTAATGTCAAGGAGGTCATATGTTTGGTGTGCGAGACAATACTAAACAAAGAAATTGTAATAAAATTATGTCCAAAATGACATTATATAACGCAAAAATGGAGATTTTATATTTTTAGGCCAGTGGCTCACCGACATTTTCTGTGAATAAGAATCACTGGAGAAGCATGTTCAAAAACATAGTTTTCTGGATCTACCACCAGAAAGTCTGATTCAGTGTATCTAGGATGACAAATCATGCCTGTTTTCCTTGAAATAAAGGTTTTCCTGGCATGTGAGAATTTCAGTGTTTAAAACCAGGATGAACTAGTCACTGGACGAGGCTGGGAAAAAAAGTATTAATTCTGAGATTGGCTTTAACTCATTTCAATGCAGGATATGTGGGAACGAAGATGGTATACAAGGTAGGAGGAAATTAAATAGTTGTGGGTCATGAGTTAAATGTTTATTTTTATGTTTTATATAAATTAAAAATTTAGCAACTGTGCAGAGAACACCCTGCGATGGGAGAAGATATAAAAGTCAGAGCTGTTAGAAAACAAATAGGTAAAATATGGTGATAGCCCAAGTTGAGACAGTGGAAATGCCAAAGTAGGTCAGTATCCAGAGATATTTCTTTTTTTTTTTAATTTTTTTTTAACGTTTATTGATTTTTGAGACAGAGAGAGACACAGCATGAACAGGGGAGGGGCAGAGAGAGAGGGAGACACAGAATCTGAAGCAGGCTCCAGGCTCCGAGCTGTCAGCCCAGAGCCCAACACAGGGTTGAACTCATGGACTGTGAGATCATGACCTGAGCCAAAGTCGGACGCTTAACCAACCGAGCCACCCAGGCACCCCCTGGAGATATTTCTAATGTAAAATATATTTACTAGCACTGGGAACTGAGTACATGCAAAGAATCACAGTTAAGTTTCATAACTTGGTGATAGTATTAACAGTAGACATATTACCTAAATTCTTGAATACCAGAAGATAGTTTGGGGGCAGTGGACTTCCTGAAATGAGTAAATGGTTGATTGCGATATTTGTAGCATGTTCGTGACATCTCTTCAGGGTTTATTTTAGTGACTGAGCAGAAAAATTTCTGCATCCCTGGCATAGTGTCAGATCTCTTTGGCAAAAAGAATAAAAAAATATTTCTTATTTGCTTATTTATGCTTGCTTTATCAAAATCCACAATCAATGACAAAATGCTTGAGTTATCCAAATGCCTGATTTACTTAAATCCATAATCAATGATAAAATACATGTAAAAATAATATTTTGAGTACCACCTATCATGCATTAAGCAATTTAAACGTGCTTTACCATTTACTCCTAGCAAACAATATTGAGTTGATAATGTTTATATACTTGGGCATACATTAGGGAACTGATGCTCACAGATACCAAATAACTGGTCAGAGTTTTATAGCAAATATTAGATCAAGGATTTGAGCCCACATTGTATAACTCCAAAGCATTTGATTTTATGTTCTGTACTTGACTTAAACTCATTGTCAACCCTGAAATGTGTGTGGTTCTTTATATTAAATTATATTTTATATTAAATTCTATCAATATAAATTCTATAAATAATAGTTTATATTAAATTCTAATCTATTTCTGCATTACAATGGATGTCAAGCTTTAGGGACCTTAAGTACAGTCTGGGAGAATAACCCACTTCCAGCTGTAACAGAAAGGCTTTAAATACACCAATAGTCTTCCTGAGAACAACCAAAACAGTTGGTTACTATATAAATTTCAAGAAGAGCTGATGAAAGAAATCAGAGAAGATTTAAATAAATGGAGAAATACTCCATAATCAAGACTGAGAAGACTTAATATTGTAAAGATGTCAGTTCTTCCTAACTTGACCTATAGATTCAATGCAATTGCAATAAAAAATCCCAGCAAGTTATTTTGTGATTCTGAAATTTATGAGGGAAGCCAAACAACTCAGGATAGGCAAAGCAATATCAAAAGAGAAGAACAAAGTCAGACGACTGACACTGCCTGACCTGAAGCTACAGTAATCAAGACAAGACAGCACTGGCAAAAAGATAGGCAAATAGATCAAAGGAACAGAATGGAGAGTCCGGACATAACGCACACAAATTGATCTCTGACAAAGGAGCAAAGGTAATAGATTTAAGAAAGAAGAGTCTTAACAACAAATGATGTTGGAACAAAATATCCACATATAAAACAAAACAAACCTAAATGAAATTAGACACAGACCTTACGTCTTTCACAGAAAATAATTCAAAATGGGTCATAGGTAGAAATGTAAAATACTAAACTATCCCAGCCCTAGAATGTAATAGAGGAGATGATCCAGGTGATGGGTTTAGCAATGAATTCTTAGAGCAACAAATGCATGACCCATGAAAGAAAAAAAATGAGAATTCTGGCTTCATTAAATTTAAAACTTCTGCTCTGTGAAAGACAATGCCAAGAGAATGACAAGCCATAAATTGTAAGAAATATTTGCAAAAGACATCTGATAAAGACTGTTATCTACAATACACAAGGAAGTCTTAACACTCAATAATAATAATCTGATTTTTTAAAATGGACATAAAATCTGGACAGATGCCTCACCAAGGAAGATAGACACAGAGCAAATAAGCATATGAAAGAATGTTCCATGTCATATGTCATTAGAAAACTGAAAATTATTAAAATAACATTGTGTCACCACTAAACCTATTAGAATAGCCAAACTTTAAAACACTGACAACACCAAGTGCTGGTATTGATATGGACCAGCAGTAAGCTTCATTGATGGCTAATGAGAATGCAAAATGGTATAGCTGCGTTTGAAAATGGTTTGGCAATATTTTACAAAATGAAATATATTCGTACCCTGGAACCTAACAACCCCACTCCTTGGTATTTACCCAAGTGAACTGAAAATTTATATCTGCACAAAACCCTGCACATAAATGTTAATAGCCGCTTTATTCATAATAGTAAAAACTTTGAAGCAACCAAGATGGCTTTCAACAGGTAAATGGATAAATAACATATATCCATACAGGTTAACATTATTCAGCAATAAAAAGGAGCTATTAAGCCACTAAAAACATATGGAGGAAACTTAAATACATATTACTAAGTGAAAGAAGCCAATCTGTAAAGGCTATGTACTTTATGATTCTAACTATATGACGTTCTAGAAAAAGCAAAGCTAGAGCTACAGTAAAAAGATCAGGGGTTGCAAGGGTTTGGGGTGAGGGACGGCTGAACAGGTGGGACACAGAGGATTTTTAGGGCAGTAAAACTTTTCTGGATGATACTGCAATGGTATCATACACTGTCCATATGTTAACATTCATAGAAAGTTCAACACAAAGAGTAAAGCCTAATGTAAGTTATGGACTTCAGTTAGTAATTTGTCATTTCTGGCTCATCAATGGTAACAAATATACGTCACCCTAATGCAAGATGTTAATAATAGGGGAAACTGGGCAGAGAGAAGGTTATATGGGAACTCTATTCTTTCCTTTTTCTATAAACCTAAAATGTAAAACTTCTTAAAAATAGTCATACACACACAAAGAATCTTGTAATGGCATTATAGAGAGTCTGAAACAGGCAGGATTTGAGGGGAACAAATCCCAGGCTAACAGAATGACAGAAACAAACAAGATCATCACACACTGGTTTCCACTTTGAATCACTAGGCACATATTAAACATATAATAGTGGAAAGATAAGAAGTCAAGTACTCCTGAAAAGCAGAGTAAACCTCTTGTGAGTCGTGCTATAGTGGAGAAACAAACAAAAGGGAAAATTTAAGACCCTTCCATGAAGGGCTTAGAAGTAAACATTCCAGGGTGTCATCTGGGACACGAGGGGAGATATAACCCAGGAAAGGGTCTTACAGAGGTGCTGGTAGTGTTTTGTTTTCCATTATTTGTGTGGGGGAGTGGCAGAGAGAGAAGGAAAGAGAAAATCTCAAGCAGGCTATGCACTCAGCACAGAACCCCACGAAGGGCTTGATCTCACAACCGTGAGATCATGACCTGAGCCAAAAATCAAGAGTCAGACGCTTAACCAACTGAGCCACCCAGGTGCCTCAGGTGCTGGTAATGTTCTCTTTCTTCATATGGTGCTGGTTACAAAGTAGATCATTTTGTGAAACTTATCAAGGCCTACACTTCTGATTTCTGAAATTTTATGTATGATGTTACACTTGAATAAAATATTCACAATGAAATATTCAAATATAAAATATTCAAGGACTTCAGGGGAGTAGTTCACTCTAGGGAGGGAAGGAACATCAAAAACTGGTCATGAGGTTTTAAATGTATCTGTAAGATTTTCTTTAAAATGTGTCTGTCTCATATGGCAAAAAAAAATTACTTGTGCATAATCTGAATATTGCATTAGCTGACAGTTCTTTCTAATTGTTTCTTAACTTTTTGAATGTTTAAAATATTGTGTAACTTTAACAATAAGAAAACAGCTAATACGTGAGATGGAAAACATTGAGGGATATCTATCACCTGGAATGCTTGCTGTAAATGCATTTCTGACCCCAACGCTCAGAAACTCTATATTTCCTATTGTAAGAGTGTCTGGGATATATCTTAGGAATCCAACATACTCAATGGGTTATGCAAATAAAAAAACACTTTTCTAGAGTTTCTGCCATTAATTTTTACTTAGAAATTAAGAGGAAGTCTGCCTGCAAACTTTTGGACCAGAAGACCCTTAAGGATCTCTTCATACTCAGAATTTCTATAATTAGCTTATTTATACTAGACTAGATTTGTGGTGAGGAGAGAGAAGAGAAAGAATGTGCATGGGACTGAATGCATGAAAAGGTAAGTCATTTTGTTGGAGAGACACAATTCAGAAGTCATCAGGGATGTCAAAATGACCTTTTTCAAGAGAAGGATTTGTGTCAGGCAAGTGCTTGGTTACCTAGGGAGGAAAAAAACACAAACAAACAAACAAACAAACAAACAAACAAAAAACACAGTGTTATACAAATGCAAATTATTTTATTCCTAAATTGGCTCCTTCTGCCATTGTTTTTGCTCATGTTTCCCTTCTGAGACCACCATTAATGCAGGTCACATTACTGGATTGAGAAATGGAAGAGCAGAACTAAAATACTACTTTCTCCCTGGGTAAACAGTATAGCACTCAGAATGCACAAAAGCTCAAGTTTTTCTCTGCCTCCCTCTCCCCACATCTCTACCTCAACTCCCAGGGCTCACATATATTCGTGTTCTTTAAAAAGTCACCTTTGTAGAATTGATTATTTGATTGTTCCCAGTTAGACTGGTGTTAGTGTGAAAAGCAAACAAAGATATTTCAAATAAGCAGGGAGTTGTGCTGATAGCCAGGTGCCTAGGGATTTATTGTATTATTCTGACCATCTTTAATATTGAAACTCTGTGGTCAAGGTCCTTTCATTTTTTAATCCTGAAAGCATTTTAAAAATCATGCTGGCTGAAAGATATACACAATAGGTTTAGTTACAATTGTATTGTCATGTACAGCCTTATTACCTGGTACATTGCAATGGGAATTTCATCCACAAGTCTAAAAAGCCCCTCTTGGTAAATTTTGGTTGCATAGTTATCTTTCAGAAGGGATCCTTTTAGAATAAAATTTACATAATAATGGAATGTATATGGTGTGCCTTTTCTAATTTAGTCTGAAGTGGACCATGAGAGGGCAGTATATTCATAGCTAGCTTTAAAGAAGCAGGGCCACCTGTGGACAGCGGCTTAGGGAACTCATTCTAATTCCATTTTCTTGTTTCTCTACAAATTGAAAGGTATCAATTTTTCATGTGTATATTCTTGAATTTATTTATTCATGTATTCAATAAATATTTATTAAGCATATACTATATTTCAGGAATAGTGGAAATTAAGAAGGATACATCAGTGAACAAAATAGGCAGGTTCCTTTTGCTTGTAGACTTCAAAAACATCTCACAGAGAATAATTACATGTATAATTACAAATTGTGATAATCTGCCAATGGAATATAATTGAAGGAAATGAGGAAAACTTATATTTTATTCCAGCTCTGTTACAAGTAAGAATCTGAATCATATAATGAAAAGAACATCTACTTGAATCAATCTGTGTATAAAAATGTCTTGAACATGTTCTACATGCTGGCAACTGTTGTAGCCACTGGGGTTACAGGAGTGAAAAAGCCCCTCCCTGACTCAGAGTGTTACATTCCATTGGGGGCATTTATCTTTAACAAGGAAGCAAACAGGGGCATCGGGGTGGCTCAGTCAGTTGAGCATCTGACTTTGGCTCAGGTCATGATTTCACAGCTCATGGGTTCAAGTCCCACTTTGGGCTCTGTGCTCATAGCTCATAGCTTAGAGCCTGCTTCAGATTCTGTGTCTCCTTCTCTGCCCCTCCCCTGTTCGTGCTCTGTCTCTCTTTCAGAAATAAATAAACATTCAAAAAAACAAAAACAAAAACAAAAAAAAGAAGGAAGCAGGAGCACCTGGATGGCTGTTGGTTAAGCATACGACCTTGGCTCAGATTGTGATCTCGCAGTCTGTGAGTTCAAGCCCCACATCAGCCTCTGTGCTAACTGTGCTAACAGCTCAGAGCCTGGAGCCTGCTTCAGATTGTCTCTCTCTCTCTCTCTCTCTGCCCCTCCCCCACTCACATCTGTCTCTCAAACATAAATAAACATTAAAAAGATTTTTTTTAATTAAAAGTTAAAAAAAGGAAGCAAATAAATAATGAAAATTTCAAATAATAATAAACACTATAAACAGTATTAAAGTAGAGCATGGAGATAGAGTTATGTGGAAAGGGAGTATTTCATATAAAGAGATCAGAGAAAGCCACTTTGCACAAAATTTGAGTGGGGTTTTGAGTGAAGTGAGCAAGTCAATAGATTTCAGGGGCAGTGCATTATGGGCAGATGGGATGGCAAAAGTGAAGGTCATGAGACTGGACTGATCTCACAGTGATAGAGAAACTTCATGAAAACCTGAGGAGCTACAATTAAGTGGACAAGAAGGGCTGGTAGGGGATGACTTTGGCGGCATAGGCAGAAGGTAGAGCCTTCAAAGGAGAAGTTCCATTTTTAAGTATAATAGAAAGCTTTTATAGAGTGTTGATCCTTACACAGTGATACTATCAATGTAAACTCAACTCTTACTCTGGCTGCTCTGTGGTATACCAATCAATGGAAGCAGGAAGGAGTTCTCTCAGATTTGTGATAATTTTATGGTAAACCCCACAGGATTTGCTAATGGATTTAGGTGTGGAGGAGATAAAGGGAAGAGGGGATCCCTAAGTTTTTAACTTGAACAACTGTTGGAACGGTTATGTTATTTACTGAACTGAGGAACACAAAGGTATTGCTGCATAATGAACCATGAATATTCTTTTGCACCCAAGAGGCTGGATCTAACTGGAGGATCACACAATTCTACTTGTCATCTCCACTCAACCAATTGCTCAGATTAAAAACCAAGGGAGTCATCCTTGCTTCATGCTTTTCTTTCGCCCTCTCAATCTAATTTCACTGCAACTTCTGGGAAATAATGCTGAAGCTACCCTCTCCTCTTTATCTCCAATGCTAACTCTCAGGTTGAGACCATCCTCATCTTCCCCCTGGAGTACTTTAATTGCCTCTAAACTGAACGTCCTTGCTTTTCCTCTTAACACTTTCCAATGAACTGTTCATGTAGCAACCTGAGTAACATTGTTCCATATATAAATCAAATATACTTAAGATTCCTGGTTACCTACTAATCTTGTTTCTATTTATAGAAAAAAAATCTATACTTTTTGCAAATTATCTACAATTGCATTTGCTTTATACAAGTCCTCTCATGCTCACTCACTTATGCTCACAAGTCACTTATGCTTCTGTCTTGTCCTCAACTGGGGATATTCAAACCACATTGAGCTAGGGATATTCATACCACATTTCTGCTTTCTAGCTGGATTCGCATTAAACTTTGCCAATACAGGGAGCAAAAGGGAGAGTGGAAACTGAAAGATGAGAAAGACAGAATCCTTTCTATTGGCTCACACTTCTTTTTTTTTTTTTAATTTTTTTTTCAACGTTTTTAATTTATTTTTGGGACAGAGAGAGACAGAGCATGACGGGGGAGGGGCAGAGAGAGAGGGAGACACAGAATCGGAAACAGGCTCCAGGCTCTGAGCCATCAGCCCAGAGCACGACGCGGGGCTCGAACTCACGGACCCCGAGATCGTGACCTGGCTGAAGTCGGACGCTTAACCGACTGCACCACCCAGGCGCCCCATTGGCTCACACTTCTTATCAGTGTCACCCCAATGACACTTCTTTGCCCTAGCACTGGCAGTTGATTCTAGTTTCCAGGGTTTATCCATATTATCAGAACCAACTTTATTATTCCCCTCACAGATACCAATATCAACAGTACAGTGACCTCTGCTCAGGATCTCAGCTCCAGCTATACAGGACTACACTTCCAAACCTGGCACTTGTAAGAACCCTATTCTTTTCACTCCCACAGCCCTAAGATAGAATCAGCTTCTTACCATAAGTATCTCTGTGTTAGTACAGCATGTACTTTTTGCCTGTTTTGCTTTACACCACATTGTTAACCAATTTCAAAATTAATTTATAGTTATTAAAATAACTGGAATGTTTTCTGTTTACCTGACTGGAACCTAACTGATAAGAAGGATAAGCCCTGATGGTCATCTTCCCCCTCTCCCACCCCCTTCTTCTTTTTCTTCTTCCTCTTCCTCTTCTTCCCCTTCCTCTTCCTCCTCCTCTTCCTCTCCTTCCTCCTCATCCCCTTCCTCCTTCCTCCTCCTCTTCCCCTTCCTCCTCTCCTTCCTCTTCTCCTCTCCCCCCTCCTCCCCCTTCTACTCCCCCTCCTCATTCTCCTCCTTCTCCTTCATAGCATGAACCAAGCTTATTCCTCATTGGGGATTTTTACCCCTGAGTCTTCATATGCTGACTCTCCATAGCATTTGAGCTTCAGCTAAGATATAACCACCTGAGAGGGGACTTCCCTAATAATCCAATAAAAAGTAGCTCTCAGTACTCCCTATCAGTCTAAATCACATCCCCTTGTTTCAGTCTTGTTTCTCCTATGAATTTCAAGAAGTATTACTTATAGACATATTTGTTCACATCTCCTTCAATAGAATGTAAGTGGCATAAAAGAAACCAGCCTTGTCACCTGCAGCATTTTCAGTTCCTAATATTGTGCCTACTAGTTAGTAGGTAATCAATAAATACTTGTTGGATGAGTAACTGAGTAATTAAATTCTGAACAATGTGTTATGACTGATAATATTGGTTTATAGATTAGTTGATGGTTTCTTCATGAGACAGGATGCCCTTGAGCTGGGCCTTGAAAAGAAAGGCCCATGAAGACCACATAACAAAGGAAAATAGAACAAGGCAGAATATATATGGGGTGTTTATTATAAGAATTGGGTCTAAGCATTTTGATGAATGGCAGAAAAAGCATTTGGATATTTCACTTTACAAACATTGAGGTAGCATTAACTAAATGTTAGGCAAGGTTCTAAGGACTTAATATTTATTTATATTTTATATTTCTTTTTAAAGAAAGTCTTTCTCTCTGACTAGTTTTTCCATCTGCTCACTCATTATTGTCATCTTTTTCTTTAAATCTTTGAAAATGTTAAAAATAGTTAAGTTTTTGTCCATGAATTCCATCATCCATGTCACATCTAGTTCTATTTCTATTGGCTTTTTCCTCCTGATATTTGCTCAATTTTCTTCATATTCTCATCTGTAATTGGTGTATTTTGGCTATATTAATGCATGTTGTTAATAATATTCTAAATTTTATTGTAGTCTAATAAATTACATTAACCTTTGTGTTGGAAAGCATTTAAATTACTTGCCAATCTGCTTGATCCTCTCAAGGCTTAGTCTTATTGGGTTTATAGTGGTATTTAATCTGAGGATATTCCTGAGAGCTGAGTACATTTCTTTTTAGAAGTAAGAGTATGAGAATAAAAAGACAGAAAGCAATGGGGGATAACTTTACTAGATCTGGTGAAAGTTTTGTTATAGAAGAGGCAATGTAATATTGTAAAATACCAGAAGAAATCATTGACAACATTTGGAGAGCATTTGGATTTAGGGAATGAAGACACAGATCATTTTCCTTCCCATTACTTTCCCATTGTCTGCAAGGTGTATGAAAAACAACATACTTGCAACATTAATACCATTTCTTCAGAGTATGTAAATCAAGCAGGACAGAGTAATTTATATGCCTAATAAATTAAACCTATTGTTTTACTGGAAAAATAAAGCAGTTTTATTTCTTGTTCACAAGACATATCCAGAACAAGTTAGTGGGGTATAGTTAGGGAGACGGCACTCCACAAAATCACTTAGAAATCTGTCTATATTGGGGTGCTGGGTGCTTAGTCGGTTAAGCTTCCAACTTCAGCTCAGGTCATGATCTCACGGCTAGTGAGTTTCAGCCCTGTGTTGGGCTCTGTGCTGACAGCGCAGAGCCTGGAGCCTGCTTCAGATTCTGTGTCCCCCTCTCTCTCTCCCCCTCCCTCGCTTATGCTCCATCTCTCAAAAATAAACAAACATTAAAAAAATTTTTTTGAAGATTAAAAAAGAAAAAAAGAAATCCATGTATCTTGTATCTGGGCCCTTTATCTTGTGTAGAGTACTATATCTTGTGTCTGAGGACTTTTTCTTCAAGGCAAGAAGAAGTAAAAGGAACCCAATTTACACAATTGACTGAAACAACTAAATAACTGGACAAAATATATAAAACAATATTGTTGGTTTTCCTTTTAGATATTGAACATCAGGCAGCCCAGGACAGTGATTTCTGAGATTAGGGAAAACAAAGTATGACCAGTTTATTGTCTCAAATTACTGTCTAGATAGAGTTTACAAGTTGTAGTTTAAAAGGGAAATCTAAGAGGAGCCTAGTAATTTCACTCAGGTGAGGAAAAGGAGCTTGAGTTGTGGAGAAGCTAAGACAGCTAGAATTTTTAGGTAAGAATAGCAGAGACGAGAGAGCAATACAGATCCTTGGATAGCTGCCTTTTCAAATCTTTAACTGAGTACCAATCAGTACATGAATACAAGGAAAAGTAATCAAGACTGGAGAAAAAAATCACCTGAAACAGAGGGAATAATTCTCAGAGCTCATACACAGTAACTGTTTTCCCATAAATCTCAAAGGAAAAACTCACAGTCCAAGAAATTCCTATTAAATCATATTAGAAATAATCAAACTACTCTGTAGGTCTACTAAGGAAAAGGCATATCTTTTAGTTCTTATAGGCTGTCATTCCTTACAGGTAGTAATGTCCCAAATAAAATTTACATTTCATTTACAAATGAAAAATCTGAGGCTCAGAGGGAATGAGCAATTGCCAGCATCATACAATCAGGAAATTTTCAACACTGGGTTTTTACCTAAAGGTTCCTAAGTCCAGGGTCTAGTGGAAGTAACCAGCTGTTTTTGTTGTTATTATTGGTATTTTGTGACAAAGTCAAACTGCTAATGTATAATAGCTTTCTTCCTTCTTTTCTTTCTGGCTTTAAACTTCAATGTCAAATTTCAGCTGAAATTTTACCTATCTTTATGAAAAAATGAAGAATCTTCATAGGACAGCTGAACCACATTACACTTTAAATAAGTCTCTGCCTATTAGAATTCATAGAAAATGTGAGTGTACTGAATACATAATTGCACACAGAAAGTCACAAACAATCAATGAGAAGCATTAAATTGTAATTATACTACTTTATATTACAAACCAGGAGTTGTGTTAGTAATTTTCTCAGAAGTAATATATACAAAGGGCTTTTTGATATTCAGGCAAAGGGAGTAGAAAGATCATCATCAAAGATAATAGCTTTGAGTCAATAAGACTAAAAAAATCTTATTTTCAACATTATATGAATGTAATTTAACCAAGTATCTTGCATGTTGAATCAGTCAATTGTTTCACTAAAGCACTGTGTAAATAATGCAATTTTACTCAAGAAGCCCCTCCTGTAAATTTAGGAAATGTGATTGATTTTTATCACCTGAAGGATAATATTTACTTGAATACCCTAAAAAAGGGAGAGGATAGAAATATTTTGAAAATGACCTTGTACTGATTTTGAATCACAACTCTCATATTATTTTAAAAACAAAAGCCAATATGTCTTTATTTATTCATCAGCAAGCAACTACTTATTGCCTACAATGTGCTGGACATAATGTGTAGGCTGGGGGATACCTAAGTAACATAAGACTTAGTTCTTGTTTTTGAGTATTTCATAATATGGTTGGGGAGGCAGAAAAATCATAAGAGACATGAGATAAAATACATTTAGACATATTCTGCATGATACTATAATCGTGCCATTATACATCTGTCCAAACTCATAGAATGTACAACACCAAGAGGGAACTCTGAGGTAAACTACAGACTTTGGGGGATTATGATGTGTCAATGTAGGTTGTAAGTTCATCAGTTGTAATGAGTGTACTGCTCTGGTGGGAGTGTTGATAATATGGGAGCCTATGCAAGTATGAGGGAAAGGAATGTATGGGAAATATCTGTACCTTCCTCACAATTTTACCGTGAAGATAAAACTTCTCTAAGAAAATAGCTTTATTTTTTTTTAATATTTACTTATTTTTGAGAGAGAGAGAGAGAGGGCAAGAGGGGGAGAGGCAGAGAGAGAGGGAGATGCAAAATCCAAAGCAGGCTCTAGGCTCTGAGCTGTCAGCACAGAGCCTGATGTGGGACTCAAACCCATGACCTGAGCCGGAGTCAGACATTCAACTGACTCAGGTGCCCCTAAAAAAATAATTTTTAAAAGAACACATTATCAGGAACACGGTATGTTCAAACAGACCATGGTGGATATAGTCTTTTTTTTCCTCAAGATCCACAGCTTAACCCTCTCCATCCTGCTTTTATCCTGGGAGACTGAACTTTATGGATTGAACCTAGTAAGAGATAGGAGCGCAGAAGGCAACTGAATGAAGCAGAGTATTTATTCTCCCAGTTTCCTTTTGGTTGACTTGCTTCAGAGTGGTTGTGCTATGGCTGACTCCATATTGCTACGGCCTTATAGATTTAGCAACAGGCTATAGACTCTTTAAACATCAGGATGTTAAGAGTGATCTGCTAATGCTAATGCTAGGGCATTGTGATCTTTCACTTTAGTTTCCCTAAATCATAACCACATCGTTTAAAATGGGCGTTTTATTAAATTCTTTCACTACGCTATTAGTTCCCTGCTGTGATCCTAATAATATAAGCATGTACACAGTGACATGGGCAAATACAAGAGGCACATAAATGAGTGAAGGCCTAGCCCTTTCTGGGGAGTCAGAGACTTCTAAAACCCCTCCAGAGTCTACGAAAGAAAGATCCCTGAAAACTTGAGAGTAGCCTGGTTCTGCACAAGTCCAAAACAAATCAAATCGTGTAGCTTGTTGGAGGAGAGGTAATTGGTAAACATTAAGGTTGGTGGATAGTTTTTTTTGCCAATTACAAACAGGGCCTTTGAAATATAATGAACTGTACTTCCACTATGATAAGAAACAAATGTTCTGTAAATCTGCAAGATTTCATTATAGATATTCTTGACCATCATCTTCCAATTGCTGTTCCAAAATAAAATCAATTCTAAGATGAGAATTTGATAATGGTACCCAAATGGCATGTTGAAATGTCATTTTCTTTACCATCTTGGTTCAAATGTTTGCCAAGAATGATATTAAATAGGCAAAAAATAAAATCTAATTTTCCCACTTTTAAGTTTTTCCTTTTTCTACTACTTCTCCATGAAAGAGACTCTTGCTGTCACTTTCATGACTCTTCATAACTCAAATGGCTTACAATAGTCATTTATAATACATCTTATCATGTTCTGAAATTTTGGAAAGAAATCTCAAAAAGAAAGACTAAGAGCAAGCTGTCTTTTCATAAGTTAGATATTTGTGAATATGGATCAACATAAGAGATAAATTAGCATGTGATTATTGGTGGTAGCACCATCTGATACAGGCTATGGCTGGACCAGGGTTCAGAGACTTGGCTATCACAGTTAGCTCCAGAAGGGTATTAATTCAGGTCCAGTGTGGGACAGAGTGAAAATATGTCAATGCTAATTCTGGAAATGGTCTTAACTGACATATTCAGCCACATAGGGCACATGTGGAGTCAGTTAATATTAGAGAATAAGACAGATGGCAAAATATTGGTTGGAGGTCATGAGGGCTGGGTCCGATCCAGGGGAGAGGATTATTTTCTTAGGAGGTAAGCAGGGTGCCTGAGTCCTGATCAATAGACCAGAATGTAGAATAAGACAAGGCTCCTTGTTGAGGGCTGTCCTGGGGAAAGTGGGAGGAGGTGGCATGGAATCCGGACTAAGTAGTAGACAAGAAAACTACTCAGGTTCAAGAAATGAATCTAGTAAATGGGGTGCCTGGATGGCTCAGACGGTTAAATGTCTGACTCTTGGTTTTGGCTCAGGTCATGATCTCTCGGTTCATGAGTTCGGGCTCTGTGCTGACAGGATGGAGCCTGCTTGGGATTCTGTCTCCCTCTCTCTCTACTCCTTCCCTGCTCATTCTCTCTCTCTCTCTCTCTCTCTCTCTCTCTCTCTCTCTCTCAAATAAATAAACATTTAAAAAAAGAAATAAAGGCAGTAAAACTCCAGTGCATGGCTGGTCTAATATCGAGATAAAGAAGAATAAGATAAGAAGGGGCAAACATTGATTCAATGTAAATATCATACTGTTTTGCAGGACCAAGACCAGAGTAACCAGAGCTCAGATTTGCTCAGATTTTTCTGTCAGCAAAGAGGATGGGATGAAAAACCAGTGTCTGGGTGTATTAGGGGAAAACTCATAAGACTGGAAAATGAAGCAAAGGTTATGAGAAAGTTCTATGAAAATACCCTTTGTTTCTGTTGTATTGGGTCCAGGAACAGAAACAAGTGCGAGTTCCCAAGGAGGGGAAATGGTACAGGGCAGTAAACACTGCCGGTAAAGAGATAAGCTCATATCTTTGCAGACAGGTTTACATAACTGCTCTGATGGAAATGCCTTTTTTTTTTTTTAATGTTTGACACCTGAAAGGTAGTAAGTTTTATACACATGCTAATCTGTAAGGCAGTGATTTAGAGCCCTTCGAAGGGATGGGAGATTAACAAACATGTCCAATGATAGATTTATGATGGCGACAAAGAACTGCCTTCCCAAGAAGTACTCCTGCTTATTTCTTGTGTAGGTATTTTGGCCCTACAATTTGGTCTTCTCTTTCTGGGCCAAGTGTAATGACT
Source organism: Prionailurus bengalensis (assembly GCF_016509475.1). Lineage (NCBI taxonomy): Eukaryota > Metazoa > Chordata > Mammalia > Carnivora > Felidae > Prionailurus > Prionailurus bengalensis. The sequence goes on from NC_057347.1 coordinate 32,548,107, forward strand.
GAAAATTACTTCCAGAACAAATATCTATTTTTAAAGACACATAAAAGGAATTAGATGAAGATACTGAGTCCAAATAAACCATTTAATGTACAGATGTATGACCTACTGTCCCAAACATAACTAGACACACTCAAATTAAGTGGCAGAAGACAGTCGCTAATGAATTGTAAATAACACACACTATGAATTGAAACCCTTTCTATCAAATGCTTTTGAGTCCATGTGGCTGCGAGAAATGTCTCTGCCCTGACAGCATTCACATCCTCACCTTCCTTTCAGCAACCTTATCTGTCCCTCACACTGCAACCCACGCCATCTGCTTCTGTAAGGTAACTACTTTTATGAAGGTTCTCTTACCCGTTACAGAGGATTCTCAGCCTTTCTGAAACCTATGAAATTTCATGTTTTGAGTCATTTTTAACAATGCATAGTTTCCCTAGCAATTTTTTGACCACTCTAGGTATTTTTGTCATAGCACATGTGTACAAATATTCTTAAGAAGCCAGTCTGCTCTATGTAATATTCAGACTTCATCACATGGCAATTCTCCCACATCTCTGTGTTTTCTCTCTGTCTATGCCCCTGCATGGAAAATGTGTGCTCTCTAGAAGTTTCAGTTTCCAGATCTTTAGAAGTGGGACAATAATTTTATTTACCTTTTTCTGGGCTATGCAGGTAATATGAGCATAAAGAATATAAAAATTGTATCATAACCCATACAAAATGAAAAAGTAGTGCCAACTATTATTGTTACCATACATATTGGCAATAAAGTCTGTAGGACACCTAGAACATTTATTATTAGTTTATATCTTAATGTTATTATATGTGTGTGTGTATACATACACACACATATGTATATATATATATATATATATATATATATATATATAATAAACATACACACATATATATAATATTTCCTATAGGTTGGGAGCAGGAGGAATCACATGCTGAACAGTAACTATGTATCAACCACACACAGTAAGATAATTTCATTGAAATGAACTCCTGATACTACTAAAGTTGTATCTATAGATAATAATACATTATACTTCACAGCACCACGCTGAGTATTTCACATATATTGTTATCACACTTAATTTGTAAAATAAAATTTGAGGCAGACACTATTATTATACCACCTTTACACCTTAGAAAGTTGAACTGCAAATCAATAAAGTAACTAGAGCAAAGTCACAGAGCTAGTTTGAAATAGAACTCCTATTTGAATCATGGCCTGATGATTCAAAGCACATAATCTTAACAAAAAATGGATAATTTTAAAAATAATTCAAGCATACACAAGGTTTTTCACAAGCTAGAAAGACCTTTCAGAATGTTTTTATTCAACTAACAAGTTACCTGGAGTACGAAGTGTCCTCTACTTCAATCGTGCCCACCATCCCTACATTTCCATGGATAATTCAAGGGATCTTCAGCTAGAATTGAACCTTTTCTTGTGTTTAGACTTGCAATTAATTTAATCCTACTAACTGAACTTCCTCGAAAGCTCTTCACTAGGATAATAAGACAGTGCTTTCTTCTGATAATTTAAATCTAATATTTAATAAAGCAGACTTTTTTCAACTTCATTTGAAGTTTTTCTCTGATAGACCTAAGCTCCAGACTAACAATTTTTGTTTTTTTCTACTATTAATATGAATTTTATTACTGCTTTAATTGCAAATTGTTCTACCTCAATCTTTAATCAAGGACTTTGTCATAGTTTAACCTTGTCCCATGAGGATAAACTTGTATTGTTGGTAATGTATCATGGAGTTGATTAATAAATTGTATCTTGCCCAATTCTACAGTAATCTAAGAAATTAAAAATTAGAGAATACACTGACAGTTGTTTAACAGTAACTGTGCTTTAAATATCCTACTCTTAGTGAATCGTGTGTGGTAAGCAGCCATTTACGTGATTCCTATCATTGGTATATACGCCCTTGTATAATCTTCTCCCCTTACTTAGGTGGACACTGGACTTATTCACTCTCTTTGAACAAAGAAAAGTAATAGCAGAACTGATAAACAATCACTTCTAAAATCAGCTTTCATTAGCAATGGCTTCCTTTTGTGCTCTTTCTCTCTCTTCTCTCCTGGATTCTTCACTTTGGGAAAAGCCCCACTGCCTTGTGAAGCAGTTCTATGGACAGACCCACTGGGTGAGGAACCAAGGCATTCCGACAATCACAGAGTGAGCTGGTAAGTGGTTTCTTTTGCCAGTCCAACCTGCAGATGAGATCTGCTAAGAGACTTTGGGATAACTAGTTAAGCTGGGTCCAGATACCTGACTCACAGTATCCATTATTTAAAGCCACTGTGTTTCAGGGTGATTTGTTACACAGTGATAGCTAACAAATATAAAGGTATTTGAAAGAGCAATCCTGTTTCATTGTGTTTTTCACAACAGCTAGATTATCATGTCTCTCAACCAAAATCCTTTTGTTTATCTGGTAAGCAAGAGAAGCAACCTGGTATAAGAGAAATAATTTTGGACTTGGAGCCAAAAACACTGAGTTGACTCTTAGATTTCACATCTGCTTAAATAACATTAAGCTACTTCAGTTCTTGAACTTTGGTTTTCTCATCAGTGAAATAAAAAGTTTTGACTACACAATATTTAAGACATTAAAAAATGTCCATTGAAAAGACTTTTCTAATATCCATGATAATCTTACTGTCTTAGTTCCTAAAATACCAATGAAACAAAACAAAGTTTTCACTGTTAACGACTTTGTGGAGTGGGGAAATGAGAGTATGAAGAAGACATTCAACCAAAATACTTGACATGAGCTTGTCAATCCTTGTTTGTAAAGTTTAAATGAATAAACAATTGAAAGAATGACCTGAACTGAAATTTGCATCATAATGAGAATTTCAAATGTTGAAAGATAAAGAGGCAAGTCAGTTGCCATAAATGGCACAATGATGGTGCAGACATGAGAATTTATATGGGGGTATTTAGCAAGGAGAAAGAAGATGTGATATACCCATGAGTGAGGATAAATGTTGGTTAATAATGACACAGGAAGACAATATTGGAGACAAATAAATTATTCATCTTTGGCAAAAATTTTACTGGATACGGCATTGCCAGTTCATATTCATAAGTCTGAAGACAATTCATTAGCCACAGGATGAAATGGGACAAAGTAAATTGGAATAGGAATTGACATTTTGAAAATATATAATGAAATACAATAACTGGCCATGCCAAATACTGTCTATAGAGCTGACAGCTAAAAACACAGAAACACCAGAGGAACTACTGTAATTTTGCAGTACTCAATCATTTTACTTCCTTTTTAAAGAAGATACTCTAAAAATGCTGATGCAACATGAGGCATACCTGGATAGACAGAAGTCTTTCTGAGACAGATGTTTATAAGATTTTTAAAACCCATCAGATTTTATTCATGCAGGACACAACAATACCTATTTAGAAAAAGCATATCTTATTCAAATATCTATTGTAACCCCCGGAAGAATTATTTAATTTAGGGCTTTGGAGAATAGGATGGTGTATTGGGAATAATGGAACTGATACAGTGAAATTAGGATTGCACAAATTATGCCTCAGCAGGTAACTGATGGGAACCATAGTAGGCATGGATAAAGAAATATTACTTGTCTGGCCAAGTCTGAATTCTTTTGTGTGTGTGCATCCATTCTCTTGTGTGCCCCATACCATTTAGAGTCCTACTTCCTCCAAGCTGAACAAATCTGAACCCTTAGCTCAATGTCTGCTTAAACGACTATTTAAAGTGAGCCTTGAGTACTGGTTCTATCAATTTTATTTGTGTAAAGTTTTTTTTTTTCTGGGAGTTTTTCAGTAATAGATTCTAGTTATTTTCTTTATGTAATGGCCCTGCACTCTAACCTTTTTTTTCTATGTCGAACTTTCTGTAAAAGAAAGGTTCTATGGAAGCAGATCCTTTCATTAAATTGCTGAAGGGCTAACATTAAGATCTTCATAAAAATATAACATTAACACAGGCTAAAGATTTAACTCATTAAGAAGGAAACCAGTGACATGTTATGATTGGTCAAAGAAAAATTCAAACACACACACACACACACACACACACACAAAAGTGATTGCAAACACTGAAATGAATGTCAAATGGGGGCAAAGCTAGTCATTATCTATAAGAGATAATGAATTGCACCTAACCAGACAAAATCAACTTGCATTCCTCTAGACAAGGATAATTAGCAGGAGTACCAGTTTTCCACAATTCATAGAGCTATGGAATGGCTCAAACTGATAGGTGCAGACAACCCATTTTGCAGATATTCTATAAAAGACAACCAATAATCCTCCTTGCACATTTCAAACACACTAGATTTCCCTAGAGAACAATGACAAAAATGCCATGTCACACATTACCTAGCACCATGAAAATATCCTTCTGGCATCAGCAGTGCAGAGAGGTTAATTGCTTAACCATTTGACACGTACTTTATGTGCTACATGGTGTAATACTTAGGGGACAAGCATACTTTCTTACTGCACGTGCATGTGTTCCATTTGCTTCCCTTGATCATTACATAGCACTAAAGGGGCTATTTATCACCATTTTACTTGTGCTTTGGAAATCTTGACATCCCAGCCTATCCTAAGTCACACCAAGACTCCCCTAACGGATATCAGAATTGGAGAAAATTACTTCTTCATCATATTGTTCCCGCTTAATTAATCTCACTCTTTTCTTTGTTCATGCCATTATATCTTTCTTCCCAGCCCAAACCTGACAGATTATGTATAGTACAGGTCACTGATGACCTGCTTCCAGCTTATCCCCCGTTCATTGGAGCTCTTTCTCTCAAGAGCAGTATGTCCACAGACTTGCCTATTAGTAATGATGCTCAGTTATAAAACTTCCACTCTGTGTGTTCTTTTTTTTCCCCAATGGACATCTCCACCCATTATAACTACTTTCAAGGTTGGTCTTGAATATTCAACCTGGACATGAATACTCCTAGTTTATTTGGTTGCATATCAGTATTGCTTTTCCAGGCAGAAACATCAACATTCACTTTCCCTTTAAATAAAAGGATACAAATAAGCAATGAATAACTATCTCCACAATCCCAATTAGGGTAAAGGAACCAGAGGGCCAGAACTAATAAATAACTTATCATGTTAGTTTTTGGCTTGGTCTCCATAATACTAGGCAATTCCCCCAGCTTGCCAGATGGAAATCATTCAACATTGTGTTAATGAGATAAACACCAGGGGAAGAAAACATTTTTTAAAAAATACAAGAGAAAAGAAGGAAGAAAATAAAAATTAGAACAATTATGCATTTCTTTGAAACAGGGTGAGAAATGTTCTTATTCCTTCCCATGACATCTGACACATGCAAGAATCATTGCCAATTAGCCTGAAGTGAAGGGAGATTTGAAACATCCACATATCAGAAAGGCATGTGCAAAGCTGACATCCTGTTGAGCAGGGTTCCTGGTGAATGGTTTTCTTCCTTTGAGGGACCTGCTTTGCCCAAATCATCATGTATTTCACAGTAAACTTGGTAATTGGTTTGGATGTATCCAGTTAGATTGCTATGAAAATCATGTCTAGGTTTAAATACTCTTTTCTTAGCAGCTGGGACGTTAAACTGTTTTTTTCTTTTCTTTTCTTTTCTTTTCTTTTCTTTTCTTTTCTTTTCTTTTCTTTTCTTTTCTTTTCTTTTCTTTTCTTTTCTTCTTCCCTTCCCTTCCCTTCCCTTCCCTTCCCTTCCCTTCCCTTCCCTTCCCTTCCCTTCCCTTCCCTTCCTTTCCCTTCCTTTTTACAAGAATAGGATGGCAAAAAGTGCCCCATTAAAATGCTCTGCATATTCACATTGATACCCCTTGGTAAAAGGATTTTTCCAAACCCCCTCAGTACCTGAGAAAGAAGGAAATCAAAGGTTTACAGCAACTATATTAGGGAGAGAGGATGTGATAGCTTAAGGGGCAAATTACCCTTTATAACTAAGGTATTGGAGCATATTTTAAAATTTTTTTTTTAATTTTTTTTTTGTTTTTTCAACGTTTATTTATTTTTGGGACAGAGAGAGACAAAGCTTGAACGGGGGAGGGGCAGAGAGAGAGGGAGACACAGAATCGGAAACAGGCTCCAGGCTCTGAGCCATCAGCCCAGAGCCTGACGCGGGGCTTGAACTCATGGTCCGTGAGATCGTGACCTGGCTGAAGTCGGCCGCTTAACCGACTGCGCCACCCAGGCACCCCTGGAGCATATTTTAAAATACCATCCTAGCTCTCTCCTAGGAAAACTATAGGGAGGAGGGGGTCTAAGAAGTATAATGACAAAAGTATTCCATAAAAAACCACCTCAGGGGCAAAAGAGAAGGCAAGAGTGGTTACTTCTCCCAAAGCCTAAGATTGAGCCAAAGTCTAGAGAGCAGATGAAGAAAAAAAAAATCTTGAATTGCCTCATGTGAATACACATTTGTATCCAGTGTATTGAGGGAATTAAGAGAAATCTTTTCTCAGAGAGCCCTTGGAAGCAAAAAGAAAGTAGTGAATAAAGAAAGCATGCAGATGAGGGTCTGGTTTTTAATAGACAAGTCTGGTAATGTGACTTCAGCTACATTTGCTCTCTATTCGTTTCTACTTCAGTGGGAAGAGGGAGATAATTTGATTACAATTTGGTTTGTGTTTTGTGGCATGAGAGGTTAAAAGGAGCACATTTTCGTTTCCCCAAGCAAGTCTGATCCTTAGGCTTTGGAAAGCATTTGGTGATGAAACAGAATGCTAAAGAAGTTACAGAAATGTAATGGTGTCTGAAATCTTGTCAAAAATGGAGAAAGTTCTTGTATTTATGAGATGGGAGAGAAGGGTTAATGGGTAGGAAAGGTGGGATGCAACTTTTCCATGTCCAGTGAAATCATAAATATGGAGAAGAATGCAGAAGTACAAAAACATGTAGTGATTTTTATTCAGGTAAGTAACCAAAAGGAGTGTGTGTATTTGGATGAAATTAACCAACGTCAAATCAGTTAAAGCCTTATGTACCGAGATTAGCCCTCTTTACAGAAAGAGATCTACATGGCTGGACACTGGTCGTCAGAGAATGGCTATTAATTTTATCACTGAATATAATATGACTCCATCCATTCACCTAGCAGTTAAGAACAAAGTAAATCATTTGCCATCATGATTTGATATTTCTCTCTTGGAAGTTAAGTTCCATTTGCTTTCTATTTTCTTTAGCTTCCCACTAGTGCAATGACTCTTTTCCACTGCCTGGAAATCAGTTTGCATTACAGCCCTGCGAACCTGAAGCTGAATTTCCAGTAACCCTAGATCACAAAGACAAGAGAGATTCTTCAGATGGGGTTCCCCACTGTGAATTTTTATTATCTTAGAGGAAATGCTGGTTCTGACTGTCTTCTTTTCACCAAACAATCCTTGCAACCTGACTACGAATGTGTTTCCCTCACAGACTGTGCTCCATTGGCTGTACTGCCACTGACAAATGAGGCACTTCGGGAAGTGCAGACATTCTCTAAATCTTCGCCTGAATGCATCTGAGCTTGCAGCAGATTTTAGTCAAGCAAATGAGACTTGATATCCTGGCCATGATGAAGCTTGCCAGCTGACACACAGGTCTGGCTCCTTCCGGGGGAACCAGGGTTCTGTCATTGGAACCTCAGAATTCAATAGGGAACTGGCGGGGAGAGCAATTTTTGCTTTATCTTAAGATATTATGTAATAGGTGTCACACAAATACCTCTTTAGCAACCGTACTTTTATTTTTTATTTATTTTTAATTTTTTTAACGTTTTTTATTTATTTTTGGGACAGAGAGAGACAGAGCATGAACGGGGGAGGGTCAGAGAGAGAGGGAGACACAGAATCGGAAATAGGCTCCAGGCTCTGAGCCATCAGCCCAGAGCCCGACCGGGGCTCGAACTCACAGACCGCAAGATCATGACCTGAGCTGAAGTCAGACGCTTAACCGACTGCACCACCCAGGCGCCCCGCTATGGTACTTTTAAAGTAAAGCTATGTGTAATTCGACCGACCTATCTCATCCACTGATTTTTCTCTTTTCCACTTATTTTTAATTTTCTTTAAGTATACTCAGTTTGAAAGTACCATTATGATGTAGGTACAATGCTATACCCCCGTCATTTTACTTCAATTTATATCTTAATTATATATCATAAGTTACTAAAATAATCTTTCATGAAATGGAATTTTAGTTGTTTCTAATCTTTTATTACTAATAAGGAATGTTGCATATGAATACCTTTCTGACTGTAAATCTAGACTTCCTTCTTTAAATCTAAAAGACCATATGATCTTGATAAAATTGATAAATTGCTAGTTGCTGGCTGCTAGTAATATATGATCTTATCAACTTCAAAACAAAGGCAAATTCTATACTCAGAACTTCCCATGGACTCTTCCAGCAATATTATTTTCTGGTGACTAACTGTTCTAACAGGTTACTATCTTATGTTGTGGCTTATTAGGAAATTACACAATGTATTTGGCACATGGTAAGAACCCTGGTTTTGTTGTTTTTTTTTAAGTTTGTTTATTTATTTACTTACTTATTTATTTATTTATTTATTTATTTATTTATTTTGAGAGAGAGAGAGAGAGAGAGAGAGAAGTAGAGAGGGAGAGAGAATCCCAAGGAGGCTCCGCATTGTCAGTGCAGTGCCAGACACAGACCGCGCTCTAACTCTGGATCCGTGAGAACGTGACCTGAGTGGAAATCAAGTGCTGGCCGCCTACCCGACTGACCCACCCAGGCATCTCAAGAGCTGTGTTATTTTTAAATAAAATTAATCTGTGTCCTATTGGTAGACATAAAATTCTGCTTAAATCTAATACCACTTATTATAGTTATTATTCTAACTTAAAAGCTAAAAAAAAATCAACTACATTCTATTATCAAGGTTAACATTTATATATGTCAAAGCTCAGGAATAAAACCTTCCACTCTCTCTCTCCTGGTCCTAAGGAAAATAGTGACTATACCACAAATATGTTATTGTTCAAGGGGACTTCTCATTCAGAATCTGGATAGAACTGGTCCTAGAAATAGAAGTCAGAGAGGGACAGGGAAAAATAATTCTATCTGCTCATTATCAATAACATACGAAACCACAGAGGAAGCTCAAAATAATCGAAGTTGCAAAGATTCTGATGTGTTTAAATAGGCAATACAGTTGACATGCCTCTGTGCATTAAAACTTTCAGATTTTCTGCAGCACGGAGTTATTCAGGTAAATAAAAAAAATGCCTATGCTTTCCAGGTAATATCTACAAAATGAAAACTGCAAAACAACTAGTGATTCTGCGGGTGGGTAGGAGACAAGCCCATCAAATCAGATTGTAGCTGTGTAAACAAAGCCTTTGGTTTAATGGCCCACTCTGTGCTATGTTTTTCACCTGTTCTGGCAACAGGTTAGAGTAGGTTGGAGTGTTTCACCTGTTTCTGATTATTTGCAGATATGGTTTCCCTCATAAGCCCTAAGTGCTAGGATGTGCTTAACGAAGCCATAATTAAAGGTCTAATTTATTGAGAAAGGGCAAAAGTATAATTTTTCCTGCTTATTTTTCATTCTGGCAATACTGTTACCTTCCGACCACTATTATGCACATCTAAGTATGAGTGTGTGCAATAGGTAGAAGGATATTTAGAGACAGAGATAGAATACTCGTGGCTCTGTACTTTATTACTTGCTACTATTTCATTGGGTCTTTCCCTCCCCCGCCCCAGAAAGGTGGACGTGTTCTTCTCCGTTGACCAAAAGGCCAGAGGATAATTTTCCATCACCTGAAGGTCTTCAAAGCCAATAGGCAACATTTCCAGTCAGGCAGGTAATTATGACCAGCTCTAGCTGGGCTCTCCATACTGAAGGTTGCTGATCTTGCAGTCCAAAAAAATATTTTCAGCTGTGGACAATTAACAAACTCAGTAGACCAGGCAAAAGTGCAGCCCTCTTCTGCACAATTCCACTGCCAGCACTACTTTGACAGCTATATAATTACATGGACCATAAATTACGCTCAGTAATCACCTTGTTTATAATTTCATTCCCTGTAAATTAGTAGTGTAATGAAATGAGATTTCATAACCACCAGATGCATAGTGAGCTGTGCACCAGAGACTCTGGCAATAGCTAAGAGGCAGTCCCTTCCGAAGGAGCGAAGTTTTGGTGGGCTGCTGTTTGTTGTTCATGCCACTGGCAAGGGACCCAATGCACCAAGCTTGGGGCTGCCAATGACATTCAGGCAGCTCCAGAATGAAAGCCGTAGATGTACCAGCAGCTGTGAGAAACACGACATCTTGTTTGAAAGGAAAAGTTTACTTTAAAAAAAAAAGTCATGTATTACAGGAGCTCCCTTTATGGATGTTGCATCTTATCTAACGAGTGCATGTAGAGATTCCTCAAGAGTCCATCTTAAAAGTAATTATAGTGGCCAAATGTTCCATAAAGCAGGTATTCACAATGGGTAAGTGGGTGGTCTGTTTTTACAACATGGGAATTAGTAAATGAGCAAGAAATGTAAACCCAACACATTTCCCAAGGTTCTTTTTTTTCTTTTCTCCATATGGAGAAATCTTTCTTGAAAATCCTTTGTATCAAGCTCAGTTACTGTGACAGAGAAGGAAGAAGGGGCACAGTAATAACTACGCTGGTCATTTTTGTTCTAGGGCCACTTCTAGGATTTTCACAACTTCCGAGACACAACTCCCAACTATTGATTAATAAGACAGTAACAGATTATGGTTTTTAGAATCAATAACATACAACTGGGGACTATATGTTTTTAAAGAAAAAGAACAATTGATAATTTCTGTCTTATATTATTACAAAGCCCAGACAAGTTATTTGCAAGAGATTGATTAGAACTCGAGCCATTACTGCAATAAGAATAGTGCTGGAAGGAAAAATACAAATTATCTGCCACTGCTTCTTACAGAGCTGGGAGGGGGGAAATGCATGAATCCAGAAGCTTTAATTACCTGCAGAAATGTGAGTTGGTTATGCAGCACCTATTTTAATTACCATCTGATTAAAATTAATCCTAGCTAGGAGAGGAGAAAGCAGAATAAGGAAACTGCAGTCTGAAGGTTAATGTTCTAAATGCCACCAAATGCGGACAAGTAAAGAAGAGAAAATCTGGTTGAAGGACATGTACTGCGAGTGACCATCTGAAATGCGAAATATGTTTCTACATATTTCTTATTCTGACACATACTTTCATATTTCCCGAACTTCTGGAAAAGTTGGATTCTATATTCTCCCACCAGAGGACTCTACACATGGTAACATTTTCCTCAGGTAGAAGCATTTCAGGTGAAACAAAATTATTCCAAGGTACTAGAGACATGCCTGGGACGCTGACACCAGTTCTCATTGTTTCCCTCAATGACACAGCTAGAATGTAAGTGAACAGCAAGTAATTTATTTTTTATTTCCATAGTATGTTTGTGAATCTTTCACAAATGGACAACACCAAGATCCTTATATGTTCTAGAAACTGACTGTTAGTCACTTCTTTGAAAGTCACCACAAATGCCTGAAAAGCTGAGCTTTTTGTCTAGGAATGTATGTGAGCACACACCCTCAATGTGCCAGGCAAACTTGGGACTAGCACCAATAGGTCAAATAGTTCTTGGTCAACACTGGGAGCTCTGGATCCTTTACGTAGACAGGTAATTCACAACTCACTTGTCATGATGACAGTTGAACTTTGAGTTGGTTTTACATTCAAAATGATAGATTCACATTCAACTATCTGTCCTCCATTCACCAATAACTCCTTTGATGAAAGTGAACATTTCCAAGAATACTATCAAGAATTAGGGTATTAGCTAAAAAAAAAAAGATAGAATAAATTAAGTGATTAACACAGGGCGTGAAACTGCAACCTTGGTTGCCATTGTTGCCATTACTAAATAAGACTAAATTAGACCTAATCTTGATCAACACAAGTTCTATCACTACCATAAGAACAGCCAAAATCATAAGTAAGATGTTAACTAAGTTTTGGTGGTTGAAATATTGAGGACTAAATAAAACTTTGCAGAACCTAACTAACCATACATCTAAAGGCAATTAAAAAACAATAAAAATAGCAAAAAAAAAAAAAAACTAATAGCATGCAAACTTGTGAAAGAACCAAATTCTGTATCACAAATCTTGAAAAGTATTGTCTAGTAGCAAAAGAATAATCAGATCAAATTGAAAGCAGGCAGTAATAATCCACAGAAATCGCTTCCTCTATCAATGCAGCACCACCAGCGTCTATCAGTGTCTCCTATCATTGTGGGGAGAATTAGAAGTGAGGAATTAAGAGAAATTTTACTAACTTGAGAAGTGTCCTTGATGAGGGGTCTGAGAGAAAGGGATGGTGGGGCATTATTGGTGGGCCAGATGGGAAGAAAATGAGCCAAAAGAAAGAGAATACATTTCTTCATTAAGGTGACTTGGTAGAAACTGACATCATTAATAAAATTTGTCATTTATTTTCCTTCTGGCAGGGATAAAGGTGACACAACTAATTATCGCCAGTAATTAAATAATTAAATATTTTTTTTATAATTAAGAAAAAATAAAATGTAAAACAAATGTAAATTTCTAGAGGTATATGTCATTAGGGGGCAAACACAGTGTCCCAAATGAAAGCCATCTACTCAATGACACAACAAGAGATGACATGGGTCCTCTTTTATTCCCTGTTACACTGACTTGGAAGGAAACAGGAATGGATGCTAAGTGAACTCAAATATTACAACCAAATGGGGGTGGCTGGGTGGCTCAGTTTGTTAAGCGACTGACTCTTGGTTTTGGCTCAGGTCATGATTTCACAGTTAGTGAGTTTGAGCCCCGTGTTGCACTTTGCACTGACAGCACAGAGCCTGCTTGGGATTCCCTCTCTCCCTCTCTCTCTGCCCTTCCCCTGCTCACTCTCTCTGTCTCTCTTTCAAAATACATACATAAACTAGTATATATAGTATAGTATATATACCATTATATATATATGTGTGTGTGTATATATATATATATACATATACATATATATATATATATATATATATATATATATGTAGAGACAGAGAGAGAGACAGAGAGAGAGAGAGAACCAGGGTAACTATTTGAATCAAAGCTCGCCCATCCCCAGTGCCCACACTACTTTGTATCACTCTAACAAGGCAGTATGAAATTAAAAATATGAGAGAGTAGTGAAAATCATTCACTGGCTATACAACCCTTTACTGCCCCCCACCACTAAGTGTTGATAGAAAATCAGAATATGGAATACAAACAGAACCTACAACCTTCAAACTTGGATCTGAAGCTCTGACACAAAAACCCAAACACAGAGCTCATCTGATGTTTGAAAGGAGCCAAAAAAATAACACTCAAAAAAAAAAAAATTTGGCCAAATACAAGATTCAGATGAAACAGCCTATTTAATTAACAAATAGCCTAGAAAGGTATGACAGCGCAGCAATACAAAAATACTAGGGCAAAAAGTAACTGAAAGGAAAGATGTAAATGGCACAGTAAAAAGGAAAGAAAAAGAAAAATAGAATCAGCTCTGGAAAAAATATATATATACACACATGCACATATGTACACACACACACACACATATATATGTACATATGTATACACACACACATATATATGTGTGTGTATATATATATTCTAGGGAATAGAAAAAAATTCAATAATAACACAGTTTTCAAGGAATTAAGGAAAACACAAAATATTTGGAACTATATATAATAAGAAAATATTAAGAATAAGGTAAGTAATATTCAAGTGCTAAGAAAACAACTTCTTCACAATAAAGTAACTATGTCAGAGTAGAGGCGCCTGGGTGGGTCAGCTGGTTAAGTGTCTGACTCTTGATTTTAGCTCAGGTCATGATCTCATGGTTCATGAGTTCGCGCCCCCCATTGGGCTTTGTGTTGACAGTACACAGTCTGCTTGGGATTTTCTCTCTCCCTCTCTGTCTCTCTCAAAAATAAATAAACTTAAAAAAATAAACTATACCAGAGCAAAATAATGCATTAGAAATAGAGTAGAAATCACATACGAGAAGGCCAGATCAGGGAAATAGAGGCCAGGCATTAAAATATTACTACCAGGTGAAGGTAAAAGTCTATATTCCCTACGGGGCTTCCATTGATACCTGAAGTTGGGATATTCTTTGTAACTTTTGTGTAAAAGTAGGAGTTCTGGCTCATTTCACGGTCCCATGGAGACCATGGTGAGACTTGTATCAGTACCAATACAAGTGGTAGTGAAAATCCTGATTCTCTACTGGACCTCCTCTCACATCACCCACCTCAATACTGTTGGGTAGGGGTGGCAGGCTAGGTTCTCCAAGTGGCTTCCACTGACACCATGAGATGGATGGCTTGTTACTGGCCAAGAGGATGAAAATCCCAGCTCCCTCTGTTTTTCTGTAACCATCCCAGTGGAGATATTAGGGAGCTTTATTACATTCTAATAATGGTGCAAGTCCAAGCTCCACTACCTGGTTTTTGCTGGCATGGGTGGGGATAGGTTCATAGTTTTTCTGTGATGATTGCCTGAGGAGCCAAGTTATTGTCTAAAACTTTTCTGTTTTTACCAGGCTGTCATTTCTTGATCCTTCAGTTGGGGAGAATAGGCTTTTTTATTAGGCCTGTGGGTGTTTCTAGTTATATGATGTCTTCAGCTCCAAGTTTCAGCTATAGGAGACAAAAATAAAACCCAGGGAAATCACACAGTGTTGTTCCTTGGGCCCAATGTCCCTAGCCATTGTGCCTTCTTCTCTCCATTTTTTGGAGTCTTCTTACAGTTGGTATATAATGTCAAAGGTTTTTAGATGTTCTTAGTGGAAGGGATAGAGGAAAACACATACAGTTTATCTTTCTGGAAGCAAAAGTCTGAACATATTTTTGAAAGGTTGAAAGTCAATGGAATAGTGGAAGCTGAAACTCAAGTGCCTGCAGAAATTTCTAACAAACAGCAAAAAACATCAAGTACTGGCAAGGAGGTAGAGAAGAGCCCTTGTAAATCTCATATATTGTTGGTGGGAATGCAAAATGATATGGGTGCTTTGGAAAACTTTTGGCAGTTTCTAGAAAGTTAAACATATATTTATCATATGATCCAACAATACCATTGCTAAGGCATTTGCTCAAGAGTAACAAGACATGTTTTCATACAGAAAACCTCTATTTGAATGTGAAGGTCCTCTTATTATTTATAAGAAACAACTCAAGTTCCATCAACTAATGATGGATTATAAAATTATGGTACATCCAGAAATAAAATACTCCTCAGCAGTAAGAAGGGGTAAACTTTTGATAAATTCAACAATGTAAATGAATCTCAAAATCATTTGGTATTGAACAATGTAATACACAAAATATTGACTATAATTTTATTCCATTTATATAACATTGTGGAACAGACAAAAACACAGAAACCCAAATCCAATCAGTGGGTGGGAAAAAGAGATTGACCAACAAAAGGACATAAGGGAACTTTATGCAAATATAGTAACATCGTATTGGTTTTGGTTCGTATTGTATTTGGTTATACCACTATACCATCTGCCAAAACTCATAGCACTCTCCATTTAAAGAGTGTAAATTTCAATGAATGCAATTTGTAACTCAATGAATTTAACTTCAAAATAGTGAAATTAAAAATGGATAAAGGAACTGAATGTGAGACAGGAAACCATCAAAACACTAGAGGAGAAAGCAGGAAAAAACCTCTCTGACCTCAGCCAGAGCAATATCTTACTTGACACATCCCAAAGGCAAGGGAATTAAAAGCAAAAATGAACTATTGGGACCTAATGAAGATAAAAAGCTTTTGCACAGCAAAGGAAACAACCAACAAAACTAAAAGGCAACCAACGGAATGGGAAAAGATATTCGCAAATGACATATCGGACAAAGGGCTAGTATCTAAAATCTATAAAGAGCTCACCAAACTCCACACCCGAAAAACAAATAACCCAGTGAAGAAATGGGCAGAAAACATGAATAGACACTTTTCTAAAGAAGACATCCAGATGGCCAACAGGCACATGAAAAGATGTTCAGCGTCGCTCCTTATCAGGGAAATACAAATCAAAACCACACTCAGGTATCACCTCACGCCAGTCAGAGTGGCCAAAATGAACAAATCAGGAGACTATAGATGCTGGAGAGGATGTGGAGAAATGGGAACCCTCTTGCACTGTTGGTAGGAATGCAAACTGATACAGTCACTCTGGAAAACAGGGTGGAGGTTCCTCAAAAAATTAAAAATAGATCCACCCTATGACCCAGCAGTAGCACTGCTAGGAATTTACTCAAGGGATACAGGAGTACTGATGCATAGGGGCACTTGTACCCCAATGTTTATAGCTTCACTCTCAACAATAGCCAAATTATGAAAAGAGCCTAAATGTCCATCAACTGATGAATGGATCAAGAAATTGTGGTTCATATACACAATGGAGTACTACGTGGCCATGAGAAAGAATGAAATATGGCCCTTTGTAGCAACATGGATGGAACTGGAGAGTGTTACGTTAAGTGAAATAAGCCATACAGAGAAAGACAGATACCATATATTTTCACTCTTATGTGGATCCTGAGAAACTTAACAGAAGTCCATGGGGGAGGGGAAGAAAAAAAAGAGGTTAGAGAGGGAGAGAGCCAAAGCATAAGAGACTCTTAAAAAATCTGAGAACAAACTGAGGGTTGATCGGGGGTGGGAGGGAGGGGAGGGTGGGTGATGGGTATTGAGGAGGTCTTTTGGGATGAGCACTGGGTGTTGTATGGAAACCAATTTGACAATAAATTGCATATTAAAAAAAAAGGACAATAAAATCCTTAATAGAAGATTTGACATAAAGAATAAGGATATGTTTAAATGCTTTTAAAAGTTAAAAAGGAAGATAAGACAAATCAATGTGATGGTCTTTAAAGTTCATGGACCCAATTACAACATGGATGTGTGTATATGGCGGGGGGAGGGAAGGGTGGGTGGTTCACATACCTTCAATAAGCAAAGCTTGGTACACCAACAGAGTGTTCTAGAATTTAGTTCCATCTGACACTACCAAGTTGGAGATAATATCAGATTCAATAGGTTAAGGGCTGAGTTCTGACATAGGCAGGCTGGGTTTGAAGACCCAGAGAGTGGGATCCCACAGGATTAGCCAAGAGGTCCTTGGCTTCACACTAGATAAAAATCAACATGAGTCAGCAGGAAGTGAAAGCAGTTTACTGAAGATTTGGCCACTGACAATTGATTCAACCTCCAGCTCCTTGCCCCTCTCTGGAGGTCAGGTGAGGTGGGACTGAAAGTTCCAACCTTTAATCATGTGTTGGTTCCCTTGGCAACTGGACTTCATCTTTAGGTGAAATCCCAAAGTCACCTCATTCACATAACAAAAGACATTTTTACATTTCTCAACATTTAGGAAATTCCAAGGGTTTTAGGAGGTCTGTGCCAGAACCAAAGACAAAGACCAAATATATACTTCTTATTATAAATCACAGTATCACAAATGGACATAGGTGAAAAAAGACAACTAAAGAATTAATGAGGTCAAAATATAATTTCAGAAAGACAAAGAGGATTAAACAAAAGAGAAGGAATCTAAGAAAGATAATATAAGTATAAGCATATTTCCCAGAACTAAAGGATCTGAGTTTGCATATTGCAAGGTCTCACTGCAAAGAATAGTAAATGAAAAAAGAATCCCAACAAGGCACACCATAGTGAAATTTTAGAACAAAAGAAATAAAGAGAATGCCTGAAGTTTTCCATATGAGAACATTTTTAAATGAAAAAACAAACCTTAACCCATATCAGAAATCCTGTATCAAAATTGCATTGGTCCTTTCAAGAGCAGAATGCAACCTCCTAAGACATGAACAATGCCTTCAGTGTTCTGAGGAAGATTTTTTGCTAACTTACAATTCTATATCCAGCTAGATTATCAATCATGATAAACATTTTCATGATTGTAAGACCTGAAAAAAAGTTTACTACTTGTTAAAGAGGAAAGTAAAGCATCCAGGAAACAAAAATCTAGTAACACAACAAGGTAAAAAGAATTCCAAGGATAATATTAAACAGACTCTCCTATTACACTGAAGCTGTATATGCCTACTGAGCAACTAGTTAATTTTAAAGCAGCTGGATATAGAACTCCTTAACGTAAATACACAGGTTGTCTTTGGAACAATTATATTATCTTATATATTTCACCATTTGGAAAATAGTTTGGGGATTCTATGAGAGGGGATGGAAAGAATTACTGATGGGTCCATAGAAACAAAAAAAAATTAAAACTCAAACAACTAATAACTCCAGGAAAAATAAAAGGTTGTTTATTGTATGTAATTTAAACTTAGTTATGACACAGCTTGGCACAGCAATGAAAACAATATTTACACAGTCAAAAATAATGTACACACTTATATACTAGTTTAATACAAGAATACTTTTCAGGGATAGGGTAAGGAGATGTGCTTCATGTGATAGTGCTTTCTATTTCTTAACACGCATCAATAAAATATTAATAAAATCAAGATAGTAAGAATGCCTATATAAGTATATTAGCTGGAAATAATAGAGCTAAATATAGGAAGTAGCAGTTAAAATAACTGGAAAAGGTTGCCTTTAGAGAACAAAATAGGGCATGTGAAAGAACGCAGGGAATTATTTTTCACTGTACACTTTATATTTTTATTCAATGAAATGGGAGGATTGCTAAAAAGTTCCCTCTGCCCCACTTCCTTAATTCTAAATCCAAAGCTCAAGTGATTTGGGTACAGAGACAATTTAAAATCTTTTCCTTGCTACTAACTATGAGATTTGGATTAAATCATTTAAGTGAATCTCAGTTTCTCCTATGTCAAGCATAAACAATAGTAACTAACTCAATGGATTGAAATGAGAATTAAATGGATGAAAGAAAGCAATCTCTCAATCCAGGGAGAGGTATACTTGTTACTTTTACTTTTGAAGATTCTCTTCTCCTGGTCTCAGCATAACCCACCTTTATGACTTTATTTCTCTGTAGAAGAGTTTGCAAACTCATTTTAATTTTAGAACTTTGTGCAAATAAATTTTATGTAAAATTCTAATATAAAAAATTTAAGCTTAAATTTTTATGATTGAAATACACCATTAAAAATAGTACATAAATTGAATGTGAGATAACATTGAAACAATGTTATGCTATATTATATTTACTTTCCATGCTAGATATTATACATGTGTACAAAAATGCAAACAAGAAAATCATTGAAAGAATATAAAGATAGTATCCAAAATGCCTTAAGTATTTGCTTTGGGTGGTAAAAGATGTGATTTTTCTCATTTTATATTTATACATTTGCAAAATTTTCTTTAATAAACATTATCCAATTTATAATCAAAAGAAAATAAACTTTATAAGGATATTGAATAATGTGTTAAAATTACTTTTTGAATATGAATGGCATCAATGTTAATACCATTAACTAAATACTGATTTAATAATACATATTAAATAAAATACATTAATATTTATTTTAGAATATAAAATCAATTTTTGTGCTTGTGATGATCTTAATTTACCTTCTGTTTTCAACATTAGTTTCTAACATACCCAAAAGAATCATGAACGAACATTTTAAACTGGAAGAGATTGAGCTGAGATACTCAACTTATGTATGAAGGAGGAGACTTTCATTAGTAATTAAGCAATAATAATCAAGGCAGATTAATGGCTGTCTCAGAAAGTTCATTGCTGTGGGCCATTAACCCTAGTACAGCAATTAATTCCCAAGGAAATGACCTATGCTTCAGAGGCCATTTCTGTAGTTAGAAATTACCAGAGGTAAAACCACACCAAAATGCCCATTGTCAAAAAGTAAGCATGCCATTACTATTCCTGTGATGATTAATTTTGTGTGTTAATTTGACTAGACCATGGTTACCCAGATATTTTGGTCAGCATTACTTTAGGTGTCTGTGAGTATTTGAGGATGAGATTAACATTTGAATCAGTAGACTGAGTAAAGCAGATTGCTCTCCTTAATGTGAGTGGCCCTCATTCAATCAGTTGAAGGTCTGAATAAAACAAAAAATGCTGATCCTCCCCTCAGTAAGGGGGAGCTTCTGCTGACTGACTGCCTTGCACTGGAACATTGGTCCATTTCCTGTCATGAGACTGGAACAGAAATTGTGGTTCTTCTTGGATCTCAATTCTGCCAGCTTTTGGACTACAGTTTGTATCATTGTCTCTCCGGGTTCTCAGGCCTTCAGAATGGGACTAAAATTACATCTTCTGGGTTTACAGCTGACTGACTACAGATTTTAAGACCTCTCAGCCTCCTTAATCATATAAAGCAATTCCTCATTATCTACCTACCTACTTACCTACCTACCTACCTATCCCTCTGTTTCTCTGAAGAACACTGACTAATAAAGTTATCTTCCTTTTTTTTTTATATGAGTAAAGGGAAATTTGAAAACATGCACACTCAAAAAATTCAACAATGAACAACTTCTTAAGCTCATGAGTTGTATTCAATTATCTTAAACTATAACTCAAAATTATTTTAAAAGAAAGAAGAAATTAATATTTATTTAGAATTTATGATGTGACAGGTGCCTTACATTTATTTTTACAATTAGTTCTCAAGACAAATGGTAAAAAATGAGGAGTGTAAACCTTATTTTATAGATGAGGAAAAAGGGGTTCAGAGTATTTAATCAACTTGCTCATAGGCACACAGTAAGAATCATCTAAAGAGACCTGATCCCAGGATATCTGGTTTTAAAACCCATGATCTTTTTGCCATATATTATTGCAGTCTTTTCTGAAGAGCCCCCTTTAAAACTAGCACATAACAAAGAATTCTTGCCAAAACTTGCTTTATGTAATGGTTTAAACTTCATACTAATATAGGGTATAATAATAATAATTTAATATAGAGAAATTAAGTAATTAAAACATATTTATAGTAAAGTTTAATATCAAGCAATATGACAAGAGTATACATAGGCATAATTTGAGGGGACATTAACATTACCACCTAAAATTTTATATATCAGAGATATATCAATTTTTTTTAAGTTTATTTATTTATTTTGAGAGAGAGACCAAGAGAGAGCAGGGGAGGGGCAGAAAGAGGGAGAGACAGAATCCCAAGCAGACTCGATGTTGTCAGTGAGGAGCCGGACATGGGGCTCAAACTCACGAACAATGAGATCATGACCTGAGCCAAAATTGGATGCCTAACCGACTGAGACACCCAAGTGCCCCAGAGATATCTCAGTCCTATAATAAAAAATAAGTACAATATTGGCACACTTCTTAAGACATAACTTCTAGCCACAGGAATAAGATATGAAAAAAAAAAAGAAGTAACTCACCAAGGGAAAAGTATTAGATTAATTTTAATCATATACTTGAGCATTTCTATTTATTCCTCATTTTTGACATGAATTATTTTTATATTAAAACAAAAGTTATTAGACAATAGTTTAAAGTTAGGTGTATGAAGGCTTATCCAATCCAAATAATTTTTAAATCAGAATTTAAGAGAGCAAGTATAATAGTTATTCAAAGTCAACATATGAAGTGGCTCTCTCTTAGGAAATGTCATATTAAATCTAATACTGATTTTTTGTGGAGAGACAAATAAGTTAGAGAATATTACTACAGATCAAGACCTCAGTAACACTTATGGGGATAGAGAGAAATCTTACAAATGATTGTCACTGAGGTGACACTTGCTAATTTTATATATTGCACTAAGGACATCAATAAATACATAATCTATATATTTTTAAACTTTTAGAAAATTTGAAAACTGCTTGTCTTATGTTGTTTTATTTCCTTTGCTTTTTTCAGGTTCACTCCTTCCTTTAAAACATAAATGAAAAAGAGTGTGTTTTGCAGGTGCAAACCTACAAAAGTTGCTGGGTGGGGGTATAAATGGAGAAGGAAACCAAGAAGGAAAGAAGTGTTTTTCATGGAAACAAGTGTTTATCAATTGATTCTCATTTTATTGTTCAAGCATGTATGTCTCCCAAGAGAGTTTAAAAAATGAGAAATGCCTCAAGAAAGAAATTTAATCCATTATGTATTTATTTGCATATTGTATTATTCCTGTTTTTTTCTTTATTCTTCAAGATATTATGGTTTGGATGTCAAAAATCTGTAAATTGTAGTTAAAAGCTAGTAAAAATAAGATTATTGGTACAGAAATGGACTTTTAAATTCATTCATCTCACATAGAAAATGTAGATGATAGCTGCCATCCAACACCTTAATGACAGTAGCCTCCCTTTTACCTTGACATTATACTTTCAATATACTAATGCACAGGCCACCTTTAAAATCATCTACATTCTCTCCTTTAATAACTTTATGCCTTTTTGTCCACCTCTCTACTATAGACACAACTGACCCTTATCAGGATGTTGGCTCTCCATCAAACAACATGAAAATCTCTGAGTTGATGCACTGAGTTCTAGTTTCAGTATTTATTGGATATAAAACTCCTTCCTCACTATCTTCCTTCCTTCCTTTTTTATTCCTATTCTTTTTTTTATAATATTCATTTTATTTAAAAACCAATGCTTCCCTAATTTCATAATAATCCTACAAAATACCTTTCTTTGAGTGGGGCTAAAGTAAATTCTCATCTGTGCTCTCCAGTAGCAACATGAGTAATCAGACTCTTATCTTCCTCAGAAGAGAGTAATGGTTCAAGTAGGGCCATCAATTAGCACCTTCTCTAGGACTTTTGTAAATATTAGTGGGGAAACCACTCCACTTTTGCTGGGATTTTAAGCCATAGAAAGAATATAAACTGTAAGCTACTTGTAGGCATCTTTATCATTATTTATACAAGAAATACTCCCACGAAATGAAGGCAATTTTGGAAAGAGCAAAACCCAGTGATGAAATGGGGCAGAACCTTGTTTCTGCTATGCCTGAAGAAAATCTGCTGCAAGACTTTACGATTACAATACATAATCTAGCAAAGCTTTATTTCAGTACCTATGCTGACTTAGATTTCTATAAATTTCTGTTAAATTCTGTAAATTTTACTGACTCCTACTTTATTAAGCAATTAGTGTCTGGAAGTCATTTATTGCTAGTAATAGTTCTAGTAATGAAAGTGGCAAACTGAGAAAGGGTACTGTGGTGAGGAGCCCCCTGACCCAGTTTGGAGTTATTGTGTTCAAGAAATAGATGGTTAAAATATTGTTCCCCGTTTCTGTGAAAAATACCGGGTACCCAACAAGACTGGAGAGTTAAGGGACCTGGTAAAATGTTTGAATGTTGGAGTCTTTCTATAGTGTCCTTTTCAAAATCTCATAAAAAAAAAAGAGAGAGAGAGAAAGTTACAGTCTCAGATGACCTGATGGAAAGCAAAAAGTAAACACACCATGTGTTGTTACAAGAGGTCCAATGTTCCTTCAATCTGCAATCAAGATGGAGCAAGTCACAAAATCATGCAGACTATTGGACTGAATAACAACAAACAGAACAAAATAAAAACAAAAATCTCTTGTTTCCAAGCTAAAACAAATGGGAAAGAAGACTGAGAAGACACAGAGGATACAAAAAATGGAACTTGTGGGTTTCCAGAAATTCTCCTGCTAGGTATCTCTTGCCATTTAAATTAAACCAGTATCCAACTTTAAAGAGCCATTGTATTTGATGAAGCCAGGGAGCATTTGAGGCTTCCTATATCAGGTAATATATACTTGAAACTATTGTTTCAAAAGCTAAATTTTTGAAAGTCTAGGAAGCTTGGCTGAACACTGCAGCTCAGTGCAAACCAACATAAATCACAATGGCGATATCCATTTTCATATCTATTGGCATTGGATTTGAGGCCATTTTTTAAATTTAGTTATTAACTCACAATGTTTTCAGGTGGTGTTTTCAGGTGATGATAACCTATTTGCTCAATGTCTAAGATACTCCACAGGGCTCTAAATTCTCAGTAAAAAGAAATGGAGTCCAGAATCAATGCTGGCCCCCACAGCCTTACAAAGATGTGATAAGGAGGAAAATCATCCTTTCAAGAATATGAAGTTAATGAACTGGCTGGTTTAAGAAAACTCATTATTGACACAGAAAAAGTATTTTATGCTTCCTTCCTAGGAAGAGATGCTATATATGTTTAGATCAGTGAATGTTTCATGCTGCTTCTACTTCTCCCCTTTTTCTAATAACAGATCTTGGTGAAGTTGTGATTTTAATTCATTTTTGTCAGGCATACTTATTGAGTACACATGATTTTATCAGCCTCTTTCTGACAGTGAAGAAGACAAAAACCTATACTTCCTGATTTAGATCCGGATGCAATATCTATGGGAAGCTTTAGGTAGATCCCTTTAAGAAGAATGGGGATATTTAAAAAAATTTTTTTTTACATGTATTCATTTTTGAGAGACAGAGAGAGACAGAGCACAAGCAGGGGAGGGGTAGAGAGAGAGAGGGAAACACAGAATCCGAAGCAGGCTCCAGGCTCTGAGCTGTCAGCACAGAGCCCGATGCAGGGCTCAAACTCACAAACCCAAGATCATGACCTGAGCCGAAGTCGGACGCTGAACTGATAGAGCCACCCAGGCACCCCAGAATGGGGATATTTTTAAGTTGAACATAGGATTATCCTAATTTGTTTGGGTGAGATATCTAAAACATTTTATGTACAGAAAAAAAAAATGTGTTTTAGGTTTTGACTTTTTTATGCAGTCACAAGCACAGGAAACTAAAAAAAAAAGTATCACAATCTTTGGACAAAGTGATTGGTACATATCTGGTGACATGACCCAAATTAGAGCAATCAGGATTTGAATTGTTTTTCCAGAGCTAACAGAAAGATGCTCCCCTTCCTTTAGGACCATATGCCATAAGACCAGACTTCCCATCTGAGGCCTTAAAACACAGCCATGTGTAAATGGATCTACTTTTCTTCTTTTCATTGAGTTAATATTCCTCTTTGCTTAGTTATTTGAATAAGATGCCAATCATTTATAACTAGAAGATCTATAATAAACATATTAAACTTCTTAGTAAGAATTAACATATTTCCTTGATATCTAGGATAAGGTCTATAAAGCTAAGATAGCATTCTAAATTAAATACATATAATGAATACATTCTTCTTTAAATAATCTTTTGGGGGTGCCTGGGTGGCTCAGTTGGTTGAGCGTCCGACTTCGGCTCAGGTCATGATCTCGCAGTCTGTGAGTTCGAGCCCTGCGTCAGGCTCTGTGCTGTCAGCTCAGAGCCTGGAGCCTGCTTTGGATTCTGTGTCTCCCTCTCTCTCTGTCCCTCCCCCCCCCCATGCTCTGTCTCAGAAATAAGCATTAAAAAATTTTTAAAAAATCTTTTGTTCTGTTTTTTTTGACATCAAGAATGTTATAAGATGATATTTGAAGACCTACTCTCATTCTTATATTTACTTACTGTTAAACCTACAGGCTGAACTATTGGTTGTTTCTTCTATGAAAAAGTAATACCTCATCAAAGTTTTCCCACACTAATAACAGCTTCTTACATATAAATTAAATAAACCATCAATGGGATGAAAGCAATACATAATCTATTTTAGTCTAACAGAGTTTTATTTGCTTTCCTATCACTATAACTATATAATAATGTGTCTTCCGATAAAACAAATTTGGAAATATATGATGAACTTCTATCTTCTAGAGCAGATTCAGCCCAGTCATTCCTTTACCTACTTAGTGTACGAAATTTCAATTAATGAAATTGATTTCATACAGTATTATATGAACTCATATAGTGTTATGAACTTATATAGTATTATGGTTGGTTTTACTATATTTTAATCCCCCTAATAATTACCTAAAATAAGGAAGATGTCTAGCATCAGAAAATAAGGGAATACCTTTTTGCCAATAACAATTATACTGCCCAACATGTGAAGAATACACATTGTAGTGCATTTTCTCATTCCTGAGTGATTTAATGAAGGAGTACTGAAGCTGTTTTTCACTAAAGCTTGTTTTTCTGCTTCCAGCTTTGTAAGATAAACCTCTTTTAAATCTAGGACAAAATGATAAGTTCCAGAAATGCCATATTAGAAAGTAATTATTTCGTCTGTTATTTTATCTACAGAGTTCTTTTCACTTAACACCCATTTTAATTGGTATATCTATTGGCATTAGATTGGGGGCAATATTCTTGTTGGAGGGGGGCAATGTATAATTGGTATTTGCTCTGTGCAAGAAGTGAGTGATAAGGAAAATGAAACTATCCTTAAATCCAACTATCCTACAATTCATGGGAAAGCAAGCTAATGAACAGGCAATAGCAATACAGTGTATATAATGCTGTGATGAAGGTAAGAAGTGAAGCATGTGTATTCTAATTAGAGCCACCAATGTGCTAGTAAAATGGTTCTTTGGGGAAAAAAAATTAAAAACCTGATTTTGTAAAAAACAAACAAACCTGATTTTGTCACATTTGTTAATTTCTATGTAGTGAATATTTCCCCGTGGCCAATTTCAACTGTTCACAAAGTTCTTGAATATACAAATTTTTGAACCAATGCAAGTAGTTTCTGGCCTACCGTTACGGGGAATAACACAGTCATGGGGACCAAATAAGATTTCCAAAAGGAAGTTTTATCTCATTGCCTATGAAGAAAGCATGTTAAGTAGTGAAGCAGAGAGGGGAGGCGAAAGCTATGCAGGCAGACAGATCAGCACAGATAAACATCAGGAAGGGAAAGAGTCCGTGGCATTTTGGGGAAACTACAAGGAATTCATTTTGACTTGATTAACACTTTGATACATAAAGTAGATAAAAATAAACTTAAAGAAGTAGATGAGTTCCAGGTGGTGAATGTCCTTCCTAGCCACAATAAGCAATTCGAACTTTTGCCAAAGACAATGGTAGGTTGATCATTAGAAGGTTTGGGGGATGTAGTGTGTGCATAATCAGATAATTAGAAATACTACTCTGGTGTCCTATGAAATATAAGTTGGAGAAGAGAAGGCTAATGGAAAATGACCCAGTTCTTATGGTATTAGCAACTCAAGTACAACTGCTTGAAACTGATCCTAACGCTGTGGCAGTGCAGACGGACAGACTTTGACACTAGAGATTTAAGGACATGTGAAAGGTGACAGATTGGCAAGGGCTAAGTTGTAGTGAGGGCAGAGAAGTGTTAAGAACAATTTCAAAGTTTCTCAGGAAACTGAGTGGATACTGTGTTATTTATAAAAAGAATGGGTATAGAAAGAATAATGTTTCAAAAGGGAAGCAAATCTCAAGTTTTATTCATGCTGAGTTAGAGGTATCTGTGGGACATACAAATGGAAATAGATGTTTTATACAGAAGGATGAGAGTCAGGATCTGACTAGAATCAAGCTATAGTCTGATTCCTTCCTAAATAATTAGGATAAAATTATAACTGAGATATATTCTCCACCTATAATGTCCCATGGCCTCATGAAAGATACAGGTAATAAACCAATGATTCAGTTTAGCACAGTGTAAAAAGCACACCAAACTGTGAAATATACAAAATGCTTTTATGACATGTAATTTAGACTTGATGGAAAGAAATCCTTCTGGAAAGTTAAGTGGGAGTCGAATGGTAAAAAAAGGAAGCAAAGGATATTCTTAGATGGGCTATGTGTAAGTATGCACTAGCACAAAGCAACATAAGTCTGAAGTGAAGCCTGCAAGAAAGAAAGTGGCAAGAAATGAAGTTGGAAATAATAGTAGGACTTCCTCATAAATGGACTTTTCTGCTAAGCTGAGGAACTTGAGATCATTGAAACTATAACAGATACAGACACATTTAAAGCCATGATCATATAGGTATTCCAAAAAATTAACTTGAGCAGAAATATAAGGGATGGGAAGGATGTGAGGAGATAAGAAGAATTTAGTCAACTTTCTTTACATTTTATTATAATTATGTGCAAATTCTCAATGCATAAAATATGAATCCATCCTACCCAATTAAGAATCCTAGCAGATCTGCAGGGAGAAAGAAATTAGAAGGAACATACTGTCAGCCATCTGGGAGCCAAAGAATTTTATAAAAGAATTAGAGATTACTGGCAAGAGGAGATCCCTGAGAGGTCTGAGGCTGGAGGGAGTGGTGAAAAGCAAGGAAGAAGGAACGAGAGTATTATTTCAATGTACAATGTAATGATTAAGGTCTCAAGAAACCTTCAGATAATACACTGAAAAGGCAGTACATGGCAGGTGATCAGCATCAATTTATTGACAATGTAACTTGCAACTAGCCTTGATGTTTGCAACCAAGCTTACTGTTACTCTCTCAAGAAATTAGGAAGAGGATACTCAGATAGGAGTGACTGCTTTATCTACATATAAAATATGGTCTACTTTCAATCAATATTATTTCCATGATTAAATGAAATAATGTATACAAAGTGCCTGGTTCATAGTAGGTGGCCAATCCATAAGAAAACAGAATGCTGAGAAGGATATCAAATAAACTCAATGTATAATTTTAGTGGTGGCAGTACTGTGGTTCCAAAGTAACTAAGAAGAGGGCTCCACTACTGACAATGAATTTCAAAGGTGGACCCTAAGGTATGCATGAGTATGAGTGATGTTGTGATAAAAATGAATGATACTGGATCAAATCTAGGGTAAGGCAAGGAGATAAAAACACACGTGCGACTTATCTTGATGAGCAATGAGGTGTATAAGATTGTTGAATCATTATATTGTATACCTGAAACTAATATAACACTGTATGTTAATTATAATTTAATTAAAATGTGTAATTTTTGATATAGACAAATGAAAATAATGATCTCTTAAAGTCCTTAAATGGAAGATGTTTTACTATTTTCCCACTATATCATTAGTAGAAAAAGAAAATACTGTGTGTTTTGGCATCATTGATTCTTAGTCCAGATATCTCTTAAGCTGTCAAACAAAAGAAGCATACTAAAGATTCTCTTTTCCAAGTGGCTTCAGTCTATCTTTTAGCCATAGTTACTTTATTTATTCTTGACCTCTTTTCTGTAATAATTTTCTGTATTTTTTCCTTACAATGTAAAATGTGTTTTCTGTAACTATTGTAAGTTATTGGTAGTAGAGAATATCTTTTGTATCTACTCTCAATAAATCTACTACTAATAATAATTTATGGAAACTGCTGTTGGAAAAAGCTTTCTGAAAAATCTAATTTCACCTGCAAAAAATAAAACTTCAACAAGTGGAAGCAACATAACACTCATATTATAATGCTTAACAAGATGCCTATAAAAATGAAAACAGATACTTCATCCATATAAGGCTTTGCTTAAAATATAAGAACCAGAGAAAAAAATCAAGTATGTCTTAGTCCTATGAAGAGTAGATAGACAATAAAACGTTCCAAGGATTAGTATCATGGAATGTTTAGTGTTTAAGAAATAAAATGAATCAAGGCACATAGCTCAGTCCCCATATTTTACATTGGAATTACAATACCTGAAAAGGTTATTTGATTTTCCTATAATTGTTTATATAGTTACCCTCAGTGCAAGGACTATTATCCAGATCTCTTCAAACTTTAAATCATGGTGTATAAGTGAATATTGATAATACATAAAAATGTGTTATTTTTGTCAGGAAAAATAAATGCTAACTTAGGGAAAACTGTCTTTGCAACATATATTTATTTATGCTTATCTTAATTTGTTATGCAAAAGATACTAGATAATTTTTTAGGAAATACTTAAAAGTAATATAAACATATTACATGTGATGTTTCTTTTCATTTTCTTGCTTTTATTTGGGCTATCACTAAAATAAGCCACCAATCAAATATTTGAAAATATTCAGCATAACAGTGTTAAAGTATTTTGTCTCCCTAAGATCAATAGGCCATTCAATAGATTGGTGACAAAATTTTTTTAAGATTCTTTTTATTTATTTTGAGAGAGAGGTAGAGAGCAAGCAGGGGAGGGGCAGAGAGAAAGGGAGGCAGAATCCCAAGCAGGCTCTGCACTTGTCAATGCAGGAGCCAGATGGCAGGGCTCGAACTCAGGAGCCATGAAATCATGACCTGAGCCAAAGTCAAGAGTCGGAGGCTCAACCAACTGAGCCACCCAGAAGCCCTGACAAATTTTGTACTTTGATCTGAAAGAGATAAAAAACAAAGAACCTCTCCTTGAAAAATGTAACTTTGTATATGCATACAGGGCACCCTATGGCCATAAGTCTTTTGGAAATACAAGAATCCCGCCACAGTTTTTTCTTCAGTGGTATAAAACTAAGCAGCTCAACTGGGACACCAACTTGAGATTTTTAATTAAAAACCCAGACTATTGTCCAGGATATTGTTACAAAACTAAGGGAAGTTAAAAATAGAACCATGTTGGGTGAGCACAATTAAAAAAAAAGAAAGAAAATTTAGACTTGTTTGGTGAATCTCACTAGCACGGCTTTGTGCATATTCATCCCACACATTTGAGTGGGTTTGCAAAGTGCTGGCAAGGGGCAAGCAATTTTTCATCTATCTCTATGACAGTATGTATCCAGAAGAAAAATGCCCCAATCCAGTCAATCATGCACTTTATTTGTGTGCTTCTGGGTATGAGTGTGTGTGTGTGTGTGTGTGTGTGTGTGTGTGTGTGTGTTTGTGAAAATGCACAAATACTTTCTTCTGATGTATTACTACCATCAAATTCCAGAATGTTTCCCCTAGGTCTTCACTGCTAGAAGATACCTGCATCAATTGCTTGGTATCTGAATTAATAGCCTGGACTGCATATGTGTGTTTGTATATATCTTCATTTCACTGCTCTGTGGGAACTACAAAGTGAGAATGAGCATGTGCTAAGCATGTATACACAAATACTGTAGAATCTTTAGGAACCTTAGTTTAGCCAATCCCCATAGCAACTCAGTGAGAAATGTGTTATCCTCCCTGTTTTATGGATGAGAAAGGTGAGGGTCAATCTTTGGAGTACTTATCCCAAGCTTACAGAGTAAGTGACTGACAGATCTGAGACCATAATTCAAGTTTCTCTGGCTTCAAAGACTGTGTTCTTCTTAAATTTACTATAGTATAGTAAGCACGACTCTGAGCAGTGTTCAAGATCCTATTTTTAGCCAAAGCCTGAAAGATGGAAAGAAAGATCCATATCTAAGAAGAAACCAGGGAGGGCAATGCTCATCCTGAGGGTCCTTTCATCCCCATATGAGATTTGTGTGTGATCTGTATGGCTGCTGTAATACATCACTACAAACTTAGTAGTTTAAAACAGCAACTGTATCTTACAGTCCTGGAGGTCATAAATCTAAACTCGGTCTCACTAAGCTGGAATCAATGTATCAGCAGGGCTGAATTCCTTCTGGAAGCTCTAGGGAAGATTCTGCTTTCTTGGCTTTTCCAGCATCTAAATTCAACTCACATTCTGTGGCTCTTGACTCTCTTCCTCCATCTTTAAATCCAGCAACGGTGGGTTGGGTCTTCCTCACGTCTTAGTGGTCCGTGTTCTGCTGTGTAGTCAAGTCTCCCTCTGACTCTCCCACCTCTTGCTTCCACTTTTAAGGACTCTTGTGATTACATTGGGTCTGCCTGGATAATCAAAGATAATGTTCCCACTTCCATATCCTTAAAGTAATCACATTTGCAAAGTCCCTTTTGCCATGTAAGGTAACATATTGACAGGGTCTGGGGATTAGGATGCATATCTTTGGGGCAGTGCAAAGGTATTATTCCGCCTATCACAAGAACTTTTAAAACCATAAGTTTTGCCAAAATATTTCCACACATTGACACTATCAAAGGTTCTTCACTAAGTGGAGAGTATAGTCCCGATGCTACGAATCTGCACAACTCCTCTTACACCTACCCTTTCAATTCCACTTCCTGCAATGTTTTCTACTTTACTCAAAATGTTTATATTCTACTATGCCAAAGCCTTTGGACTTCCTCCACCGTCTCACACTCTTTCACATATCCGCGCCTTAAGATGCTGGTTCCGTTGCCTTAATGCCCTTTTGTTTCTTCTTTCTCTGCACAATGCCTACTTATCATTCAATTCAGTTCAAATGTTTTCTCTTCCGCAAAGAATTTCTAGACACACCCTAGATAAGGTCAGTTCTTTACTCTGTGGACCCACAGCACTTACAGATACTTTCATTTTAAGCATTTTCCATACTATGTTATGATGATCAGTTTAAGTAGCTATCTTCTCTACTTTACTGTGAACTCTGGGAAGACAGAGTTTTATTCATCTTTTTATTCCCAGTGCCAAACACAGAAGCTTGCACTTAAAAATCTGCTTTAGAGGGACAGGAAGATGAGGTCGTTGTAACCTTTACTGAGATGAATTCTCTCAGACAGCAGGTTGATATAACTCACATGGCATTCTTCTTCATCGTGTAAGAGTCTTGTTGAAGGCAACTTCCTGTACTGTTTCATTTTTCCCCCTACCTAAGCTCTTATAAGCTTTCCCTGATCTTGGACTTGTTAGAGCCATGGCTAACACGTGGCATATACAAAACAACCAGATATTTAGAACATATAAGTTATTAAAATTTTTGTTGTTATTAATGTTTTATCACATTGGGGAAATCTCCCTGAGATTTCCAAAGCTGTTTAACACCTTTTCATTTGCTTATTGACATTTGGATATATTTTTTGAGAAGTGTCTGCTTAAGTCTTTTGCCTTTTTTTTTAATTGGGTTGGTCGTCTTTTTATTTATTTACTTTTTATTTGTAGGAATTTCTTATATTATCTGGATACAAGTCTTTTCTTTTTTTTTTTTTTTTTTTTAAAGTTGATTTATTTTTGAGACAGAGAGAGACAGAGCATGAACAGGGGAGGGGCAGAGAGAGGGAGACACAGAATCGGAAACAGGCTCCAGGCTCTGAGCCATCAGCCCAGAGCCCGACGCGGGGCTCGAACTCACGGACCGCGAGATCGTGACCTGGCTGAAGTCGGACGCTTAACCGACTGAGCCACCCAGGCGCCCCTGGATACAAGTCTTTTCTAGATAAATATATTCAGAATATTGTTCCCCAGTCTATATCTTGCCTATTCAAAATATGTGCACATACACACACAGGTGTAGACACAGACAGGGAGACAAGTAAATGTAATAAAGCTATATAAAATTAAATTATCAAAAAAATGATCATGTGAATTAGGAATAGTTTACCTGTAAAGATGGAGAAATAGATGGGATAAGATGGGATTCCTTAAAAAGGAATGTGGATTTTATTCTCAATGCAACAATAAGCTATTGAAATGGGGCAGATGGTTGTCATGGTTAGATTTATGTGTTTCTGAATCACTTTGGTTTTTCCTTAGTAATAGTTTATAGTAGAAATCTGGGAATAGAGACTGGTTTGGAGGCACTGCAGTCCTCCAGGCAAAAGATGAGGATTGCTCGTACTGGGTTGATAGAGTTGGTTGTGGTAATAAGATAGATCCATTTTGTGGGAAGAACTGAATTGACTTCCTAATATATTGCACATTAGATGGACTAAGCCATTTTCCAAACTGAGTACCAACCCTACTTTGCTGTTTTTTTTTTTTTTTTTACCGGTGATGGACTGCTGCCACATGGGCTCTGTATACTCAGTACCCTATTTCCAGTGGTAGATTGGTTGTCTTATTTCAATTGAAGCTTTCTCTTTTTAATATGTCTGGCATAAAAGAATAGCTAGAAGAACCAGGGAAAGCCTTTTAAAAGACCTGGGTACCCTTCCTCCCAGAATACTTGGAAGCCGAGTAAACAGAAACCACATTATAGACACAATCAAACATGTTTGCCTTCTGAAATTTTTGAATAACTTTCCCTGTATTGGGCAAGAGTGACCTGATCATTCAATACCACTGGTACGAATCAAGCACGGTGTTCCTATGTGAATTAGCAAACTCTTAAGAAGGTTACAAACACAGCTGACTGTCCAAACCAGGACATTAAATGCAGTTTTCCTTATGTTCAATTCTCAGTTGAGAATTTTCAAAATCTGCAAGTACAGATTCTAACTTTACCACTACCACCTCCAACAGATTTATTTTCATGATACCCTTTGATAAATCCTTGACATAAGTTATTTTCATTCTGATATTACTAACAATATTTGCAGCTAAAATTGATTTTAAAAATAGTCCCATAATAAGTGACAATGTGGAGTCAGGCGTAGGTTGATTTGGTGTTTCCTTCAGCAAGAATGGCTCTAAGTAAGTGTTTAAGGATTATTGGGTAGAGGTGGACGGTATGACTGTTCTTAAATTTTTTGAATGCTTCCTAGAAATTCTAAATCTTATCTCCAAAAGTCCATTCGAAGTTGACTATCAACATAACATATAACATTATAATCATGGACAGCTCATGCATTAAGCCAGAGTAAGTAAATAATCTAAACAAATAAGTATCTGTATTTGTGTGTGTGTGTGTGATTTGAACCGCTAAAGAAAGCAAGAGAACGCTGATTTGCAATCATGTTCTACAATGTAATCAGGAGCAGCCATCCAATTCTGCAAGAATGGCATTTGTCTCTCTTTCAGTATCTTCTATGGGGTCAACTCTCCTAGAGCATCATCCTCCAGCAATACCTTAATAGGCTGTTTCCAGCTCGCTAGTTTTCTTCCAGTAACATAGATGATAATCTGTTCACCTTTCCACAGAAGTGTCTTCAATTCTAAGTAGCCCACATTTCCCTGAAGGTCTATTTCTACAACATACTCTTCTATACATATTTATGTGTTAATGTTCTTTTAAAAGCACCCGAACCTCTTTCTAGCTCAAGCAAAAAAAAAAAAAAAGCATAAATATTGATAGGGAAGTATAACTGTGGTTTATCATGAGATCAGAGACAGAATCAGGAGATAAGGAACTATGCCAGCTCTGGAAACCTCAGCAGCAGGAACTTTTCTTTCTTCTCCCTTACGAGTTTTCTTGTAACATGATTCAGATCACATAGCTCCTAAGGTCTGTGTCCTCCCTATTCCTAAGCCTATTTTCTCTGAGAGAATCTGATTGGCTCAGGTCAAAGTTACAAATCCATTAGCTTCATCCAAGAACAAGATTGGGTGGTAAAGGAGTGGTACCTGGAAGTCCCTCATTGCGTCTTCAGCACTGATCTCAGAAGAGAAGGATGGACTGTGGTGGATGACCATTCAAAGGGGTGTCTGCCACAGATAACTACTGTCCTAGGAGCTCCATTTACATCAGAGCATTTAGTCTTCACTATCAAATCATTTCACAGCTGGAGAAACTGACTTACTAGCTTTTCAACCACTTGCCCATATTAAGTGGCAGACCTACCCCCCATGGCCCACTCTGACTAGCAAGGTGCTAAAGACAGGTTTTAAAAATCATTCTTAGTGCACAGAAAAATTCTCAAAGCTCGCTAAAGTAATACGTTTACTCAAGTTGACTGAATTCAACTATATCTGCAATTGTGTGGGGGAAGAAGAAAAAACTGCTTCTACTGCCAAATGTTTTGAAATGGAAAACACAAAATTTCTAACACACAGTTGAAAGGGAACTGTCAAATCAAACAATGTGTTCAAATACAATAAAATGAGTATAAAAATCTTGTTGCACTTTAGTTAAAAAGAAAGAAAAAAGAAGAAAAACTAAAAAAAAATTAGATCATCAACATTTGAGAAATAAAAATGTTATTCCTGATAATCAAAAGGAATTTGTTGCAATAAAAATAAAAACCATGTTTCCATGGATATCTTAGAGTCTCTGTGTTATAGTTGTGGTTAAATATGTACTTTGTTGTTTCTAAAGATGCCTGAGTCTTTGTGTACTTTAGGGGCATTTTTGTCTTCAGCATCTTATCATTTCATATATGTGAAAGAAAATGAGAGGAGAGATGGAAGAAGCTGATAAGGGTAGAAATAGTGAGAAAAGAAATGGAAGAAGTGTGTGTGTGTGGGAGGTGAGGGGGAAGGAGGGACGAAGAACAAACTGTATTTCTTCATATTCTAATATTAGCTCTTTTGGTTTATTTTAGAATTCACCCAGGCCACTTTTAAGGACTTGAATTGGTCCCTCCTAGTAGTTCAGCCAAACTGTTCCCATGAGAATAAACTGAATTTCAGCTAACTTGAATTTCTCTCTTAAGTTGGGATTATAGTGTGCTTGTAAGATATCTCTGAGGCCCAATTGGAATTCCATTTCTATGGAGATTAGATTGGAACCTGCAACCAGGAATAATAAAGCAAAATACTAATGCATTTCTTCTTTCAAGGACTGTTATAGGGCATTTTCCTTTACTTGCTGTGAAGTGTTATTTCAGGAACTTTCAATTTTATTGTGTTTTGCATGATAACACTTTGAGAACAAACTGTTTATTTGATTCACCGTCTTCATTAGTGCCCCAGTAATTAAAAACTGATGTTATTTTTTCCCCTGAGTTCACTTTTCCTTTTTTCTGCCCCCTCTTTTTTCTTTTCTTCTTCTTCTTTTTTTCATTTCTCTATATTCATGAATTGTTTTGGGCATTATTAGTGATTTGTGCAAATCTGGGCAAGAAGCCAAATGAGAATATGAGAAGTAGGCCAGAACAATTGTTAACAATGTTTTTTTAATGACTGGCTCTCTTAGAGAAATTTCTTTTGCTACCCACCCTTCCTTCCCTCTTGAGGTTTAGTGTTAAATCAAATTTCCAATAAGTAGGGAAAAGATTAAGATGACATTGTTTTACAACTGTAATTATATTTAGCCTTTTTGTGTACTTGGGGGATTTTTGAATCAAGATGCTTCTGGTCATTGTGATATTTGGATGTTTATAGAAAGGCTAGATACCATTTTGCTAAGTAATTTGTCCAAATTTCAACAATGGTGTTTGATGTTCTTCTTTTGTACCCTTCCTAGTTTTCCATTCCTGAGTCCTTAATGTGAAAATTCATTTACAATGCTCCTGTGTTTATCAATTAAAATTCCTCCCAGCACTTGGAGGAAGTGTTACAATCTCCATTTTACAGATAAATAAAAATGAGGCTTAGAGACTTGACCAGGGAGAGATAGGGATGGGGAGTGACAGCTAGCTAAGTGTCATCATTAAACTAGTGAAGCCCAGGGGATTTGTCCAAAATAAAATAAACAGGCCCAGAATTCAACAGATGAGCTGGTTTAAAATGTAAACTAAGTCTTATAGCAGAATCAGTGTGACTAAGTTGAATCACATTTAGAATGTGGGAGAGGCCACAGATTAGCAAGATATATTGGAAATACCTAGAGGCAAAGAAAGGTTGGTAGAAACCATGTATAAAGTGCTTGAATATTTGTTCCAAATTTCCATTCCCTGTATCTCATTATGGTTTTTACTTTTGCAATGTACAGTAGAGATTATTCAACTAAAAAAAAACCAATTTATTTACATTTTCATATTGCATATATGTTGATTTACTAAATACATGACTTTGGTAGGAAAAATGCAAACAGCACAAACATTGTAGAATAAAACAGTTCAAGTGCCTCACTATTCCATTGCTAGAGATAGATAAGCACATGTGGTTATAAGATAGAGCTATATTCATAGATGAATAGAAACATAAATAAGTATATAGTTTCAAGCAAGATAATTTGGTTTTTTATTTAAGCAGTAAGACAATTAATTAAAAAGTCATTTGTTGCTTCAAAAGATTACTAGAAAGATTTGCTTATAAATGTATGTTCAGGCATACTTTTACTCTCACCTGTAGATTGGTATGAAAAACAAGTCATATCACTCTATCTTCAGCACATTTTCACAGCCTCCTGCCCCTACAACCATTAAAGTTTCCTTGCTATCATCTGTGAAGTGACAAACTGAGGTGTCCTCAACTCACCATGGGGTTACATCCCAACAAACCCATTTTAAGTTGAAAATAGTAAATTGAAAATGCATTTCAGGCACCTAACCTAACAAACATCATAGCTTAACCTAGCTTACCTCAACTATACTCAGAAGTTTACATGAGCCTACAGTTGGGCAACACCATCTAACGCAAAGCCTATTTGATAACAAAGTGTGTTGACTATCTCATGTAGCTCATTGAATACTGTACTGAAAGTAAAAAACAGAATGGCTGAATGGGTACAGAATGGTTGTAAGTTATTAGTTGTCTATCCTGGTGGTCAGGTTGACTGAAAGCTATGGCTCATTGCCACCACCTGGCATCATGAGAAAGACGGGCACCACATATTGCTAGCCTAAGAAACTATTCAAATTTGCGATTCGAAGTACAGTTTCAACTGAATGCATATTGCTTTCACACCATCAGAAAGCCGAAAAAAAGTCATAAATCAAACCATTACAAGTGAGGGACTATGTGTATTTAGTTGCATAAGTGCAAAATCTACAAAATTATCTAACATGAACTGAAAATTTCATTTCTTTTCTCTATACTGCTTCTTACATATCCCTTGGTTCCACATCCTCTTCTATCCTCACAACTATCATTCTTTTAAATTTTAGCACTCCGAATGGATGGATAATGTAATCTTACTACACTCTTAGTGTGGATTTTCCTGATGACTCATGTTGATGATCTTTTTCACATATTTTTTTTGTTCTCTGGTTATTTTCCTTTGTGTCATTTCTGTTCAACTCCTCTGCCCATTTTTATATTATGTCATTTTCTTCTAAGTTGTAAGAGTGTCTTATATATTTTTGTTACAAATCTTTGGTCAGCTACATGTATAGCAAATATATTTCTGTCAGTCTAGGATTTCCTTTTCATTGTCTTTCAAAAAGAAAGGTTTTTTTTTATTTTAAATTATTGTATTTTAATGATGCACAAAATATTATGTTTTCTTTTATAGTTTGTGTTTTCTGTATCCTATTTGGGAAATATTGATCTAGCCAGAGTGGTAAGGATTTTTCATAATATTTTTCTAGACCTAGTGTTGGCTTTTACATTTTGATTTTTGTTAAGGTGAAAGGTAAGGGCTGCAGTTCAATTGTCTCACATGGACATCTAATCACTGCTGATTCATTTATTGGAAATACTTTCATTTCTTCATTGAATTTCATTGGGACCTTTTTTGAGAGTTAATTGGCCATATACATGTGGAACTATTTCTCAATTCCTAGTTCTGTTCCATTAAAAGTCACTGCTTTCTCTAATGTCTCAATTGTTGTGATTTCATGGTAAATCAAAAAATCAGGTGGTGGTGTCCTCTAATGTCATTCTATTACAAATTGCTTTTGCCATTCTTGGTTATTTGAGTTTTCTTATGTTTTATAGATATCTTGTCAATTTCTCAATAGAAAAGCCTG
The DNA here is from genome assembly GCF_016509475.1 of Prionailurus bengalensis. Lineage (NCBI taxonomy): Eukaryota > Metazoa > Chordata > Mammalia > Carnivora > Felidae > Prionailurus > Prionailurus bengalensis. The sequence continues at coordinate 32,587,376 of NC_057347.1, forward strand.
CTCTGCTGAGATTTTGTATGAAAATGCCCCTGATTAAATCATAAAGATTAGAAATTATAGATAAAGCTTGGTATATTCAAATGGTAAAATAGCATACATAAATGAAAATGAACAAACTAAAGGAAAAAACAGGGGGGATCTTAACAAACATTGTTCAGGACAGGAAGCTTAATTTAAGATGAATTATTCCATGTTAAGAAAGTTGAAAACATGCTACATTCAGACAGAGTGCTAGAAATCAGAACGATACTCTCTTTAAGGAGGAAAGGAGAGAGGATCTCGGAGTACACTGGAGAAGGGGCTTCTTAAAATCAGATAATCTATTTTTTGGGGTGCCTGGGTGGCGCAGTCGGTTAAGCGTCCGACTTCAGCCAGGTAACGATCTCGCGGTCTGTGAGTTCGAGCCCCGCATCGGCTCTGGGCTGATGGCTCAGAGCCTGGAGCCTGTTTCCGATTCTGTGTCTCCCTCTCTCTCTGCCCCTCCCCTGTTCATGCTCTGTCTCTCTCTGTCCCGAAAAGAAGTAAACGTTGAAAAAACAAATTTTAAATCAGATAATCTATTTTTTGATTAGGGTTTTATTTATCCACATGTGTTTCCTTTATGAACAACCCAGATACTTGCTCTTTTCTGCACATAGATAGTACTTCAAAATTACTTTTGAAAAGGAAATAAGCATGCTCTGAATTTTGTGAGGGAATGTGTGGGTAAGCACTAATGAGCATACATTTTATTTGATGAGAATATGTGGTGTGTTTGTATGCGTGCCATCTAGTTTCAGAGGTAGCTTTTGAAAAGAGTTCACGCTCACATTACAGGAATTATTGAGAAACACTAATCCCTGAAGTCCCTCTAAAAACTTTGCCTTTGTAACTTTCCATCTGTACTTTTCAATCTCTTTTTTAATTCTTCTCCCTTTTTTGGCCCTCTCCTCATAGGTTTTGGTATGAATCTTGCACCATATTCCCCCAGAGCTGGAGTCTGATGCAACTGTCATACTTCTTCAAAATGCCAGTTGATGAAAGCTTATGGTGTCACCCTCCTGGGGGTATGTACATCTTAACAGAAATCCTATTAGACATCAACCAGCCTTTAAGAAACAATTGCATATGTCAATAAGGCTAAAATTTCAGACTCCATGACAAAGAGAATGAGAAATTCTATTCAGCAGGATGAATTCTAGTAGTTCTTAAATTACACTTTACATTTTTTGGTATATAGCATTTACTTTTCAAGCCAGCTCTTGTGAGTGGCCTCAAATTGTGCTGAGCCATGCAAGTTCACCTGAACTATCTTCATTGAAGTTTTAAAAATCTCTTGAGCTCCACCCTGTTGTAAGCTTTACAAAACTTTATCTTAAAAAATTTAACAGATTATTCATTATTGTAGTGTGTAGTGGCTGGAGGGTGAAGCTAAAATTTATGTAACTCAAGCAGTACACTGCTTGCTGAATTTTTCCAAATTACTGTGAAGCATTTATTCAGCCTTCTCTTGGACATTTCTAGGGCACTCCTACCTTTTTGGGAGCACATTATATTTTAGACGCCTCTAACCATGTATTCTCTTATTATGCCTACAATCATCTTGCAACATATAAAACATCCCTTGCATTTCTTCCAAATATTTGAAGACACATATAGCTCTTATAATAGTCTTTTCTATCTAATAGTTTAGAGTTTGTTCATTGTCTATGCCGTCCATCATTGATCAGGCTCTGTTTTGTCAGTATCTTGTTTAAAGTTTTATACATAGAGTCTTAGAAAATCCATAATGTACTCTGGTTTATAAGACTGCTTTTCAGAGCTGAAATTAGCATATTAGGATATGTTCCCTCTTTTCAAGTGTCACCGTAGGAGGAACAAGCTAAAATACACCTGTCCCTAGAAGACCTATGACTAGTGACAATGTCCATGAGAATTCTATATTCTGTCCCTGGAATTAGAGGAGATGTATCCAACTCAGCTTAACTACATATTGGCTAGGTATTGTCCGTGTATCATCTTCAGCAACTTCTTAGCTTCCCCAAACCTTAAATCGTAGATCTAATAAACAGAGGTAAAAATAGGATTTGTGTTAGAACTTTTTTTTTATGATAGCATATGTGAAATCCCCTGGGAGAGCCCCAGACATATAGTTATAGCTCAATAAATGTTACCCGACTCCAAATCACAAAATAACACTAAATCGATATTTTGGTCACAATGACCTTTCAATACCCTCCAAAAATTATGCCAGATGGCAGCTGCTACCTTCTGGTCATAAATAGGACTGGTCATAAATAGGACTGGTCATAAATACAGGGTGTGTTATTCATGCCCTGTCTGACTGCACCACCTGCTATCACTTGGCATGAAATGTAGACTTGAGAAATGGGAATTTTCTCTTTTGGGTATAATTTACACTGACACCAACTCTCTCACCAAGTTCCAGGTTTGAAAATCTCTCCTCACCAGAACCGTGATGTTAGAAATTGCTGACTAACTGAACACTTAAAAATTCAGTTACCATTAAATTCTAATGAACGTAAAATCCACATTAACATCTAATTAAGCCATTATGATTAGTGCTGCACAATGCATACTTTATCATCTTGGATACCTTAACATACTTTTATCTTTGAGGCAATGTGGCTCATTAAAAACTGCTATTTGCTGAATAGATCATAAGAACTTTATGATGCAGAGTGGCCAACATCATTAACCTCTTTATAAAGTTTTTCAAAAACTGAATACTCTACCAGTGGGGGGTCACTCTAGGGAAAAGATGCTTTGGAAAAAATAAAAACAAAAACAACAATCATTACTTGGGTACAAATTTTGGAAGGACTTATATATACCTCGATCAATATGATATAAAGAATTCACCTCAAAGGAACAATCCCTAGGCATTCTAAATTACTGAACATGCTGTTTGTTCCAATGGGGGTGAATGCCTGTATTTAGAATAAAGCCTTACTTTTCATCCAGAATCATTGGTACTATATTGATATTGACATGTTTTAAACAGCATTTTATTATCCAGGTACAGATGGATCCATGTCACAACTTGAAATCTTATGTGCAGATAAAGTGTCCATTTAATAGAACGCAAACTTTGCACCTCTGCTTCAGTCCCAACTCTGTCTTTATGGGACATGCAATTTTGGATTTGTGACTTAACACTCTGAACTTCAAGGTCATTATCTGTAGCATGCTTATAGTAGGGAATACCAGAGACTAGACCGGAGACAAGTTAAAAAGATAATAAATATCTATTACTCATTAAATCAGAGCTTTGGTTGGTGTTGGCTTATAGTATCAGTACTGATAACAGATTCATGTACTCTGAAATTGTTATTTCTTAAGTCCTAAGAGTGTTTCTCTTTCTACTAGTTATTTCACATTTTTCTCTTTTGACACCTGAAATTTCTATAATTCATTCACTTGGGTTGATGGGTACATTTTCCCCATCCCAAGAAGAGTAGAGGAGAGAATTAAAGGCAGTAATTGTTAGTCATATGCACCTAAATTATAATTAATATATTAGGCCATTTCCTCCTGAGAGTCTCCTGATTGCTGAGTAATGAGACATTGGAAATTAAGATAGAACATCATTTTAGGACCCATGCCAGCCTTGGGGGAAATGCTGTAAGGAGTAACATGAAAATGCTTAAGGAGTCACAGGTTATAGAGAAAAGGAAGGTAAAGGGGAATTAGGAATAATTAATCACTAGAAACCTTGTTATTCAAAATTGTTTATCTCAGAAACCTTTTCTTGTTTTCCTTACCTCTAAAGACCTCTGTCCACCATTCCTTGCACACAAAGGCCTGGCCTGCCCTCACCCTGTCATCACTCATCCTGGGCACAGCCTCACGTGGTCAAACAGGGGAAGCTATCTGGACCTGGGCTCTGCCTTTAGCTGGAACTTGACAACCAGACATTGGAGAAACTCAGCAAGGTTCTACACTTTTCCAATGCTTCATGTTGCCCCACGACTTGAGTATCTAACTGGAATTCCTCCATATTTAGAAGTATATCTTATTTTAATCCTATACCTATTTAGTATAATGGAATATTAAAATGTCACTACTATTTTTAAGTTTTCTTATTTTTAAGTGCCTTATAACAACATCAGGGTAACACCTGAATGTATATAGGCTCTTCAACCTGGCCAGGAAAGTAACTTAAAATAAAAGCATGTTAGACGTTTTATAATTTTAAGTTCACTTTCACATGTTATATTTCCTGTTCATAACACCCCTAAGTACAGTTATTTTTATCATCCCCATTTGCCATTTTAGGAAACTGAGACTCAGAAAGACAGTCTCTTATTTCATTAGACTGCAGCTGCACTAAGGTTTAATTTATTTAATAAGTATTTATATTAACTCTCTCCCTATCCATTATTCTAGTGAATAAGACAGGAAAAGGACTTGCTCTAATGTTGGTTATGAACTCTAGTGAGGGAAACTAAACAAATGCGTATATATAAAACCTTGGTTTACGAGCATAATTCATTCTGGAAACGTGCTTGTAATCCAAAGCACTTGTATATCAAAGTGAATTTCAAGAACCACTGGCTCAGTTTTGATAATGTGAGATTTGGCATCACAGACTACTAATACTGCAAAATATCACTTGTTTATCAACTTAACATTTATTATAAATGTTTGCTTGTTTTGTGGAACACTCGGAGAACAAGTACTTGCAATCCAAGGTTATACTGTACGGAACATTAAAAGTTGTAATGCTGGGCCTTCTGAGTGGCTCAGTGGGTTAGGTGCCTCTCAGTTTCAGCTCAGGTCATGATCTCAGTGTCATAATCTCAGGGTCATGAGATTGAGTACCATGTGAAATCAAGATTCTCCCTCTCCCTCTCCCTCTGCCCCTCCTCTGAAAAAAGTTCTTGTACTAAGAAAACAATTAAAAATGGTATAGTATGATAAATTACATCTCAAGAAGCTACTTTTGACTAGATAAGGAAAGCAATACATAATATTTAGGTCAGGCTTTCTGTGAAAGGGGAAACATGAGCAGTGGATGGAAGAAACAGGAGGTGACCAGGCATGGTTTAGCTGTCAGACATTGGGCATCTTGGCAGATTTGTTTGTTTTGGTTCCAGGGCAGGATGGCTGGGCATCAGAAGCTAGGCACACAGACTTGGTACAAAAAGGTAATGGGATTAGTTTATGATTATGAAAGATTGAAAGGAACTAGGTCAAGGAAATCCTAGAAGTTCTCACCAGAAGGAGAAAAGTTTTTTTTTTTCTTTTCTTTTTATTGTAGCTATGTGAAATGTTGCATATTAACTAAATCTTTTGTGGTAATCCTTTCACAATCCAAGCTATCATGTTGTATACCTTAAACTTGTACAGTGGCATATGGCAATTATTTCTCAATAAAACTGGAAAAAATGAGGGGACCTGGATTGGTAGGCAGAGTCCTCAATGCAGAAGCAAATCCTTATGGGCAAAGCTAAGGAGCAAGTGTCAGGACAAAACTGAATCCTGAAGACAGATTCCCATTTGGTTTCATTTCCTAGAATTCTAATAGCAATGGAGTGGGCATTCAACAAATAATTTGTTTATTAAAGATGTCAGTGTTGTACAATTTGAAAAAAAAGTGACTTTATGAGTCTAAGAAAATACCAAATAGGAGATGATAAAAGTAGCTGTACATAGTGGGGTTAGGAGGCAGAAACATGACATGTGAAAACGCTATAAAAATTATATGGCCACATGGGCTCCTTCTAGGCACACAGACTACCAAACCAATGACTGAAAGTCTATTTCAAGACACCAACAAATAATGGAGCTCAGACTGAAAGCAGGTTCATGCTACAATTAGGACAATGTCATGCACTAATCAAGTCTGAGCAATCAGTGATAGGCATTAATGACTTTTACTAAAAAGGATCTATATTAAAGACCTGGACAGGAACTGTTGGGTTCTAGAGCAAGTTATTAAATTAAATAATGAAAAACCTTGAGTATAACGGAGGTAGGATGATACCCAAGTACGTCACATAATGAAAGATATCAAATCCATATGCTATAGACAAAAAGAGTAAGTGGACCTAAGTTACCAAGAAAATTAAGACATAAAAGATAAGAAAAGCCAAACAAACCAAAGAAGAAAGGTTTGTGTCTATATTGACTTTAACCATATAAATCAAGTGACAGAAAGCAGTGTGATTTCTGAGACTTTAAGCTTTCACACTGGTAAACAAAGATAAGAGTCTTATGGACGCCTGGGTGGCTCAATCAATTAAGTGGCTGACCCTTGATTTTGGCTCCGGTCATAATTTCAAGGTCCTGAGATGGAGTCCCAAGTCCCAGTCTGCACTGAGCATGGAGCCTGCTTCTGATCCTCTCCTTCTCTCTACCTCTGCCTCTTTCCTGCTTGTGCGTGCGTGCTGTCTCTCTCAAAATAAATAAATATTAAAAAAAAAGATGAGTTTTATAGGCACATGAAGAAACACTATTGGCATGAAATTTACATACACTTTGATGAATCATAGAACTCATTGCCTATAGCCATCTAACTACCATCTCAGTTAAGATATAAAACATTGTTTATGTCTAAATCTCTCATATCCCTTTCTATCAATACCCTCCAACCCAAAAGGTAACCAATTCTGATTCGTAGCACTAGAGTTTAATCATGCTTATTTTCAAATTTCATATGAATGGAGTTATCCAGTATATATTATTCACATTTGGCTTCTGTCCCTCAACATATGTTTGATATTCACCGGTTATACATATTCTACTTAATACATTTGTCAAAGTGCAGTGTAATCGTCCATGTTTGATTATACCACCATTGTTCCTCCATCTTCTGGTTAATGGACAATTTTCCATTGTGGAGCTGGTCATTTTCAGTGTGAAGCTGTTAAGCATAATTTTGTCCTTTTATAGGCATGTGTTTTAGCTTCTGTTGGATAAATACCTAGGAGTGGAATTTCTGTGCCATAGAGTAGGTGTATGTTTAACTAAGACTGTTAAACTGCTATGCAAAGTCATTTTAAAACTTTACACTACTAACAGCAATAATTCCACATTCTCCTCATCAGCATTTGGCATCATCAGTGGTTTTTAATTTTAACCTTTCTTGTGTGTATGTAGGGTTGTCTCATTTTTTTTTTTAACTTGCATTTCGCTGATGACTAATGACGTTGAGCAACTTTTCATATGCTTACTGGCTTTTTATGTATCTTCTTTTGTGATGTGTTTATTCAAGCCTTTGTCCTTTTTTTATTGGGTTATCATCTTATTACTGTATTTTAATCTATATATATATTCTAGATAAAAATATTTTTAAGATACATGTATTGTGATTATTTTCTATTAGTCTGTAACTTATTGCATCTACCTAAAAGGTTCTTTGGTTGTATAGAAATTTTAATTCTGATAAAGTGTTTGTGTATCTGTATAATAAATCTTTCTCTAATCTAAGGTCATATTTTTTCTAAAAATGTTATTGTTTTACATTATTAAAAAGCCTTTAATTACATGTATAATTTTTGGTTATTTATCTGCCTTTTAAGATGTTAAATGAAAATAAAACTATAATCTTTTTAACCTACATATTCACCACTTTTGATGTTCTTCTTATGATATGAATTTTCATTGAACGTCCTTTTCCTTTAGACCAAAGAACTTTCTTTAGCTTTTCTCGTGTTGCTAGTCTACTGGCAATAGTTTCTTTTTTTTTTTTTTAATTTTTTTCTGTTTTAATCTAAAAATGTCCTCATTTTAACTTCATTTTTGAAGGATAGCTTTTCTAGATATAGAATTCTTGGCTGAGATTTTTTTTCCTTCAGCACTTTCAAACTGTTTTAAAAATTCTGGAATTCCATAGGTTCTAATGGCAAGCCAGTGCTATTTTATCATTTTTCTCTGAAGGTAACCTATCATTTTGTTTTCAGATTTTCTCTATTATTTGGCTTTCATCACTTTGTTTATAATTCGCCTAGGAGTAATTTCCTTTAATTCATCTCTGTTGAACATTTCAGATCTGTAAATTAACATTTTGGAAGTTAAGTTTTCAGCTATTATTTCTTTATATATATTTTCCACTCATTTTTTTCTGTCTCATACCTTCTATAGTTGAAGTTATGCCTCATTTTCCTGACAAGTTAGGGAGAATCTATTCATTTTTTTTCAATATTTTAAATCTCTGTTCTTTAGATTGAGTAATTTCTATTAATCTATCTTCCAGTTCACATGTTCCTTCTTCTGTCTTCATCAATCTGATGTTGATTTCATCTAGAGATTATCTTTTTGATTATTCTACTTTTGGCTCTTGAATTACCTTATTTTTATAGCATTTCTATTTCTCAATTTAGGTTCCTTATCTACATTCACTTATAGCATATTTTCTTTCACTTTGTAAATATTTTTAGGTTATGTGCACTGGAGTCTGTCTCCTAAATCCAACATCATTAGAGTTGTTTCTTTCTTTCTTTAAGTTTATTTATTTATTTTGAGAGAGAGAGAGAGAGAGAGAGAGAGAGAGAGAGAGAGAGAGAGAGACGGGCCAGAGAGAGGGGGAGAGTGGATCCCAAGGGGGAGACTGTAATGCAGAGCCTGACACTGGGGCTCAAACTCATGAACCATGAGATCATGACCCCAGCCCAAGTTGGACACTTCACCAACTGAGCCACCGCGGCGCCCCTAGAGTTGTTTCTACTGATTATTATTTTGCCTCATAATGAGTCACCTTTACCTGTTTACATACATGTCTAACAGTTTTTTTTGAAAAATTAGACAGTGTAGCTAACATTATAGTAGTTTGTGATTGTGTCGTATTCTGTGGATTCTTGGTTTTGCAATAGTAGGCATTTAATATACCTGGATTCAAACTGGAAATTATTTTTTCCTTGATATGCAGCTGCAGAACATTTATTCTGTTTTTATGCTTTTTAATCCTGGCTCCCTGTGGATCTTCTCTGTGCCAAGAATTTGAGCCGAGATCGACTCCCTTTCTCTGTGCTTTCCTTGCTTCTGGGGATTCCTCCTACATTTCCAGCTGCTTTGCCACTTATGGACTCCGCACTTTCTCATGTCAATCTTTATGCTGCTTGAACACAGCATGGTTGGGGAATACACTCAGATGAGGAAAGCACGGAACTTACAGATCTGGCTTCATGTAGCTCTGTCATGAGCATATTTATCTCTAGTCTCCAGCTGCAGGAATGTAGGCAGTTTATGTTGGGATCTGTGTCTCACTCATGGGATAACTGGGGTGCCAGGATTTTCTCTTTACATTTTCAGCTATCTCCTAGCTCTGAACTTATGATCTCAAGTATCTCTAGCCAAACAAGCTGTGAATTTTTCCTTCCATAGTTTTTCACAACTATCATCATGGAGGTTGGGCCATTGGGCCAGCAAGTGACAGATTCACAATTCTTACCCCTCTGGTTGCAGGTTTTTCAGACTAAATTCCCTTTGGAGGTCTATCAGCAATTGAATGCATTCCTATGTTTTATAAATAATTTTTTAAAAAAATTTGTCTAGTTTTTGTGCTTGTTATCTGCCAGGGATTTGTGCAGGAGGGTACTTCCCTCCTCCTCTATTATGAGAAGTAATCTCTGCCTCCTGCATTTTTAGGTCTGTTTTTTTTTCCTATCAATTATAGAAAAGAATGTAGTAAAATGCTAGTTTCTTTTTTTAATTTCATCAGATTCAACTTATTCAGAGGTTATTTTGTTAGGTGTTTACAGTCTTCAAATTGTTATATTATTTCGGTGAAGTCATATTCTTTTTTTTTTAATTTTTCAGTATAAAGTGATCCTTTTATCCCTAAAATGTGTTTTGTCTTAACTTATTTTTTAAAACTAATATTAATATGTGTCATCAGTGTTATTTTTGATAGTATATTCATAGTACCAACTGGTATATCATTTCAATTTCTGTCTCTCTGTGTCATGTTTCAGATTAATCACTTGCAAACAATATAAAGCTGCATTTTCAAATCCAATTTAAATGTGTTTATTGTCTGAGTTTAATTCATTTAGTTTTTGGATTAAGTTAAATATTTGAGCTTATTTCAACCATCTCTGTCATATTTAATTGCATCATTCTGTCATATTTAATCTTCACCTTTAAAAAACAGATTTATCAAGTTTTATGTAAAACTCTTTGATCACTGCACTTAGTAAATTTTAATGATTATATACTAAATTTTATGTGGGTATTTGAAATAAATTAAATCAAAAGTAAATCATCATCTTTATCATCCCTCTAGAAAACACACATCTATTATCTTGATGTTTATAAATTTAGCTTTGTTCTGATTTAAAACCCTGCAAAATAAGCATGGGCATTACTGTTTTTCTTTATCCAGTGATTTTTAAATTACCTACATATTTATCAATTTATTTGTTCAGGTTTGATTCTTATATTAAATCTTTCTTTCTCATGGAGAACAGAAGACTATCTGAATTATAGTATTTCAGGGCTAAGTGAAAATGCTATTCATGCAGAATTTTATATACAACTACTGGCAGACTCTCCCTAAAAATGCTGAGACATTATTCAGGAAGAAGGAAGTTGAACTACTATTAAATCATCCATTTTAATTTCGTGAATTACAGTTTTATTTCTAGAAATTCCTTGGGTATATTTCTGTTTTTAAATGGTATTTCTTTCAATCTGCATAATGTCTGTATCTTTATCTACCTTTTTAATCATTTAGTTATACTTATTTTATAGTCCTTATCTACATTTTAAATTTTCTACTAGATTTCTTGGGAATGTCGTACTATTTTGTTTTGTTTTACACAGTAGCCAATTTTTTTGTTGTTTTGTAATTGCTTATTGTGTACTCATCAGCAGCAGGACTCCTTTTCTTAGAGAATCCTGGGCAGCCTGGAGAGCAAGAGAGCCCTCTTCTCCCAGGGCTATTGTTTTCAGTTACTTTCTCAGTTTAATGTTTGCTATACCATGTAGAGCTTATAATTTGAGTATCTAAACCTATGTACCTCCAAATTAGTAATTTCTCACCAGTTAATTTTTAATTTTCTTTCACCCATAGCTAATGCATGTTCAAATGCTATGATTTGTTCCACTGGTTTAAGATTTATAATTCTGTTCTGCTATGTTGTACACTTTTGAAAGTTATAATGTTAAGGAAGGATTTCATGTCCAATTATATGTACACTACTAGCCTGAGATGTCTCAATCCACACTGTATTGCCAAACACTTGAACTTTATTGTTGTTGCTTCCTATTATCTTTTCATTCTTAGCCTTTGCCCATATATTGTATATTTATAATAAGAACCTTAAAATTTTATATAAAGCATTTTCTGAAAAGTTCAAATACCTCACAGAAATTTACATTATTATCCACTATCTATCACTGCTCACTGGCAAAAACTATCCTATCATATATTTCTGTCTTTTATATCAATAAGTATTTACTGAACCTGAATTATTTATCCAGAATAGTAGACTCTCTATAATTTTTAATTGTCCTGTAACCTGTGAAACCAGTAAATTCACTAATTAATGGTTTAATTATAGCTAATAATGTTATTTTGAAACATCATATGCAATCTAGTATATTTTATTCATCATGTGAAAGACAAAATAAGCTAGGCTGATAGAAATGTTTTCTTCATTAGCCTATCATTGTTATGAAGATATTTTTATCTTTCTCTCACAATAGCCAGAAGTAGCAACCATGTAATCAGGCTAAACTTTCCTCATTTCTTTATTTTAAACATTTGTTTTCAATGTTTACTTATTTTTGAGAGACAAAGACAGAGTGTGAGTGGGGGAGGGACAGAGAGAGGAGGAGACACAGAAACCAAAGCAGGCTGCAGGCTCTGAGCTGTCAGCACAGAGCCCGAAGTGGGGCTCGAACTCATGAACCATGGGATCCTGATTTGAGCTGAAGTCAAGCACTTAACCAACTGAGCCACTGAGGTGCTCCATAAACTTTCTTCATTTCTCATCTACAACTTACATGTGATGGTTTATTGAATGCAAATACAAAGGTAATGAGATAATAACTGCTAACACACATAGGATTCTTACAACCATGTGAAAAAGTCATGGGGAAAAATTTTATCTCCCAATATAAAATAAGTATTATTTACTTATTTCTTGAGTAATATTAGTGAAATCACAATACTGCCACAAATTTTCTGAAATGTAAGGTATATTAGTAAATTACATTTTGCAAAGAAAAAAAATTATTAGTGTATAAGTGGGGATGCCTGGGTGGCTCAGTTAAGCATCTGACTCTTGGTTTTGGCTCAGGTCACAATCTCAGAGTTTGTGAGTTTGAGCCCTGAGCTGGGCTCTGTGCTGACAGTGTAGAACCTGCTTGGGATTCTCTCTCTCTCTCTCTCTCTCTCTCTCTCTCTCTGTCTCTTTCTCTCTCTCTCTCTAAATAAAGAAACTTAAAAAAAAGAACAGCGTATAAGTGATTTGCCACTTAACATGTATCTGCATATTTCTTATTAGAATACCAGCTACACTGAGTTAGTGTCCCCTAAAACTCCTTTCCACCAGAAACTATGAGTGTTACTTTATTTAGAAATAGATTCTTTACAGATGCAATAAAATTAATATAAGGCCATACTAGATTAGAGTGAACCCTAAATCAAATATGACTGATATGCCCATAAGAAGGAGGAATTTTAGGAGTGCCTGGATGGCTCAGTCTGTTAAGCATCCGACTTTGGCTCAAGTCGTGATTTCACGGTTTCGTGGGTTCAAGCTCTGCGTTGAGCTCTGTGCTACCAGCTCAGAGCCTGGAGCCTGCTTTGGATTCTGTGTTTCCCTCTCTCTCTGTCCCTCCCCCACTCATGCTCTGTATCTCAAAAATAAATAATAAAAAAAAAGTTAAAATTTTTTTTAAAAAAGGGAGGAATTTTGAACAAAGAAAGACACACAGGGGAGAAAGCCATGTGCAGATAACAGTGGAGATCTCAGTAAGCATCTCCAAGCCAAAGGCGGCCAAGGATTGCCAACAACCACCAGAAGATCTCAGAGGCTGGGAAGAATTTTTGCCTAGTGTCATTGGAAAGAGGAGTGACTTGCCAAAAACCTTGATTTCAGCCTTCTCCACTGTAGAGCTGTGAACTATAAATTTCTGTTTTATAACCTAGTTTGTTATAATTTGTCATGGCAGCTCTAGGAAACTAATACACCAGTATAAAACATATTTTGATCTCAAAAGCAATGCTGTAGATATATCCAACCAGAACTTATTCTATGGTCAAACAGAATACTTTTTTTTAAATTTTTAATGTTTATTTTTATTTTTGAGAGTGAGAGAGAGGAAGAGACACAGCATGAGGAGGGGAGGGGCAGGGAGAGAGAGGGAGACACAGAATCTGAAACAGGCTCCAGGCTCTGAGCTGTCAGCACAGAGCCCGACATGGGGCTCAAACTCATGAACTGCTAGATCATAACCTAAGCTGAAGTAGGAAGCCCATCCAACTGAGCCACCCAGGTGCCCCAAACAGAAGACTTCTTAATATTAATCTCTTTAAGATGCTTTCATTGCAACGATCAATATGCATTTAAATGGCTGCCTACATCCAAACCATTTTCTTTGATTCAAACCAATCCAGCCATGCTTGGTCTCAATCACCTTCCTAATTTTATGTCAATTTCTTTAAATCTCCAGCTTTGCAACCCCCATGCCCAAATCAGTGGTTCTCAAACCAAATGTGGTAAAAAATCACATGAGAATAATTTTGTTTCAATAATGATCCAGGTTCCCACTACAAACCTACTAAAACAGAATTCCTAGGTGTAGGATTCCAGAATCCAGGATTCGGTTGTAGATGGTCCTTATATTTCACTGTGAGAAAAACTGAACTAGACCAGTGTTTCTGAAGATCTGACGTATGTTATCAATACCCTAGGGATTATATTAAAACATTGGTTCTAATTTAGTATGGCTAAGTTTGGGCCAGATATTCTATATTTCTAACAAGATCCTAGGAACAGTCAAGGCTGCAGGTTCATGGACCAAATTGAGTGTAGCAAGAATTTAGAAATAATGCCTGATTTGTAATAGTGCTCAAGAACTTGATGTTAATTGAAAGAGCATTTTGGGGGCACCTTGGTAGCTCAGTCGGTTAAGCATCTGACTTTGGCTCAGGTCCTGATCTCACGGTTCATGGGTTCAAGCCCTGTGTCGGGCTCTGTTCTGACAGCTCAGAGGCTGGAGCCTATTTTGGATTCTGTGTCTCCCTCTCTCTCTGCCCCCCATCATTCCCACCCTTGCACTCTGTCTCTTTCTTTCTCTCAAATAAATATTTAAATTTTTTTTTAAAAAAAGAAAGAGCATTTGTATCACTATGCCTATGCTTGCCTTAAAGTGTTTACCACATTCTATATTGAAATATAAATCTCCTGTGCATTATAAATTCTCTGAACAGGTCTTTCTTGTATTAAAGAAAGGATCTTATTCTATATTTGTATCTTCTCCAAAGAACCTAGTATAATATCTGAGAAACAGAATAATTTCTCATGACTAAACATATAAACCAAAGAAGAAATAAACTAGCCAACAATCAAAAAAATAGAGGACAGACTATACTGCTATGGGTCCTTTGGAACCATATTACTAAATGGTAACTAACAAATAAATATTGTGCTTATCAAATAATACAGGGGCTTTTCAACTCTCTAAGAACAACAACCAAGATCATTAAGGGACAATGGCTGAATCAAATATCCAACAGCTTTTATATTTTTAACTACTCCCTTAACTACCATATTTCATCACACAACTTCATAATAACTCTTAGATTTCCTGCATTTTTTAATTGAAGGGACCAAATAAAGAATAACACTTTCATTTTCTTTAATGGGAAAATTGAGTCACACAGGTTGCATTACTTGTCTAAGACTTAACAGGTAGCTGGTAAGACAAATATTATTAGCAATCCTGATGCGTTCAATTGATGTCCAATGTCTAAAAGTAGGACAGAAAATCTGTTAACTCAGAACTGTTGTAGCAAGTTCCCAGATAAGTCTGTTTTATAGTGAGTACCAGTCATTATCAGTAGGCCCATTACTCTGTCAACATTGAGATGATGGTTTATAGGTGATGGTATCTTTTAAGGGGAAATATATAGGGAAATATAAATGATTACACAGTAAGTACAACCAAGAAATTCTAAGCACAAGACTGGAGTTTTTGGATAGCTCTTAATTTTTAGTTTTAAAGGCTTTCTATTTCCTTCATAATTTTGGCAGGCTTCTTGTTCCTGATTAAGATTATACCATGAGGTTCATTAGCTTCTTAACCTAAGATAGATATGGGAGACTGGAAGAAATAAGAATTTGGGAGCCAGAGAGAACTGGTATCTAAACCTCAGCTCCTCAATTATTAGCTATGTTGAAATCCTAAAATAGTAATATGAGAAATATTTAATAATTTCAATATCTATGTACAATATTTTAAAAAGGAGAAATTTAAAAAAATTTTCAATTAAGGCGTAATTTTAATTAGCTCTCTACCCATTCTTGCCCTAATTATTTAACTACGTTTGTTTTCTACCATTGAAAAAGAAACTACTTGCTACTTCTTTTTTATAACCTTTTAAATTATTGTCTCTCTGATTCAAAGAAATCAACTTCATCCTCCTCTTTACCTTTATCACTTTTCATTAAGATAACTATACTGCTACTTTCTCCAAACATGCCACATAGCCCCTCTCTAGCTACATTAACACCATCAGACCTTTATTTCTCATCTAAATTTTACAAAGAAAAAATTAATGATCACTCTCCCTAGTTCTTGTCACTCTTTCACTCCTCAACCCACTCCATCAAGCTGGACTGCACTAAAAAGTACCTTTATTAGGTTACCTGTGGCCCCTAGTCTAAGACCAATTAATACTTTATGCTGTGATCTTAGTTCATCTCTTCATTGCAGCAGATAATATTTAGAAAATCTGCTCTTCCTTGGCTTTCATGACTCCATACTTTCCTAATTCTTATTCAATCTCTTTAGCATTCCCTCTGGCCACTTCCATTGGTAGGTTCTCCTCTATTCATCCCTGAAATGTTGATATTGTGTAGATTTCCATCATTGGTTCCCTGCCTTTCTCATTTCACACCCTTTCCCTAAAGAATAATACACAGTGGTGTGTTTTTTAACCCCTCCCCCCCCACTTCAAGACACTGATGACTCTAAAATTTATACTTTAAAATTGCACATCTTTCTCAAAATACTTATGTTTTATATTAACTTGTAAAGTATTGAACTGTTTCATTCACTTGCTTGCTGACCATCAACATTCAGATATACCATGGGCAGCTCAAACTCATTATGTTCATTTGGAATGCATTATTTTCTCTCTTTAGGTTATTCAATCTCTTACCTCCTCTAATTGAATTAATAACATCACCATTTGCCAATTTTTCCAAAATAGAACCCTTGGCATAATGCTAGATGTCTCCTTGCCTCCTTTTCTTTCATTCTCATTTTCAGTCAAGTCCTATTGGTTTATTCTAAGTAATTATCTAATCCAGTACTTCTTAAATTTATTAGGTATTGTAATTACCTGAGGAACTTAGAAAAATTCCAATACCTCGTACCCAACTCAGACCAATCAGTACAGAACCTTGTTGATGGTGACTGGGTAGTGGTATATTTTAATCTCCTCTCTGTCTCAGGCAATGTTCTCCCCTCTCCCATTGCCCTTGTAGTTCTTCGTTATCTCTCAAATTACTATAGTAGTGTAGTCACTATCCTTAGTCTTCTCTCCCATCTGTCTCAACACCTTCCTCCTCATAGCTAGCTAAAAATATTTCTCAAAAAATATCTTCTATTCTATAAAAATATTACAGCTCTTTTACATAATTAATAAGGTCCTCAAAAATCTAGTTTCTGCCTTTCTCCTGACTCACAGCCATTGCTTGAGGTTTTCCACACGTATCAGGATATATCTTATTCATGTTCTTTTACTTGTTTCTTCTCTATGCTTCTTTTTTCAATGATACAACGCCTCCCTGTTGGGAAAAGCACTCATTTCATGCATTCTTTTCATGATCCCTACGTGGCTATGTAAGATTGAGCCTCAAGACAGGAACACATCCTCACCAAGAGATGAAGAACCCATACAGCCTGTGCCAGGCTCGTCACCTTGTGTGGGAACATCTTTCCCTGTTCCATGCTCAGTGAGTTTTCCTTTGTTCTGCTTAAGCATGCATGTCAACAGTACTCAGGCACATGCCCAGTTTTAAGTATTTCATATTCTAGGGTTGAGGGTTGGGATCCTTTTACTGCTGCAGCAGAAGGGTGCATAGGCAAACTGCCCTGCACTGGCTGCCTAGAGATTCATGCTACCCATGGGAGGGCCAATGTCCAGTATTAAAGCTGATCTTGCTGTTTCTTCTCTATGTAAGTAAAATATTCTGTCATTCAGTTCTTGACTGCATTGTGTTTTCCTTGGTGACTGCAATACCAAGATGCAGAGGGCAGATGCCTTTGGACCTCTATCCCTGGTGATCAGCATAGTGATGATCTTTGCTATCTTCCAAGTAGTTGGTCTTTCACTGGGTTTTGTAACTGGTCACAGTGTTTTTCTCCCCTTGGACTGCTTAACACTCCCTCTCAGCGTCATTTGTCTTGCTAAATATTACAATGAATTAAGTTCCCATCAGTCCATCTCCTCTGAAGTCTTCCTCAGCTCATATTTCTTCTACATTTGATTAGATCCCCTCCACTACTCACTTCTATAGTTGAACTTGCCTCCTTGTCTTGTAATCATTTATATATGCACCTCTTTCTCCTACCAGAGTTGGGGGATCAGGGACTCATTCCTTTATGAATCTCTACCACCTACTATAATCTTTTAGTTTCATACTTATTAAATGCCTGAATGAATTTATTAAGCAATTAACTTATCAGTTTGTCCCTTATTTTGCTTCTATCAAAATATTTTATCTGTACCTGACTTGGTACGTAGGGCTATCAGTGAGCAACTATATAAAGTATGTCCTCAGGGTCTCCTCTTCTTTCCCAAAGGCCTTCCTCAGACCCTTCACATAATCCAAGTTCATTGCTTTCCACCTTATCCTGTGCAACACTTTTACCTTATAACACATATATATACATAACCTTATATACATAAGTAAAGCCATCTTTATTATCTTGCATTAAATCCATTATATCATTTAAATTAACATTTAATTTTAAAATAGTACTTTAATGCCTTAATTAAAATTATAGAGGGTAAATAAAAGGAAAGTAATTTATAATAAAATATATTTCAGAAGGTAAAACCTTGAGGATGGCTACATTAGAAGTCACGATGAAGGAGAGATATAAACATATCTATCCATATAAAGTTGC
The DNA here is from genome assembly GCF_016509475.1 of Prionailurus bengalensis. NCBI lineage: Eukaryota > Metazoa > Chordata > Mammalia > Carnivora > Felidae > Prionailurus > Prionailurus bengalensis. Next base: position 32,605,691 of record NC_057347.1, read on the forward strand.
TAATGATGTAGCATCTACAAATGCAGAGTGATAGTACTTTTGCAAAACAAAACCATCATCATCACCACCAGTGACATGTATTTCTGAAATTGAGGACAATTCTGGTAAAGATTTCAAATTAACATTTGACTCACACTTCTATTGCTTTACTGCAAAGGTCACTGTATAGTAAAATCATGGACAAAAAAATATAGGTCTTTATACAATGAAATACAGATTTGTTCAGCTAATCTTTTTCTAAACATCTAGCAGGGCATTCAAAAGTCAGGGAAGGAATGGGATAATACTTTGTTCTATTCAACAGTCTGCATATCAGGGAATTTAGCATCCCTATCCCACTCATTGAATGAATTAGTGACCCACCATCACTGGGATACAATATTCACAATATGTCCCTAAACTTTCAGATCTCTCCCTTGACCTTGGCAAGTTCTCTGTTTACATTTTTCCATGCCCCCACTGAAGCTAACCTGACTTCCTGCTCTTACTTTACCTCAGTTCCCCATCTCATTTAGTATTTCCTCTCCATATTCATTCTGTCATGATTTGATAAACTAACCCATGGTATGTGGTGGCTGATTAATAATGGTCCAAGCTGGAAATTTCAAGCCCTGCAGAAAGCATGTTAGAGAGACTGGTAGAGGGAAATATATGGGAATTTTTGTTCTGCCCAACACTTCATAGCAAATAGCCGTGATTAAGAAAGTTCTGAGCACTCCCAAATCTACTTAAACCTTCGAGTTGCACAGATTCTGGGAATAGGTTTGGGAGTTTTAATCCCCCACCTCCATTAATAACCTAATACAGCATCATCAACGATCAAGTTTTTGATCGCAAATAATCGTAAAAATAAACATATGCAGAACAAATATTTTAAAAATGATAATCCCACAGTAATCATGTAAGATCAAGGAAAGGCACACTAAATGCTTGTTGTATTATTTTAGGTGGAGTTAACTCCAGAGCTTGATTTTATGCTAAGAGTGCTTCTGAGTCTGTATAAGCGTAAATAAAGAATTTTGAAAATCTGTGGAATTTGTTTTAACCTTTATATCTGTAGCCTTGTAGTAGAGATCTCTGGAGGGTTTAGCTATAATTAATACTATCCTCTTGCTGTGACCCATTTTCAGCTGAAAGCTAGTGTTTCCTAGGCTTACCTGAGAAATAGAAGCCTAAAAGCTTTCCAAATCTCCACTAAAACCCTACACATTTCTCAGCAGTGAGATTTAAGAATTTCCCCACTGCAAAAATCTCCAGTTCTAATTTCTCTCATGTAATAATTTAATCACCCCTCTTGTAATAAAGCTCTTTTTAAGCTGTTTCAAGGTATCCTACAAGTTCTTTCAGAATGTTTTTTGTTTCTTTTTGTTTCCGTGATTATGGTAAATCAGCATTAGATTTCAGCAGAGCCCTTCAATGTTTCAGAAAGCATTTACCAGTGCTGATTCTTCACCTAAACAAGGGTTCTTAGAAAACTGCCTTTCTGTACAAGAAGAGTTCAAAGGGCAAGAATGAATGGTAGACGGTATAATAAAGTGAACAGTGAATGAGAAAAAAGTAGAGTGCTCAAATACCTTTATAGCTTCTCTTGTGGTAAATAAGATTGAAAAAAAAATTAATCAAGTTCCCTACAATCTCAACTCTGTGATAGCCAACAAGATGTGGATTGATTTAAAGATTTAAATGCAAACCCTTCTTTTTGGTGGTGCTTCAAGAACAGCTGTTCAAACTATAACACCATCTTTGATAGTTTGATCAATACTAGTTTAAGCAAAGATAAAACTAGCTGCACAAAATGTCGATTTGGTACACAAAGGGGTCAATTGAGAAGGTTCTAAACAATTTTTCCTACAACCAAAATGTTTCACTCTGCCACCTCAAGAGAGATCAATGTGCAGACGCATGCCATCTGTTTTGCTGAAGCCTAAGTCAGAAGAAAATATACCTACTATGGGATTTAAACCAAGATGAAATACAACAATCACAAATACTGGCAAGTATTAGTCACTTGGAAAAAATATTGATCGCGTGCCTCCTGTGAACAGGTGCCTGACCAAGGCAATCTGGACATGCAAATGAATTCAAAGACACAAGAAGGAACTGGCTTCAGGAAGTACATAATAGAATATAAGAGACAGGGGGAAATGCTGGCCCATGGGAACATTTGGGAAACACATTTAAACAAAACAAACTGGTAATGAAAATCCTAAGGGGATAATAAATGAGAATCAAACAGATAATCATGGAAATATTCCTGGGCAATATGGGGTATGAGACAGCTTTTGAAGGATATGTCATGGATCAATAGTTACAAATAACTGGATTATATATATTCAATAAATTTACTTAGGACAGTTTGGTTAAATTATTTGATTTCTACCATACGTGAGACTTTCCACGGGCACTTGGGGATATAAGGGAAGAGTAAAAACTGGCCACTCTCGGGGAGCTCAGTCTAGTCTGGGAGGTAATCATAGTACATGGAATGAGGGAAAGACTTCTCACAACCCTATTATGCTATTCATAAATTTGTACCTACTGGGGACTCCAGGCTGTGAACCCAGAGAAACAGACCCTCCAGCTTCACGGTTCTCCAAAGGGTTTACACAATTTTCAAAACTACTTCCTAAAGCTGGTGCTCAGCTCCAACAATGCTTCTGCTTTCTATCTTCTTCTTGGCATTGACAGTGCCAACAAGTCCTAATCAATAGAATTCATTAATTGAAACACTTGAGGAAATGAAATCACATACGCTTTCCTGTATGCATATTTTTCCCCGAGAAAACTTGACTTGATGGTCAAATTTTGACTTGATAGTCAACTACATGGACATAACAGAGTATCATTCCAAACAATATAACCAAGCTTAATATAGCTTCAAATATATAGCTTAAAAATTATTTTTAGAGTGTTTGGGAAAAAATATGGAGGAGCTATATCTGTCCAAGACATCCTTTGGAAAAAAACTAATATTTAAAAAAAACAAATTAATTCTCATATTTTTTTTAATATGGAGGCATCTCTAGAGCAAATCTTCTTTATGCATGAGTTAATTTAATCACCTTTTTACCTAAATCAATTCTGCTATTGTCTTGGCTGTCTCTTATGTTTCGTGTCAGACCTACTTCCTTCCTTAGCCAATGTACATAAAGTCCCAGCTCCACCACCCAGGTGAGTGTAGGCGTCTCAAATATACTCAGAGTTACTAATGACTAATGGTTCCCAAAGTAATCTGTCTGCCCAGGTCCTGTTATTCCTTCTTCCTGTGTCCACTCTGAGAGCCTTCATAGTTTTCAAGCATCATTTTCCCCTAAGTCCTTGTATTATAATTTTCAATCACTGCACAATTGCCACAAATTTAGTGATGTACAACAAAACAGATTTATTATCTCAGTTATGTGGGTCAGAATTCCAGGCTAGCTAGGTCCTCTGCCCAAGATACCAGTCTGAGTCCAAAGTGTGGGCTCAGACTACGCTCTCACCTGAGGGTCTTGGTCCTCCTCTTGTACTTCTTCCTCATTCAGGTTTTTGGGCAGAATTTAATTCCTTGACTGTTATAGGACTGAGATCCAAGTTTCCTTGTTGAAGGTGACTCTTAAGTTATAAAGAACACTTTCATATTTAAGATGATCTCCTCACAACATGCCATCTTATTTCTTGCAAGCCAATAGAGAAATGCCTATCCATTCTGCTACTAACGTGGAATTTTATGCAGCAACACATTCATTGGAGTGACTCTCACTTCACCCTGGTCATATATCCTAACCTAATTAAAGGAAATACTATCCCATCATACTCAATAGGAGGTGATTATACATCAGAAGACATCAATCCTGGAGCCACCTAGAATTCTGCCTACCATTCCCCAGCAACATCAACCTTTTCCATGTGACAGTACTTTTGACTTAATGCTCCTGTCCTCTTCCCTTTCCCAACATCCAGAATTAGGTCTATGAGTAAATTTACAAGGAAATTTAGAATAGATTGGGGCTTTGTGTGTTTATCAATCAATATTTATTTTCCAGTACATTAAACTCTGTGAAAATCAATATCACAGAAGTTATCTTTGGTCTTATAGACATATATTATTACTTTCACTTTGCTCATGAGTAAAGTGAATGCTAGCTTAAATGATGAGCTTTGGCCCACAGAGTTCTTAAACGGCCCATCAAAGTTTTGAATCTAGAACATCTGATTTTTTAAACCTACATTGCTTCTATTTTATCACAGTTTTCTATAGTTTTCTCAAGGATGTTGTTGAGGACAAGGACAATTAATGAAACGAAAGAGCTTTGGGTTCTCATAGGATCAAGAGACCACAGAGGTATTGTCTTAGTCCATTCGGGGCTGTAGGATGTTGAAAATATGCACGGTTCCTCTCCACTCCACATCCAACTAGGAAAAGGGAAGATTCAGTTTGGATAAAGAGAGCTTTCAGTGCCACTTGGTTCTTTGGTAACAAGGGAGGAAGCTCCAAAGTCACTCACTGAACCATCTTGACTGTCCATACTCATATGGAGAATATACTTTGTCTCACCTGAATATTTTATTTTTAATTTTCTTTTCATATGCTCTATTGGTATTTTCTTTTTTTCTTTTTATTAATTTTATTAAATTTTTTTACATTTATTTATTTTTGAGAAACAGAGTGAGACAAAGTGTGAGCGGGGGAGGGGCAGAGAGAGAAGGAGACACAGAATCCAAAGCAGGCTCCAGGGCTCTGAGCAAGGGGTCAGCACAGAGCCTGATACCAGGCTTGAACCCACGAACTGTGAGATCATGACCTGAGCCAAAGTCGGATGCTCAACCGACTGAGCCACCCAGGCACCCCTATTTTTTTTTAATTTACATCCAAATTAGTTAGCATATAGTGCAACAATGATTTCAGGAGTAGAGTCCTTGGTGCCCCTTACCCATTTAGCCCATCCCCCCCTCCATAACCCCTCCAGTAACCCTCTGTCTGTTCTCCATATTTATGAGTCCTTCTGTTTTGTCCCCCTCCCCGTTTTTATATTAGTTTTGTTTCCCTTCCCTTATGTTCATCTGTTTTGTCTCTTAAAGTCATCATATAAGTGAAATCATGATTTTTGTCTTTCTCTGACTAATTTCACTTAGCATAATAACCTCCACCTCCATCCACGTAGTTGCAAGTGGCAAGATTTCATTCTTTTTGATTGCCGAGTAATACTCTATTGTATAAATATACCACATCTTCTTTACCCATTCATCCATGAATGGACATTTGGGCTCTTTCCATACTTTGGCTATTGTTGATAGAGCTGCTATAAACATTGGGGTGCATGTGTCCCTTTGAAACAGCACACCTGTATCCCGTGGATAAATACCTTATAGTGTAATTGCTGGGTCATAGGGTAGTTCTATTTTTAGTTTTTTGAGGAACCTCCATACTATTTTCCAGAGTGGCTGCACCAGCTTGCATTCCCATCTATTGTTATTTTCTGTCCCAAGCTGGATTGAGATCTTTTTTTCCTTAACAGTTGTGCCAAAATGTTTGCTGATCATATGAGGGTTTTAAATAATATTTCGAATCTTTTTGTGGTTTCATTTACATCATTTAAAAATTTGTAGTATAAACATATTTTTAAATCCATGACAAAAATATTATTGTTATCAATTATCATTCTTCAAATAACACCATATACTTTGGACATTTTCATTTGTTCATTTCCTCTTCCATACTGTTATTTTGATAAAGCCTCCTTATTACTATTTTCAGGTTATTTTACATTTGCCTTTTCTTTCATACAAATCGTTTCTTAACAAGTATCCAATGCTCATAGCTGCCATACTGATAATTTCTTACACCTACTTTTAGTATTACTATTTTTCTGCTCAGCACTCTTATCAAAATATTAATTTTTCTCAATTTCTAGCATTTATTTTCACTTAGAGAATATTTTCAATAAATTCTATCAGACAGAGTTCATAGTAGTAACATTTTAAAAGGTTTCTATATCAAAACATATCTTTTTTTTCCCCCCTGCATTCTTGAATGATAGTTCTGAATGGGAGAGGAAGATAAAGGTTTATCTGGGATGGAGTAAGGTTTTTCAATATATTCTGCCATTTTCAACCCTGTTTGCCTTTGTAGACATAAATTACCTCCAACACTACTGTCTTCTCTGCCTACCATGGACAATCTAGAGGCTGATCTCTGGTGATATCCCAGGTTTAAAAAAGAAAAACAGAACAAGCAAGCAAGAAAGTAAAACAACTGTACTCTTAGGTTTCACCTAGAAGCAAATACCAGTAGTAACTGCTCTGAGCTGTAGGAGCTGGTTAGGTGGGCTGCAGTGCCTTCTCTGTATTTCACAGAACACAGACCATCATCAGTGATGAAGTATATCATTATTTCACGCACACCTACAAACAAAGCCTGCTGCCAATTAAAGTATGACATTGCATGACTGCAAGACACTTCTAAATTATTAAATAAATGTTAACATGTGAAAATTTCTAAAGTTCAGAACTGATGAAATATAATTACCTGGTTGACTGCTCACATCCCCTTCTCTCCCCCTGGCTTTTGCCTTAGGTGATTTTGGAGGAGCTATTCCTGAGAGTTTCTATGGAAAAGCATTATTGTTCTTGTAGGTATCCTGTGTTGCCACCTTCCTTAATTCTATTAGATTTCACTGTTAATCTTATTCCATCTGCTTTTTAACTTAACCCAAATCCCTCATTAATGTGATTGTGGCAACTCTTCTAGTCTATCAGGGAGGTTGTAGATTTGTTTTTATATGTTTTCTGTCATATTGACCCATACTGAACAATAACCAGACTTTTTCAAAATATTTTCTCTGAATATACTTATTTCAATTGTGTATACTGTGCTTCTCTTCCCAAGCACATCTTTCCTTCATGCAGCACATTAGGCAATGAGCCAACAATGATTTTCATCTCAGGAAGATGAGATTTTATTCCTCTAGGCAAAATTTTATTTTAAAATAAAGGCAGTCAAATTCCTAAGCTAGGAGCTCAGGTTTTCGCAATTAACACTAAAACACAGACATCCATTAATTCAAAACTTATATAATATCAACAGCCAAGCAAGTAAAGAACTCAACACCTTCTGTCTGGAACATGTTGTAGCAACTATCAACCTGCCTTTCTATTTAATTCAGAATATAAATTATTATGGATAGAAAGAAGTTCTAAATATTTTTTTTTCAAACCTTGGGACTGTTAGTGCAGACCCCTTGAGACGTGATACTCAACTATGTATTCTCAACCCCCAGAAGATATCTAAATCGGACCTCAGGAATTCACAAACATCAAACTACTCTCCAAGTAATAAACACTTCTCTCCTTCAGAGGTAGTTTCATACACCACTGTGAATGTCTTCATGTGTATCTTTTTAAAGTCTGTTCTTATTTGTTTATTCATATTGTTCCTCATTTACTAAAACGTTAGTTATCAGAGAAAGTATTTTAAGAAATTTCGTGAAAGGAGAGGAATATAGATGGTAATATAAAATCAAGCCAAGTATAAATTCAGTGCAAAAAAAAACTGTCTGAAAATATTTTTTGAAAGGTTAGGAACAGATCACAAATGTGGCTATTGAACAGGTAGGTTAACATCATTCTGTTGTAGCTGAGTGGACATGCCTTGATTAGTATCTTTGCTCTCCCACTTACTACCTAAAATCTTGAACATGTTTCTAACCCTGCCCATTGGTTTTCTTATCCTAAAATGCTGGATAATAATGACATTTTCTCATGGGCTTGTTACAAAGTTTAAATAAGGTAATGAATCTAAACTCCTTGATAATTTCTGACATGTAATTAAAGCTCCGTAAATATTAGCTATTAGTAATATTAGTGTTTGAGATAAAAATGTAGAGATGAGCGGCACTTAGTTAAAATGCCAAGCACTTTTGTTTAATTTAAAGTGATAGGCTCATTTTAGAACAGAGATATTGCTTAATTCTTAGACTGTGGGTATAATTAGCTATTATGAATTTGTCAAAGTCCTAAAAAACTGTAGAGGATTGTAACCCGAAGTACACACTAGTTTGAACTGTACTTCATAATACCACAGAATGCAGCTGCTTTGAAACAAATCTATAGAAAGAACACAATAAAAACAGATTATAGTTGGCATTATATTATCTGATCTCCTTTAATAATAGTAAGAGAAAAATGATACTGAGGTTAGTCAACTGCCATTTAAGAAGTCATTTACATTTATAATTACAATTTGGGATAGCTTTATAAAATATTCTATCAATTTTCTAAAACATATAATGAATTTTTATGTAGTTTACTTCAAGTTCACAATGACATAAATGATTGCAATTCAGGTGGTAGAGGGTAGCCTAGAACAAGTTCAGGAAAGGATAGGTTTCTATTATCAATTCAACCACAGGAAAGGAGGAGTAGAAAATGCAGGTGCATAATAGAGGTATCAGTGAAGCATCTGGGATAATCCCTGAGTTTTGTAAATTACTGTGGTAAAATACATATAAAAGTTACCACCTTAAGCATTTTAAGTGTACAGTCCAGTGGTGTTAAACACAATAATAATGTTGTCTTACCATCTTCACTATGCATCTCCAGAAGTATTTCCACCTTTTAAAAGGGAACCTTGACTTGTTCATGAAACAGTATTTCCTCCTTCCTCCCATCCCCTCAGTGCTTGGTAACCACCATTCTACTTTCTGTCTCTATGACTTTGACTACTGTAAGAACTTCATTTAAGTGGAATCATGAAATATTTTCCTTTTTGTAACTGGCTTATTTCATTTAGCATGATGTCTTCAAGGTTTATCCACATTGTAGTGTATGTCAGAATTTCCCTCCCTTTTAAGGTTAAACAATATTCCAGGCATGTATTTATCACATCTTGTTTATCCATTTATTCTTTGATGCATACTTGGGTTGCTTCCATATTTTAGCTATTGTGAATAATGCTACTATAATGGGTGTCCAAATATCTCTTAAGAGTTTCTGCTTTCAGTTCGAGTGTATACCCAGAAGTGGAATTAAAGGATCATATAATTCTGTCTTTAGTTTTTTGAAGAGCTGCCATACTGTTTTTTACAGTGGCTATATCATTTTACATTCTCATCAACAGTGCACAAGAATTCCAATTTCTTCACATTCTCACCAACACTTGTTATTTTCTGTTTTTTGTTTGTTTGTTTTTTGTCTATTTTTTAATAGTAGCCATCCCAATAGATGTGAGGTGGTATCTCATTTTTTATTTGTATTCCCCTGATGATTAGTGAGGTTTGGTATCTTTTTCTGTTCTTACTGAACATTTGTATATCTCCTTTGGAAAAAATGTCTATTCAAGCCCTTTGCTTTTTTTTTTTTTTTGGATTGGGCTATTTGTTTATTTGTTGAGTTTTAGGAGTTGTTTATATCTTCTGGATATTAATCCCTTACCAGACATATGGTTTACAAATAGTTTATCTCATTGTGAGTTGCCTTTGTACCCTGTTGATAGTGACAGTGTCTTTTTTTTTTAATTTTTTTTTAACATTTATTTATTTTTGAGACCGAGAGAGACAGAGCATGAATGGGGGAGGGGCAGAGAGAGAGGGAGACACAGAATCGGAAGCAGGCTCCAGGCTCTGAGTCATTAGCCCAGAGCCTGACGCGGGGCTCGAACTCATGGACCGCGAGATTGTGACCTGAGCTGAAGTCGGACGCTCAACTGACTGTGCCACCCAGGCGCCCCATGACAGTGTCTTTTGATGTACACTTTTTTAATTTAAAAATTTGGTTTTTCTTTTGTTACTTTTACCCTTGCAGCATATACAAGAAACACTCTCCAATCCAATGTTGTATAGTTTTTACCCTATATTTTCTTCTGAGAGTTTTGTAGTTTTAAATCTTAAACTTGGGGTTCGGGTCCATTTTGAGTTAATTATTGTAGTAGGCAATGCTTAAACTTCATTAATTTGTATGTGAATATCTAGTTTTCTCAGTGCAGTTGAAAGACTCCTTTGCCCAACTAAATGCTCTTGGCACCTTTGTCAAAAATCACTTGACCATATGTGTAAGGTCTTATTTCTGTGCTATTTTATTCCATTGGTCTATTTGAGGTCCTTGGAGATCCCATATAAATTTTAGAATAGATGTCTTGTTTCTTTTAAATATATCATTCAAATTTTGATCGAGATTACAGTGAATCACTTTGAGTAGTACTGATAACATTAAGTCTTCCCATCCATTAATATGGGATGTGTGTCCACTTTTTAAGTCTTTTAAAATTTCTTTCAGTAATATTTTGTATTGTTTATTGTATGAATATTTCACCTCCTTAAGTCAATTCCTAAGTATTTTATTCTTTTTGATGCCACTATAAATTGAACTGTCTTCTTAATTTCCTTTTTGACTGTTCATTGTTAGCGTATAGATATACAATGGAATCTTTGTGTGCTGACTTTGTATCTTGTTGCTTTGCTGAATTCATTTATTAGTTTAACAATATTTTGTGTGTGCAATTTTTAGGTTTTCCTACATCTGCAAACAGATCATATTAATTCTTCCTTTCAAACTCAGATGGCTTTATTTCTTTTTCTTACATAACTGCTATGGCTAGCACTTCCAATACTATGTTGAATAGACGTGGCAAAAGTGATTGCCTTTGTCTTGTTCCTGATCCGAGAGGAAAAGTTTTCAGTATTTTTCCATTGAGTATGATGTTTACTGTATTGTCTCTCTCTCTCTCTCTCTCTCTCTCTCTCTCTCTCTGTGTATATATATATATATATCTCCCTTTCTCATATATATATGTATATATATATATACACACACACACACACACACACACACACACAGAGTGAGAGAGGTAGTTTCATTCCATCTCTACTTTATTTACTATTGTTATGATGAAAGAGTGCTGACTTCTGTAAAATGACGTTTTAAAATTTTATTTAAAAATTTTTTTTAACATTTATTTATTATTGAGACACAGAGACAGAGCATAAGCATGGGAGGTGCAGAGAAATGAGGAGACACAGAATCTGAAGCAGGCTCCAGGCTCCGAGCTGTCAGCACAGAGCCCGATTCAGGGCTTGAACTCATAAACTGCGAGAACACGACCTGAGCCAAAGTCGGATGCTCAACCAACTGAACCACTCAGGTGTGCCTATGTTGTTTAATTTCTATAAATTTGTGAATTTTCCAGTTTTATTTCTGTTATGGACTTCTAACTTCATCTTATTATGATCAGAGAAGACTTTGTGAGATGTCTACCTTTTAAAAACTATTAAGACTTAATCTGTGGCTTAACATGTGGTCTATTCTGGAAAATGTCCCATGTGCCCTTAAAAAGGATGTATATTCTGTTACTGGGTAGAGTGTTCTGTATGTGTCTGTTAGATCATGTTGTGTTATTCAAGACCTAAGTGTCCTTACTTCCGTCTTGTTGCTCTATCCTTTACTAAGAGTGAGGTATTTAAGTCTCTATTATACTAGAACTATTTGTCTTCATTCAATTTTTTCAATTTCTGCATCATACATTTTAATTATCTGCTATCAAGTGTTTAAATGTTTATAAATGTTGTGTCTTCTTGTTGTTTTGAAGCTTTTATTAACACATAATGTTCTTCTTTGTCTCATGTAACATGTTACATTTTAGTTAATTTTATTTGATATTAGTATAGCTAACTCTGCTCTCTTTTGTTTATTGTTTGCACAGAAAATATATATTTCCCCCCATCCTTTCACTTCCAACCTCTTTGTGTCTTTGGATCTGACGTGAGTTTCTTACAGACAGCAAATAGTTGGACTATTATTATTTTATCCATTCTGCTCATCCTACTGTTGAGGGAGGACTTTGACATTTTGATATTTCTTTTCCATAGGTCATATAGCTTTTTCTTGTCTTTCCTTTCCTGTATTATTTCCTTCTCTTGTGTTTAGCTGATTGTTTTAATAAAATACTTATATCCCTTTCTCATTTCTTTTTGTATATATTCTGTAGCTATTTTCATTTTGGTCATCATGAGGATTACATTTAACATTTACCATGAAGATAACATTTAATTTAGAGTATTAGCTATAATACTCTAAAATGAATTTTTTTTTCAACGTTTATTTATTTTTGGGACAGAGAGAGACAGAGCATGAACGGGGGAGGGGCAGAGAGAGAGGGAGACACAGAATCGGAAACAGGCTCCAGGCTCTGAGCCATCAGCCCAGAGCCCGACGCGGGGCTCGAACTTACGGACCGCGAGATCATGACCTGGCTGAAGTCGGACGCTTAACCGACTGCGCCACCCAGGCACCCCTAAAATGAATTTATAGTAGCTTAACTTCAATAACATATAAAAACTCTGCTCTTTTATAGCTCTATCCCTACTCCTTTAAGTTGTGATGTCACAAAAATAAATCTTTATACACGTGTGCCCCAAATATAAACCAATAATTCTTTTAAATATATTAGTCTCATAATTTATGTAGACAACAAAATGTGGAGTTACAAACCAAAATTACAATAATATTTTCATTAAGGTTAATTATTTTTAAAATATATTAGATTTTTAAACCATATAGAACATAAAAAGCTGAGTTATAAACCACTGCTACAATAAAATTAGCTTTATTTGCCCAGATGGTTTCAAGTCTAGTTTCTTTCCCTTCAACCTACAGGACTCGCTTTAACATTTCTTGCATGGCAGATCTAAACGACAATGAATGCCTTCAGTTTTTGTTTATTCTCTGAAATTAACTTCTCCCACACTTTCTCAAAAGATGGTTTTGCCAGACATATAGATTCTTGACTGAGGGTTTTTTTTTATCACTTTGTATATATTGGCCCACTGCGTTCTGTTCTACAACTTTTTATTGAGAAATTGACTCATGTGATTATTGAGAATCTCCTGTATGTGATGAATCACTTTTCTCTTGTTTTAAAGATTTTTTTTTGCCTTTGTCTTTTGAAAGTTTAATTATAAGGTGTCTTAGTGTGGGTCTCTGCTTTCATTTTGAGGTTTAGTGAGCTTCTTGGGGTATATACAAATTCATGTCTTTCATCAAATTTGGGATATTTTCAGCAATTATTTCTTCAAATATTCTCTCTGCCCCTCTCTCTCCTTCTGGGATTCCCACAGCGAACTACTGATCCATTTGATGGTATCACACAGGTCCCTTAAGTTCTGTTCATGCCTCTTCAATCTTTTTTCCTTTGTTCTTTAGACTTGACTATTTCCAATGTCTTATCTTTAAGTTTATCAATTCTTTTTTCTTCCTCAAATTAGTCTATAAATACTTTTAGTGAAATTTTCATGTAAGTTATTGTATCTTCCAGCTCTAGAGTTTCTTTTCACTTTCCTTTTAGGTTTTGGATCTGTTTACTGACATTTCTATTGTGTTCATACATCATTTTCTTTACTTTCTTCACATCTTCCATTAGTTCTTTGGGTATATTTAAGAGTACCATTTTAAAGTTTTACCTAGTAGATCCACCAGAAAATCTTTTTCAGGGACAGTTTCTTTCAATTTATGTTTCTGCTTTGAGGAGACCATACTTTTCTGCTTCTTTGTACTCCTTGTGATTTTTGTTTGTTTTGTTTTTGAAAACTGGACATTTGAATCTAATAATGTAATAACTCTAGAAGTCAGATTCCTCCCCTTTCCTAGGGTCTAATGTTTTTGTTTTTGCCATTCTTTTTATTGGCATAAGCTGCCTCTGTGCTGAGGATCAGTCTGAGCTGTAAACCTAAGTCTTTTCAGGTGTTTTCTGAGTCGGCACCTTTCCCTGTGCACGGTCAGTGACTTTCTGATTTCCCCCATGTATGCAGCTGCTTTTAAGTATCCTAGTCCTTAATGTCTGGTTCCAAACTTTTGAAAACAGAGAAAAATGAAAGGGGAGGAGAAAGGGTTCCAGCTCTTAAAATCCCTTGGAAGTGCAAGTCACTTCGGTTGAAGGGGGAGGATCTTACATCAATGGAAGGAAGTGCAAAACCAATGGCTATCCACTATTTCATCTGTACCTCTGAGATTGAAAGTAGCATTCAATGATCAGACCACTGATTTACAATACTTGAAGGACAAGGTCATTTTTCCCAAACCTGGCTCCTGAGAGCTACTCCAGGAACACATACATGCATAGGCTGCCTGCCATGGAGCTGAAAGGTGGAATATGGGTAGCTGCTACTGTGATAAGAGCTGAAATTGGTGGAAATTAACTGCAATTTACTGTCCAACCTTTCCTCTGGAAGCTGCAAGCCTTCAATACATTCCAGAGTTTTAAAACAGTTACATCAGACGAGGCAGCCAGAGCTACTGTTATCTAGGTGGGGAGATGGATTCCTAGTGCTTTCTATACTGCCACCTTCCCAGAATCCTCTATAACCCCAGAATTTTTGCTAACTGGTAGTTTTCTGGTTTGGAAAGTATTTATATCTTATTTATACCTAGATTATAAAACTCTTCTGATATTTAATGGGGTTTTTTCTTTTTCTCCTCTCTCCTTTTTTTTTTTTAACCTAGAACTGGAAGAATCCAAGTATTTGTGACAAGTTGTGGTTTTGATTAGGAGAAAAGTATTCCTTAACAGAGCTCAAATTACTGGGCTAAATATACCCTACAAAACTATTAAAATTTGATAGGTATTGCCTAATCATTCTGAAAATTTGTATTGTAAATTTGTTCTAGTTTAGGATATTAATGACATTCTCATAAGCCTGATTTCTGTAATAATTCTATTGAATTCAGCATTCTTTATTCTTCTTTACTTAATGTCATATGTGCAAAACAGTGGTGAGGAATATCCATGGCTTCTGGCTTTGGTAGTATAGTTAAATATGGATTATGTACATGAGAATTTAAGCCATTTACTAGAGACTTTAGGTTAAAAAATTAATATACTAAGTCACTATTAGCCCAGAGTAAAAAATAATCTCAAAGATTATTTTTATATGATAATACCGAGCATATACTCACTTAATAAGTCCTATCTAAATTTGACTTGCATTCAAGTCTGACAGATATAATTTACCACTTAGTATTCAAGATGCTTTAACAAATTTTGCAGAAAAAAACAAAGATGAACAAAATAAGGACCTTCAGTTTGAAAAAGTTCACATCTCTTATAGTCATAAAATAATTTCAGTGTCTAAATGACCTGTTTAAACAGCTTTACATGTGTGCATGCCTGCTCCCTCATATACTGCCTCCCCCCAACGTACACAGACACATAAATACACACAAACAGAAAGTTTGGGTTCATAGCTTAACAAAATACTGGGAAAATATCTCATAAAACATAAACCCTAGTAATACATTATTTTTATGAATTATCAGTTTCTTTGTAAACAATATCATCAAGTCATCTGGTACTTTTTGAGATGACAATATGTTAATGGAAAATATCAGCTATATAACTGACTTTACTATCTTCTTTCTGCTTCTTAGCTTTTGGAAAAGAAGTGTTTTTCATGTTTGGATTGACAGATAAATTAGTGTCCAGAGTTCATTATGCATGAAAATATTCCATTATTTTGACCATAACTATACTCTGACTCAAGTAAAGAAACTATACAACTTTATGGATCAGATATTACAGAAAGAAAATAGAATATAACTGTTAGATCTCTATCCTCAGTCATCCTGTTCTTGATTTTATTTCAGGGACAAATGCAAGATCTTGGTGGGCTGTCTGACACTGGCCTGTAGGAGGACAAAGTAGAACACTGATAGTCTTCTGTAACCTCCATCGGGTGAGACCCATCTTTTCTGATTTGTGCAATATTCTTGTAGATAAATAAATAAACATTAAAAAGATATGTTTCTGGTTAAAGGTCATATATATTTACATATTAATTAATTAAACTGATTGATTAATTTAATCATCTAGGTGGGGAGATGAATTCATAGTGCTATTTCTATGCTGCTATATTCCCATAATACTTAATCCCTACACACACACACACACACACACGCACACACACACACGTGTGTGTGTGTATATATATGTGTATATATATACACACACATATATATGTATATATACACAAATACACACATATATACACACACACACACACACATATATATATATATACACATACATATATATACATATGTGTATATATATATATATATATATATATATATTTAACACTGGCTCTGCTTCTGGGCTTAAAAGTTTAGTGAACATAAATATCACAGATGATTTGTGAAAAATGCTTAGGAATGAGTTGTACTCACTGAGCTTCTGATTAGTAAAGTTGGCATAAAATTAGTGTTTCTGAGGTAGTTGAACTGAGTTTCACACATTTGTGAAAAAATATATTTTAAAAAGAAATAATATGGACTGGTAGAAAGGAAGAATTTGGATACTAAGATCAATATGTATAGCTCCTGATTCATATATAGCTACAATGAGTGTTTAAAAAAAAGAATTCTTGACACTTGTTAAAGACTAGTAAGGCAGACTTTATTCAGGACCATCTGGACAGGGCAAGGGACACTACAATGGGGTTTTGCAGTGGACAGCAGGAGAGACTAGAATCAATTCCAAACACAACAAGCAAAAGTGGGAATTTACAGTTGGGGTGTGGTGATGCAGTTGTCAGTGGATGAAAAATGACTAAGATAATTAATCATATCAGCGGTGAGCATAGGATCCTGGCTAAACTGACCTAACAAGATTTTTGTTGAAGGTGATTTCTTCATAAATCACCTGGAGGACTACAGAGGACAAGGAACATCCTCAGATATTGAGGGTGATCAGATATTAAGGATGGAAGATTCCAGTCAAACAGACCTAGTAAGATTCTTCTCTAAAATTGAACAATGCAGAGACAAACACAAAAGCTCAAAGTCAAGACCTTTGAGAAGTGAGTTCATAGGAACCAGAGGAATGTTTGGCCAAGAACAGCATCTTTGTCATAAGAAATGGGCAATTACAAAGAAAACATGATTATACCATCATCATCATCGTTACAGAATCTCAAACTAGTTTAATAACCTTTTATTAGAGGGAAAAAAACAGTTTTTCCTGTATGTATTATTCTATACAGATAATCCCCATAACCTCATTTATCAGACAAAAGGAGAGCTGAATGTAAGTGATACAATGTGGTTGCTGGTAGGACTTTTAGAGTAATGTCAGCATCACTGCAGTACTAACAATAGGTTGTAATTAGGTCTTTGGGAAGAGTTAAGATAGCAGAGAAGTAGGGGGACCCTACGCTTGTCTCAACCCTTGAACACAACTAGATAGTTATCAAATCATTCTGAACACTCAAGAAATCAATCAGAGGCCTGAGAGAACAAAAACTTCAAGTCTACAAGGAGAAATGCGGCCACCTTTTGGAAGGTAGGGGGTGTGAAGAGTTGACATGGGGGAGATATAGCTGTGGATACACTGGCAGGGAGGGAGGATACCAAAAACTATTATAATAAGCAGAGTGCAAAATCTGAACCTGTAGAAGTCTGTTGCTATGGAGGATGTGTCTGGCTTAAAGATGCTCAGGTGGCAAAGCAGGGAGGAATCCTAGGCACAAGAGCACGGTCTGAGGATCCCCTGGGTTGCAAGAACAGTGGTGCCAATATGCTGCACTGTTCCTAGGCATAGGTGCAGGGAAGCTGGCTGAGAGCAGCAGGTCTTGGTGCTAGCTTTCTGCTCTGTTTTGCCATTAACTGCAAACTGCTGTGTGGTCCTGCCACTGCTCTCCTGGGATCAGCCAGGAAACAGCAAAAGCTGGTGAAACCTTCCCCTACAGGAATAGTGTGGGTCCACCCCACAGAAGTCCCTGAAATTTGGAGTTTTGAAGCTCAGTCAGGTGCTTGAGACAAAAAAGCTCAGATACAGGCAGGGAGAAGCAGGGCTCAGACAGAAACCTGAGACATACAAGGGGTGACTGATGGCTCTGTGAGGGCTCACGGAAGAGTACGGGTTGCAAACTTTCAGCTCTGGGGCTACAGAATAGGGCCCTCGCATATTCATCCTGCCCATCAACACTGAAGGTCTTCAGGGAGCAAAACAGTGTCACCTAGTGGACACCAGAGCTTACACCAAACCCAGCCTGGCTGCGTCCTGCAGGCACACTTCCACTGAAACTAGTCAGCCTGAGAATCAGCATGGCAGGTACCTCCCCCAGATGACCAGCATAAACAACTCACACCAAGTCTACTGATTATAGAGTGCTGCAAAGCTTCAGCTCTAGGGAAATAGGATCTAGCTTCCTTTTTACTTTCATTGTTTATTTTTTAATTATTTTTTCATTTATTTTCTTTTTTTCACTTTTTTTTAATTTCTTTTTTAACTTTTATTTTCATGTGTGTGTGTGTCTATATATGTATATGTGTATACATACATGTATACATATATATGTATACATATATATTGTTTATTTTTGCTTATTTTCATTTTATTTTATTATTTTGGGGAAAGGGGGTGTAGATTCTTTTAACAAGCAGAACAAAACATATCCAGGATCTGGTCTTTTTGGTTTTTTGAGGTTTTTTTTTTCCTTTGTTTTTTGTTTTGTTTTCTATTTCTTCTTTTCTTTTCTGGACAAAATGATGAGATGGAAAAATTCACCCCAAAAGAAAGAAAAGGAAGTAGAGCTAACAACCAGGGATCCATCAATATGGAAATAATATATTTGAACTTTAGAATTTTAAACAATGATTATAAGAATTAGTCAGACCAAAATTAAAAATGCTATAACCAAGATGCAATCCCAAATGGAGGCCATAGAACCAAGGATGGACAAAGCAGAAGATCGAATCCGTATTAGAGAAGTTAAAATTATGGAAAATAATGATGCTGGAAAGAAGAAGGAAAAAAAGATAATGGATCATGCAGACTGACTTAGGGAAGTCAGTGACTTACTAAAATGTAGTAATATTTATATCATAGGAATCTCAGAGGATGAGGAGAGAGAAAAAAGAGCAGAAGGTTTAATTGAACAAACTATAGCTGAAAACTTCCCTAATCTGGGAAAGAACACAGACATCAAAATCCAAGAAGCACAGAGAACTCCCATTAAATGCAACAAATGCTGACCATCACCAAAGCACATTATAGTCAAATTTGAAAAATACACAGACAAGGAAAGAATCCTGAAAGCAGCAAGGGAAAAAAAAAGTCCTTAACCTACAAGAGAAGACAATACAGGTTTGCAGCAGATCTGTCCACAGAAACTTGGCAGGCCAGAAGGGAGTGGCAGGAAATATGCAATGTGGTGAATGGGAAAAATACATAGCCAAGAATTCTTTATCCAGCAAGGCTGTCATTCAAATAGAAGGGGAGATAAAGAGCTTCCCAAATAAAAACTTAAGGATTTCCTGAACACTAAACCAGCCCGGCAAGAAATTTTAAGGGGGACTCTTTGAGTGGGAAAAAAAAGACCAAAAGCAACAAAGACTAGAAAGGACCAGGGAACATCATCAGAAACCCCAAGTCTATAGGTAAGAAAATGGCACTGAACTCATATCTTTCAATAATCACTTTGAATGTAAATGGAATAAATGTTCCAATCAAAAGACATAGTTGAGCAGAATGGATAAATAAACAAACAATATCCATCTATATGCTGCCCATAAGAGACTCATTTTAGACCTAAAGACACCTGCAGATTGAAAGTGTGGTAATGAAGAACCATCTATCATGCTAATGGGCATCAAAAGAAGGCTGGAGTAGCCATAGTTATACCAACAAACTGGATTTTATAACAAAGATTGTAACAAGAGATGGAGAAGGGCATTATATCATAATTAAAGAGTCTATTCATCAAGAAGATCTAACAATTGTAAATATATGCCCCCAACTTGGAACACCCAAATATATAAATCAATTAACAACAACAAAAAAAAAAAAACATAAAGAAACTCATTGATAATAATATAGTAATAGTAGGGAACTTTAACACCCCACTTATAACAATGGACAGATGAAAAGCACCAAGGAAAAAATGGGTTTGAATGACACACTGGACCCGATGGACTTGACAGATGTATTCAGAACATTTTATCCTACAGCAGCAGAATGCACATTCTTTCCAAATGCACACAGAATATTCTCTAGAAGAGATCACATGCTAGGTCACAAATAATCCCTCAACAAGTATAAAAAGATAGAGATCATACCATGTTTATTTTCAGATTACAATGGTATGAAGCTTGAAGTCACCCACAAGAAAAAATTTGGAAATACTTCAAATATATGGAGATTAAAGAACATCCTACTAAAAAGTGAATGGATTAACTAGGAAATTAAAAACAAAACTTAAAAAAAAATACAAGAAAGCAAATGAAAATGAAAACATGGCAGTGTTCCAAAACCTTTGGGATGCAGCAAATGAGGTCCTTAGAGGGAAGTATATTGGAATACAGGCCTACTTCAAGAAGTAAGAAAGGTCCCAAATATACATTCTAGCCTTACACCTAAAGGAGCTAGAAAAAGAACAGCAAATAAAGCCTAAAGCAAGCAGAAGAAGAGAAATAATAAACATTAGAGCAGAAATAAATAATATAGAAACACACACGCAACAACAACAACAACAACAACAACACAGTAGAACGGATTGACAAAATTAAGAGCTGGTTCTTTGAAAGAGTAATAAAATTGATATACCCCTAGCCAGACTTATCAAAAAGAAAAGACAAGGGACCCAACAGATACAAACATGAATGACAGATCACAACCAACACACACACAAAAATACAAATAATTATAAGAGAATACTATGAAAAACCATATGCCAACAAACTGGGCAACCTGGAAAAACTGGACAAATTCCTAGAAACCTATAAACTACCAAAACTGGAGCAGGAAGAAATAGAAAATTTGAATAGACCCACAGCCAGAAAATAAATTGAATCAGTTATTAAAAATCTCCCAACAAACAAAAGTCCTGAGCCAGATGGCTTCCCAGGGGAATTCTACCAGTTAGAGAAGAGTCACTACCTATTCTTCTCAAACTTTTCCAAAAAATAGAAATGGAAGGAAAACTTCCAGACACATTTTAAGAAGTCAGCATTACCTTGATTCCAAAACCAGACGAAGACCCCGTTAAAAGAGAACTACAGGGCAATATCCCTGATGAACATGGATGCAAAAATTCTCAATAAAATATTAGCAAATCAAATTCAACAGTACATTAAAGGAATTATTCACTACAATCAAGTGAGATTTATACCTAGGTTGTGAGGGTGGTTCAATATTCACAGATCAATGAATGTGACACCCCACATTAATGAAAGAAAAGATAAGAACCATATGAACCATATGCAGAAAAAAGCATTTGGCAAAATACAGCCTCCTTTCTTGATCAAAACCGTCAACAAAGTAGGGATAGAGAGAACGTAACCTCAACATCATGAAAGCCATATATGAAAGACTCAAAGCTAATATCGCCTTCAATGGGGAAAAACGGAGAGTATTTCCCCTATGGTCAGGAACAAGACAAAGATGTTGACTGTCACCATTACTATTTAACATAGTACTAGAAGTCTTAGCCTCAGCAATCAGACCACAAAAAGAAATAAAAGACATCTAAATTGGCAAGAAAGGAGTCAAATTTTCACTATTTGCAGACAGCATGATACTCTATGTAGAAAACCCAAAGACTCCACCAAAAAACTGCTAGAACTAATATATGTATTCAGCAAAGTTGCAGGATATAAAATCAATATGCAGAAATATGTTGAATTTCTATACACCAATAATGAAGGAGCAGAAAAGGATATCAAGGAATCATTCCCATTTGCAACTGCACCAAAAACAATAAGATACCTAAGAATAAACCTAACTAAAGAGGTAAACGATCTGTACTCTGAAACTATAGAATGCTTATGAAAGAAATGGAAGTGGACACAAAGAAATGGAAAAGTATTCCATTATCATGGACTAGAAGAACAAACATTGTTAAAATATCTATACTAACCAAAGCAAGCTACACATTCAATGCAATCCTTATCAAAATACCAACAGCATTTTTTCACAGACCTAGAACAAACAATCCTAAAATTTATATGGAACCACAAAAGAACCCAAATAGCCAAAGCAATTCTGAAAAAGAAAAAACTGGAGGCATCACGACTCTGGATTTCAAGCTATATTACAAAGCTGTAGTCATCAAGACAGTATAGTAGTGACACAAAAACACATACATCAAAGGAACAGAATAGAGAACCAGAAATGGACCCACAACTATATGGTCAACTAATCTTGACAAAGTAGGAAAGAATATCCAGTAGAAAAAAGGAAGTCTCTTCAACTAATGGCTTTGGGAAACCTAGACAGCAACATGCAAAAGAATGAAACTGGACCACTTTCTTACACCATACACAAAAATAAACTCAAAATGGATGAAAGACCTAATAGTGAGACAGGAACCCATCAAAATCCTAGAGGAGAATACAGCCAACAACCTCTTTGACCTACACTGAAGCAGCTTCTTACTAGACACGTTGCTGAAGGCAGGGTAACAAAAGCAAAAATGAACTACTGGGATTTCATCAAGATGAAATGCTGCATAACAAAGGAAACAAAAGCAAAAATAAAAGGTAGTTTATGGAATTGGAGAAGATATTTGCAAATGACATATATGATAAGGGCTTAATACCCAAAATCTGTAAAGAGCTTCTCAAACTCAACACCCCAAAACTAAATAATCCAGTTAAGAAATGGGCAGAAGACATGAATAGATACTTTTCCAAAGAAGACCTCCAGATGGCTAAAAGACACATGAAAAGATGTTTGAAACCACTCATCATCAGGGAAATACAAATCAAAACCATGGTGAGATATCACCTGACACCTGTCAAAGTGGCTAAAAGTAAAATCATAAGATGGGGTACCTGGGTGGTTCATTGGTTTTGTGTCTAAATCTTGATTTTGGCTCAGGTCATAATCTCTTGATTTGTGAGATTAAGCCTCTTGTCGGACTCTGCCCTGAAAGCACTGAGACTACCTGGAATTCTCTCTCTGCCTCTCTCTATATATCCCTCCCCTGTTTTCACACACTCTCTCTCCCAAAATAAATAAACTTAAAAAACACACACTCACACAAGAGATTATTTAGGATTGATGGGGCGCCTGGGTGGCGCAGTCGGTTAAGCGTCCGACTTCAGCCAGGTCACGATCTTGCGGTCTGTGAGTTCGAGCCCCGCGTCGGGCTCTGGGCTGATGGCTCAGAGCCTGGAGCCTGTTTCCGATTCTGTGTCTCCCTCTCTCTCTGCCCCTCCCCCGTTCATGCTCTGTCTCTCTGTCCGCAAAATAAATAAACGTTGAAAAAAAAAAATTTTTTTTAACATTTATTTATTTTTGAGACAGAAATAAACGTTGAAAAAAAAATTTTTTTTTTTTTAACATTTATTTATTTTTGAGACAGAGAGAGACAGAGCATGAACAGGGGAGGGGCAGAGAGAGAGGGAGACACAGAATCGGAAACAGGCTCCAGGCTCTGAGCCATCAGCCCAGAGCCCGACGCGGGGCTCGAACTCACAGACCGCGAGATCGTGACCTGGCTGAAGTCGGACGCTTAACCGACTGCACCACCCAGGCGCCCCGAAAAAAAAAATTAAAAAAAAAAAAAAAGATTATTTAGGATTGAGGGAAGATGGCAGCGTAGGAGGACGCTGGGCTCACCGCGTCCTGCTGATCACTTAGATTCCACCCACACCTGCATAAATAACCCAGAAAACCACCAGAAGACTAGCAGAACAGATTCTCTGGAGCCAAGCACAGACGAGAGGCCCATGGAAGAGGGTAGAAAGGGCGGTGAGGCTCTGCGTGCTACACGGCCTGGCGGGAGGGAGCCGGGGTGGAGGGGCAGCCCGCCGGTCAAGCAGAGACCCCGAGTCTGGCTTGCAAAAGCGGAGGGGCCGGATGGAGTGTGTTCTGACAGCAAGCGGGACTTAACATCTGGAAGGCTGTAAGTTAACAGCTCTGCTCAGAGAGCGGGAAGGCAGGAGGACAACTGGAGGGAGAGTTGCTGAGCCCTGGGAAAACGAGCTCAGTTTGGTGGGGAACAAAGGTGCTCGCCAGCGCCATCTCCCTCGTCCACCCCCCAGCCAAATCCCAAAGGGAACCAGTTCCTGCCAGGGAACTTGCTTGTACCATGCAAACACCCAACGCTGTGTTTCTGCGGATCCATCCCTCTGGCGGGTCTGACTCCCTCCCGGTGCCACAGGACCCCTCCTGAAGCAGATCTCCAAAGGAAAAGTGAGCTGAGCCTGCCCCTCCCGCCCCGTGCACCCCGCCGATCCACCCCAGCTAATACACCAGATCCCCAGCACCAGAAGCCTGGCAGTGTGCAAGTAGCCCAGACGGGCCACGCCACCCCACAGTGAATCCCACCCCTAGGAGAGGGGAAGAGAAGGCACACACCAGTCTGACTGTGGCCCCAGCGGTGGGGCAGACATAGGGTCTGACTGCAGCCCCACCCACCAACTCCAGTTATACACCACAGCACAGGGGAAGTGCCTGCAGGTCCGCACCACTCCAGGGACTATCCAAAATGACCAAACGGAAGAATTCCCCTCAAAAGAATCTCCAGGAAATAACAACATATAATGAACTGATCAAAAAGGATTTAAATAATATAACAGAAAGTGAATTTAGAATAATAGTCATAAAATTAATCGTTGGGCTTGAAAACAGTATAGAGGACAGCAGAGAATCTATTGCTACAGAGATCAAGGGACTAAGGAACAGCCAGGAGGAGCTAAAAAATGCTATCAACGAGTTGCAAAATAAAATGGAAACACCCACGGCTCAGATTGAAGAGGCAGAGGAGAGAATAGGTGAACTAGAAGATAAAATTATGGAAAAAGAGGAAGCTGAGAAAAAGAGAGATAAAAAAATCCAGGAGTATGAGGGGAAAATTAGAGAACTAAGTGATGCACGAAGAGAAATATCTACGCATAATTTGTGTTCCAGAGGAGGAAGAGAGAGGGAAAGGTGCTGAAGGTGTACTTGAAGAAATAATAGCTGAGAACTTCCCTGATCTGGGGAAGGAGAAAGACATTGAAATCCAGGAGGCACAGAGAACTCCCTTTAGATGTAACTTGAATCGATCTTCTGCATGACATATCATAGTAAAACTGGCAAAATACAAGGATAAAGAGAAAATTCTGAAAGCAGCAAGGGATAAATGTACTCTAACATATAAAGGGAGACCTATAAGGCTCGTAACTGATCTCTCTACTGAAACTTGGCAGGCCAGAAAGGAATGGCAGGAAATCTTCAATGTGATGAACAGAAAAAATATGCAGCCGAGAATCCCTTATCTAGCAAGTCTGTCATTTAGAATAGAAGGAGAGATAAAGGTCTTCCCAAACAAACAAAAACTGAAGGAATTCATCACCACTAAACCAGCCCTACAAGAGATCCTAAGGGGGATCCTGTGAGACAAAGTCCCAGAGACATCGCTACAAGCATGAAACCTACAGACATCACAATGACTCTAAACCCATATCTTTCTATAATAACACTGAATGTAAATGGACTAAATGCGCTAACCAAAAGACATGGGGTATCAGAATGGATAAAAAAACAAGACCCATCTATTTGCTGTCTACAAGAGACTCATTTTAGACCTGAGGACACCTTCAGATTGAAAGTGAGGGGATGGAGAACTATTTATCATGCTACTGGAAGTCAAAAGAAAGCTGGAGTAGCCATACTTATATCAGACAAATTAGACTTTAAATTAAAGGCTGTAACAAGAGATGAAGAAGGGCATTATATAATAATTACAGGGTCTATCCATCAGGAAGAGCTAACAATTGTAAATGTCTATGCGCCGAATACTGGAGCCCCCAAATATATAAAACAATTACTCACAAACATAAGCAACCTTATTGATAAGAATGTGGTAATTGCAGGGGACTTCAACACTCCACTTACAGAAATGGATAGATCATCTAGACACACGGTAAATAAAGAAATAAGGGCCCTGAATGAGACATTGGATCAGATGGACTTGACAGATATATTTAGAACTCTGCATCCCAAAGCAACAGAATATACTTTCTTCTCGAGTGCACATGGAACATTCTCCAAGATAGATCATATACTGGGTCACAAAACAGCCCTTCATAAGTTTACAAGAATTGAAATCATACCATGCATACTTTCAGACCACAATGCTATGAAGCTTGAAATCAACCACAGGAAAAAGTCTGGAAAACCTCCAAAAGCATGGAGGTTAAAGAACACCCTACTAAAGAATGAGTGGGTCAACCAGGCAATTAGAGAAGAAATTAAAAAATATATGGAAACAAACGAAAATGAAAATACAACAATCCAAACGCTTTGGGATGCAGCGAAGGCAGTCCTGAGAGGAAAATACATTGCAATCCAGGCCTATCTCAAGAAACAAGAAAAATCCCAAATACAAAATCTAGCAGCACACCTAAAGGAAACAGAAGCAGAACAACAAAGACAGCCTAAATTCTGCAGAAGAAGAGAAATAATAAAGATCAGAGCAGAAATAAACAATATAGAATCTAAAAAAACTGTAGAGCAGATCAACGAAACCAAGAGTTGGTTTTTTGAAAAAGTAAACAAAATTGATAAACCTCTAGCCAGGCTTCTCAAAAGAAAAGGGAGATGACCCAAATAGATAAAATCATGAATGAAAATGGAATTATTACAACCAATCCCTAAGAGACAGAAGCAATTATCAGGGAATACTATGAAAAATTGTATGCCAACAAACTGGACAACCTGGAAGAAATGGACAAATTCCTAAACACCCACACGCTTCCAAAACTCAATCAGGAGGAAATAGAAAGCTTGAACGGACCCATAACCAGTGAAAAAATTGAATCAGGCATTAAAAATCTCCCAACAAATAAGAGTCCAGGACCAGATGACTTCCCAGGGGAGTTCTACCAGACGTTTAAAGCAGAGATAATACCTAGCCTTCTCAAGATTTTACAAAAAATAGAAAGGGAAGGAAAACTTCCAGACTCATTCTATGAAGCCAGTATTACTTTGATTCCTAAACCAAACAGAGACCCAGAAAAAAAAAAGAGAGAGAGAGAGAGAGAGAGAGAGCGCTACAGGCCAATATCCCTGATGAATATGGATGCAAAAATTCTCAATAAGATACTAGCAAATCAAATTCAACAGCATACAAAAACAATTATTCACCATGATCAAGTGGGATTCATTCCTGGGATGCAGGGCTGGCTCAACATTCGCACATCAATCAACGTGATGCATCAGATTAATAAAAGAAAAGATAAGAACCATATGATCCTGCCAATCAATGAAAAAAAGGCATTGACAAAATTCAGCAAACTTTCTTAATAAAAACCTTCGAGAAAGTTGGGACAGAAGGAACATACTTAAACATCATAAAAGCCATTTATGAAAAGCCCATAGCTAACATCATCCTTAATGGGGAAAAACTGAAAGCTTTTTCCCTGAGATCAGGAACACGACAGGGATGTCCACTCTCACCGCTGTTGTTTATCACATTGTTGGAAGTTCTAGCATCAGCAATCAGACAACAAAAGGAAATCAAAGGCATCAATATTGGCAAAGATGAAGTCAAGCTTTCACTTTTTGCAGATGACATAATATTATACATGAAAATCCGATAGACTCCACCAAAAGTCTGCTAGAACTGATACATGAATTCAGCAAAGTTGCAGGATACAAAATCAATGTACAGAAATCAGTTGCATTCTTATACATTAACAATGAAGCAACAGAAAGACAAGTAAAGAAACTGATCCCATTCACAATTGCACCAAGAAGCATAAAATACCTAGGGATAAATCTAACCAACGATGTAAAAGATCTGTATGCTGAAAACTATAGAAAGCTTATGAAGGAAATTGAAGGAGATATAAAGAGATGGAAAAACATTGGGTGCTCATGGACTGGAAGAATAAATATTGTCAAAATGTCAATACTACCCAATGCTATCTACACATTCAATGCAATCCCAATCAAAATTGCACCAGCATTCTTCTCGAAGCTAGAACAAGCAATCCTAAAATTCATATGGAACCACAAAAGGCCCGAATAGTCAAAGTAATTTTGAAGAACCCCAAGGCAGGAGGCATCACAATCCCAGACTTTAGCCTCTACTACAAAGCTGTAATCATCAAGACAGCATGGTATTGGCACAAAAACAGACACATAGACCAGTGGAATAGAATAGAAATCCCAAAACTAGACCCACAAAGGTATGGCCAAGTAATCTTTGACAAAGCAAGAAGGAACATCCAATGGAAAAAAGACAGTCTCTTTAACAAATGGTGCTGGGAGAACTGGACAGCAACACGCAGAAAATTGAAACTAGACCACTTTCTCACGCCATTCACAAAAATAAACTCAAAAATAAACACTTCTCTAAAGAAGACATCTGGATGGCCAACAGGCACATGAAAAGATGCTCAGTGTCACTCCTCATCAGGGAAATACAAATCAAAACCACACTCAGATATCACCTCATGCCAGTCAGAGTGGCCAAAATGAATAAATCAGGAGACTATAGATGCTGGAGAGGATGTGGAGAAACAGGAACCCTCTTGCACTGTTGGTGGGAATGCAAATTGGTGCAGCCACTCTGGAAAGCAGTGTGGAGGTTCCTCAGAAAATTAAAAATAGACCCACCCTATGACCCAGCAGTAGCACTGCTAGGAATTTACCCAAAGGATACAAGAGTACTGATGCATAAGGGCACTTGTACCCCAATGTTTAGAGCAGCACTCTCAACAATAGCCAAATTATGGAAAGAGCCTAAATTTCCATCAACTGATGAATGGATACAGAAATTGTGGTTCATATACACAATGGAGTACTACGTGGCAATGAGAAAGAATGAAATATGGCCCTTTGTAGCAATGTGGATGGAACTGGAGAGTGTTACGCTAAGTGAAGTAAGCCATACAGAGAAAGACAGATACCATATGGTTTCACTCTTATGTGGATCCTGAGAAACTTAACAGAAACCCATGGGGGAGGGGAAGGAAAAAAAAGAGGTTAGAGTAGGAGAGAGTCAAAGCATAAGAGACTCTTAAAAACTGAGAACAAACTGAGGGTTGATGGGGGGTGGGAGGGAGTGGAGGGTGGGTGATGGGTATTGAGGAGGGCACCTTTTGGGATGAGCACTGGGTGTTGTATGGAAACCAATTTTGCAATAAATTTCATACATTGAAAACACACACACACACACACACACACACAAGACAATAGGTGTTGGGGAGGATGCAAAGAAAGGTGAACCCTCTTGCACTGTTGGTGGGAATGCAAACTGGTACAGTCACTCTGAAGAATAGTACAGAGGTTCCTCAAAAAGTTAAAAATATAACTACCCTATGACCCAGAAATTGCACTACTAGAAATTTTCATAAAGCATATAAAAGTACAGATTTGAAGGGATACATGCACTCCAATGTTTACTGCAGCATTATCATCAATAGTCAAACTATGGAAAGAACCCAAATGCCAACTGACTGATGAATGAATAAAGAAGATGTGGCATACATACGCAATGGAATATTACTCAGCCATCAAAAAAGTGAAACTGTGGTCACTTGCAATGTTGTGGAGCTAAAGTGTATTATGCTAAGTTAAATAAGTCAGTCAGAGAAAGACAAACACCATATGATCTCACTCATATGTGGAATTTAAGAAAAAAATCAGATGCACATATGGGAGGGGGACCAGAAAAAAAGGAAAAAGGGAAACAAGCCATAAGATCCCCTTAAGGACAGAGAACAAACAGGGTTGATTGAGGGAGGTGGGGGGGGGGGGATGGGCTAGATGGGTGATGGATATTAAAGAGGGCACTTCTTGTGATGAGCACTGGATGTTGTACATAGGTGACAAGTCACTGAATTATACTCTAGAAACCAATATTGCACTGTATGTTAACTAAAATTAAAAAAAAATAGACAGTAATTAAACCAGTGGATCTCAAAAGTGGCTCCATATTAGAATCTCTAGAGAGCTTAAAAAATATATTGATGCCTGAACAGGTTTGTCAAATCACTATGTTGTACAACTAAAACTAATGTAATATTTTGTGTCGACTGCACTTTATTAAAAATAATTAGGAAGATGGGGCGCCTGGGTGGCGCAGTCAGTTAAGCGTCCGACTTCAGCCAGGTCACGATCTCGCGGTCCGGGAGTTCGAGCCCCACGTCAGGCTCTGGGCTGATGGCTTGGAGCCTGGAGCCAGTTTCCGATTCTGTGTCTCCCTCTCTCTCTGCCCCTACCCCGTTCATGCTCTATCTCTCTCTGTCCCAAAAATAAATAAACGTTGAAAAAAAAATTAAAAAAAAAATAATAATTAGGAAGAAAAGAAACAATTATGAAGAAAAAGAAATATGGAAATATATATTTATATTATTTTATTTATATTTAATAAATTAATGTATTTTATAATGCTATATTCATATACTTATATTATAAATTATTATTTATTACTAATATTACATTATTTTATTATTCATATATATGTTGATGTCTAAAGTGCTTCCCCAGAGAATTCTAACTTAATTAATCTAGGGTACACCTTGGGCATCACTTTTTAAATATTCCAAATTATTCTAACATGTAAACAAATCTGGGATTATTGCTTGAAACCAATCACTGACCCCAACAAAAACAAATTCCCAGCAATATACAATGATCATATTTCCTCACTGAATGCTCACAACTGTTTTAGCCTATTCACTACTTTCTAAAAGATTTCAAATATGTGTTGTTTATTTGTTTACTTTGTTTAGCCTATTCACTACTTTCTAAAAGATTTCAAATATGTGTTGTTTATTTGTTTACTTTGCTTGGAATTAACTCATTATTACTAAATCCAGCTAAGTATTTTATTTCTTCATGTACTTGCCTTCTAGTAAGAGTGAAGTAACGTTGACCAAAAAGTTGACACATACCTCTGTATTCTTTTATTTTTTTAATGTTTATTTATTTATTTTTGAGAGAGTGTGAGTGAGTGAGTGCCTGCAAGTGAGCGTCCATGAGCAAGGGAGCGGAAGAGAGGGAGGGAGACAGACAATCTGAAGCAGGCCCATGCTGTCAGTGCAGAGCTTAACACAGGGCTCGAACTCACAAATCATGAGATCATGATCTGAGCCGAAGTTGGAAACTTAACCAACTAAACCACCCAGGTGCCCTTCTCCCTATTCTTTTAGAAGTACGGAATAAGATCAGCCCTGATGAAGGACTGAGAGCTAGTATACTGATTTTTGGGTAGACCAGTTGTCAATTCTGAGTTCTTGATGGCCATAGAATAGAGAGAAGGAAAATGACACTTTTATGGTTAAGTCTCTTGCTTCTTTAAGCTAGACTGATTTCCTAAACTTGATAGTAAGGACATAGATATATTTTCTTTTTTTTTTTTAAGTTTATTTATTTGGAGAATGAGAGAGAGAGAGGGAGAGAGAATTTCAAGCAGTTTCCAGCATCAGTGCAGAGCCCAATAAAGGGTTTGATCCTATGAACTATTAGATCATGACCTGAGCCAAAACTAAGAGTTGGACACTTAACCAACTGAGCCACCCAGGTGGCTTAATATATTTTCAATACTAAGAAAATCAGGTGCAACTTAAGTATTTTAAATGTTTATTTACTTTTGAGAGAGTGTAAGTGGGGGAGGAGGCAGAGGAGGGAGACAGAGGATCTGAAGCAGGTTCTGCACTGACAGGCTGGCAGCAGGGAGCCCAATGTAAGGACAGGAACCAGGAGATCATGACCTGAGCTGAAGTAGGAGGCTCAATTGACTGATCCACCCAGGTGCCCCATACAGCTCAACTTCTGCATGCCATGAAACAAAGTATGTTGAAGAGGGTCATTTTTAAATTAAAGAGGTCCATTTCAGAATTCTGTGATCTCTTGTTGAAAGAAAAAGTTTGCGACAAACTGAGATTTTTCCAGATTTTTATTTTCCTTTTCATAATCTTTATATCTTAATTGTTCGTACTATCAATTTATGTTTTCTAAAGCTTTATGGAAATTTCTTCCAGTGAACTTTACATAAAGATATATGAAATACTCAATTAAATACTTCCAAAATTTAATACATCTTCAATAAATTTATGAGCATGTAATAAAACTGTGAGTTTTTTCCAGAAATAAATTCTTGGCACAAAGAGGGATACATAAGAATTCAGTATTAGCAACTTTAAGTTTGTCCAAAGTTCTATTTCTAATTTTCTAAGAATTATAAAGGATAATTGATAAATTTGCCTCCATAAATCCTCTAGCACTACAAAGCTGAGAAAAATCACGTAATCACATTTTCCTCAGTTGTCTTAACCATTATATAAGAACAATCATAAATTTACAGTGTGGACTGTTTGAGTTAATATCAAAGACATCTTGTGACCTAGTACCAATATTCTAATAGTCTCTGCATTGCATTGGTCTTCAGCACTATTAGAAAAGACAGGTCATGGATGTATAAGATGATTTATAAGAAACAGGGGAGAAAGGGAATCGAGGCTTTAGTGGCCTACAAATATTGGCTGCAGATGGCTAAATATTATAAACTATCTCTAACTTGCAGAATATGTGCTTTGTAGAAAACAACTAATTAAAATTCAAAAGTAGCTAGAGTTTCACATTTGGGCAATGTGAAAGGTACTTTCCGTCCTGCCCCCTAGGAGGATCAGTATTGCAGTCAGGGTATACTCATACTTTCAACTTTTCATTCGTTTTCTGTAGATAAGACATGCTATCAAAGGTGTTAAGTTCATCGGTCAAACTATTCCCATTCACCATCCTTACTGAATTCAGGAAAGGTCTCCTCATTCTGACCTCAGATGCTGACATGTTTTAATAGAGCCTTCCTAGTACTAAGTTCTCTTCTAAAGCAATTGATATATTTCTTAATCTGGAAAAAAAGTCTCTCATTCTAAATGTGTTAATTTACAAAATATAAAATTCCACAAATCATAAACTTTTCTGAACTTAACATTCAATATTTAAAGATGTACAAGAAAAGATGGGCTCTATCGCAATGAAGCAGAGAAACGACAAACATACAAAAAATTAATGCAATAGGTTAAACGTTATACTTGAGGTAAGATCAAAATTTGTTAGTAATGCAGAAGAAGGAGAAAGTAGAAAAAGAAAGAAGACATCAGTGACATCAATAATTTACTTATTTGATAGTCTGGTAGGCTGATGAAAGAACCATCTTAGATTTTTACCTTTGGAAAAACAAATGGCAATGTTTGAGAAAATAGCTATTCTTAATCCTTGAGTGACTTAATCCTTGAGTGACTATGGTAAGCAGAACCCTTTTGCTTACTTGTGGTGGTCAGGTAGCATTCATGATAAATAAACATAGTGAAAATAGGAAGAATTTCAGGCTTTTTGTTCATGTGTTACCTAGCTCAGTACTTCCCAAACCTTCGTGTGTATAGGAATCATCTGAGATATGTGGAAACATACAGATTTTGACTCAGTACACCTGAATAGAAAGTTTGTAATAAAAAAAGAGAGATCAACTCACACTTGTCCAAATGGTTCAAATAAAAAAAAACATAACAAACAACAAGCGTTGGTAAGGATGTGGGGGGAAAAAAAGGAACCCTTGTGCACTGTTGGTGGGAATATAAACTGGTACAGCCACTGTGGAAAACAGTATGGAGTTTTCCTAAGAACAACAACAAAAAAAGCTAAAAATAGAATTACCATACGACCCAGCAATGCCACTATTGGGTATTTACCCAAATAACATGAAAACACTAATTTGAAAAGATGTATGCATTATTTACAATAGCCAAAATATGGAAGCAACCCAATTGTCTATCAATAGATGAATGGATAAAGAAGATGTGCCCCCCCACACACACATACACACACACACACACAGAGAGAGAGAGAGAGAGAGAGAGAGAGAGAGAGAGAGAGACTAGAATACTACCTAACCATAAAAAGAATGATGGGAGAAGATCTTCCTAAATGACATATCGGATAAAGCATTAGTATCCAAAATACATAAAGAATTTATAGAAGTCCACACCCAAAAAACAAATAATCCAGTTTAAAAATGGGCAGAAGATGTGAATAGACACTTTTCCAAAGAAGACATCCAGATGGCTAACAGACACATGAAAAGACACTCAACATCACCCATCATCAGAGAAATACAAATCAAAACCACCATGAGCTATCACCTCACACTTGTCAAAATGGCTAAAAATAACAATACAAGAAAACAACAGATGTTGGCAAGGATGTGGAGAAAGTGGAACCCTTTTGCCCTGCTGGTGGGAATGCAAACTGCAGCCACTCTGAAAAACAGTAAGGAGGTTTCTCAGAAAATTAAATTAGAACCATCCTGTGATCCAGCAATTGCACTACTAGGTATTTACCCAAAGGATACAAAAATACTGATTTGAAGGTATGCATGCACCCCGACATTTACAGCAGCATTATCAGCAATAGCCAAATTATGGAAAGATCCCAAATGTCCATGGACTGATGAATGGATAAAGAAGATGTGGTATATGCATACAATGGACTGTAACTCAGCCATCAAAAAGAATGCCATCTTGCCATTTCCAGTGATGTGGATGGAGCTAGAGAGTATTATGCTTAGCAAAATAAGTCAGTCAGAGAAAGGCAAATATGCCATATGGTTTCACTCATATGTGAAATTTAAGAACCAAAACAGATGAGTTTAGGGGGGAAAATAGAGGCAAACCAGAAAACAGACTCTTAACTGTAAAAAACAAACTGAGTGTTGCTGGAAGGAAAGTGGGCCAGGGGAAGGGCTAGATGGGTGAAGGGTGTTAAGAAGGGTATTTGTCGTGATGAGAACTGTGTGTTGTGTGTAAGTGATGAATCACTGAATTCTATACATGAATTAATATTACACTATATGTTAACTAACTGGAATTTAAATTTAAAGTCAAAGGGGAAGAGAGGAGTTGCAGCAAGATGGCGGCTTAGGAGGACGCTGGGCTCACCACACGTCCTGCTGATCACTTAGATTCCATCTACACCTGCCTAAATAACCCAGAAAACCGCCAGAGGATTAGCAGAACGGAGTCGCCGGAGCCAAACGCAGACGAGAGGCCCACGGAAGAGGGTAGGAAGGGCGGCGAGGCGGTGCGCGCTCCACGGACTGGCGGGAGGGAGCAGGGGCGGAGGGGCAGCTCGCCGGCCAAGCAGAGCCCCCGAGTCTGGCTTGCAAAAGCGGAGGGGCCTGACGGACTGTGTTCCCACAACAAGCGCGACTTAGCGTCTGGGAGGTCATAAGTTAACAGCTCTGCTCACAAAGCGGGAAGGCTGGAGGACAAAGGGAGGGAGAGCTGCTGAGCCCCCTGACAACAGAGCTCAGTTTGGTGGGGAACAAAGGTGCTCGCCAGCGCCATCTCCCCCGCCCATCCCCCAGCCAAAATCCCAAAGGGAACCGGTTCCTGCCAGGGAACTTGCTCGCTCCGTGCAAACACCCAACTCTGCGCTTCTGCGGAGCCAAACCTCCGGCAGCGGATCTGACTCCCTCCCGCTGCCACAGGGCCCCTCCTGAAGTGGATCACCTAAGGAGAAGCGATCTAAGCCTGCCCCTCCTGCCCCTCCTGCCCCCGAGCACCTTGCCTACCCACCCCAGCTAATACGCCAGATCCCCAGCATCACAAGCCTGGCAGGGTGCAAGTAGCCCAGACGAGCCACACCACCCCACAGTGAATCCCGCCCCTAGGAGAGGGGAAGAGAAGGCACACACCAGTCTGACTGTGGCCCCAGCGGTGGGCTGGGGGCAGACATCAGGTCTGACTGCGGCCCCACCCACCAACTCCAGTTATACACCACAGCACAGGGGAAGTGCCCTGCAGGTCCTCACCACGCCAGGGACTATCCAAAATGACCAAGCGGAAGAATTCCCCTCAGAAGAATCTCCAGGAAATAACAACAGCTAATGAGCTGATCAAAAAGGACTTAAATAACATAACAGAAAGTGAATTTAGAATAATAGTCATAAAATTAATCGCTGGGCTTGAAAACAGTATACAGGACAGCAGAGAATCTCTTGCTACAGAGATCAAGGGACTAAGGAACAGTCACGAGGAGCTGAAAAACGCTTTAAACAAAATGCATAACAAAATGGAAACCACCACAGCTCGGATTGAAGAGGCAGAGGAGAGAATAGGTGAACTAGAAGATAAAGTTATGGAAAAAGAGGAAGCTGAGAAAAAGAGAGATAAAAAAATCCAGGAGTATGAGGGGAAAATTAGAGAACTAAGTGATACACTAAAAAGAAATAATATACGCATAATTGGTATCCCAGAGGAGGAAGAGAGAGGGAAAGGTGCTGAAGGGGTACTTGAAGAAATAATAGCTGAGAACTTCCCTGAACTGGGGAAGGAAAAAGGCATTGAAATCCAAGAGGCACAGAGAACTCCCTTCAGACGTAACTTGAATCGATCTTCTGCACGACATATCATAGTGAAACTGGCAAAATACAAGGATAAAGAGAAAATTCTGAAAGCAGCAAGGGGTAAACGTGCCCTCACATATAAAGGGAGACCTATAAGACTCGTGACTGATCTCTCTTTTGAAACTTGGCAGGCCAGAAAGAATTGGCACGAGATTTTCAGGGTGCTAGACAGAAAAAATATGCAGCCAAGAATCCTTTATCCAGCAAGTCTGTCATTTAGAATAGAAGGAGAGATAAAGGTCTTCCCAAACAAACAAAAACTGAAGGAATTTGTCACCACTAAACCAGCCCTACAAGAGATCCTAAGGGGGACCCTGTGAGACAAAGTCCCAGAGACATCACTACAAGCATAAAACATACAGACATCACAATGACTCTAAACCCGTATCTTTCTATAATAACACTGAATGTAAATGGATTAAATGCGCCAACCAAAAGACATAGGGTATCAGAATGGATAAAAAAACAAG
Organism: Prionailurus bengalensis; assembly: GCF_016509475.1. Lineage (NCBI taxonomy): Eukaryota > Metazoa > Chordata > Mammalia > Carnivora > Felidae > Prionailurus > Prionailurus bengalensis. Next base: position 32,642,529 of record NC_057347.1, read on the forward strand.
ACCCATCTATTTGCTGTCTACAAGAGACTCATTTTAGACCTGAGGACACCTTTAGATTGAGAGTGAGGGGATGGAGAACTATTTATCATGCGACTGGAAGCCAAAAGAAAGCTGGAGTAGCCATACTTATATCAGACAAACTAGACTTTAAATTAAAGGCTGTAACAAGAGATGAAGAAGGACATCATATAATAGTTACAGGGTCTATCCATCAGGAAGAGCTAACAATTATAAATGTCTATGCACCGAATACCGGAGCCCCCAAATATATAAAACAATTACTCATAAACATAAGCAACCTTATTGATAAGAATGTGGTAATTGCAGGGGACTTTAACACTCCACTTACAGAAATGGATAGATCATCTAGACACACGGTCAATAAAGAAACAAGGGCCCTGAATGAGACATTGGATCAGATGGACTTGACAGATATATTTAGAACTCTGCATCCCAAAGCAACAGAATATACTTTCTTCTCGAGTGCACATGGAACATTCTCCAAGATAGATCATATACTGGGTCACAAAACAGCCCTTCCTAAGTTTACAAGAATTGAAATTATACCATGCTTACTTTCAGACCACAATGCTATGAAGCTTGAAATCAACCACAGAAAAAAGTCTGGAAAACCTCCAAAAGCATGGAGGTTAAAGAACACCCTACTAACGAATGAGTGGGTCAACCAGACAATTAGAGAAGAAATTAAAAAATATATGGAAACAAACGAAAATGAAAATACAACAATCCAAACGCTTTGGGACACAGCAAAGGCAGTCCTGAGAGGAAAATACATTGCAATCCAGGCCTATCTCAAGAAACAAGAAAAATCCCAAATACAAAATCTAGCAGGACACCTAAAGGAACTAGAAGCAGAACAGCAAAGGCAGCCTAAGCCCAGCAGAAGAAGAGAAATAATAAAGATCAGAGCAGAAATAAACAATATAGAAACTAAAAAAACTGTAGAGCAGATCAACGAAACCAAGAGTTGGTTTTTTGAAAAAATAAACAAAATTGACAAACCTCTAGCCAGGCTTCTCAAAAAGAAAAGGGAGATGACCCAAATAGATAAAATCATGAATGAAAATGGAATTATTACAACCAATCCCTCAGAGATACAAACAATTATCAGGGAATACTATGAAAAATTATATGCCAACAAGTTGGACAACCTGGAAGAAATGGACAAATTCCTGAACACCCACACTCTTCCAAAACTCAATCAGGAGGAAATAGAAAGCTTGAACAGACCCATAACCAGCGAAGAAATTGAATCGGTTATCAAAAATCTCCCAACAAATAAGAGTCCAGGACCAGATGGCTTCCCAGGGGAGTTCTACCAGACGTTTAAAGCAGAGATCAATACCTATCCTTCTCAAGCTATTCCAAGAAATAGAAAGGGAAGGAAAACTTCCAGACTCATTCTATGAAGCCAGTATTACTTTGATTCCTAAACCAGACAGAGACCCAGTAAAAAAAGAGAACTACAGGCCAATATCCCTGATGAATATGGATGCAAAAATTCTCAATAAGGTACTAGCAAATCGAATTCAATGGCATATAAAAAGAATTATTCACCATGATCAAGTGGGATTCATTCCTGGGATGCAGGGCTGGTTCAACATTTGCAAATCAATCAACGTGATACATCACATTAACAAAAAAAAAGAGAAGAACCATATGATCCTGTCAATCGATGCAGAAAAGGCCTTCGACAAAATCCAGCACCCTTTCTTAATAAAAACCCTTGAGAAAGTCGGAATAGAAGGAACATACTTAAAGATCATAAAAGCCATTTATGAAAAGCCCACAGCTAACATCATCCTCAACGGGGAAAAACTGAGAGCTTTTTCCCTGAGATCAGGAACACGACAAGGATGCCCACTCTCACCGCTGCTGTTTAACATAGTGCTGGAAGTTCTAGCATCAGCAATCAGACAACAAAAGGAAATCAAAGGCATCAAAATTGGCAAAGATGAAGTCAAGCTTTCGCTTTTTGCAGATGACATGATATTATACATGGAAAATCCGATAGACTCCACCAAAAGTCTGCTAGAACTGATACAGGAATTCAGCAAAGTTGCAGGATACAAAATCAATGTACAGAAATCAGTTGCATTCTTATACACTAACAATGAAGCAACAGAAAGACAAATAAAGAAACTGATCCCATTCACAATTGCACCAAGAAGCATAAAATACCTAGGAATAAATCTAACCAAAGATGTAAAGGATCTGTATGCTGAAAACTATAGAAAGCTTATGAAGGAAATTGAAGAAGATTTAAAGAAATGGAAAGACATTCCCTGCTCATGGATTGGAAAAATAAATATTGTCAAAATGTCAATACTACCCAAAGCTATCTACACATTCAATGCAATCCCAATCAAAATTGCACCAGCATTCTTCTCGAAACTAGAACAAGCAATCCTAAAATTCATATGGAACCACAAAAGGCCCCGAATAGCCAAAGGAATTTTGAAGAAGAAGACCAAAGCAGGAGGCATCACAATCCCAGACTTTAGCCTCTACTACAAAGCTGTCATCATCAAGACAGCATGGTATTGGCACCAAAACAGACACATAGACCAATGGAATAGAATAGAAACCCCAGAACTAGACCCACAAACGTATGGCCAACTCATCTTTGACAAAGCAGGAAAGAACATCCAATGGAAAAAAGACAGCCTCTTTAACAAATGGTGCTGGGAGAACTGGACAGCAACATGCAGAAGGTTGAAACTAGACCACTTTCTCACACCATTCACAAAAATAAACTCAAAATGGATAAAGGACCTAAATGTGAGACAGGAAACCATCAAAACCTTAGAGGAGAAAGCAGGAAAAGACCTCTCTGACCTCAGCCGTAGCAATCTCTTACTCGACACATCCCCAAAGGCAAGGGAATTAAAAGCAAAAGTGAATTACTGGGACCTTATGAAGATAAAAAGCTTCTGCACAGCAAAGGAAACAACCAACAAAACTAAAAGGCAACCAACGGAATGGGAAAAGATATTCGCAAATGACATATCGGACAAAGGGCTAGTATCCAAAATCTATAAAGAGCTCACCAAACTCCACACCCAAAAAACAAATAACCCAGTGAAGAAATGGGCAGAAAACATGAATAGACACTTCTCTAAAGAAGACATCCGGATGGCCAACAGGCACATGAAAAGATGTTCAGCGTCACTCCTTATCAGGGAAATACAAATCAAAACCACACTCAGGTATCACCTCACGCCAGTCAGAGTGGCCAAAATGAACAAATCAGGAGACTATAGATGCTGGAGAGGATGTGGAGAAACGGGAACCCTCTTGCACTGTTGGTGGGAATGCAAATTGGTGCAGCTGCTCTGGAAAGCAGTGTGGAGGTTCCTCAGAAAATTAAAAATAGACCTACCCTATGACCCAGCAATAGCATTGCTAGGAATTTATCCAAGGGATACAGGGGCACTGATGCATAGGGCCACTTGTACCCCAATGTTCATAGCAGCACTCTCAACAATAGCCAAATTATGGAAAGAGCCTAAATGTCCATCAACTGATGAATGGATAAAGAAATTGTGGTTTATATACACAATGGAATATTACGTGGCAATGAGAAAAAATGAAATATGGCCTTTTGTAGCAACGTGGATGGAACTGGAGAGTGTGATGCTAAGTGAAATAAGCCATACAGAGAAAGACAGATACCATATGGTTTCACTCTTATGTGGATCCTGAGAAACTTAACAGGAACCCATGGGGGAGGGGAAGGAAAAAAAAAAAAGAGGTTAGAATGGGAGAGAGCCAAAGCACAAGAGACTGTTAAAAACTGAGAACAAACTGAGGGTTGATGGGGGGTGGGAGGGAGGAGAGGGTGGGTGATGGGTATTGAGGAGGGCACCTTTTGGGATGAGCACTGGGTGTTGTATGGAAACCAATTTGTCAATAAATTTCATAAAAAAAAAAAGTCAAAGGGGAAGAAATGATCAAAGGGAAAAAATAAGACAGAGAGAGAGAGAGGGGGAGGGAGGGAGGGAGGGAGGGAGAGGGAAATCAAGAAACAGACTGTTAACTATAGAGAAGGAACTGATGGTTACCAGAGGGAGGTGGTTGGGGGGAGGGGTGAAATAGGTGATGGGGATTAAAAAGTGCACTTGTGATGAGCACTGGGTGATGCATGGAAGTACTGAATCGCTATACTGTACACCTGAAACTAATACAACAATGTATGTTAACTGGAATCAAAATAAAATTTAAAAACTATGAAAAAATAACCAGCCAATACCTCTTCAAAGATTGTATCTTCACCTTCTCTCCTCTGAAAAGCCAATTAGAAACGTTATATTTTTTTATTCTATCACTTATAATTCTTCCTTTCTCTTTAATATTTTAAATCTCATCTCTCCTTCTTACATTCAGAATTAATTATTTTGAAGCATTTACCCATTTTATAAATCTCTCCTTGGCTTTGTCTCTCCTGCTTTCTAATATAGCCACTGACTTTCAAATTTCTCTTCCTTATTCTTCATTTTTAAGAGTTTTCTTTTGTTCCTTTTCAAATCTGTAAATAACACATTCCTTATCATGCTTTTGGTACACTCTTTCATTTCCTTGCATATGTTAACCATGCATATTTTGTATTTTCTTTTACATAATTCTAATATGCTAATATTCTTTCATTGTGTTTCATAACTCTCAGCAGCGTTGGCTAATTTCCAATGTGCTTTGTGATTTGGGGGCAGTAACCTCAAATCCTATGGAACTTTATCTATGCAAGATATGTTTAGCCCAACTTTAATGCATATTCCTCCAGGGTGCTCTTCAATTGTTTCTGCTACGTGGTTAGGGGGTCCCTAGTTTTAGGGTCATGTAACCTTAGTGAATTCTGACTCTAACCCCAATGAGGGCAGATGAAGTATTTTAGGAAAACACATTTTGTTAAACTTAATTTTTTTTGCCTCCATCCAGTATGAAAGCCATGACAGGCAAGTCTTCCATGGCAGAACATTTTCTTGTGTTATTATTCACCCGCACAGGGGAGGACTTTTGGAGATTTGGGGATATCCTCAGCTTCACGGTGGCATCTTTGATCGGATTGCTACCCTGTGGAGGGTCAGGGGTTGCCCACTGTTCTCATGCTCTAGGCTTTCACTGATTAACAAAGACTCAGACATACGTGCTGGTCTCAGAGCTTACATATATATTAGGATGTTTCTTGTTTCCGATCTTATCCACAATCTCAGAAATTCATTTAAATGGTTGTTTTTAATATTTTACCTATTAACTTATGGCACCTTAATCTAGGAGGGTTTCTTCAGACATCTAGCTCAACATATTGCCAATATGACTAGTTCTCAGAGTTACTTTTTAGTGCATAGGTGAAATATAGTACCTTGTAGAATCATGTTCCTATTACCTACAGCTAAAGTACTTGTCTCTGTCTCATGGTACTTACACTAGGTTATTCCCCTGCCTTTTGCTACATACTTGCACAAACTTATTTGCTATATGCCTGTGTTCACCTTTTCTCTCTGTCTACAATATTTTTTAAAACTCAGCTTTAGAGTCCCTCAAATGAAGCTCTCCACACTTACCATGGATACCATTTTTTCTGCTTTCTTTCATACATATCTCTGTCATGGCCCCTATAACTTTATTGCCCATTTTTATTATCTTGAATCTTCAAAGGCCAGTATTTTATCATCCTCATCTGTGTTTCAGAGCTAATTAGCACATTTCCTATGCTATGGTAGGTTATTTACAATTTATTTTTGATGAACGAATCTTGACTTACCCTGCACATGTCATTTAACTCATACAAAACTCTCTAATAAGGACATAATATTTTACTCTTTATTAATGAGAAATTACAGATTTAAAAGAAGGTTGGTACCTTACTTGAAGGTACTCAATTAGTCAGGAGAACTGAGGGTTGGACAGAATTCTATCTCATTCAAAATGTTAAGGTATTTTACTTTTACCGTGCCTTCTGACAACATTTGCAAGGCCCAGAGAAAAGTACAAATCGAAACCTGCATCCATGAGTATTAAACTGTTGGATATAATTTATTCTAGTATCATATCTTGACAAACATATAATCACAATAACTTGAAGTTCAGATCATATTTAGAAACCTTTGTTCTTCAGTGTTTTCTGCTAGGCATGGCAGTGTAGAAAGAATGCCCCCGCCTCCCACATATGACCAATGCCATCCTTGATTTCCTCTATACTTTGGCTCCATTCTGTACCTCATATCAAATACTCTGGCCACACCTTAAACCTAGGTACAGAGTGGCAGTGTGGTCTACCTAGATCTAAGAAAGAGGCTTATGAGCCATTTGGGATGGAGCTCTAAAATCCCAAATACCCAGAGACTAATCTAGAAAAGGAGGAGCGTGTCTCTAATTAGATACATCCTCTGGGTCACAGAAACGTTTACACCATGGGAAGAGGCAGAGGTAGAAGTAAACTGAAGTGAGACCCTCCAAAGCATAGGGCCAGAGAAGGGATTTCTCTTGCCCAGACTAGAAGAGGAGCTACATTACTCTGGAGGAACTATATTATTCTGTCAAATTTCACAATAAAGAAATTAGGCCAGTAATCAATAATTATTATTAGAAATATACTCGGAGCATCCAGATTGCAATTAAAAGTTCCATACACTAAAGATTACCCAGAAAAAAAAATATATACATATATACATATATACATGTATATGCATATATACATATATATACATATACATATATACATATGTATACATATACATATACATACGTGTATATATGTATATATGTATGGTGCAAGTGGTAGGAGCCTACAATCTGTAAGAGGAGAACTTCCTTATGAAGTGATTCTGGTAGTCATTCTTAACATTTTTACTGAAATGCTTCTCTAAGAAGCTCTCTTCACCCTAGATGTATTTTGGGATGGAGTATTATTTATTTCCCTACCAATGTGAAATGCAGAAGAATAAAATGTGGATATAATGTTGTCTGTGATAATGATATGATTATATATGCTGTTATACTATCTGACAAGTCATAAGGTTAATTTACATGTATTTTAAGCCATTTTTATTCCAGCCAGCCAAGATTTACCTGCTTTTCAATACATGACAGAATGAGTTCTTAGATATTATCGGAGCCAAAACAATGGCATTAAATCTGTGAGTATTTACATCTTAAATTACAGGCAATGTTCTATGTATGACTTTAGACAACTGCTTTTTCTCAGTGCTTCTTGTATACCGCTCCTTGATTTAGACCCTTGTGATTCTCCTTGCTAAGATATGATCATTAAAAGACAATGTTTGTTTTCTTTTATTAAAGAAATGACCTTCATTTTACTCTTATATTTTCTGTAAGGTTTTTGTAAAATATCTAGAACCGGCTTAATAAAACTCTTGAATAAATATGCATTGGGGCAACTGGAAATATGCACCTCACTTCTCAAACATACAAAAGCAAAGCTGGTTTGTTTTTTGAGGCTTGTAAGTCAAAGATTAGGCAGTTTCACTGTTCAATTTGGCAGTCTGAACATCTGGCTTTAGGACATTTCAATATATTACTGAAGTAAATTAGTCAGAGATACTAGGATTACTATTTCATCTAGTTACCACAATTGTATCCTGCTGCCATTAAAAAAATGCATTACTATATCCTCAGGAACATGTATCTGGACAGATGTAGGAGAGTTTCACATCCCCGGGGATTATAGACCTAATTGAACTGAAGCATTTCCAACTTTCATTTACATTTGTTCACATATGAAAAGAATAACTGGGATCTGAGGGCTTTATTATTTTCATTTGGGAAGAACATAACATTATTTTTCCTTCACAATGTGGTTAAAATAAACAACACAAACAATTTGAATGAAGATATTACAGAACTCTGCTTTCATATTGGTTTTAGTGGCCAAAGTCAATAACATATGATGATCTTCCAAGCTCCTCAGAGCTATATTCTCACTGAGTCAGTGTTAGTGGTGACAAATCATCCAACAGCCTGCTTAGCTTATTTTTTTTTCTTTTTTTTTTAATTTTTTTTTCAACGTTTATTTATTTTTGGGACAGAGAGAGACAGAGCATGAACGGGGGTGGGGCAGAGAGAGAGGGAGACACAGAATCGGAAACAGGCTCCAGGCTCTGAGCCATCAGCCCAGAGCCTGACGTGGGGCTCGAACTCCCGGACCGCGAGATGGTGACCTGGCTGAGGTCGGACGCTTAACCGACTGCGCCACCCAGGCGCCCCAGCCTGCTTAGCTTCTTGATACTGCCCCAAATCTAATTTCAGAAATGTCTTCATGAGGATGAGGAAACTGAAACCGACATTCACTAATTCATTTATCCCATAAAGAGTTATTAATATTTCTCAAATACTTCCACAAGGGCTATAGCAGTGGGAATAAAACATCACTCTGCTTACACGGAGCATTCATTTTAAATGTGTTAGAGATGTCTGAAGCAAACAGGTAAATAACATACAAAGTACAATTTTAGATAGAGATCAGTGTTTTGAAAAACAAGAGAATAGTAATGTGATGGAAGGATGAGGGGTGATTAGGAAGCGATAAGCAAGGAAGAACCCCCACCAAAGAGATTTCTGAACTCTGACCCGAAATACCGAAAGAAAAACATAAACAGGAAGAGTCTGAGAATTTGAGAATTAAATGCTGACTACATCTGCCGTTAACGAGGGGCAGGAGAGGGCACCTGGCCGGCTCAGTCAGTAAAGCAAAGGACACTTGATCTCACGGTTGTTAAGTTTGAGCCCCACGCTGGGTATGGACATTACTTTAAAGATATTAAAAAAAATAAATACAGCGGGGTGAGAGGATAAAGCAATATAAAGGCAATCCCTCCCTCCCCAAATAAATGAATGAAAAACCATGAACAGACATAAGAAGTGTTTTGCTTCCATTTTCCCATTGTCCATCTTTAAATACTTCCTTGTTACAAAAGTCAAACTAAATGGAAAAATAGAATAATACCCCCTCTTAAATCCTACCTCCAGGCTTTTCCAGAATTAATTACTGCAAATAATATTTTTTGAGTACTTCTCTAGAAAATTTATGTGAATACGTAACTACACACACACACACACACACACACACACACACACACACACATACCTTTCTAAATATTTTCAACAAACTGGATCAATCTCTAGAATGTGCCCTATCCAGCAGTTAAGTGTCCAAAAGTTGCAGAGGCTAATCTATATTAGTACATATAAATGTACTCTAGTCCTCTTAATGATAACATAATCTAATAGATAGCCTGAATATACTATTAAATTTAAAAATTCATCTGTTGGGGCGCCTGGGTGGCTCAGTCGGTTAAGTGGCTGACTTCGGCTCAGGTCATGACCTCACGGTTTGCACGTTCAAACCCCACGTCGGGCTCTGTGCTGACAGCTCAGAGCCTGGAGCCTGTTTCAGATTCTGTGTCTCCCTCTCTCTCTGACCCTCCCCCGTTCATGCTCTGTCTCTCTCTGTCTCAAAAATAAATAAACGTTAAAAAAATTTTTAAAAATAAAATAAAATAAAAATAAAAATTCATCTGTTGATAAACATTCAGGTTATTTCTATCATTAACTATTTAAAGTGACGCTACAGTATCACTTCCTGAATGTGTATCAGGAATATATATCAGGATTATATTTACTCCCACATGCAAGCATTTCTTAAGAACAGATTAATTAACAGTGTGATTTATAGATTTTAGGATATGTGATTTTTGATTAGGGTAGATCTGGTCAGATTTCTACCAATAAGAAGCTGTAATTTTCATTCATAAAAATCATGGATAAGAATGCTACTTCCTGTGCAGCTTCCCTAAAGTTATTATCAATTATCCATTTGACCCAACTGAAAAGCAACACATAGGAAACCACTGATGTCTTTTACTACCATTTCCCTGATGACTACTGCAGTTAAATCCTGTCTTTTTTTTTTTTTTTTTGCACATTATTTATACATGTTCTCTATATTTTCTTGGGTAAATTGCCTGTTTATTTCATTTTCCTTTGCTCATTGGACAATGAGGGTTTATTATTTACTGAAAAAAATAAAACACTTTTCTATGGAGCTTTATAGCAATCCTCTTTTTAAAAAAAAACACACTTTACATGAAAAAGTAGCTACAGTTTTACATGTCTTACTGATTTTTTGTTTATAAATATACCCCATGACTTCACCTTTCCTGTTTCTGTGGAATCATAGTTTGTTTTTTGAAAATGCACTTTAAGTAATTCTTCCAGAATGTGTCCCTGGTCATAACATTTCTGAGTCTTTGCATGTAAATGTGTTATTCTTTTCTCCCATTTGAAAGCTAGTATTGTGTAGAATTTCATTGTTTAAACACTTTCTCTCAGAACTTTGACAATATATTCTATACTGCTTTCCAGCACTTGATATTGTTAATTTGTTTCTCATCCCTTTATAAATAGCTTGAGTTCTTTTCCTTTCTGGATATTTTTTAGATGTCTTTTATGTTGGCATAATGAAATTTCATCATAATGTATCTATTGAGACGTTTGCGTTGTTTATGGTTTTCTTTGTTTTAAAGTTTATCTCCATGGTTACATTGTGGGAATCTTTCAGCATGGATCGCCTATATTTCTTCAGCTATGAGAAGTATTTTTTTTTAAATATTGGATTATTCCTTACCCAATTTTTATGGCCCCTCCTTTTAGAAATCCTATTAGAGACTGGAGGACACATTCTCTCTGCTTTACCTCTGAAATTTGCCCAAATGTAACATTGTTTAGACATTGTGTATTCCGTTCTTGGTCTTGGCTTGATTACTACTCTGAGTAATTTGCTCTCTAATTGTTTCTTTCATGTTATTCGATGCTGAGTTTGTTCTTACTGCAGTTGTGGTTTTAAAAATCTATTTTTTAATCTTTAGTTTCTAAGTCATTAGTTGATTCATTCTTCTATTATTTATGCATTTTATAATGTTTACTGCTTATTTTAATTTTTTCCTTAGTACTAATTCTTTTATGATCACTTTGGTGATGTTGGTGATGTTCAAATATTTGATAATACCACATTTTCTAGCTTTTATTTATTTGATTTTGTGAATCCTGTTTACCTCCATGTTCATTCTGTGACTTACTACTGTCTACTTCTGGTGATTTTAGAGAGAATAGTGAATGTTGTGCTGGCAGCTTTTTGACTACATGTCAGAAATTCTTGTGTCTGTTCAGGGTTAATAGATCTCAGGATCAGTTCATGTAGAGCTTCAAACTTCATCTATTACAAAATCTTTTATTTCCATGTAGAGCTTCAAACTTCATCTATTACAAAATCTTTTATTTCTGTGGCTTCTTTTGCTAGATATTATGCTGTGATATGTTTGTTATTCATTGTATCAATAATTAAGTCTTTCTCAGAGTGCCTGGGTGGCTCAGTCGGTTGGGCATAAGACTTCGGCTCAGGGCATGATCTCACAGTTCTCGAGTTCGAGCTCTGCGTCGGGCTCTGTGCTGACAGCTCAGAGCCTGGAGCCTGCTTTGGATTCTGTATCTCCCTCTCTCTGTGCTCCTCCCCATTCACATTCTGTCTCTCTCTCTTTCAAAAATAAACAAAAAAATGTTTAAAAATGCTTAAATAAGTCTTTCTCATTGCAAATACATGTTCATATATATTTTAAATATGTTTTGCACATGCACATTGCATCGTTACAATGCCATATTTTATTCATCCATTTCATTTTTAATGGGAATTTGGATTTTGTCTGGTTTTGGCTTGTACAAACAGTACAACCACGATCCTTCTTGCTCTTCTCTTACAAAGAACATATACATTCATTTCTCTTAGTTATACACTTAGTGGTGAATTTGTTTCTATGTGCAGTTCTACCTTCAGCTGTACTAGACACTGGTAAAAATTACGATATAATATCTGTACTTAATTGTGGTATGAAAGTATGCATGGTATAATTTCAATTCTTGTAAACGTAGGAAGGGCTGTTTTGTGACCCAGTATATGATCTATCTTGGAGAATGTTCCATGTGCACTCGAGAAGAAAGTATATTCTGTTGCTTTGGGATGCAGAGTTCTAAGTATATCTGTCAAGTCCATCTGATCCAATGTCTCATTCAGGGCCCTTGTTTCTTTATTGACCGTGTGTCTAGATGATCTATGCATTTCTGTAAGTGGAGTGTTAAAGTCCCCTGCAATTACCACATTCTTATCAATAAGGTTGCTTATGTTTATGAGTAATTGTTTTATATATTTGGGGGCTCCGGTATTCGGTGCATAGACATTTATAATTGTTAGCTCTTCCTGATGGATAGACCCTGTAACTATTATATGATGTCCTTCTTCATCTCTTGTTACAGCCTTTAATTTAAAGTCTAGTTTGTCTGATATAAGTATGGCTACTCCAGCTTTCTTTTGGCTTCCAGTCGCATGATAAATAGTTCTCCATCCCCTCACCCTCAGTCTAAAGGTGTCCTCAGGTCTAAAATGAGTCTCTTGTAGACAGCAAATAGATGGGTCTTGTTTTTTTATCCATTCTGATACCCTATGTCTTTTGGTTGGCGCGTTTAATCCATTTACATTCAGTGTTATTATAGAAAGATACGGGTTTAGAGTCATTGTGATGTCTGTATGTTTTATGCTTGTAGTGATGTCTCTGGGACTTTGTCTCACAGGGTCCCCCTTAGGATCTCTTGTAGGGCTGGTTTAGTGGTGACAAATTCCTTCAGTTTTTGTTTGTTTGGGAAGACCTTTATCTCTCCTTCTATTCTAAATGACAGACTTGCTGGATAAAGGATTCTCGGCTGCATATTTTTTCTGTCTAGCACCCTGAAAATCTCGTGCCAATTCTTTCTGGCCTGCCAAGTTTCAAAAGAGAGATCAGTCACGAGTCTTATAGGTCTCCCTTTATATGTGAGGGCACATTTACCCCTTGCTGCTTTCAGAATTTTCTCTTTATCCTTGTATTTTGCCAGTTTCACTATGATATGTCGTGCAGAAGATCGATTCAAGTTACGTCTGAAGGGAGTTCTCTGTGCCTCTTGGATTTCAATGCCTTTTTCCTTCCCCAGTTCGGGGAAGTTCTCAGCTGTTATTTCTTCAAGTACCCCTTCAGCACCTTTCCCTCTCTCTTCCTCCTCTGGGATACCAATTATGCATATATTATTTCTTTTTAGTGTATCACTTAGTTCTCTAATTTTCCCCTCATACTCCTGGATTTTTTTATCTCTCTTTTTCTCAGCTTCCTCTTTTTCCATAACTTTATCTTCTAGTTCACCTATTCTCTCCTCTGCCTCTTCAATCCGAGCTGTGGTGGTTTCCATTTGTTATGCATTTTGTTTAAAGCGTTTTTCAGCTCCTCGTGACTGTTCCTTAGTCCCTTGATCTCTGTAGCAAGAGATTCTCTGCTGTCCTGTATACTGTTTTCAAGCCCAGCGATTAATTTTATGACTATTATTCTAAATTCACTTTCTGTTATATTATTTAAATCCTTTTTGATCAGCTCATTAGCTGTTGTCATTTCCTGGAGATTCTTCTGAGGGGAATTCTTCCGCTTGGTCATTTTGGATAGTCCCTGGTGTGGTGAGGACCTGCAGGGCACTTCCCCTGTGCTGTGGTGTATAACTGGAGTTGGTGGGTGGAGCCGCAGTCAGACCTGATGTCTGCCCCCAGCCCACCGCTGGGGCCACAGTCAGACTGGTGTGTGCCTTCTCTTCCCCTTTCCTAGGGGCAGGATTCACTGTGGGGTGGAGTGGCCTGTCTGGGCTACTTGCACACTGCCAGGCTTGTGATGCTGGGGATCTGGAGTATTAGCTGGGGTGGGTAGGCAAGGTGCACGGGGGCAGGAGGGGCAGGCTTAGCTCTCTTCTCCTTAGGTGATCCACTTCAGGAGGGGCCCTGTGGCAGCGGGAGGGAGTCAGATCCGCTGCCGGAGGTTTGGCTCCGCAGAAGCGCAGAGTTGGGTGTTTGCGAGGAGGGAGCAAGTTCCCTGGCAGGAACTGGTTCTCTTTGGGATTTTGGCTGGGGGATGGGCGGGGGAGATGGCACTGGCTAGTGCCTTTGTTCCCCACCAAACTGAGCTCTGTAGTCCTGGGGCTCAGCAGCTCTCCCTCCCTTTGTCCTCCAGCCTTCCCGCTTTCTGAGCAGAGCTGTTAACTTATGACCTCCCAGAGGCTAAGTCGCGCCTGCTGTGGGAACACAGTCCGTCTGGCCCCTCCGCTTTTGCCAGCCAGACCCCGGGGGCTCTGCTTGGCCAGCAAGCCACCCCTCCGCCCCGGCTCCCTCCCGCCAGTCCGTGGAGCAAGCACCGCCTCGCCGCCCTTCCTACCCTCTTCCGTGGGCCTCTCGTCTGCGCTTGGCTCTGGCGACTCCATTCTGCTAATCCTCTGGCGGTTTTCTGGGTTATTTAGGCAGGTGTAGGTGGAATCTAAGTGATCAGCAGGACGCCCGGTGAGCCCAGCGTCCTCCTACACCGCCATCTTCCCTCAAAAATCCCACAATGGAGATTAACCTTTGTTACCCATCAAGGTAACCGTCTTCAAAATAAAATTGAAATCTATGTTAAAATGAGAAAAATAAAACATTTTACTTTAATTGTAAATAAGCTGAAGACTACTTCTCTGTGTATAATATACTGCCGCTTAATTCATTTGAAAAAGTTCATTTTATAAAATACAAGAGGCCACATGAGACCAGCCATAGTTAACAATTTACTAGCTCATAACATCAGTCAATTAAAGACAAAAAGAGGAAGCTTCAAAGGAATACTGCTCACGAAACTTGCTCTATGGATTGTCATTAAAATTATATGTTTGCTGCAGCAAATGCAAGCGAAGTAGTTTCTGAAATTGTAGCTCAAAATAAAACACTTCTTTGATCAGGAAAAATCATTCTTAAGTACGCTTATAGTTTGTTTGATAATGAAAGGAGTGTAACTTTTAAAATAAAGTGTGGTTTATAAGCATATTCTTTTTCCTGAATTAAATTTTGTCATAAATGTTTGCTAACCACTGTGGCACAGTAAGATTTTCATATAAGGTTTTCTTTGAGTTATTGAGTAACAATGGCAAATCTATGTTTTCCAGTCATTTTAAACTTTCATTGTTGCTACGAGAGGGAATGGCTTAAGATCACAGCTTGCAAAAATAATAATAATAATAATAATAATAATAATAATAGAAAAATAATCACAGGAATTTGAGGGTTTTATTCTTTTTTTTAGATTTTTAAAAATGTTTTTATTTATTTTTGAAGGAGAGAGAGAGAGACAGAGCATGAGCGGGGGAGAAGCAGAGAGAGAAGGAGACACAGAATTTGAATCAGGCTCCAGGCTCTGAGCTGTCAGCACAGAGCCTGATGTGGGGCTCGAACTCACAAACTGTGAGATCATGACCTGAGCCAAAGTCGGACGCTCAACTGACTGAGCCACCCAGGCTCCCCTTTTTATATATTTCTTTAAATTTTTTAAAATGTTTTCATGAGGGTTTTATTCTAAGAAAGGTTAAGAATGTTATTTGCTATTATCAATCCACATTATACCACAAAGCATGGGCTACGTTTGCATAACCTTTGATTTGGGTCCCCTAAAACATTAAATGTCTAAATTCTTTTTTTAAGGACTTTTTTTAAATTTCTTAAACAATTTTTATTTGAGAGAGAGAAAGAGAGAGAGAGAGAGAGAGAGAGAGAGAGAGAGAGAGAACAAGTTGGGGAGAGAGGCAAAGGGGGAGAGACAGAAAATCTTAAACAGGCTCTATGCTCAGCATGAAGCCAGACACTGGGTTCGACCCCATGACCCTGGGATCATGACTTGAGCCGAAATCAAGAGTTGGATGCTCAACTGACTGAGGAACCCAGGTGCCCCAAATGTCTAAATTCTTTATATTGATGATTAAAGCAAATGATTGCTCTTAAGAGTTTCAAGACAGTCATTTCTCATATATGACCAGTCTTCTTCCTTCTAACATTTCAGCTAATTTTTTCTTGCTCTTCTTAGAGTGACAGTGATGCTTGGTTCATCAGTTTGCTCCATTAAATTCTAATTCTGATAAATACACAGACACACACACACACACACACACACACACACACACACACACACACATAGAAAATGCCTTAAATGGGTGGGTGAGGATAACAGTAGCCTCACTTAAAAAGTGAAAGAGCTTTTCTTTTTCCTTGAAGTTAAGAATTTTACCCTTGGTATTGAATGAACTCTGTTTTTGCAAGTCCCTCATGTGGCTTGTACTGATTTAGAAGCACTTTTGCAGGAATTCCTTGACTTTGTTTATTCTGGGCATTTTAATCTTAACTGTTGTGGTTACATAAACCTAATTAAGTCAAGGTAATTATTTATATGTAACAATATCTAGGAGGGTAGAGCACACTGGACTTTAAAAGCACCACAATTGTTAAGTGTTATTAAGAACTTTTGAATTTTCACTCTCTGAGGAATATGTGTTCATTTGTATAGTTATATGTATTTATATCTGTACGTGTGTGTCCACTAACCTAAGAATGCTCTGAATAATAATGTAATTTTTACATATAATTATATATTACATCATAGGTATTAACTAGGCATCCAATGTCAACTTCTATTTCCTATTCACTGAGATCTATGATGACATTCTAACCCAGAAGGTCTTGAAGCTAGACTTTAATGGCCCCACATGAAATCCTCTTTTCCCAAATATTCTGCTCATCTTTCATGAATTTGGTGGCGCCTTTTCCCCATACCTCGTCGAATTAAGAGGTTGCTTGCTCACAACAGGACACATATCAATGTCTACAGGTAGGTTTTGATTTTGCATATGTAAAAGTGCTACCTTTACTCCTATGAATCTGCTTCAAAATACACCATATGTTTCAAAATGAACGCCTTCCTGATTTTGTCACTTTGGGAAATGGCTGAGAGATGTTACTGTTCTTTGACTCTTTGTCTAGTTGGAATGAGCTGCATTTGTATTCTACGGGGGGGGGGACTATTTTGGAGGGAAGACTCTTTGTTTTTCTCCTTAAGCCCCAAACAGTAACAGACACTTCTTAACTTCCTGTCAGTAGTAGCTAAGTGGCATTATTAGAACATATTTTATGCCAATGTTGCTTTGATGCTGTAGGCATCTAGTAGAATTTCACATTTTGAATTTAGTAAAAGTAAAACTGTTTCCAATTAAGTCTATAAATTAGCTCTGTGTCAGTTATGAAATATGCCTCACAGTTCTTTAATTCAGCAAATACTACCAAGTACCTGGGTCCATGCTTATAACATTCCTTTAGGTAAACAAAGACTATCTTCATACTGTCACTGTAAGCTACCAAAAGAATGAATTGCGCTTTGCTAGCAATGTTTGTTTCTTTCCTCCTATCTGGAAGGCATTCTGTGGTTGATGATCAAGGACTTTGAAATCAGATAGACATGACTGTTCCTCTCAGTGTCATCCAAAACTAGCTGAGTGACTTTAACTTTGTAAAAATCACTAAATCTCTCCCATCTTTATTATCCTTAAAACCATTTGACTAATACACAATCTTAGATGGAGGTAATAGATATGTGAGAACTTACGTGCATTGACAGAGTTCCTTACACACAGAAAGGGAGCAAAATAAGTTCTTTTTGTTTGTTTGTTTTGTGCTCTGAACATGACAAAACCACATGTATTTACGTTAACCTGGAAAATAGTTCTACTTTAGTGAAGTCAAGATTTTTTATTGGATATAATTAGTGTGGTATCTAGCATTCCAGGTCAAGGAGAATAATTTTATCCATATTTATATAGGATAAAAGCCCTGTCCATTCATGGGCCTCACTATTTTTTTGTGGCCATGACATAAAGTGTTACTAAAGTAGAAATTGGACACTTTTAGCCATCTTGTTATTTTCTAGGTCAGGATCGTAATGTGGGTCCTTATCAGAGAACATTAAATGCCATAAACAAGAACTATGGGGAAACAACAGGGGTTTGCTAAGATAGCAAGCTGAGACTTATCTCTACCCCCTCCCGGCCACACACACACATGCACATACACACATACTCTTCTATGCCCTCCACCATTTTTACCCCCTAAAGATAAAGAAGAAGCCTCTGGAAAGATCCAGTGAAAGATGTCTGGCTATGTTAGCCATTCTGTTTTAAGATAATATTAAAGTATCTGAAAGAGACTGAGCAATACAGGATCATGAGGTTTAAGCTTGTTTTTATTTACTCAAATTCATCTTAATACAAAGTTTCTATAACCGTAAGAGTTGCTTCATTATAAACTTCTCCTTAACAGCATGACTTGTGTTCAAGGCATTATCTGGTCTTTTCATTAGCTTATATCTTTATTTGTAGGTACATCTCTTTTAAAAATTGCCTTTTAAAACAAAGCAAACAGATACACAGTCTGGATATTCTCCATTTTTCCTCTCTAAATCTACTCACTTTTCCAGCCTGATCTATGCTCCATGAGGCTTACATCTCTGTGGCTTGGGCGCCTTCACATGCTGACTTCAATTTGGGTTAGACTAATGGGAGGCATGGCAGGAAATCCAAAAGGCAAAGGAGAGAGAGGGGGACCAGAGTATTTATCAGCTTGCCTTCTTCCTGTTGTGCTGTGAGTTGGCAGTTACTATGTTCTTTCACTTAAGATCCACTTCTTGTGAGCAGTGGCTTTCTCAAACCTATAGCCCTTTCTAGAGTCTAGGCGTGATAATGGCATCTGTTTTTCTAATTTATGGATGCTTCTCCATCCCTTAACCCTGCACACCTTTTATTATTATTAGTAGTAGTAGTATTGTTGTTGTTGTTATTATTATTATTGTCCCTTCATAGAACTCTGTTTAGTCTCTGCATTGAGTAAATCCAGAGTTTCCTACTGGTGTCCTGAATGATACAAGCAACACTGACCATCTCTTATGTATAGGAAACCATGCTAGGTAATTAGCCATGTATTTATCTCATTTAATTATTTAAGCAACACTTTAGAGTATGCAGTAATATATCAATTATAGATGTGAGAAAGCTTTGATTCTACAACTAGGGAGTATAGAAGCTTAAGTTTTAATGTAGTTTTACCTGTGTCTAAAACTGTCCTCTAAACCAAACTGTTTATTAAGTAAAACATTCATATACAGATTTAGGAATAAATACAAGTGACTCTTGGTAAACATACTACTTAATTGGCATTCTGATGAGCATCATAGGTGGGTTTAGATGTTAGTTCTTTACCCAAACATGCTTTGTAGATTCATCTAATCTTGCAGGACCCCCACATGAGGGAAGTTTTCTCCACTCCACTTTTATGTTTCAGAGATTTTTAACAGTTATGATCTTGTCACCTCTTTACTAGCTACATCTTCACAAACTGCTTTTTTCATATCACAGTGCTCTGTGACAATTTTTTCCACCATGTATCTTCTTGGCTAATTTCTACCTCTCTTTCTTCCTCTCTGTCCAGTATACACTAGTATAAATCTAATCTAACTTGGATGGGAGTGAGGCTTCTCTTGGATGGGAGATCATTCACTTAAGACTGATGATAGTGTGTCATAAAAAATATTCGGCCGATGTGCTATGACCTTCCTTTGATTATCCAGGGCTGCTCCTGTAATAACTCCACCAAGACATGTCAGAACACACTGCAGATACAGCTGTCTCATCTCCACACCGTGTCCCTATCCTATACTGAGCAGAAATTCTCCATTTCAGTTAATTGCCCATAAAGACCATGGAGGCATTTCATCAGAACACCCAGAGTCAATGTCACAGTAGCGTTGCGGATAGTTTTTTTCTTCCCTTCAAATCCTTTCTGGCACCTGAAGAAGGATAAACTTGAACTTAATGGGACAGTGGCTAGATAAAACACATTTTCTCAAATAGTTTCATATAGGAATGTACCATTTATGATATGGCTGCTCAGATTTTACTAGCCATGGATTACTATACAACTTTTATGTAGTGAAAGAAAACCAAGCTTTAAATAAGAAGGCCAAGGACCCAAATCTGCATATGTCATTTGTATAACTTCACAGAACTCTCGGAACTTTGGTTTATTTATCCACAAAACTACTCTGGTAATAATATTCATCCACTATTTATTAAATATCTACTATCAACCAGGCCTTGTGCTAACACTGAGAATAAAGCAAAGAAAGGAAAATAAATTCCTGCCTGCAAGGTAAAACAAACAAAAAGCAATAAGCACTTATAGAGTATGTGGGGGGAATCACTTCTCTGGAGAAAAATAAAATGAGATATAAATCAAATAGAAAGCACTAGTTGGATTGGTGAGGGATGCTCTCCCACAGAGAGTACGCAGAATCACCTCGCTGAAATGACATTTAACTGTGTATTTGTTTCCTACTGCTCCTGTAACAAAATGCTACAAGTTGTGGAGTTTCAAACAACACAGATCTATTATTTTGCAGTTCTAGAGGTCAGATGTCCTAAAATGGGTCAGCAGGAATCTAAAGAATCTTTTTCTTTGCGTTTTATAGCTTCTGGAGGTCACCTACATTCCTTTGCCCATAGACCCATTTTCCACTTTTCAAAGTCGACAGCATAGCATCTGTCAATCTCTTTCTCTGTCCATCTGCTTCTGTGGCCATGTCAGCTTCTATGATCCTCTGGCTCTTAAGAACTCTTGTGATTAAATTGGGCATGCCAGGTTAATCTATGATAATCCCCTATCTCTACTCTTAGTGACACCAGCAGAGCCCATTTTACCAGAGAAGGTAAAGTATTCACAGATTCTGGGGATTAAGGTATGAACATCTTTGCATCTTTGCAAAAGATAATAGGTGGTAAGTGTGGGAAATTATTCATCCTGCTACAAACAGTGACCTGAAAAAATGAGGGTGTCCATTAGGGATATCTGGAGGAAAGCATTCATTCAGAGAGAACAATAAATGAACAGACTCAAAGGTGAGAGCACACTTTGGGATTTGAGAAATCAATGAATGCTAGTGCTCCTGGAGAAGAAGAAGCAAGAGACAGGTTGGTAAGAGAGACGGTCAAGAGCGTAGTGGAGTGGACGCAATGTCAAATAATGTATATCCTTAGAGAGATTTACTCTAACATATATGAAGAGGTTTTGAGTAGAGAAATGACATATTTTGGTATGTTTAACAATGATGCCTACATAACAGTGGCATGATTAATCAGAGGCTGTGGCAATAACCCTGGGAAAAGATGAGAGTGTCTTGTATCATTGTAAGTATTGGAGCAATGACGGCGTTAAAATATGTTCACATACTAAAAATATTTTGAAGATACAGACATAAAAGTTGATGATTGATTGATATATAGAATAATACAATATGAAAATTTAGATCATTATTTTATAATGTCAACTGTAAAATTTTGAAGGATGGAAAAGCCATATGTAATAAACTAACCATTAAAATGTATATTAATATTTTCAGATCTTTTAATTAATTCTCATGCAACAGACTCACTGAATTCTTACAGCTGACAAAATATTCTTTAGAACTCTCTTTTCCTTTTCATAACTGAGGTTGTATGTTTTTCAAGAATTGGTTATATTTATTCTTAAATGTTTGTATGGCAGTTTATTTCTTACCACAATGAAATATTAATGCAAAGGAGAGCTATAGTATATATAAAGTTAAGGTCAATTATTTGTACAAAGTAGCTAAAACAAACTTTTGACCAAGTCAATTATAAAATATTAGGTAGGGAGTGATGTTTTAAAGACCTGTGAATCTACACTTACTTCAGAATTTTCTTTTGATTCCCTTTTCTCTAACAAGAAACCAAGAACAGAAATCGAAGAGAATACATTTGGGTGTGGTTTGTGCAAGAAAGAGAATGAATAAGCCCAATCAGCCAACTCGGTCTCAAAGCAAAGGCCTTAACTCTACTACATAAGTTTTACAAATAAATGTGAAAGCATATGTTACAAAATAAAACTAAAACATTTATAGTGTTATATTTTTAAATGAACACAAACTTGGCTGATTTCCTGTTTTGTTAATGTCTGATTTGAGAGTTTTCTTTTTACTTTTTTAGTTTACTTAAAAGTAGTCTCTAGAGCATGAAATAAATGATAAAAAAATACAAACAAAAAGGTTTGGTGACATGAAATTAATATATTTATATTTGAAAAACATATACCCAATAACTTTTTCAAGAAATGAAACAAAGATGTGTTTATCCTCTCTATACAGAAAGATGCACTAATACATTAGAAAATTCTACTGCCCAGTAGTCAAATGAGTAAAGAAACAAATTGCAGAGGAAATGCAAACTGTTGAAAACATGAAAAACATTTCAGCTTCACTGGTAATCAAAGTGAAAGTGTTTTGTTTATTACAAACAACAGAGTTAATAATAATAATTATGAGCAGTTATCTAAGTATTAGCTATCTATTGCTCCATAATAAATTACCCTCCCATTTAATGGCTTAGAACAATAAACATTCCTTGCCCCACAGTTTCTGTGGGTCAGAAAGCGGGGTGTGACCTATATGAATAGCTCTATTTTAAGGTCTCATGAAGCTGCAATCAATACTACAGCCTCATGTGAATGCTCAACTGGTGGGGGCCCCACTTCTCAGCTCATTGATGCAGTTTTTGCTCCTAGCCATGCTGGTCTCTCCACAGGGCTGCCTCAAGACAGGACACTTGGCTTCTCCCAGTGTGAGTGAGCCAAGAAATAGTGAGAGAGATCACTGAGAACAGAAGCTACAGTCTCTGTATAATTTAATCTTGAAAGTGAGATCTCAGCATTTCAGCCTTATGCTAATTTTTAAAAGAGAAACAAGTCCAACCCACACTCAAGAAGAAGGGATCCTGGAGACAATGCTTCATGGGCATCTCACATTTCTGTATTCTTCTGCGTGATCTTTTCAAATACGTTTATATAGCAACAGCTTTAAAAGATACGGTGTCTGCCTCCAGAGCAGAGTGCAAGTTTCTTCTATCCAATAAGTATAATATCACCCTCAGGGGAAAAGTTTATGCAGGCTTACTGGCATTTATAAAAGATCTAGTTTTCTTAATGTTAGGGTTACTCTCATTTAATGTTATCTTACTGTATGTACACATGTCACCCTGGAGGAATTGGATCTTAGGAAATAGGTACACAAATTATTATACTCTACCTAATGCTATTGCTGTAAGCAACACACCATCCTTTGTCTCTCACCTAGGAGTCTCATGTCTTCTGCAAGCATTCATGAGACTTTGGCAAGCTAATTTGCAAGTAAGATAAAATCTCAGATCCTTCTCAATTTATACAAGAAGATTACACACGGTGTGTATACTAGGAGGTGAAACCACTAGGGGCCATCTAGGAACTGCCAACAATATTAGCTCTTTTCTTTCTTTCTTTCTTTCTTTCTTTCTTTCTTTCTTTCTTTCTTTCTTTTTTCTTTCTTTCTTTCTTTTTTCTTTCTTTCTTTCTTTCTTTCTTTCTTTCTTTCTTTCTTTCTTTCTTTCTTTCTTTCATCTTTTCTTATAGTGAAATAACGGAAGGAAGGAACAAAAGGAAAGAGGGAAAATTGTTATTTATTGTATTCATATTATATCTAGAAATTTTAACACCCATTAACCTCCTTCATGTTTAGCAGAGTAACAACAGTAAAATGAAACTCAGGGGAAAAAGTGAGTATTTCCCCAAGGTCGCTTAGCTAATTGATAGAGACTTACACTCAAAATCTCAGTATTTTTTATAAGCAAGAGACACAAATTCTCAAATGCTTATATTAATGAGGCCTAATCATTAGTAATGGAAGATCACAACAGTTCAATTTTCTATATAATGTTACAGAGACTGATAATCTAATTCTATCCTACTATTCCAGTAGGAGTAAAGGTAATTACTGAAATGATTATTCCTGATAACCGTTTTTTTCCTGATATATTTATCTCTAAGTAACAGCTCAAAAATATCAGAGTTTTACATGATCGTATACTATTTGGTGTGGAAGTCATCTTTCTAATGAAATATTGAAGTAAAGTCTTAGGTTAAACTTCAAGGCTTTTATTAACCTCTAGCGCAGAATAATGTTAGGTATAAAATGAAGTCTGCACGTCACAGATCATTCATATTTTAGATAACTTCTCAGCCCATGAAGCTTGTTATCAGGGAAATGGTATTTTCATTTTTGAGATTGTTATTCAATATTTTACTATCTCTAACTCTTGGGTTTGACTATAGTCAATGATGTTAGGTCATATGTTGCCTAGTTCATCCTATATTTAAAAAAGTGCTAAACCCATAGTCTGGTATGCTATGGCCTCCAAACCTTAGTTGTTTAATCTTACTGGCATTAAATGAGCCTTTGCATTTTAAATTCAGTAAGTTTAAATCAAGCAACATTTATCACTATAAGCCTGTATCTCTCATAATGAAGCAAGCTACACTTTTTAGAGAAAATGTGTAAATTTTTTAGGACGTTGTTATCCTAAGCTTAGTGAACCACTGCTGGTTTCTGACCAACTTACACTTAAATTCTAACAGCCAGCTATAATGATACGCTTTAAAATTCTGCTGAATGTAAATTTTAAGTTCATTTTTTCCATACTTACGAGCTCTGCCTTTTCCCTGTCTTTTGAATGTTTGAGCTCTTTCTTTTCAATTTTCTTTTTAAAAACGTTTGAATTCTTTCCATTCTGTTTTTTTAATATTTCTTGAATTTTAGTGGTCACATCATTTTGGTTACCTGTGACCTCATGTTCCCAGAACAAGTGACAAACTCGATGCAATCAGGGGCTCCCTGATCTTTTCTCCTAACTTGAGCTTAAGTTTCTTCATTCCAAATCTTTGTTTTACCCTCCAAGTAAGGCAATTATTCTCTTTGGCAGAAAAGTCAGAAGCAAACTGGCAGCTAAATAATTGTGCATTCTCACCTACCTTTAGCATCACACCATCTGTTCAAAGCAGCCCAACTATGTCTGCCTCCTTTTTTGTTTTGTTTTGTTTGTTTGGTGTTTTAGCATAACTTTCATGAAAAAAAAATCTTGCTTTGTTTGTAATTTTTGCAATATACTTGGGGCTTTATATAAATCCATTTTGCCATATGTCTTTCTATTCATTAAATGTAAAGTCTTCATCATCGTTTCATTCACTTTTGAAATGACATTACTAATCAACATATTCTGATAGTTTAAAAAAAGTGCTAATACTGGGAAGCATATAATATAAACTAAAACTCCTTTCACTTCACCCACCTTCAACCCTAGTCCTTTACTCAAAAGTAACCAAGGTTGACATTTATTGTTCATGCAGGCCTTTGTCTTTGTACATTTTATGAGTTATACACATACACACATACACACACACATGTATATCTGTGCATATCTACACACACAACAAATATGCATATATGGATGCATAAAATATACACACATGCATACATGAAATGTGCACTTCACAGGTAGATATAGACATTGTACATGTCTGTATACTTTATGCATACATATATATACATATTTTTGAGCAATCTGGATTTAATACTTGACAGTATGACATAAACTTCTTTCCATTTCAGTAAAGATCTTCTTCATTCTGTTTTAGAGAAGTATTTCTATGTACTATAATTTACTTATATTTTTTTTGAAGTAGGCTTCACTCTTAGCACTGAGCCCAACAAGGGGCTTGAACTCATGACCCTGAGATCAAGTCCTGAGCTGAGACCAAGAGTTTGGCGCTTAACCAATTGAGCTACCCAGGTACCCCTACTTAGATGTCTTCTAATCAAACTGTCAACAATTTTTAGTTGTTCTTTTAAAAATAATAGCTGTTAGCCATTCTTAGGCATAATGGAATAGGGTCAGCAAAAATCTGGGTGAAGGGGAGAGAATGGAAACCCTGTAAGTACTCCAGCTCACACTGAAGACCAGACAATGGCCATTCACCACTTGGATGGAGCTGGCAGGAAATCTGAGAGAGATTCCCAGAGGAATAGATACCAAGGGCCTGCTGACATCTAAGACAAGAACAGAACCAAGAGATATGCCACGAGTACTTAGAAACTTACAATGAGTGTTAGGAAGCAGCTAGCATTGTAGCTGGTGACTAAGCAGGAAACTTGAGACACCCATGAGGCACAGTGAGTGAGACAGGCTGATATCTGAGATCAGGCCATGGCAACTGATATAAACTATCTTGGTGATCAAAACCTAAGCATTGTTGAAGAAATGATTCAGATCCCACCCTCAATTAATATAGAGCCTATGGTGAATCTACTACTAGATCAATAAATCCCAAGCCCAGTTCGATCACAGACTAAACTGAAACAACCCCTATATTCACTGCTTGACACAGAAGAGGTATATTCTTTTGGAATATAAATATTATTTACCATAGCCTCTACTGCTCTTTTATACACAAAGCTGGCATTGGTTCAAAGATTGTAAGACATGAGAAAAAGTATGAAGATGTGACCCACAACCAAGAAAGAAAATAGTCAATAGAACCAGATCCAGATATGGGCCAGATATTTAAATTATCAGAGAGATACTTTATAAAGCCAGTAGAAATATATAAAAGGATCTACCATTTGATCCAAAATTTGACTCCTTATATTTACTTAGGGGAAATAAAAATACCTATGCACACAAAAAAAGAATTACACATGAATGTTCATAGCACCTCTACTTGTAAAAGTTCCAAGTTGGAAACAAATCAAATACTCATTGACAGATGAATGGATATGCAAATTATCATACATCCACACAATAGTATATCATTCATCAATAAATGGAAAGAACTCCTCACACATGCAATAACATATACTGGAAAAAAGGGGCCAGACATCAATAATTGTGTGATTTCATTTACATGAAATTCTAGAATTTTCAAAACCATGCTACAATGACAGAAGTAGATCAATGATTGCCTAGAGATCAGAATTGGGAACATGAATGACTGTAGAGGGGCATAAAGGACCTTTCTAGGGTAATAAAAGTATTCTATACTTTGATTATTATAATGGTTACATGAGTATATGTATTTGTCAAAATGTATAGAATTATACAAATAAAATTCATTTAGTATATGCTAAACATATCTTAATAAAGTTATTTAATTTAAAAAATATAGTTTTTGTAAAATAGGCAAGACATATACTGGAAGAAAATCTTATCAACACATACAGTTCCCGAAGGTCACGTGTCCAGAATATCTATGTGTGTGTGTGTGTGTGTGTGTGTGTGTGTGTCTTCTAACTCAAAAATAAAATATCAAAATAATGGGCAAAATATTTGAACAGGCACTTTATAAAATGAGATGTACAAATAGCTGAATAAGCTAATATAAAGTATTAATAATCATTAGTCATCAGGGAAATGAAAATTAAAATGACAAGAACATACCACTATGCATTCATTAGAATTATCAAGAAAAAGAATGTTATTACCCATCAAGAAAAGAGTGTGAACACCAAATGTTGGAGAAATTGTGGAATAGCCAAAAGCTCACATACCATGGAGAGGAGTATAAAATGGCACAAAAAATTTGGAAAATCGTTCAGCAGTTTCTTAAGATGCATCTATCTTCCCCATGACCCAGGTATCCATTTCTAGGTATTTATTTAAGAGAGAGGAAAATACGTGCACAAAATCCTGTAAACAAATATCCATGGTGCCTTTATTCATAAGTGTCAAATACTGAAATTAACCTAGGAGTTCATCAACAAGAGAATGCTAAACACACAATAGAATAATCAGTAATAAGAAGGAAAGGAAATAATTACTTTTACACACAGAGCAAAGATGAACATCAAAACCATCATGCTGAGTGAAAGAATCCAGGCACAAAAGAGTACCTCCACTTACATGAAGTTTAGAATGAGCAAAACAACCCCTGGTCAACATTGGAAACCAGATCAGTGGCTGTTTTGAAAATGGGGGACTAGGGCTGATTGTCAGAAGACACGAAGAATAATGGAAATATTCCTTTTTGTTTTCTTTGAGAAGGTGCAAATGAGCAAGGGGCAGACAGAGAGAGGAAGAGAGAGAATCCCACAAGGTATAGAGCGACAGGGGGAGGGGAAAGAGAGAGGGAGAAGTGGGGCTCACCTGAAGTGGGGCTCAGGGTCACCAGATGCGAGGCTCATGCTCACAAACTGGTCAGATGCTTAACTGACTGAGCCACCCAGGTGCCCCAGAAATATTCGATTCTTGATTGTGGTATGAAACAGACGCTTTATATGTTTATGAAACTGATGAAATTATACTCTTAATATCTCTGTGTTTTTTATTATTTTATGAGATGGCCACACAGGTGCAGCCACAAGAGGAGATCGAGGGGAGACTCAGCAATAAACGGAATTTAATGTACTCACAGGTCCTAGAGACAGGAGGCATGACATACCTTGCAGGGCCACTAGGAGAGATACTTGGGTGGTCAGGAGGCAGAAGAGCAAGAAGGTTTATTCCACAGACCTTATGGAGTATTTTTGTGGGAAAGGCAAGGCAGGGCAGTGTGAACAGTCTGGGATTGGTTACTTCTGGGCTACTGAGGTAGTCCCTAGTTGCCTGACACCTGGCCTTGGGGTGATTAATTCAGAGGAACATTGCCTCCTGGGTTATGTAGGCTAATCAATCCTGGATTGATTTGTTTGCACATCAAAAACATGCCCCTGATTGGGCCCTTTGCTATCTCTGTAATGGTTAGCCCCAGGAGGGACCACCTCTTCCTGGCAGAATGTTATTTTTAAGATGTCAAAATAGCATAATATACCAAACACACACACACACACACACACACACACACACACACACACACACAAACACACACAGTATACTATGTTTCATTATATATAAACTGTATTTTAAGTTTTAAAAATATTTGGAGCCGTGTATAAAATTTTAGGCAGTGTTTCCAGGTGTTACACTGTCTCTTAAGTCTGAATGGTTGGTCTGTCTTTTGTTCTTCATTTGTCTAAAGTGTGCACATATATATTTGTATGTTTCTATGTATGCACACAACCTTCTCAATAGCCATGTTGGCAACCCCATAGGAAATAAAAATGATTTTATTATAAGACCTATTTTCTATCAAGGTATATTTTGCCAAGACATGATTCTCCAAATTAAACTTTTAAAAAAATAATACAAGTCACAGAATCAGATTCTATAGTTAAATTATCACTTAAGTTTTAATGTCACAGACTTCTCATTTAATATTACTTGATAATGACTATTATGGATCATGTCCAAATACTGATAAATTCCCTGGCATATTCATAGACATCACAGAATGAACAGAAACAGACATACCTAATCCTCTTTTATTAAACAAACAATAAAAATAAAAGTAGCTACAATTTACTTTGCATGTGTCTGTAAAAAAAATCCTGGTGATATACAGATGATATTTCATCCTTTTTTCCTTATCTCAGTGTTTTGATTTTTTAAATTAATGTGCACAACTTCTGCAGTAAGAACATTCATAGTAAATGTTCCTTTTTTATTTTTTTAATGTTTATTTATTTTTGAGAGAGAGAGAGACATAGCATGAGTGGGGGAGGGGCAAACAGAGAGGGGGAGACAGAATCCGAAGCAGGCTCCAGGCTCTGAGCTGTCAGCACAGAGCCTGACGTGGGGTTCAAACTCACAGACTGAGAGATTATGACCTGAGCCGAAGTCAGACACTCAACCGACTGAGCCACCCAGGCGTCCCTAAATGTTCCATTTTTAAAAAATTATTTTAGAAGAGGGTATTCTTTCAAACTGCTTCACGGGACTAGCATCAGTCAAAGCATGGATAGATTTTGAATGTACAGGAGGAGGATCCACTCCAGGGTGAGCTCTTAACTGCAGACACATGAGAAATAACCATTGGTTCAGTGCCTGTTTCACCCAGAACTCCCCTCACCTAGATCTACACACTGGAAAGCAAGGGGCCGGCAAAAGCCCCTTGGAAAGCTTTTGCTCCAAGGAACAGTTTCTGTGCTATTATATTCATTGCTGCAAAGACCTAGGAAAAAATCTTCAAGTCCGTGATCTAGCTTAGACCCATGCTTGGCACAACATAATAGGAAATTATACAAATAAGAGTACCATGCAAAGGCATGCCTTTTGCTTAGCGTATGTATGATGAACTAGATGGGACACTACGGAATAATAAGGAATCATTTTGCTTAGACTATCAGCAAAGCTAAATTGTGCAGTCAGATATACCTTTTTTTTTTCTTTTTTTGGAAAAAGTAAATATAGCAGACCCAGGGGCCTCTTCTCCTTAAGCTAACACTTTCATCCTTTCCCCCTAGATTTTCTACTCCAAAACAGAAAAGGGGAGTCTAAGAAAAACGAATCTAAGGAAGAAACAGAAGCTATCCCTCCTACCTATAGGAGAGTTTCTCATCGAGGCCTTACTAGGACAGTGTCCTCTTCAATGTGAGAAGGAATCTCAGACTTACCTTTTCATACCAGAAATAGAAGAAAACAGAGAACAACAATCAAAGGGAGAAAAAAATTCTATATAATAGCTTGAGGTTTTATTGTACCTCCATTTTATTGAAAGCCTTATTCTATACCAGTTATAGTTTATAACCTAATAAATGCATTTTGCTTGACTCTGACACAATCTTGGCAAAGGGGCAGTGGTGGGTATAGAGAGGCTTTCATCTGTACTGACCCTCTTTTTGGCCTGAGGGCACCAATGTACACATAGTGTAAGACATACCTGGAAACTACCGCCACAGGCAACGAGGCGAGCATTTGGGAGGCATCATTATCATCTTTATCAGCTGTTTTAACCTCTTCTTTCAACGAGCAGAATAAATATTATGTGCTGAGAACTAGATCTCAAAGAATGTAAGAAAGAAAATAAGAGAAGGGAGCAGAAACCAAGATTTATAGGGCCCTACCTATGTTCTAGGAACTGTACTAAATGACACAGACTGTATTTATCACTGTCTCCACTCTGGGGAATGTTCAGCACATTCCCCCCCTCATCCTGTCAGACTACAATGGCTTCTTTTGAATGGATGTGAAATTCATGGAGATATGTGTTGGATACAGGACAAGTTCATCAACACCATTGTAAGAGCATTTTAATTTGCTCAAAGTATTATGTCATGGACATTTGATGGATATCAATGAAAAATCATACACTGCTGAGTAGATAGCCCAGGAGCACAAACGATCAAAAAATTAGAAATCAGCAAAATATTTAGTTGTTTCAGGAATAAATATTTGCGATCAGGTAACCGTCCCAGTGGCAGAGTACTAAATGTTCTTTCTTTCTCCAGCGAGAGCAGTGGTGGGAAAGTATATTCAGTTTCACTAAGTCCATGTGTTAGCTGTGGCACCGTAACCACCTCTATTGCTTTTGATGAAGGTTACTAGTATTGTATATCCTCTGAGTCTGTCATCTTTGGAACCACACACACCAAATCATAATTTCACACAGACTGGAATTCCTTTTTTAAAAGCGGAGGAGGGGGTACGTTGGTGGCTCAGTCGGTTAAGCGTGGATACTTGATTTTGGCTCAGGTCATAACCTCACAGTTCGTGCGTTCGAGCCCTACGTCGGGCTCTGCACTGACAGCACAGGGCCTGCTTGGGATTCTCTCTCTCTCTTTCTTTCTGCCTCTCCCCTACTCCCGCTTATGCACCCACACACTGTCTCTTTTTGACTTTTAAAAAATTAAAAAAGATAAAAATGGAGGACAAATGGCAAGCTTAAATGTTACGTCATATATTTCTTTACCTCCTGAAAATTTTGTAAGGTATGTATATTACTTTTATAATTAGAAAAATATTAATACTCAAGTTACTAAGCATAAGGGGATAAACACATAAATAAATACCATTAGTTTATTGATGCGTTCTAGTCTAATGATTTGCTCATATTGATACAGAAACAGCTAACTTTTATGAGCCTGCATTAAAATTGGCTGCCAATAGCTTTATGAAAGTATCATGTACTTTCATCCACATATTTCATACATAGCTTTGCTTACAAAAGTATAGGGACAAAGTGGAAAACATCTGTAACTCCAGCCCTCTTTGATACTACAAATGCCAGCCCTTCTAGACTCAAGATATAAATGTTTGACTTTATGAAGTGACATCTGTAGAATGTGTGATATTAAAATTCTGATTGAAGATTCTCCTGTAATGTATGCATTGTCTCCTGGCCAATAAAATCAAACATCATGTTATACTATCGAATATACTTAGCATTAAACCATACACAGTTGCTCCCTTTTTACCATAAACTTGCTTCCTTATTTAATGCTCACACGATGTGCATGAACTACATGGGTAATTTATTCCCAATTTACTGTGAGGCATAGCATTCTCAGCCTGAATCTTTGCTTGAATATTCTACTGTGTATAAAACATTGATGTGAATGGGATTTAAATGGGGTGTAGATTTGAAGGGGAAGGAAATAGTCTCCAAAATGGTGTTGAGGTAATAAACAAATCAAGTTACAAAAGGGAATATCTTTAAGTACACCCTGGGCAAAAAAATAAGCCTATAAATCATAGTTTTTTGTGTGTGTCTATCGCTGCACAAGTTATTATAAAACATATACCTATAACCATGTACACACTTAAACACTCATGTAGGAAGAAATTTAATAACTAGGAAATTCCAGTCCAAATGTATATGTCTTCAGGTTGGTAGAATACCTAGGGGAGGACAGCACTAGCAAGATAGCAGAGCAGAAAGCCCTGGACCCTCCTTCCCCCAACAAACACATAGATTTAGCAACAATTCATGGACAAATTTTCTTTGACAGAAATCCAGAAAGTAACTGAAAGACTCCCGCACTCCAGGAGAACATGAAAACAGATTCACCAAAGCTGGGAGGGAGACTCAGGGTGCCCTGTCGCTGGACTTTCTGCCCCTGCACAGCACCATATGAGCAAAAAGAAACCTCTTCGCTCCTAGATTCACCTAGGAAGGAAAAGGAGTTGTTTCGTGGTCCAGTGTCCCAACTTTATTGAAGAGGTTTCTGTCTTTCCAATCCTGAAGCTCTGTTGGGTCTGGGAGAGTCTATCCTCCTAGGGAAAACAGAGAGAGCTCCTTGGGCTGGTAGATACCATAGATCCTCACCTCTGCTCAGCACAGGCAAGAAAGTGAAAAATCCTAGCTCCCAGCTTTCCCCTAGGGAGGGAAAGAATTGATCCATGCATCTAGTGTCTCAGCTTCTCTTGGGGCTGATAAAGAACTAGTATCTGACTCACCAGCACTGGGTTCAGACAAGACTGACACAATAGAGCCACCAAGAGGAGAACACAGATGGTTTGGTCTGCTAGCTGCCATAGTTTCTCATTCAGCAAAGAGAGGTCAGATGAAAAATCCCAGTTTAGAGGTACTCCTTGGAGAGGGAAAGAGTTGACCCGTGTATCCAGCACCCTACTTCTTCATGACTGCCCATATAATTGGCATCCGTTTTACCAATCCTGAAGCTCTGATCAATCCAGCACTGTCTAGCTGCCTGGGGTAGAATAGAGATGATGGTTCAGATTGGTATATTACACAGATCTGCATACAACCCTGCTCAGCAAAGTGCAAACAGAAAAAATATCAGTTTTCAGCCTCCCTCAGGAAAGGAAAAAGTGGATCCATTACTCCAAAGCCTCAATTCCTCTCAGTCTGTCCAAAGAAATGGCATCTGGAATACCAGTCTGGGAGTTCTAATGGGTTTGGTGCAGTCCAAACACTTGGAGAAGAACAGAGATTGTGGTTTGGACTGACAGACACCAAAGATCCCCACCTCTCCATTCCTTCAGCTCAGCACAGAGCCAGTGGAGAAAACCACAATATCCCAGATGAATACAGATGCAAAAGTCCTAAAAACATGCTAGAAAACTAAATTCAGGGGCACATCACAAGGATCACACACCATGACCAAGTGGGATTTATCCACAGGATGCAAGGAAAACAAGAATGGTTTAATATATAAAAATCAATTAATATGATACACTGTATTAACAGAACAAAGGACGAAAATTACATGAGTCTCAAAATATGCAGAAGAAAAGTTTGATCTTTTTCATGGTAAAACCCCTCAACGCACTAGGAATAAAAGGGAAGTACCCCAATATAATAGGCTAGACGTCCTTCCTCCCAGGCCTAAAACGAGTAAGATATGGAGTTGGGATTTGACCCCAGATTGACTGAGTCTAGAGTGCATGTGTCATGGGTGCTGGCTTCCTATCTCTGCCATGCTAAGTGTCATGGGGCCGTGCCAACATACCTTTCACATGGTGTGGTGGAAATAGTGTTAGGGACCAGATCCATGTAATTGAACACCAATGCTCTTCTTACCATTCATTCGCTTTACCCCATCCATCCTCAGCATCTACCTCTATGAGAACATGAGGGATTTATACTACATAGTTTTCAGAGTTCCTCTCTGCTCTGAACATTCTTTTGTATAGTAAAATTCATGATGATACCAAGAGTGAAAACAAATACCACTGCCATTCACTCATTTCTTTCAGAGTGAGACACTGGGCCAGCTGGTTTTTCACATCTATTTGTAACCTACAAACGATACTTTAAAAATATGACTATCACTCCACTTCTTCAGGGGAGGAAACTGAGGCTCAGAAAATATAAGTAAATTTACCAAGGTCAGAGGACTTCCTAATGATGGCTAAAGTTTAAAAAAAACACATGTACCTATCTATGCTCATTCTAACAAGCCATTATGTCTTTCACGTGGAATCATACACCACTTGCTTTCATTATCCACATTTGGTGAGGACCAGAACTTGTGCATGAGCAAATAAATCTTTATTAGAATTTTTCTTCCTTGAGCTAAGTATATGTTTTTGTTTAACTTGGATGTATGTTATGGCTTTTGCTTAGTCACATTTTGTCCAGGGTAGTGAGCTATACTAGTTATGCAAACAAATTACAGCGAATCCATGTTGAAGGCTAAAAATTGTCCTTTTCCTCCTCTGCTTCCTCCTACTTCTTAAGATTATTCTAAAATTAAGATAAAATAAAAAGACTCCTAAATTAACTAGGCTTGCTATTTCTCCCATATATGTATGTCTGTTCCACCGTTCTCATGATACCACAAACTTTACATGTGTGAAAACATAGGTTATAATTCTTATATGAATACGTAAGTGTATAACCTCTGAAAACATAAAAGCATAAAAGCAAAGAAAATAAAGTATGACTCGAATATTCGATTCTAATGTTAGAGTTCATTGGCAGAGAACACAATTGCCAAGATTCGGAATTGTTTTAGACTTACGTCCTTCTGGCTTCAGTAACTAATTTCAACTTGGCCCCTGAATTCTAGCTCTTATCTTCTCTTAGTCTGGAAGTTTCCCTAGGCATTTCTATATCCTTACCCTCGTGATAGAGTCATGCATGCTATTTCTCTCTGGCATTGCTTATATGTGCCCATTTCCTACAGGGCAAAAGACATCCAACGAAACTTTGTGATGAACCAGTCTGAACTTGTAATTGGTTTGGAAATAATAGCATAAGAATTATGTTTTGGAAAAGAAGAACCCAATCTATCTTTTTGAACTCCTCAGGTGATTTACCCTAGTCATTTTAGAATATTCGTGCATGCCTTATAAACACTTCTCATTACAAGCAGTGGAGTCAAATCACTCTGGCTTTTCTGGCCCTCTCTCCTGCTATGCTGGCTAGGTGTCCTGCTCTCCCAGTACATTGACCAAGTACAATCTTCTATGGGGTGCACTTCATTAAACTCAAAAAGACCAGCTAACTCATGCTTTTCTCATTAGAAATAACAGAGTTCAACCCCCTCTTATACTATACTTAGATAGAAGGAGAATTGGATTATTTGTTATGAAAAGAGCATTTGGGTGTGGAAACAATTTAGGAGTTAGAAGAATGGGAAATAGAAAACCACAAGGGTCGGTATCAAGGCCGATTTTTTTCCCACTTTATATGTTAATGACCTGAAAGAGGGAACATGCCACAAGGTAGCAAGAACTGCTGAGAGGGCAAAACAGAGGTGAGAAGTGTCGAGGATGGAGAGCAAGCAACAATATAAAGGGAGGTAATGCAGTATGGAATGAGCTAGACATCAATTCCCTGCTTTAGCAGTTTAATGTAAAGGACTGTGAGGCAATGAGGCCAGAGACAAAAACAAGGGAAGTTAATAAAAAGCTGAAGAGTGACTTTGCTACATCACACAAGTGGGAGGGAAGAAGGAGAGGGCTGACCTAGGAGAGCTGGGGTGAATAAACATTGAAACTTAGGATTCTGGATCGAAACAAAATTAACAGGCATTTGAAGTGGTATCTGGGGAGGACTCTGGATATAAGCACTAAGTGACATGGCTAATTCATCAAAGTGTAAATGCAGAGCTTCAAAGTGAGGCTGAGGCGAGGGAAGCCAGCTGCTCCAGGGTGAAATGAATTGAAAATGCACTATTCACAGTAACTTCTCTGCTTGGCCTTTCTTGAATCCATAGAAAAGAAGACAAATCACCTGCCGTGTAGGATGGAGGGTTGAGGTCTAGTTTGTATTTTTTCCTAATCACTGAAGCTTGCGAGGCAACAGTTAAATGTGATGACTTCCCTACATTCTGAACAGAGGGACAAGGGGTTGACTGCAGTGCTGCTCAATCTTTAACGTGGATATGGATCCTCTGAGAATCTCATAATGCTGATTTGGATCCAGTTGGTAGAGTTAGTGGGGGATACTGAGATCCTGTATCCCAAACATCTCCCAGGAGACAGCAAGGCTCTAAGAACCATGCTGTGAACAGCAAAGTATTTATCCCCTAAAGTCTTTCAAAATTCCCAAATCTATCCATCTCTCCACACCCCCACCATAGTCCCAGGAAAATATGAAGAAAAGAACTGTATTATTTACTACCTTGAAATACCAAAATATGCTTTTCTGCTTTTCTCTCCTTTTGAATCTACTCTTTAATTTAAAGATTTGTGGGGCACCTGGGTGGCTCAGCCAGTTAAGCGTCCTACTCTGGCTCAGGTCATGATCTCACAGTTGGTGAGTTCGAGCCCCATGTCAAGCTCTCTGTGCTGACAGCTCAGAACCTAGAGCTTGCTTCGGATTCTGTGTCTCCCTCTCTCTCTCTGCCCCTCCCCTGCTTGTACTCTTTTTTTTTTCCCTCAAAAATAAATAAATAAACACTTAAAAATATAAAGATTTGTAGAATAATACACAATAGGCCCCTCTTATCTGGGGAGATACATTCCAAGACCCCCAGTAGATCCCAGGAACTATAGATAGTATCAAACCCTATGTATCCTATTTTTTTTCCCTATACATATATGTCTATGATAAAGTTTAATGTGTAAATCAGGCACATTAAGAAATTAATAATAAAATAGGACAATTACAACAATATATTGTAAGTATATATTCACCTTCCTGTGATGATGTGAGATGATAAAATGTCTATGTGCTAAAATGAAGTGAGATGAGTGACGTAGCTGTTGTGACTTACTGTCAGCTGCTTCTGACATCAGGGGGATCATCTGCTCCTGGACCACCACTGACCACAGGTACCTGAAACTGTGGATAAGAGGTATGGCTGCAAATAACAGAAAAATAATTGTGTGGTAGGGCAGTTTTTTCTACAAATCTCTTAAAGAAATTACAGGTTTCAACTTTCAATTATCTGAAAACCACCAAAGAGTAAGATCATTTCTCATACACGCCATAACTCAATATTTTTGGTTCATTTTTTTTATAATGGAACTCACTATCTTTTTGCATCCTTTTAATTATGCATTTAAATAAAATCCAAATAACAGTATTTTAAAATGTGAAAAATTAGAATTTTATTGTCTATGCTGAGTTTAAAGCAATTATGAGAGATCAAAAGGAAACTGATATACTTCAAGGAGCTCATGGAATTGACTTTAATTCTCTATAACACTTGCCAACAAGACAATATGTGCTACACAGTATGTATTAAATGTTCAACATTATTAGCCATCAAGACAAGGCAAAATAAAACCACAGTGAACTACCACTTCCAAAATATTAATACGGCCACAATGATGGCCATACCAAGTGCTCATAAGAATGTGAAGCAGCTGAAATTCTAATGCATAGATGGTAGACTTGAAAATTGGTACAACCATTCTGGAAAATAGTTTGAAGTCTCTTAAAAAATTAAACAGAACTTTCATTTGACCTGTTTCTATTTAAGAGAAATGAGAATAGAGGTTTAGATAAAGACGTATACAGAAAATGGCACGACAGCCTTATTTGTAATGGCCCCCAACTACAAACAACCCAACTGCCTATCAGCAGGTAAATGGATCCAGAAAATACGGTATACATACTGCTCCACAATAAGGTGAACTAACTAAAACCATGCCACAACATGAATGAATATCAACACTATTATGTAGAGTGATGGAAGCAAGACACAGAAGAGTACATGTTTCCATTTATATAAATTTCTGAAAGGTATAAACTAATTTTTAATGATAGAATAAACAATTAGTTTCCATCTAGGAATGGACATTAGGTAAGGATGAACAGCAAAGGCGCAGGAGGAAATATCTGTGGGTGATGGGATTGTGGGGAATGTTTAGTATCTTGATCGTGGTGGTGGCTTCATGAAGTTCTCAAATTTCATCAAACTTCACATGTTCAGTATGTACCATTTATTTTAAGTAAACACCAATGAACTTGTAATTTTGTTCCAGACTATTATAATAATAACATAACAAAATAAGAATAAAAACACAAAGAAGGGGAAAAATTGAAAGGGGCACCAGGGAGTAAATTGGAAGTAGGGTAGGCAGTGTTTTTTGTTGTTGTTGTTTTTATTCTTAAGCTTATTTATTTTGAGAGAGAGAGAGAGAGAGAGAGAGAGAGAGAGAGAGAGAGAGAGGCAGAGAGGCAAAGAGAGAGGGAGAGCGAGAATTCCAAGCTGTCAGTGCAGAGCCTGACATGGGGCTTGATCTCACAACACTGGGATCATGACCTGAGCTGAAATCGAGAGTCAGGCACTCAACCAACTGAGCCACCCAGGTGCCCCCACAGCATATTGATATA
The DNA here is from genome assembly GCF_016509475.1 of Prionailurus bengalensis. NCBI lineage: Eukaryota > Metazoa > Chordata > Mammalia > Carnivora > Felidae > Prionailurus > Prionailurus bengalensis. The sequence goes on from NC_057347.1 coordinate 32,681,464, forward strand.
CAGACAGCAATGATATAGAGGAAACATTTTAGAGTCAGACCAACATGGGTTTATATCTTGTGTTAAGTGTATGAGATTTTTACAGTAACGACTTCCAATGAATGACGGCTTCCCTATATACCGTCCCCTTCCAGATTGACTCTGGGCTTGGCCATGGGACTTGCTTTGATCAGTTGGGCATTAGCAAACTTCACACAAAGAGATCCTTAAAGATGGTATTTGAGCACGTGGGCTTGCTTTCTCTCTTGCTGCTTTTAGAACCCAATTGTCATGTGACAAAAGTAAGCTAGCTTATGGGAAACACAAGGTTACCTCATCCCCAATCTTTACACATGTGAATGAGGTCATCTCAGACCACCCAGCCCCAGTTGAGCTATCAGATGATTGGCCTACAGCTACATGATTGACCAAGGGGGAGGCTAGATGAAGAATCAAGGCCAAAGTAAGGATCCACACAACCATGAGAGGGAAAAATGATTGTTGTTTTAAGCTACTAACTTTTATAATGGTTAATTATGCATGAATACATTAGGCAAAAATACTTCAACTTTGTTAGCCTCAGCTTCTCCATTTTTTTTATGATTTTATTTTTTGTAAGTAATCACTACACCTAACCTAGGGCTCGAACTTACAGCCCTGAGATCAAGAGTCGCATATTCCACTGACAGCCCTTTCTCCATCTCTACAATAAGATGAGTTGCAAGAATTAGACACAATATATATGAATGTGTCAACCACAGTTCCTGGGAAAGGTAGATAAATACTAAACTTGACTTCCCATGTTCCATCCTTTCTCACATCCACCTTTAGCAGAAGAACTTCTGTTTGACCATATTTATAAAAAATGAACAAAGAAATGTAATTTTCATGAAACTGTTGGTGAAATATTCTCTGTTGGGTGGTGTAGGAGAAAGTGCAGTACAAGTAAATAGTTGCAATTACTCCAGTCAACTAAAGGATTGCTTGCTCCAAGACTACAGCTCCGTAGACCATATCATTTCTGGCACTCTTAAGTGAACTAAACTGGTAATGCTCAAGTTTGTTTCAGGATCTGTAGCCCAGGTATTCCCAAAAGGAAAAAAAAGAGAGAGAGAGATAGAAAGGAGTTAATTAGAAAACTATTATCATCAACAGCCTAAATGTTGCATAAATATATGAATTAACTCCCAAGACTTTTCTTCCCTTAATAATTACTGACACTATAGCAGAAACTTCTGGAAGAAATGTGCTTCCTAATTCATTACACTTTATCTCTTCTACATGGCCTCTTTTGGGCTATAGTGAGTGGTGAATATTTTTTTGTCATTTATTTTGTTTATTTTGAGAGAGAGAGAGAGGTAAGGAGGGGCAGAGAAAGAGGGAGACAGCATCCCAAGCAGGCTCCACACTGTCAGTGCAGATCCCAATGCGGGGCTCAAACTCATGAACCATGAGATCATGACTTGAGCTGAAATCAAGAGTCAGACGCTCAACCGACTGAACCACTCAGGTGCCCCAGTAATTTTTTTTTAACAAGATACTCAGCATCTTCTCATGACCATCATGTAACCTCCCACCCATTTTAGAAATTTGATTGAGAACAATAAAAGGCTATCATCTCTTTAGTCTTCCAGCAAGTATTTGATAAGTACTCACCATGTGTCAAACATCCTGCTATCTGGCTTGCGACTTAAATGTAAATAAAACACAAATCTTACTCTTGATGAACTATTTCTAATGAGGGTGACAGCCATAACAATAATTACAATAACATACTGTAATTGCAACATTGAAATACACACATAAGGTGATAGGAATGTAGAGGAGGAACACTACGCTCAGCGGGGAAGCTTAGAGAGATTCTTCAGGAAAAACCAAAACAGAGGCTTGCAATATGAAGTCAACTTAGGCAACTACCCACAGAAAAAGGAAGAGGTCATTCTAAGAAGCCAGCAAGCATGGTGTGTATGGGGAAGTAGGAGGAGGTAAGGGTTACTATAACCCAAAATGCAAGGTGACAGTGATAGGAATGAAGCTGAAAACAGAAAACCAGGAAAAGAGATATGAAGGGTTTCATTATCATATACAAAATTCCATGGACAGTTTATGCGGCTGTTCGTGGATGATACGACCTAGGAATGTCCTGGCTGGCACAGGGAAGATGGATGTAAGAAGGGAGAGAATTGTGAATTTATTGCCTCCCTATATAGGGATTAAAGTTGGTGGCTGCCTCTTTTCTTTTCTTCTCTCTTCCTGGCAGAAGGAAACTTCACAAAAAGCTCCATTCTACCAATTTCCAAGCCTATCTCCACCTTAAACTTTTTGTTTGTTTGTTTCTATAACTTCTTTGGAGAAAACAAAACAAAAACTACAGTCCTCCTTTGCCCAAACACTGCCTCCCATCCTTCCTCTCCCTTCTTTCTTCCAACTCCCACTTCCCAGTCTGTTTACATAACACATTTCCAAAACTGGCACCCTCTCTAAAATTAGGTTTTCCTATGCTCAGTTTCAGCCAAGAACATCTAATATAGATATGCAAGTCAAACTCACATTTGGGCTTTTTTAGAAATAAATCTTTTATTCTTTATTTCATTCATGATTTTGGAATTCTTAAATAGTAACCGACAACTTTCATGTGGTGATTCTATTTAAAAAGAATCTTGGGCACCATGCTCAGTTGGTTGAGCATCTGACCCTTGATTTCAGCTCAGGTCACGATCTCAGGGTCACGGGATTGAGTCCCGCTTCAGGTTCCGTGCTGAGTGTGGAGCCTGCTTAAGATATTCATTCATTCATTCATTCATTCATTCATTCATTCTCTCTCTCTCCCCTTCTGCCCTTCTCATGTGCACATTCTCTCTAAAATAAATAAAATAAAAATTAAATTAAAAAATAAAATACAATCTATACATGGTTTTATACGGTTCCAATCTCTAGTTTATTTATTGGCATGGCCAGAAGAAGCCTCGTTATGGTCCCTCAGGGTTCCCAGCATAAGGTGAATAGTGTGGCTCAGGGGCCCCAGTCTCAGTGGCAGAAGGTGACTCTAATTCTCAACTTTGTGTTGCCTTGTCTCCGAGCTTCTAGGTTCTGATGATCTCAACCTCTTCCCTTTATTTCCCGCAACTTGGGGAAGGTGGGGAGGGTATAGATGCCTCTCGCAGTTACTATTTATATTACCATTGTGTTTCCTTTTCACTGTTTCAATTTCCCAACCTCTTATATTGAATCAATACCTAATATAGTTTCTGTTTCCTTTCTGGATTCTGACCAATGCACTAGGTGATTAATCCTAACCTTAAAGATTTCTCTTACTCAAGTGTCCTAGACAGGGTCATACAATCTTTCAAATTTGAAATTGAGGGAAAGAATGATACCGTAAATTATTTCAGCCAGTGACTGCTGCACCAGCATGCCAACTCTTCATCAGATCATTCACATCTTACTATGTGCAGGCAACTGTCCTAATATACAATTATTTAACATTTGTAATATCTATCATGTTGACACCATTGTTATTCCCATTTCAAAAATGAGGAAACTGAGGCACAAATGAGTTGAATAACGTGTCTTCAGTCACCTGTCTGAGCTAGGATTTGAATCTATCCAAACTGGCTTCCAAGTTCAGGGACTGTCAAACTTTTTCTGTAAGTGACCATGCTATAAATATTTTCTGCTTTGTGGGCCATACCATCTCTGTAGAAACTACTCAACTCTGTTTTTAAAGCAGCCATAAAGAAAATGTAAGAGGACAGACATGACTGGGCTCCAATAAAACTTTACCAAAACAGGTGGTAGCCTCGATTTGGTCCACAGATCACAGTTTGCTGATCTCTGATCTAGACTAATATGCTGTATTGATCAACAGAAATTTCACGCATGTCATTTGACATAGCTATTTATTATACCATCAGTCCATTACCTTAAGGTTATGTTCCCTTTGGTGAGTTTTTTCCCATATTTGTGGTCTTTGAATCCTTTTTCTCTAAAAGTATAAATGTCTGGCGATATTCCAGATACACCTTGGGTGCTGCTTCTAATGTTCACTTTTAATAAATTCCTATCTTTTTGAAAACACTCAGACTGAATATTTCTTAAGGCAATGTATCTATCAATGTGTGGTATAGTTTTGTAGCAGTTGCACACACAAACTTATTGGCTATCTATAAATTTATGACCATGTGAGCATATGCCTCACATTATATAGGTTTTATATGCACAACATTGTTTTAGCCCCAAGCCATTTAATCCATGAAACATTTTACTGAGCAATCTGTCATCCAAGTTTTGAGTATGTCCAACATTGTCAGCCTCAATAATAAAGGGGGGGGGGCACGGTCCTCCCCAGATGCCAAAGGGAGCGGCTGTAAGTATTGTCTCTGAAAATAATGACACATTTTTTCTTTCTTCTATTCTTTAAAAAATTAACTTGAGGAACTCTGCTCATTTTTTTTTGGTCTCTGTATATATTTTTAAAACTACATACTGTAGCAGCGGCCAAATGATTGTCTTATGTTTTTCCCCAAGATAAATCTACTGCATGTTTAATCTTTAAAAACATGTATCTGTAACTCCAGATAAGCCAGTTCTTCTCTGTCTACAGTACTTGGTTTTGTGACTGAAGGGAGGTTGCAAGTGATGTAATTTAGGACAATCTGCTTTTATTCATTACTGCAAAATAGACGGCAGTTGGGGATTTCATATTGTCAACTCTATTTCTGCATCCTAATCATGCCAAACATTTGGTCTTCAAAGACTGAAATAAAACCCATCACCAAGACTTTCCCTTCTACATTACATAAGAATGTAAACATCTTTGGTAATAAATTTACTCTGACAGCTGCTAAAAAATTTACCAAGCTTGACAACACACTCTGAAAGCAAAAGAGAAAATAAGAGACCTTGGTTGATTATTTACCCAAAACATTTATCATTTTGGGAAGCAAAAAAAAAAAAAAAATACATTTAAGTGTGCGCGTAAGAAGGTATTAAGATCCGATTTTGTCTGTCACTTTGTGGTGTCTGTCTGGTAAGTTTTGTTTTAGTGGCAACCCATTTTTCATGAGAAGAAGAATAAATGACTTGGAAAAGCAAAGGCTGAATTCGGAATGCAAAATGAGTCTCTGCTAGTTCTCTTCAGGGAAAAATAGAAAAGTTTTCCCATGGAGACAGACAGAGCTGAAGCAACCCCTTTGGCGGTAATGTTTACAGTCAATCTGTCCAGGGTAGAGCCATCAGCAGAAGTGAAATTCTAAGCAGCTCTCTGGTGTTCCAAACAGATTAGCTCTCACAGTTATCCAGACAGATGTGAATCCAGCCCACTTGTTGTCTTAATGCTTCCCTGTTGCTAATGATGTTCCAAAGGTATCAAGGAATGGAAATAAATAGCTGGCCTGGTAGCTGCCTTAAGTGCTGGGCCTGCTGGGTATCAGTTGTTTGTTTGGTGGCTTTCAAGGTAGAGCGGTGTATTGATTTGTTTAAACGGTGCTGTGCATTAGTGCTTCTTGTCTCCTCCCAGGCCTTCGGCCTCATCTCATTCAGAAGATAAACTTACTTTATTACACTGAGAACATGTGCTATTCGGTGACTTGAAATATGATTGACTGAACTGTATTGATTTTTACCAAACTGTGTCTCAGAGACACTTTTGAACTGACACTGTGGAACCCCTCACTATTAGGGAAGGGGACGAACAGAAAGGATTTGGTAAGGGGGGAAAAAAAGGATTCAGACAGGCCTTTTGGCAATTTCCTGATTCTCTCAGAAATAACTTTCCCAAATGAGCAGCCCTAGGAAGTTGTCACTTCTCCTTCTTCCTTTTTTTCTCTATATTTCCTTCCTTCCTTCTTCATTTCTTCCCTCCCTCCCTCTCTTTAGTCCCCCTTCCTTTCCCATTCTTTTTTTTAATGATATCTCCTCAGCTTATCTTGGACCCAACCCCTCAGAACATATAACTTACCCGTGATGAATACTCCAGAACAACAAATGGATGATAGCTGGGGAGAACACCAAGGAACTTGGTGGACAGATAACGGTAACAAATGCAGGTTGTCATCCAATACTAACTAGTATGTCAGACATTTCAGCTGGGAGACTGCCTTCTGACCAAGTAAAACAAGAATTCATCTGTATCTTCCCTTTATGTTTTTAAGTTTATTTATTTATCTTGAGAGAGAGAGCGAGAGCGAGTGAGCGAGCATGAGCCAGGTAGGGGTAGAAAGAGAGGCAGAGAGTGAAAATTCCAAGCAGGATCCCCACTGTCAGCACAGAGCCTGATGTGGGGCTCAAACTCACAAACCTGCGAGATCATGACCTGAACTGAAATCAAGAGTTGGACGCTTAACTGACTGAGCCATCCAGGTGCCCCTGTATCTTCCCTTTAAAGCAAGTATCTTTGGGAGAACAAATGCTTTGTCTCCCACGTTGATCTCATATCCTCCTCTTTGGTGCCTTTTATAACTCCTTTCCCACCTCTTCTTCAGCACATCTTTCTTTCACTCTCAGATTTATTTTCATTTCCCTTAAAATAAAACAAAACAAAAAACAAGGAAGACAGTAGAAAATCAAACGCAGTGGGTATAATGTTCATAAGCTTCCAATCTGAAGTATAAAAATATATTTCATGTGTTTTATGTATTTATATTTATGAAATACTTATATTTCATAAATATAGAAAAATTTAAAAATTTATTTCTATATTAAGTCTTTAGTTTGTATGATAGGAATACAGTCTTGTCACTACCTAATACATAGCTCAGTGTGAAGGTTTATCCAATGATTTGGATTTAAACTCAACAAATTTAAGGTTTTCTTTCTTTCCTGTGTCTTGATATTCTCTGTCAGTTACACTGTATTATCACAGAGACTACCTGATCCTTAGTTTTCTGGTTCTCCCATGATGATGTCCTGAGCTGGGACAATGGCATCTGGCCCATAGCTCACAAGTTTCCACACTGGCACCTACAACTGGGCATTCTCCCTGAATATAAGGCCCTTTAAGGTTTTCAACTTCTTCACCTGGCAAGCTTGCTTCTCTCGCTGCAACTGTCAGCAAAGTCTACTCTTCTCCAACCACAAGACAGAGGGAGTGTTTAGACCTTGAAAAGATTCATAATGTAGCTGATGCTCTCCTTATGGGGTACTATGCTGGTCATGGGTTCCATCCAGTCTTTGAAGCCAGAAATCATGACAGAAAAAACTTTCAGGAGGATATTCTTCTATCTGAGGCTTAAGCCGAGACCTAGGCTCATAAAAGTCCCAAAAGCCATTTTCAAAATTATATTGAGCTTTCAAAGTCAAACTCTCCTGACAATTTCTCTTTATTTTTCCATTGGAAAATTTCTACTCTTCCCTGATATCTGATTGAATGGGGAGAGTGCTCCCTTGGAGTGAATGGAAAACCATAACTAACTTCTCAGAATTTCACTGTACAACTAACTCACTTCCCTCCCTATACTGAGGGCAGAGTTCACTCCATGGAGCTGGGCAGTGACTTCTTCTTGAGGGAGATATGGGTAGCACATCTCTGTGTTTATCACAAAGGAATTGATGGGAAACACAATGTAGCACAGAACATATTTTAAACTTCAATATAAATCTCCATGGTCCAAAGGGAAAGCACTGAAATAATTAAGGAATTAGGTGATTCTAATAAGAACATATGAACTTGTAATTTTACCTTGGAATGAAATGCAAAACTTCGTGCCAGTGATATAATTGACACAATTAGCTACATGCCTTCTTTTAAGAGTTTTGTTCCAGTAAAAGGGAAAGAAATAGGAAGATATTTAAGGATTAGTCAGCTTCAAATAAGTTCCCAATATTCGAAGGACTGTTTCTTATCCTTGGTCTTCATTCTGTCTGTCATTCTGAATACATACAGTTCAGTAAAGAGTGTGTGGTCGCGTATGTGATTTAAATACCATCACCTACTGATTTGAACTATGGAGACCTGAATTCAAACACATCTCTTCCCTGACATATTCTGGCTGCATGGCTTTGGATGCTTTAACCTTTCACAATCCATTTTCTCACTTCTAATGTGAGCACAATTGTATCTATAATGTGGTGCTCTTATGAGGATCAAATGAGATATTATAAAGGCCCAAGAAGCAAGCTGAACACAGGCAAATACTAAAGCCCTGTGCTGCACCCAACTCTTCCCATTTTGGAAACATCCAATTGTTTCACTTTTCATAGATTATAAGTGTGCACCATTCTGGGTTGAATAGCCAATATTTGGGGTAAAGATAATTTCATTCCCAGGCACCAAGTAAGGCCTGGGTCTGTGTGGACTCATGCTGCCTACCAGAGATGTGTTTCTTCCTATTCCTACAAGAGCAGAGCATTGACCCATACTCCTGATTCCTTTATCAAGAGAACCAAACAATTTGTTCCAAGTTAAGAATTCTGATACAGCTAATGCTTTCTGCATGCCCTAAATTGGGATGTGCTTGGCCAGGGATCTGTCCAGGATTTCTCGCTGTGGTGAGGTTGAAAGAAACAACATAGCACTGAGTGAGAGTAATAAATGCAGTATTAAATCAGAAGTAAAAATATAATTAGTTATAACTGTGTTTTTCACTATTCTTTTTTTGTTGTTTTGTTTTTTTGAGAGAGACAGAGAGAGAGAGAGACAGAGAGAGACAGAGAGACAGAGAGAAAGAGAAAGAGAAATGAGCGGTAGAGGAAGAATCTTAAGCAGGCTCCACACCCAGTGCAGAGTTGGACATGGGGCTAGATCTCATGATGATGAGATCATGACCTGAGCCAAAATCAAGAGTTAGACGCTTAAATGACTGACCCACCCAGGTGCCCCACGCCATTATTCTATTTATACTCTATTTCTGGAGAATGAGGGACTGGAATCTTGTATTTCTTTTTTTTTTCTTTAAATGTGCTATAGAGTTTAACTTATGCGAGAGGTATAATAATTACCAATGCTTGTATATTAAAGAGTTTCATATACTCTTTATCAAACATGCTGTTTTGTGATCCACTTACCCAAACAGGATGCGAAAGAAGGATCTTTAAAGAGTCTTTCTCTGGGTTTGTTTTTGTTTTTTTTCCCCTTTCAGAATAAAGAATGACTAAGCTCCCATAGAGCATCCTTTTGTTTGTTTTTGTTTTTTTAATAGGTCCCATGGTCTGTCTCCAAACCCAGGGCATATATGTTGTCCTTCTGCAGGTAATGAATATAAGGCTGATTGAGGAAAAGTCTCATAATTGATCTTCCAGTGGAGCCACAGAAATCTCAAAGAGAGGCCTGAGTCTTGGGGCAGTATGTAATAAAGACATTTATTTAGATTAATTGCCCTGGCAGTCTAAACAAGTGGAATCTGAAATACAGAATGTCGTTAAAGACAGGCTATCTTATTAGTTTCTTGTATATACAGTTCAAATTAATGACTAACACAGGAATACCAAGAAAGGTACAGAAGAACAATAATAAATGGATAAGGAGACACTGTAATACCACATTAACTGACTCAATTTATGGACCATTGATTAAAATTCTTGCAAAGAGTTTGTTTCCTTAAAGTAAAATTTATACTCCATAGGTGGACAGATACCACCGGACTTTGAATTAAAACGGTAAGTGTTCAAACCCAGGTAAGACCATGGATTAACAGAATATTCTGACAAAACCATCCTGAGCTTATTTTCACTTAGTGTTTACTCTATCCCCTGGCACAGTATGTATTCAGTATTTTAAAAATCTTCATTTTTATATGGGTTATTTACCACCATACAAGCCCTGTTACAGTCCTACGTTCTCTGAGGAAGCACCCTAAAGGAGTTGGCAAGTAGATTTATGAAATAATACTTAAATTCACAAAATAACCGATTTATAGGTACCTGTAATTAAGTGTTAATTGGAAGTAATTTCCAATACACTATCATTTGTCATTTGCTGAAAAATGAATACTTAAAACCAAATTATAGGCAGCTGCAGAAAGGAACCTGGGAAAGTGCCAGAGTAGAGATTAAACCAAACGTGGAATTTTGTGGTCAGTATTGGCTTTGTTTACTTTATGTAGTAGATACGACAGAAGAAAAGTTGACAGAACCTACTGGATAACAAAACTGTAAGCAAGCGGGTAAACTCCACCTGGCAGAAGAGGTTCCAGATCAGGGAGAAACAGTTGCACGAGGCTGATAGTATCAGTTAGAAGAGAATTTGGCGTATGGAGGGAAAAAAGTATATTCAGTCTGATTAATTATGAATGGGAATCCCAAAGACTTTATTCTCAAGAGCTGTTGTTGACACTAGTTGCAGCGTCTGGACAGCCCAGGATCCCTGCTCTGAGAAAACTAGCCCCATGCATCCCATGGTGGGCCCCAGAAATGTACTTATCCAATAAAACCTTGAGCACTGCTTCACCACTCATTCTTCAACACAATTTCGGCAAAATATTAGAAATGAATACCTCATCTGAAAAGGGCGGGAACAGATAGACTGGGTGTCAGGTCTCATCATCTCTCCAAGGAATTTGGAAATGGGGGTTAAGGATATTTTGATTAGTCTCTGTTTGACAACTGAGACCATGGGAAGTCAAGTGCGTACGGTTACTTTTCTGAGCCACATGCATGTGCCACTCTTGGGAGAGAAGGCAGAGAGGCGAGAGGGAGGGGCGGGAGGAGAGACAGGAAGAGAAGGCAGGGAACAAAAGAGGAAAGAAGGAAGGAGGGTAGGGGGAAAGAACATAAAACAGACACAGAGGAAACAGAGATGAGAAATCGTAGGTTTCCGGAGAAAACTAGAGAATAAATTCAGTTTCTGCCAAACTCTGGTGTCTGCTCTAAGTCTTTCTTAACTCCTAATTTTTACCTTTGGTTACTCTGCATCTTTATATTACATCATTTTCCCTCCTACTTATTTTACGCGGAATAGGATTTTGTTATCTGGAGCCAGAAGAGCTTTGATTGAGAGAGAGTGGTAGTGTTGGGCAGACTGGATGGAAATAGGGAAGGACAAGGAGGAGTATAACTGTAAGACAGCTGGGAAGGAGGAAATGAGGCAATCAAGAAGTAACTTGGGATACAAAGTAAGAGACCAATCCAAGAAATATTATAAAGGAATGTTTGACAAGAATAAGTAGATAATCATATATTAAACTGTGTAGGGAAAAGTAATCACAAATGTGATTAAATTGTGTGTGTGTGTGTGTGTGTATCACTCTCTCTCTATATATAGAGAGATACACACACATATACACATACTATGTGCGATACCATAATGCTGAAGGATTAAGAAGACTAACAGATATAGGGATTCCCGGGCATTGACTAACTGATTTGATTTTTGAGGAATAATAATATATTTCATTGAAGTTTTTATTAAGATGTAAACTTAATGAGGGTGAGGATTATGTCTAGTGCTTCGACCAGTGCCTAGAAAAATACCTAGTGCTTTGTATTTGCTCAGTGAATATTGCTTTGAATATATAAAAGTGCATTTTGAATGACAGCAGGACATTCAGAGGAACATAATGAACAGGAAAAGAGTTAAGTTATTTAATCTTCATTTGCTATATGAACATTACATTGGTGCTAGAAATCAATGAACTGTGGTGAGCCCTAATAGAGAGGATCTTGCAGTCCAGGAAGGAAAGGATCAAAGGTGTAGACATGAGGTTTACTGGTATAGGACTAGCCATTAAAATGTGAGAGTGGGAGGTTTTGGTAAAAGGGGTTCCATCTTAGATTCAGGGGAATTTTTGTTCAATAAAAACTACCGCATTACTCTCCACCGACATTTAATAATGTTGTAGTTTTGAAAAAAGATCTGCAGTGCAACTAGGAAAATATCTAAACAGAAGCAGCCATCAAACATACTGGTTTATTTTATAATGTGACATCTGATGCATAGGTCTTTGGTGTGATAAGCTTTCCTCTTATGTCGGATCCAGGCTCAATATTCATTTGTCAGTATGCATCATCTGCATCTGTAGAGCTGGTGATATTAAGCAGCACTGATAATGTCTAAGGGTTCCTTTCAGAGGTGCAGCCAGGCTTGCAAAAGGTCCAAAATCCCAACAAGAAGAGAAATACAAAAGAAAGGTATGGCACGGCCAGTTCCATTAAGGAAACTTTCTTTATGGCAACTGCAAAAGCCATAGTGAAGAAAGCCCATCCTCAGTCGGAAACGATGCTGAGCAGCAGGAATAAGGGACAAAGAAAGAAATGAAGGGAGTGTGTGAGCTAGGAGGGTTCTAATCACAGATACAGTCATCATTAAAGAAGAGTTGACTGAGAGGAGCCAGGCAGACCAGGGGTTTGAATGGTGAAGTCATGCTCAGATTCGGCATAAATGTGTACCTAATTTGTTGAGTAGATACAGTGTAATGGAGCTCTGTATGGCCCAACAGGGATGTATATCCATAAAAATCCACAAAAGCAAAACAGATGAGTCTATGTTGATGTATTTGATAATTACTAGTTGAACATACATTATATGTGCAATATATATGCCATAATATATGTAAAATTCTATAAAAATTATGAAACAGTGAACAAAGCTTATAAGAGACACACTTGAAGTAGTTTGGAACGTACAGAAGAAATTTCTTCTGTAGTAGGAATATTTTACTTAAAGTAAGCTCATCCCTAAAGAATGGAAAAACCACTGCCTTACTAAGAAGAAAAAAAATTCAGCTAGTACGAATGAGGACCCAAGTTCATATCTATGCCCAAGAAAGAGGAAAGAACAGATAAGAGGTCAGAAAACAGTGGAGTAGACATTTAAAACTTAAAGCTTAAAAAAAAAATCGAAGGCATGTGGAAAGCAATTATGCTGCAGGCTTCTCAGCTAATTCACAGGAGATTCATGGGTAGAGAAGGCCTAGGCGCTGAGGGACTGGTAAAGGGCTCTTCCGTGTCCCTTCCTGGCCATGGCCTGGAATTAAAAGCTACTGAAGAAATGTCTCCACCTTGGATGGAGTCCACACTGATGCTGCTCCTTGTGCTTCTGATATCCCTAAACTCCCACGGGGCTTGCTCTTCTGTGACCACAAAGCTGATGGCTGGCAGGGGGCAGATTGTTTTCCACAGAGGGGACAAGATATGGTTTCTTTGCTGCTATGGTAGCAACTCAGGCAGCAGCTCCACTAAAGAAGCTCCACCCTCAACCCTTGAAGCAGCTAAGCGAGTGATTAATGTGCCAGCTTAAGCCAAAGAAATTCCAAGCACTCTGCTCTAGAGAAGATTAAGTCAGTGGGAGGTCCAAATAATGAGAACCCTGAGGAACCATTCTGAAAATCAGAGGAAATTGAAAGAAAAACTTTAAATAACATCATTTTTAAAGGAAAAGAAAAAAAGAGGGAGAAGTTTAATAAATTTATGTGACCTCTTACTGGATTGTAAACATTAGAGGAGATAAGTAAATAGAAGAGGGAATGGTTCAAAGGAAGGGGGAAAAATTCAATGGTGCTTACAACTCTGCAGTGTTTGCCAATCCAAGTTACAGTGCAGACCAGACTGGCAAACTAGCTGAATTTCCTTGGGGATTGCCTAGGGTGTGAAGGAAGGGGAGGGAAGAAAGAAGAAAACCTGAGCTGCAAGGGCAAAAAAAAAAAAAAAAATCTCTGAAAATTTGCTTTTCTAGTCCCTGAGTTATAATAAACAAGCACTGCGATAAGAGGGCTTAAGGGAAGAATGTTTACTACAGATGCAGATTGTTTTAAAGGGAGGAAATAGTACATGAATATCTAAAGCTGATGAGTTCTGAAGATTCTTACCCAACATCTACTTCACTGGTCCCCTGTCTCTGGTGCTCTGAGAATAGACATAGCCTCCAATCTCTGCTATGTCTTGATCCATGTAGTCCTGGGGAAAGGGCAAAGGGAGAGTCTCTCCTCTGCATTTTTCTGCCTTAGGTTTTGTTTGCTTTGCTTTTATCCCGATCTCTGGCAGCTGTGCAAGAATGACAAATAGCCATTAGGCAGATGGCAGAATGGATTTCCATTTCTCGGTACTCTTTTTTCATTCCAAGCTCAGGGTGCTGCTCATGGAACCTGATCAACTTTCTTAAAACTCTCCTTCTCTCTCTCTCCCTTCTCTGCACTGCCCCTGTCTATGGGCTTGGCTTAAGCAGGTCTTGAATGCCACGTAACTGAAAGCTGATTCATGAATGGAAAAGGTTAGGATATGTCCATGAACTACCCAATGTAGTCTAATTCGCTTCAAAGTCATCATATCAACCAACATTTTATCAGTGCCTGCAATCTCTAGGTGTTTTATAAACATTGTGGGAATCCAAAGATGACTCCTCTGGCCGATGGAGTAGGAAGAGCCATGGACTGAAATCAGGAGAGCTGACCTGATTCTGTTGCCGTACTTACTATGCCTGCCTTCTCTCTATGTTCCCTTCTTTAAGATGATACTCTGCAGCAGTCCAGGATGACATGATGAGCCTAGCTTGACAACTACTCTGTGACAACAACCCACCCAACGACCATAGGTTCTGGGCTCAGGGATCAGGTTGGGCTGAGATGATCAGATTTTACCTCTAAAATGTAAATTTAGAATGTTAGGACTTAGAGTGCTAGATTTAGGACCAGAAGCAATGCTATGATGAAGCAGAACTAAGGGCAGGTTGAGGGTCAAAGGTACAGAAACTAGAATTGTTGCAGAGAAAGCCAGCGTACAGGGAAATGAATATAGTAAGTAAGCAGAACAAAGCAAAGATATGAGAGGACTATTCACAGATATTAAGGCAGAGGATAAGAGGCAGAGCAGGAGACAGGGAGAAGAGAAGTGACTACAGACAGACTGTCTTATTAGGTCTTGTTGTATTTCTTGCAAAGTATTCTGTCACATTGTTTGTATCCTTGCATCAACCCTTGTTTCATTTTTTTTAATGTTTGTTTATTTATTTTTGAGAGGGGGGAGGGGCAGAAAGAGAGGGAGACAGAGAATCCCAAGCAGACTCTGCACTGTCAGCACAAGCCCGACGTGGGGCTCGACCTCACAAACTATGAGATCATGACCTGAGCCAAAATCAAGACTAGGACACTTAACTGAGCCACCCAGGCACCCCATGACCCTTGTTTTGACTTCAACTTGTATATATATTTTTGTTCCTTTGGAACAAAAAGGACATTAATTATGATTGTTGATTGGTGTGCAACCTGGAAGGGACCATCTTATCTTGCCCCTCAGAGCTTTAACTTGCTTAACTGTATGATGGTGACATTAATGTCTCCTGGTGACAGAACAGATGGAACTCTGATGCTTGGCATGTACCTGCTTTGCCAAGGGTTTCAGAATCTGGATCTCTACCCAGAGCATTAGTAATGGATTCTATCAGGAATGCCTGCAGTAATCAGGAAGAGTGTGGAGGCTCAGGGGTCCTTGGGGAATATAAAGTGGCAAAGGCTATTGTAGGAAAGCAGGGGAGGGAAGAAAGAGAACCAGAAATGGTACTGAGCACAGAGTGGTCCTTTTTGGCTGGGATTTGGGACTAGAGATGGAAAAAGAAGTTGGAATTAGCTCACTGGGTTTTTTTTGACTATACTCATGGATTTGAATTTCAAGTTGGTTTGGGGTTTATTCTCTTTTTAAGGAATATTAAGAAAGAAAGAAAGAAAGAAAGAAAGAAAGAAAGAAAGAAAGAAAGAAAGAAAGAAAGAAAGAAAGAAAGGGAAAGAAGAGAGAAAGAAAGAAAGAAAGAAAGAAAGAAAGAAAGAAAGAAAGAAAGAAAGAGGGAGGGAGGGAGGGAGAGGGAGAGAGAGAGAAAGAGAGAGAGAGAGGGAAAGGAATTGAGGGATGGGACTCCTGAATACCTTATAATATGAAACAGAAGGCTGTATAGGCTACTGTTCCCCATTATACACATACAAAGTACACTATTAACACAAAATTCCTCAATCTTTTACATTCATGTCACCCCACTGTTTTATTCTAATTCTGCAGGGTTTTACACTCCAAAATTTGCATTTAAAAAAGGATTGGAAGTTTTCCAAATATAAATTGCATTATCCTACTCAGTATATACGTTTAATATTATCCCAGCAGATTAATGTAAGAATCCTAGGTAACTCCCCCTCCCCCTAATCCTTTTCTCCAATTCAGAAGCAGCACGTTTGAAATGCTACCCTCGGGGCACTGCACACCCAAGCCAGCTTCATGTCCTTCCACCACCAAAAGCAAGATTTTCCCAAGCCATATGGTAGTGCAGGGTCTGATTTGTAGTAAGAGTTCAATAAACACCTACTGAATAAACTAATCAGTAATATTCCTTCTTTGTCTCCCAAAATTTATTAATGAGATTCACTCCAGACATTCTGATTCTACACAGAAGAAGGAAACGGTGGGAGAGAGGAGAAAAAGCAACTTTTTTTTCTCTAAAGAGAAAACTGAGCATTCCTATCAGAAGAACCCAACTGCTACTTGAGTAAAATTGGTTTATCCCTACATTTTTACTCCCCACCATCCTATGCTTGGCAACCCTGTGCATATCCTTTGGATTTTTTTTATCCTTTTGATTTTGGAGGTCACTAGCCTTCATGAAAAAAAGTATCATCATTACTTCATTTAAATTAAAGGGGAAAAAATAGAAGTTAGAAGACACACTAAAAGTTTTAAGCTCGTTATAAAAATGATACATATTCCCTGAAGATAAAACAGAAACCAAAGTCCAGGTATAAAGATATTTAAAAATCTAGGGGCACCTGGGTGACTCAGTCAGTTAAGTGTCTGACTTCGGCTGAAGTCATGATCTTAGGGTTCATGAGTTCGAGCCCCACATTGGGTTCTCTGCTGACAGCTCGGAGCCTGAAGCCTGCTTTAGATTCTGTGTCTCCCTCTCTCTCTGCTCCTCTCCCACTCACACTGTGTCTCTCTCTCTCAAAAATAAATAAACATTTAAAAAATCTAAAAAAAAGATATTTAAAAATCTGAAAACATTAACTTATAAAAGTAAAAAATCAAGGCAAGGGCAAAACATATTTTGGCTTGGCCCTATGAAGGGAACACAGACTATAGAAAGAAAAGTCAATGAAGACATTACAGGGTGGTGGGTAGCCATCCAAGGCTCTACATTTTGCAGCCCCACGACCCTACAATTTATCATTATTGTCTATTTAGTTAAGTACGAGTTTTGGTAGTATGTGCATACCACAACTTTGACTTTCCTTTAGATTACTAAGGGTTTTGAGTGATCCCTTACCGTCTGCAGTGTATTCCTTGGGGCTACTTCACACACACACACACACACACACACACACACACACGCACGCACAACAAAGACTGACTTGAGATTAAATATACTACTTTTCATGGAGTCTCCCTTAATTTCTCTCCACCGAGGCAGACACATAAACCTATTTCTTTTAAGTGTTTGATCCCTGTGAGAAAATAAATAGGATGACCAAAATAACATTCACAGAGAAAGTTTAAAACTCACCAAGTTCACATTGTATTATTCCTTGGTCTTTTCCACACATCTGACTCCTGAATAGCTTACAATATGAAACAGAAGGTTGCACAGGCTACTGCTCTCCATTATTTCCTTTCAGAAACTAGGCATCACAACCCCCTCCTTCTGGAATTGCCTTAGTAAAGGCATCCCCTGAGGTAGGTTTCTAGGTGTGCTGGGTGTTTTCGCTCACAGAAAAACGGAAAGGAACAAACTGCTCTCTGCAATTACAACAGGCTGGTGTATTGACACACAAGTGAATGAAATGTTTATGCCCTGAGAGGCAGCCCCTGCATCATTCTCAAAATTATGGGCCCTCAGATCACCACTGAATGTCTAGCCTAGAAAATTTGCAGAGATAGACAAAGAATAAGGGAAAGAGAACATAGCAGGCAGCA
Organism: Prionailurus bengalensis; assembly: GCF_016509475.1. NCBI lineage: Eukaryota > Metazoa > Chordata > Mammalia > Carnivora > Felidae > Prionailurus > Prionailurus bengalensis. The sequence continues at coordinate 32,699,260 of NC_057347.1, forward strand.
GTAAATAGCTGTATTTATGGCATTGTGTCATAATGGAAACATCAATCCTGTTTTCTGGGGAAACTATTGAAAATCCTAACCATAATATTGTCCTCTACTCGACTGCCAGATTGGCTTATAACTTATTCTTTCAAAAAGCTAGAAGCTAAATTCTCAGTGCCAAACAGAGTACAACCTGAAGATGAAATTGTACACAATTTCCAAGGCTCGTTTAACACAGAAACAGATCTATCTAGGCATCAGACCATCGATTCCAAGGTTGATTTCTGAGCAGTTCTCAAATGTGATAGATGGATAGGTGAGGTAGAGGGGTACTCCAGCATCTAGTCTGGTATCAGGCACGTAATAAACAATTATAATATTGATTGATTGATTGATTGATTGGCTGATTTAAAAAGTGAGATATCCTAGTGAATTCAGAATATGACCATTTGTGCAACAAAAGTTTCTGGAGCAAAAAACAGATTTGAGAGAATCTTCTCATACTTCATGTATATGAAAAACAATTTGGGATACACTCAAATATTGTTTGTGTTTAGAAATACAGTATGTTCCAACCATAAATCTGTGGCCTAATAACCAGACAAGTTCAACACTGTAATGTTGACAGCTCAATGGGACTTCATAAAAGCAAGCAAACAAACAAATAAATAATAAGCAGTCTCTGATGACTTCATCTAAGTATCTGGTTTTTTAAAATCTCTTCTTCGCCTCTTCTTCACGGGACCTCTTTCTAGCTCCAACCTATCAACTACTACACACATTAGATGACCCCAGATAGCTTCAGTTCAGGCATTTCTCCTGAACTGCAGATTTCACATAAATCAGAATTTCAGCATTATGGCTCATTTTTCCTCCATCCTCTGTATTCACCCAAATCTGAATTTTCTTTATTATCTTTGCTGGGAATTCAAGAAATAGGAGGGGTGCCTGGCTGGCTCAGTCAGTAGAAGGTATGACTCATGACCTCAGGGATGTAAGTTCAAGCCCCATGTTGGATATACAGATTACTTAAAAATAAAATCTTTTTTTTTTTAATAAAATCTTAAAAAAAAAAGGAATAGGAGCTATTTACACATACATACACATGCATACACAATAAATTTGAAAGTCTCAATTACATAAATTAAAAATATCAAATCCATATTTGTTTAAAGTCTTATGTGAGATATCCCATAAGCCTAATCAGTCCCCAAATCTTATAATTTCTACCTTTTAGACACCTGTGTATTCCCTTCTCTGCATCTCCTATCTCTGCTTTAATTTTGTTCCATACTCATTTAATATTATTTCATATTTTATCACTCCTCATAATTCATCTATTAAAATGCCACCAAATTATTGTTATTATATGAGGATCCCATCATGACACTCACAAGCTTAATGAAACCCCAGTGGGTTCTAAGTTTCGATTAGATCAACCTCCTTCGAATAGCATTCAGGTCTCTTCACAGTCAATCAATGTATGTCTACTAGAATGTAAGCTTCACCAAGGTGGATTTTGTTCCCAGGTTCATTCACTGCTGTATTTCCAGGGCTTAGGAAGTATGCCTGGTATCAATAAACTATTTGCTAAATAAATAGATACTTGCACCTTACCCTTTTCTCCTCTCCTCCTAAGCCCCTAATGTTGACTGTTCCTCACATGTTCTACTCTTACCCACCACCACCTTCCATTCCCCATGAGTCTCTTGAAATTCCAAGTTTAAATGTTAACCATATCTGTGGAATTTTCTCATCTTTTGCAGTAAACAGTTATAAAAATCTCACGCTTCCCAAGTATTCTGTGTACATTATCTATCGTATTACTTAAACAATTTACTACAAATATTTCCATATATCTTCAGGGGCTGTCTTATACACCTATCCACCCTCACCCTTTGATGCTAATCAAAAGCTAGACACATAACAGTAGTTCAACAAATATTGGGTGACATAATAACGAATGTACATGATTTCAGAATGCTATGAGAAATAAGTATTTTTAGAAAACTAAAAATTTGAACCAAAATATAAAAAGATAGATATGGTTATTTTTTAAAATTTTTTTAATGTTTATTTATTTTTGAGACTGAGACAGAGCATGAGTGGGGGAGGGTCAGAGAGAAAGGTAGACACAGAATCTGAAGCAGGCTCCAGGCTCTGAGCTGTCAGCACAGAGCCTGACGCAGGGCTCAAACTCACAGACCATGAGATCATGACCTGAGCCAAAGTCGGAAGCTCAACCGACTGAGCCACCGAGGCGCCCCAATAGATACGGTTCTTAATTTAAGGGAAAACACAAATACAATTCAAATAAATTAAGAATACAAATGTAAATTCCCCCCCCCCAAAAAAAAATCTTCACTTATTTTAACTGAATTCCCTATGACAAATCTGAGTAAAGGGAGAATGCAGTACCAAGATTTAAGAAAAATGCTAGGGAAATAAATAAGGAGTAATTCTAAATAGGCTCTATTCCAAAAGTTATTTTATAAATGAGTCATGTAGTGATTGAAACATATTTCTTGAAGAAAGGGAGGGAGGGAAAGAGAGAGGGAGGGAGGAAGAAAAAAATAATTCTTATATTCTCAGATCATTTTACTGAATATAATTTAGTCCAAAATATACTAGGGATGGTGCATATGGTACTGCTAGAAAAAATAAAACTTAGCACCATATATTCCTCTGACCACCTGCATCTTGCCTTCTATCTTGAGAAATGTTCTTTAGCAGAAGTTGTACATTGCTGTAAATGACACTTTATAGATATGACTTTGCTCTGAAATGCAGGATAAATGGGAGAAAGAAAACTCACAATCCATACGTATCAACAAAGAAAAAAAAAGAGGGGAAGGCAAGAGTTCCAGTATTTCCATCCACATGTATGTATACACACTTAACCTGCACCGGGCTCAGAATGCATTGTCTACTCCTACACCACTGTAGTTAGTGCAAGCTACTAATTGGGTAAAAGGGCTTAGGACTTCTAACTCTTGATAGGAAAAAAAAAAAATATATATATATATATATATATATATATATATATTTATACACACATACACACACATACATACACATACACATATCTGGAGAAACACATTCCAATCTACTTCTTATACCTTGTCTTTCATAATAGCTTTTTGCTTGATGTATTAAGTCAGTGCAGTGGGTTTTCTGTTTGATCACTTGAGTTGCTGGTCAATTGTGACCAATTAACTAGGACTATGCATGGGTACTGTCGTGATCATGAGAATCACTCACTGAAAAAGATTATGTGTCTGTTTTCCCTACACATACATAACTGGGTGAGCAAAGTATAAAGAGAATTTTAAAGTAGCCCCAAATAAGGATTTCAAATCAAGAGATACTTCACATCGATTTGTGTTATTTCTTACTCTCTTTACTTCTTCCGCCTCTCTTCCTTGTGCCCTTTTCTTCTATCTGCACATCGCTCTGTTTATTCTTACATCATTTAAAAAAGACTTATATTACTTGTTCTCTCCTCTCTCTTTTTCCTTCTCTCTCTCTCTCCCTACGCTCCTCCTCTCCATTCCTCTCTAGTTGTCTTCTAGAGAAGACTGAAAATGAATCAGTGTATTTCTCCTAATGGTCGTATCCTGGTATTCCTTGACCGATCACAGAACCCTCCCTGAGACAAGGCGGTACAAAATGTATCCATAAACTCCACAGAAGAAACCTATACCTTCTTTGTCTTTATAATTCTCCAATTTGGGGCACATACTTTGCTAGAAATCCCTCCTATATTGATTATTTGCAAATCTAAAATCAGATCATGATCATGTTACCTAATGGAGAAATGTAATAGAAATGGTGAGCAATGTAATCCATTTAGTTAGGCTCTGTAAAAAAACAATCTTAGATTGCTTGACTCCCATCCTTCCCCTTTCCTTCTGCATCAAACTTAAAACCCCTGCTACCTTTTCTAAATGGTGCCTGGATGCTTTTTCTCTGTGTCTTCTTCCTCCTTTGGAATACCCCCTGCAGATGGTGTGATAAGTTGCCAGCCAATTTAAATTAATGTTGCTAAATTGGGAAGAAGTAAATGTCCCTTTCTTAGACAACAGAATTTCTCTTCTAGATCCCCAGAAATAAGTGAGGAGAATGATTAGCCCTGTAATAGATTCCCATGGTGTATGCCACTCTTAGACTGTCACAGATGTTTGCTGCTAATAGGATTTTCTGTTCCACGCCAAACATTCCTATGTCACTGTTACTCTTTTTAAAACCATAAAATTATGACTAACATATTTGGCTTGTATTTTCAAGAAATTAATTTTCTCCCAAAGGGGAGCCTTGGGAAAATATTCGGGTAAATAAAATAATGTATTTTTTAAATGTTTCATTGCAAACAACAACAAAAAACCAATGTTAGTGTATTAAACTTTTAAGTAAAATAACTTACAATTGACAAAAAAAAGCTTTTAATTTAAATTAGAAAGTTCATTTGCTCACATGATAGGTAAAAAATTCAGAGTTAAGGAAGTCACTGGCAAGGTGAAGGCCTCGATTTCAGGATACAAGTATATTTTCTAAAATAACCAATTCTGGGGTGCTTGCATGGCTCAGTCAGTTAAGCATCCGACTTTTGCTTTCAGTTCAGGTTATTATCTCACGGTTTGTGAGATCAAGCCTCACACTGAGCTCTGCGCTGATGCACAGAGCCTGCTTGGGATTCTCTCTCTGCCCTTCCTCTGCTTGTGTTCTTTCCCTCGAAATAAATAAATAAACATTAAAAACATAAAAATAAATAAAATAACCAATATTATTCTATGGAATTACTTCCAAGCTTTGTAACTATATATATTTAAGAAATTAAGATACACTTTAGGAAAATTCCTATTTTTCATCTAATTATGCAAAACCTAGACTAGTTAGATCATCTTTACTTGCTTTGAAAAAATAAAACTGAATCTCATTTTTACCACTTTAATGCTAATAAACATGTTGAGGAGAATGAACATCTTCAAGAACTATCAACTCTAACTTCTCCCTGGTGGAATTCGTGGTCAAAGACCGAATTAAAGTTTACTTCTGCCCCATAGAATAGTCTTCCCTTACTCTGTTTCAGTTACTCCTGGTCAACTGAGGTTTGGAAGCAGATGATCCTTCCATTGTCAGAAGGTCAATAGCAGCCTCTTGATAATGTCACAATGCCTACATCATTCATCCCACTTCGTCTCATCAGGCAGGCAGCGTATTTCACATCCTCACAAGAAGAAGGCTGAGTACAGTACAGTAAAATATTTTGAGAGAGAGAGAGAGAGATAAAGAGAGCACATTCACATAACATTTATTACAGCATAGTGTTATAGTTGTTCTATTTTACCATTAAGGTATTGTTGTTAAACTCTTACTGCCTAGTTTATAAATTAAACTTTATAATAGGTATGTGTGCATAGGGAAAAAAACCCAAATATATAGAATTCGGTACTGTCCTTGGATTCAGGGATCTACAGGGGGTCTTGGAACATATCCCCTGCAGATGAAGTGGGAAATACTATAATAAGAATACCTTTCATTTTCTAGCACTTTATAGCTCACAAGAATTTTCATGTAGATTATCTCCTTTATTTTTTAAACAGCTTTAGAAAGTTGGTGGTAATTTACACCACTTCACAAAATGAAAATAAAAGACTACATGAGAACACAGAGCTGAGTTTATTAGATATGATAACTAGGCAATTTAAATAACACAGAGAGAGCATAAAAATTCACTCATACAGCTAAAGTTTGCTTTAGTCTCTTTAAAAAGGTAACTTTTTTTTCTCTCTTCTTAAATCTACATGAGATGACGGATGTTAAGTAAGTCATTTCACAATATATGTAAGTCAAATCAAGTCAAGTCACCTTAAAGTTATACAATTCTGTAGGTCTCTTATACCTTATTAAACAAGAGGGAAAAGAAAAAAAAGTTTATGAAGTAATATAATGACTTTTATATGAAAATACCTGTAGCTGAACTCAAGTGTTGACCAAAACAGAACAGGTGGGATTAGACCCAGCCTCCTACTGAAAACCACTGTAAAACTGAACAAACTATATGAAGGAACAGTATCCATTGACCTTGAACAACAGGTAGCACAGGAAAATGATGCTTTAAAGAAGAAAAACACATACAGGTTAGCGTATCAATCATGTCAAAATTGCCTTGGCTTTCTGCCTTGAGCACTTTCCTGTAGTAGAGCATGAAAATGGACCAGAAATGGAGAAACAGTTTTGGTAAGCTAAGGAGGCAGAAGCAAGAGTTCTGGGATATTTAAGCAAAGCAGCCAGAACTTGGGACAACATACCCATAAAGTTGGAATGTATGCAGAAAGAGGAGCCCACACAGATGTGTGGGCATTCACTGTGGGTGAGATTACACAAGGCTCTGCAGAGAGCACCTGTCAGAGGGCTGACAGTTGAGTAGTGATGTCGATGACCTAGTATAATGGAATATATTAGAGTTCCAGCTCAACCAAAGTACTGAGACTCACTGAACACATCAGGCATTCAGTTAAGACAGCAGAACATCCCATACAGTGAAATCGTGATGTGCCCGAGAACTAAGTTCACAACTTAGAGATTTACCCAAAGAAGGAATTGAATCAGTTTTGACAGAACCCAAATAATGTTGATAATTAAACGACAACATAATCTGTACTCTGTCTCATATCTACAATGTCCAGCAAATAACTATGCATAGCTAGATCTTTGAAGAGACAAGACACATGTGACCCATGGTGAAGAGGAAGACAGTCACAATCCAGATAGATTTTTCAACAGGTCCTTCATGCAGTTATTCTGAATGTGTTCAAGCACTTAAAAGCATGATCATAATGAAGTAATATATGGGAATATCAGCAGCATAATGGAAATTTGAAATTTTAATTAAATGAAAACACTATGAGGATTAATAAGTACATAATCCAAGATTTAAAAAATTCAATTACAGCAGATTGGAAATGGTAGAGACAAAAAAAATCAGTAAGCTTGGATTTATCAACAGAAATTATCTAACCTGAAGAACAGAAAGACAAAAAAATGATTTAAAAAATACAGGGGTACCTGGCTAGTTAATTCGGTGGAGTGTATGACTCTTGATCTCTGGGTCATGAGTTTGAGCCCACATTGGATGTAGAGATTACTTAAAAATAAAATCTTAAAATACATACATACATACATACATACATACATACATACATAAGAGAGCTTCAGTAACTCATAACTTATTTCTCTACTTGCTAGATGAGATGCTGCCCTATTCATAAATTGCTTAATAAAGCCAATTACACCAGGCACCTGGGTGGTTCAGTTGGTTGAGCATCCGACTTCAGCTCAGGTCATGATCTTGTGGTTTGTGAGTTCGAGCCCCACGTCGGGCTCTGTGCTGAGGGCTCTGTGCTGACTGCTCAGAGCCTGCTTCGGATTCTGTGTCTCCTCCTCTCTCTGCCCATCCCCCACCTGTGCTCTGTCTCTCTCTGTCTCTCAAAAATAAATAAATAAATGTAAAAAATAAAAATAAATAAAACCAATTACATCTTTAAATTAAAGAAATAAGAAGCTAAGGAGAAATTAAAGAAAGATCATCTTTTTCTCATCAAAAAATTATTTAGAAAATAGAGAAACCACACATTGAAAGGAAATGTATGCAAAGGATGGGTAGGCAGTATAAAGAATTCTTCAACAAACATGATAATTTAAGATTTCTAAGAACTTGAAAAAATTCTAAAAGAAAATATTCATATAGTCAATTAGTATACGAGATCATCAGTCAAATGAAAAATGAAAGCAAATTATATTTATAATATGCTACCACACACAACTGGAATGCCTAAAACAAAAATTAAAATATAAACAAAAAACAAAAACAGTAAAAAAGTAAAAAAAAAAAAGGAAAGCCTGACACCACCAAATGGCAGCAAATATATAGCTCAGCCAGACTTCCATAAATTTCTGGTGGGAATGTAAAGTGAATGACTCTGAAAAAAAGGCTTAGAAGTTTCTTATAAAGATAAATATATTCCAATTCTATAACTCTGCAACTATATCCTATGCTGTTTATTCACAAAAATATATATACATATATATCTTGACACACACACACACACACACACACACACACACACACACCCATAAAGACTTGTATATGACTATCATGGCAGCAATATTGAGAACAATCCAAAACTAGAAATAATACAAATGTCCACAGAAGAGAAGAGAATGCATAAGGACATTAATATTCATTCAACACAATATGATTCAGATGCTTACATATGTTATATATTACATGTAACAACACTGGTAGATCTCACACATGTGTTGAGAGAATGAGGCCAGAAACAAAAACAAAAAACACATAATGTATGGCTCCATGTACATGAAATTCTAAAATAGGCCAAGTTAATGTATGCTGAAAAACTTTTTGGAGAATGGAGACAGAAGAGGGGACTGACATGAAGGCATACAAGGGAAATTTATGTAGCAATAAAATGCTCTATAATTTAATAGCGGTGTGAGTTACATGGGTATTCATTTTTCAAAACTCATCTAATTGTACACTTAAGATTTGTGCATTTCCATGTGTATAAATTTTATGTCAAACAGGAAAAAAAACTGTGAAAATACTGGATTCAAAATTATTTTGTTCTTCACAGTGGTATATGTTTGCAAGTCTAAAGCTAATTTGTGAACATTCTAAGCTTTTGCAGAATTGAGGATAATGAGACCCCACTGGGGAAAGGGATTAAAAACAAGCTTAAGAGGGAAAATTAAATTGTGTCCTGTGGCACAGAATTGTCTTTTTAGACAGATATATGATAGATGTATATAGGTAGATGAATAGATACATAGGTAGATAGGTATATAGACACAGACAGACATATAGATAGATGAATAGGTATCTCATCTTATCTGTTTGATGAAAGGGCCTAGATATTTTGATATAAAAATAGTAATGAGTTCACGTAACATCTAAATTTTGTTTCCTAAACATCATTCTCCCATAAAGGAAATCAGGACTACTCTATGACCTGATCCTGCAAAGTCCTGTTGCACCAAAAATGACAAATAAATAAATAAATAGGTCCTAAAGACTGATTTCAGGAACAGGAGAAAGTTGATCCTGGAACACCATATAACAAGAGAAAGTAAGGAAAGGCTCAAAGAATGAGTCATATCAAAGGGACTAGTAACTAGTTGAGAAGGATTATGACTGGCCAACTCTAGGGAAATTTGAGCTTCAGAATATATAATGATTGTAACAAGTTATAACTCACTGAACAAAGTGAGAATTTATAAGTCCATGGCAATATAAAAATATCATTAAATAATTAGAAGGATATTTCTTCTTACAAGAGAATGCCAACTATAAATAGAATGAATAAATAAATATAAAAGGAATCAGAGATTCAAAAAATTATCAATGGATGCTAATACTACTCAGTGAAAGTTTGATAAGGAACACTGACATTTACAAAGTTTCAAAATATGCCTATAAATTAAGTATTGATTAAAGAGGAAAAATAGTAACTTTAAAGAAACCTGGTGAATATTACCTCAATCAAATGATCAGCACCAACATCACCAACAAATTTTGACAAACCAACATCAACTGTCTCTCCATAAGATGCACTCCAAAACACATATCATCACTTTGGCTAGAATTCCTGATATTAATGAATTATTTAAATAGAATCGTGAAAAAACATTAAGCAAATCCAAATTAGAGACATTTTATAAAATGTCTGGCCTCCATCAACAAACATGTTCAAGTGAAAAAAAAAAACACAAAGAAAGGCTGAAGTGTTCCAATTTAAAAAAGACTAAAGAGACATGATGAACAAAATGCTCACAAACCTGTATGAGGATCATGACCCAGGGAAAGAAAAATAGCCATAAAAAGTATTATCGGGGCAACTGAAAAACTTTAAAGATGGAATGTAGATTAAGTAGTATTGTATCCAAGTAAAATCTCCACATGTTATTAACCATAATATAGTTATATAGGGAAAACTTACTAAAGTATTTTGGAGTGAAGGGGCACTATATCTGCAACCTGCTTTCAAATAGCTCATAAAATTTCATATGCATATTTATAGAAAAAATGATGAAGAAAATGGGAAAAACATGAATAGTGAAGCTGGGTCAAGACTTCTTATGGGAGTTCCTTTTACTATTCTTGACATTTTCCCATAATTGTGAAATAACATGAGAATGAAAATTGCAAGCAAAATATATACACTAATTACAGATAATTATCAATGTGTTTTAATGGCAAGATCTTCTGCCAATAGACATCATGTTAACAAATGACATTACCGGATGTATATATGCCATTTATTTAAAAACTTGCTTCATAATATTAAACTCACTGAGTATAAGATGGTTTACACATACATTTTTTCCAAATTATATTGTGTGTTTTGGTTTTGTTTTTGGTTTTGGTTTTTTACTTAGAAACTAAAGAATCAAGGACTTTAAGAGACTGGAATCCAATTAAGCATTCTGAATTAACAAGAAAATGTCTCTCAACTTCCTAAGTAAATTGACAATTTAGGAGTTTTACAGAGGTGGGAGAGTGGAAATAAAATTCCTCATTGTATATTGAAATGGCATATTTTTAAATGCATACTTTACATTGTGAAAATAAAGTTTAACAAGTTCTCTTGGGAGTATCATGTTTGAAAAAGGAAATTCTATAGCTCTGACTTAATCCACTTCACTAAACATAACTTTAAAAGACTTTTTTGTCACCTTGAAATATGACAGTTACACTGGAATTTTAATTTAGTAACAGAATCTGCTATATTAATGATAGACTGATGTAAAATTCTAAGTGCAAACTCTGTTGAGTGCTCATTAATTGTTTAAGCTCAAGCTAGAATTCCACCTATTATTTCTAAATGAAAAAAATAATAGGTAAATGTGAAATGTGTGTTGTTTTTTTCCTCCTGGCATAGTTACTTGTTGACATACAAATTTCTGCCCTGTTTGAATGTCCTTGTATATTCAGCTAGGTAATCATGGGCAACATCAACACTGGGATGTTAAGAACATCAGCAAGAAAGAGCAAACAAAGCAAGCAAAAATGTGGGTAAATACAGCAAATTTTGCTTCTCTTCTTGAGTTTAACTTGTTGTGTGACATTTGAAAAAAATAGTGGAAGGACATCTGATGTGGGTCTAAGTGTATGTAGAAGAAATATTTAAGGCCCTAGTGCTATCAATAGGGGAAGGTAAAGGAATGAAAAGAGAGGTTCAGTTTCTACATTTAAACATGTAAAATGATGAAATCACTAGGCTGTGGAATGTTGTGTATAGATTATAGAACACTTAAAGTAATGACCAAAATTATATACAAAGAGCAAAATAAGCCCAAATCAAGCACAAGGAAGGAAAGAATGAAAAGAACAGAAATTAATAAAATTGCAACATAAAACTAACAGGAAAAAATAATGAAACAAAAGGTTGTTTCTTTGAAAATGTTAATAAAATTGACACACCCTTGGGGCGCCTGGGAGGCACAGTCAGTTGAATGTCCAACTTCCGCTCAGGTCATGATCTCACGGTTCGTAAGTTCGAGCCCCATGTTGGGCTCTGTGGTGACAACTTGGAGCCTGGAGCCTGGATTCTGTGTCTCCCTCTCTGTCTGGCCCTCCGTGACTCACACTCTGTCTCTCTCTCTCTGTCTCTCCAAAATAAATAAAAACATTGAAAACAAATTGACACACCCTAGCAAAAGTGAGAAAGAATAAAAGAGAGAAGACACAATTTACCAATATCAGGAATGAAACAAGGGAGGTCACTACAGATCCTACAGACATAAAAAAATAATAATTAGGGAACAGAAGAAACATATCCACATAAAGATTCAACAACTTCAAGTTGTCATTTTTAACAATTCATTAAAAAGTACCAACTACCCCAGTTCACCCAATATCAAAGTAATCCACCATATTAGAAGTCTAGAGAAGAAACACATCCATCATAATAAACATCCATCATAATAAAAACTCTCAGATATATAGTAATAAAGGAAACTTCTTCAATTTGATTTAGAGCATCTACAAAGCAACAACAAAAAGAACAAAAAAAAAATCTATAGCTATTACTATTCCTACTGATCTAAGACCAAATGTTTTTCTAATAAGATCAGGAATAAAGTAAATTTTTCTAGTCTAAACACTTTTTTTTAATGTTTATTTATTTATTTTGAGAGAGAGAGAGAGAGAGTGTGTGTGTGTGTGTGTGTGTGTGTGTGTGTGTGTGTATGTGTGCAGGAGCAGGGGAGGGACATAGAGATAGGGAGACAGAGAAAACTAAGCAGACTCCATGTTGTCAGCACAGAGCTCAATGTGGGGCTCAAACCCACAAACTGTGAGATCATGACCTGACCTGAAATCAGGAGTCGGACACTTAACCAACTGAGCCACCCAGCCGCCCACTCTAAGTACTCCTATTCAACAGTACTAGAAATTGTAGACAGTGTAGTGAGTCAAGAAAAAATAAAGTTCATACAGATTAGATAGGAAAAAATAGAACTGTCACTTTTTGCAGATGACATGACTGCCTACATAAAAATACCCAAGTTATTTACAAACAAAAATCCTACAACTAAAAAGATAGTTTAGCAAGGTCACAGGATAAGATAAATATATAAAACTCATTTGTATTTTTATATACTATCAACGAACACATAGATATCAAAATTTCAAATACAATGCCATTTACAATTGCCAAAATAAATAAAATGCTTAGATATAAGTCTAACAAAGTACGTGTATTTGAAAGCTGAAATTATCCAACCTTGAAAAAGATAAATAAAGAAGATCTAAATAAGCTGAAATGCACATCATGTTTATGAATTTGGAGAGTCAATATTAATTTCAAGACCTCAATATAATAAAGATGGATATGCAGGTTTAATGCAATTAATATAAAAATTATAACATATTTTTGTATATTTAGGCAAGAATGTTCTAGCACTTTTATGGAAAAGCAAAGGGAATAGAATAGCTAAAATAAACCTTAAGGAATAATAATGTGGAAAGAATCAGTCTACACTATTTAAAGGCTTATTATATTGCTATAGAAATCAGGATTGCTTTATTAGAAAAAGGATAAGCATATAAGTCAGTGGAACTGAAAACAAAAAAACTTAGAAATAGACCCACACAAATATGCCTGACTTTTGACAAAGGTGGAAAATCATTTGAACATCTATAGAGGGAAAAAACAATTTTGGCATACGTCCTCATACTACCCTATTTTTTATTTCTTTATTTTGTAAAATGTTTATTTTTTTTTAAATTTTTTTTAATGTTTATTTATTTTTGAGACAGAGAGAGACAGAGCATGAATGGGGGAGGGGCAGAGAGAGAGGGAGACACAGAATTGGAAGCAGGCTCCAGGCTCTGAGCCATCAGCCCAGAGCCTGACGCGGGGCTCGAACTCACGAACCGTGAGATCGTGACCTGAGCCGAAGTCGGACGCTCAACCGACTGAGCCACCCAGGCGCCCCAATAAAATGTTTATTTTTGAGAGACAGAGCATGCAAGCTGGGGAGGGGCAGAGAGAGAGGGGGACAGAGGATCTGAGGCAGACTCTGTGCTAACCAGCAGTGAACCCAAAGTGGGGGGGCGGCAAGGGGAGGGCTTAGACTCAGGAAATCTTGAGATCACGACCTGAGCCAAAGTCAGACACTCAACCAACTGAGCCACCCAGACATCCCAAGTCTTCGCATTTTGTTAATGTTAACACAGTATGAATTGAAACCTAAAATTTATAAACTATGAATTTAAATTCAATGTATAAATTTAAAACTATGAAACTTTTGAAAGAAACACAATATTTAGGTTCTAAGGCTAAAAAAATATTTCTTAGATTTGACAACAAATACATAATCCAGAAAAGAAAAATTTGATAAACTGGACTTCACCACAATAAAAACTTTCACTCTGCAAAATACCCTGTTAAGAGTAACAAAAGCCAAATTACTTGCTGGCAAACAAATATCTCAAAGTTACATATCCAACAAAACACTGGCATCTAAGATATACAAAAACAAATAAACAAAGAAAAAAAACACTAAAACCTCATCAGGAAAAACAAATCCAATCAGACAATGGTGGGAAAAAAAAACATGAAGAGACATTTCATACAAGAGGACATCCATATGGCAAATAATCTCATGAAAATGTTTAGCATTGTTATCAATGTGCAATTACCATTTCCAAAATAAGATACACAAATGATCCAAAAGTACTTGAAAAGTGCTTACCACTACTAATCATCAGGGAAATGTATCTTAAAACCACATTGACATATTACCTCACACCTGTTAAAATGGTTATTATCAAAAAGGTGAAATAACAAATGATGGTGAAGATGTGTAGAAAAGGGAATGCTTGTGCTCTGTTGGTGAAAGTGTATATTGATAAAGCCACCGTGAAAACCAGTGTGGAGATTCCTCAACAAAAATAAAAATAGAAATGTTATATGATCCAGCTATACCATTTCTAAGTATTTACTCAAAGCAAATGAAATTAGGATCTCATACATATGCACACTTCCCATGTTCAGTGCAGCATTATTCACAAAAGTCAAGACATGGAAACAAATTAACTGTTCATCAATGGATGAATTTTAAAAAAAATGTGGGGTAAGTATGCAACATGCAGATGAATATACAATATATATGTAATTCATGCATATGTATATTGTGATACATGTATTATGCATTTATACACATGTATAATACATGTGTCGTACACACATATGTATATGTATATCATGTGGAATATATGCATATATATTACATGTACTTTACATATACATATGCATATTGTATGGGATATATACAAACATATTTATATCTTACATGTTTATATGCATATTTCATATTAATATGCATGCACATGTTATATATATTATTCAGGTGTAAGAAAAAATGAAATCCTATCATCTGTAACAACGTGGATAGAACTTGAAGACATTTGATAGGTAAAATAAGTCAGAGACAGATACTGTATGATGTCACTATATGCTTAACAAAAAAAAAAAAAGAAGAAAAGAAAAAGCTGAACTCATAGAAACAAACAGTAGAGTGGTGGCTGCTGGGGACTAGGAGGCAGGGGAAGAAGTGTTGGCCAAACTTCTAATTATAAGAGAAATGAATTCTGGGTATCTAGTATAGGATGGTGAATACAGTTATTAATTCTGTACTGTATACTTACAGGTTGCTTTTAAAAAGAGAGATTTTAAATGTTCTTGCCTTAACAACAAAAATGGTAATTATGTAAGGTGAAGGATGTGTTAACTAACCTTACTGTGGCAATCACTTCTCAGTCCATACATGTATCAAATCATCATATTGTTCACCTTAATATAGGTCAGTTATATATCAGTGAAACTGGAAATAAAACAAGCTACAATGCATCCACACCATGGAATGCTATTCACTTGTAAAAAGCAATGAACAATTGATACACATGACAACCTAGGTGAATTTCCAGAGATTGGGGTAAGAGAAAAATACAATTCCAAAAAGTTACATATTATATGATTTTATATATATAAGATTTATAAAATACATAAAATATGTATATATAATATATAACATATGTTGTATATATTATTTTACAAAATATAGTATATATTTATATATAATCATATATTAATATATAATTGTATTATATTTTATGTTATATATTTATATTAAATTTATATTTTATATGTTATATAAAATATGTATACTTGAAATGACAAAATTATAGAAATAAAGAACAGATTATCAGCTGCTGGGAAGGAAGGAAAGAATAGGTAAGAGGGAAATCGATGTGGCTATAAAGGGCAACTTGAGGGACCCCTGTAGCAATAAACATGTTCCACACTTTGTATCAAAATCAGTATCCTTGCTATAATATTTCACTATAGTTTTGCAAAATGATAAAACTGCACAATAGATAAATGGTATTTTTTTATATTCTTTCTTTTAAATTAATTTTTTTTATTACTTTGAGAGAGAGAGAGAGAGACAGTTCACGAGCAGGGAGAGGGGCAGAGGGAGAGAGAGAGAGAGAGAGAGAGAGAGTGAATATTAAGCAGGCTCTATGCCCAGTGCAGAGCCTAATTCAGGGTTCGATCCCAGAACCCTGGGATCATGAGCCAAAACCAAGAGCTGGATGCTCACCCAACTGATCCACCCAGCTGCCCCTCTGTATTATCTCTTACAACTATGTATGAATCTGAAAGTATCTCAATTTAAAAAGTTCAATTAAAATGAAACAGGCCTTCTTAATATATGTGCTGGAGTGCAAATATATCCAGAGGAGCAAAACTAAATAAAATCTGAAGTTTGATTTCTGGATTTAGTAATTGACCTTTTCTGCTACGAATTTAGGTTTTGTTTGTTTTTAAGTCCTATGTAAGTTCATACCGGTGAACAGACTCAAATGCACATGTAACACATAGATTAACTTGAAAACGAACACAAGTAGATTTGCATTTTTACTAGGGATTGTGTCTAATTTTTTTTTAATATCGTGATCTTGGCATAGTGCCTGGAATGAAAATGGTAATATTCTGCAAAGCAACAATCATATTGACTGATAAATCAATAACTGTCAACACATATTCCTCCACACAAAAAAAACTCTGATCCCAATATCCTGACATGGTGGCAGGGAACATGCAAATAAAGAGAAGGTGGCTGACGTTCATGTTGACATCCTCTTAGGAGTCTGTATAAAGTAGCATTCACTATAACCCCATTTATAGAAAACAGGCCCTTGGAGCAAAAGCTACCATTTTCTGCTACCAAAGAGAGCAGAAAATCCTCTCTTTGGTCCACAGATTATCCCAAAATTTGTTTATGTCTCTAGACCTTAAATTATAAGCAAGATAGTGGCACTTTTGTATCGTGGAATTGTCTGCATTTAGAGAGAAATGCTGTATTTAAATTGTAATTAGCTTTAGTGATATATTTGAAAAGAATTAATTGATTTCATTTAGTTGATGTGGCTTATAAATATCTGACTGACTACAAATAAGAAGATTGGATGGGGGCATCTGGGTGGCTCACTTGGTTAAGTGTCTGACTCTTGATTTCGGCTCAGGTCTGATCTCACAGTTTGTGAGTCAGAACCCCCCGTCAGGCTCTATGCTGGCGGTGTGGAGCCTACTTGTGATTCTCTCTCTCCCTCTCTCTCTCTTTGCTCCTCCCTTACTCATATGCTCTCTCTTTCTCTCTCTCTCTCAAAATAAATAAATAAACTTAAAAAAAAAGATAATGGATGTCATAAATGAGAAGCCTCTAATGTTTTTTCACTGTTTACCTGGAATAATGAGATAAGGAAGTTGGTAGTATTTCATCTGCTGTCTTCACTGAGACAGTTTCCCTGAGGCAAAAAAACTTAGATTTAGTGTGTTTTAAAGACACCCAGGCTTTCCAGCTATTCCTCACCCTTGACTCCCTCTACATAATGGGCATTATGACCTGACAGGATAAGTGGCCTGTGTAAGTCCAAGAACCTTTGCTCTTTTTGCCCCCCTGGATCTGGGAATCAGTGGGAGGCAACACTACCACTGGTATGGGATTTGCTCCTATCTAGGCTGTCTGCTTTTTGGACATCGGAGTCCACTTAGACAAACACAAATAAATTTAAATGCCTCTCATTCTTAGTCTTTTAAAGACAAAATCCAAAAGCAAGGTTTGGGAAATGGGAAAATATGTGTTGATACATGTTCAATGATCATGTTACTTAAATTAACTATTTAAACATATTTTGCAACTCGTTATTTGCTTCTATCATAAAAGCAGAAAGAAAGAAGAAAAATCTGAGTGGCATCTTAGGATGTAGCATTTTCAAGCAGGTATAGGAAGATGAAATGACATAAGTAGTCTAAGATACACCTAAGACTTAGATACATCTAACTAGATATATCTAAGTCGCTAGATGTTAAGTACACCTAAGACCTAAATGGGTGGACACCTCACTCATTCCAGCATCCCTCTCCCCAGATTTTCAACTGTGTAGATGTTAAAGAGACAGGATTAGTGAAGTCCTGCATATTCTCCTGGGTTTTATTAGATTCCACACTGAAGTAGAACCCAAAGGTGAACCACAGAATATTTGAAATGGTGGCCAACTTCCCCCAGCTCAAATACGACATGAATAAAAAGGAAGCTAAGATATAAGAGGTTAGTGGTTGGGCTAACGACTGATTAAAAAAAAATGTAATTAAACTGTGACCTAGTCATGGTTCAGACTAACAGTAAGAGAAATCTGAAGGGTCAGCCCCTCATTACAACTTCCAGACAAAAGACAGAGTCTGCATACCTTGGTACATAAAGAAACCCAAAAATCATTAAACTTTTACCTCCATGGTGGTTTTATACTCAATATATTTAATGTAATAAAAATCATAAGTCATGCAAAGACACAGGAAAATATAGCCCATAATTAAGAAAAATGAAGTCACTACAGATGATCTGCATGGCTCAGTTACTGGAATTATTAAGCAAAGTTAATAAAGTGATAATTATACATTGTAAGGAACTGGTGAGCATATGTGAAGCAGAAAATGCTGAGTGATAGGAGAAACGTAATCTGGAAGAGGTAAATAATTCATATAGAAAAGGCAGATGGAAAATAGGACTATCTCCTCAAAGAGAACAGGACTATCAGAGAACAGAGTTCAGCCTAAGTGATACTCACTTGGCATGTATAAAGTGTCAAGCAGCATGTTACACATTTTTACACATGCTTCCGAATCATTTATACCATAATGTAGTCATGCATCCGTAATCCAGAATTCTATAAGTAGTAAAATGAGAGACCGATAAGTAAATTTGCTGAATGTCAGCATTTGGACACTGACCTCAGGTAGATAGAAGTCTAGTGTTCTTACCATAAATCACACTGGTGGTGAGAGGACCAACAGAAGAGAAAGGAGGCTGAAAGGATAATATATACCGTAGGGGAGACTATGATATGGGGATTATATACCAATTATGGGAAATGTGTATTTATGTCCATTTTTATTTTTAGTTGTGGAGAGCACCTTAAAAGCCCCTTTTTAAACGGGGCCCTCAATGTAAAATTATTGCAACATCAGAGTTTAGGGACCCTGTATAGGTAACTTCCTTCCAGCTGTGCTATATTTAAAGATCACTATAGTCAATGGTTCTCAATGGGGAGATAGTCCCCCCCGCCCCCCCTCCACAGGAGACATTCACAATTTTTGGAGATATTTTTGATAGCCAAAACTGTCAATATTCCAGTGACATCTAGAGGGTAGACACCAAGGGTGCTGCGTAACATCCTACAATGGATAGACAGCCCCACTCAACAAAATGTTGACAGTGCTGAGGGTGAGAAATGTTGCTGTAGTGGGGAATGCTTGACCACTGGGGTACAAATTGTTCTAAATTAAATGCACTGATACTCAACCATCTCTGAAAAAGATTCTGCTTTGCCTCAAGAAGCCTCAGTCTACACCAATTCAAAGGGTTACATGCATTCCTGTGTTTCCTGCAGCATTGGTTACAATAGCCAAATTATGGAAGCAGCCAAAGTGTCCATCCACAGATATGTGGGTAAAGAAGATGTGGTGCACACACACACACACACACACACACACACACACACACACACTGGAATATTATTCAGCCATAAAAATAAATGAAATCTTGCCTTTTGCAACGACATGAATGGAGCTAGAGTATAATGCTAATTAAGCAAAATACGTCAGTCAGAGAAAGACAAATACCATATTATCTCACTCCTATGTGGAATTTAAAATAAAAACAAATGGGGGCGCCTGGGTGGCGCAGTCGGTTAAGCGTCCGACTTCAGCCAGGTCAGGATCTCGCGGTCCAGGAGTTTGAGCCCCGTGTCAGGCTCTGGGCTGATGGTTCAGAGCCTGGAGCCTGTTTTCGATTCTGTGTCTCCCTCTCTCTCTGCCCCTCCCCCGTTCATGCTCTGTCTCTCTCTGTCCCAAAAATAAATAAACGTTGAAAAAAAACATAAAATAAAAACAAATGAGCAAAAGGGAAGAAAAGAGAGAGATAAACCAAGAAAAAGACTCTTAACAGAGAACAAACTGATGGTTCCCAAAGGGGAAATGGGTTGGGGATAGATGAAATAGGTGATAGGGATTAAAGAATACACTTACCATGATTAAAAAAAAAAACATAAAAAGCAGCTCAGGTCTTTTTAATATTCATACACCTTCAGTGAAATAACATTTTTAAAAATACTTGCATCAATTCACTGAATTAATTTGAGGTATCTTTTGGATTCTCATTCTTTACCTTATTTTCTCCATGATATACATCAAGGTAGGAATGTAAACACAAGGATGAGGGCAAGGAACAAGCTCCACTTGCCAGTGGAGAAGCATGACGAGGACAAGGAGGTCATACTCCTGAGCACTCCATCCATCCACTTTTCACTTGGTAGTCACATACCATGATACAAAGGACAAACTGTTCACATCATTTAACTGTTCACCTAGAGGCAATGTAATCACTTCATCAAAATTTATAACTTCCAACACTAACCTTATGTGCTTTTGTTTCTTGAGAGAAAACTTCTCTTAGGCTAAGATTATTCTTTCTCTCATTTCTTTCCCACAAGCCTGGGCATAGAAATATAATTGGTTTGTGTTTTACATCAAATTCCACTAGTTAGGTAAATCCTTAAAAAAAATGGTTTCAACTCCCTTGGTCCCATCTTGCTCACTTTTAAAACAGATGTAGGGGCGCCTGGGTGGCGCAGTCGGTTAAGCGTCCGACTTCAGCCAGGTCACGATCTCGCGGTCCGTGAGTTCGAGCCCTGCGTCAGGCTCTGGGCTGATGGCTCGGAGCCTGGAGCCTGTTTCCGATTCTGTGTCTCCCTCTCTCTCTGCCCCTCCCCCGTTCATGCTCTGTCTCTCTCTGTCCCAAAAATAAATAAATGTTGAAAAAAAATTAAAAAAAAACAGATGTAATAATACCAAACTAACAGGTTTATTAATATTATCAAATGAGACAATAATTCATAAAGCATCGCACACAGAATAGGTATATAAAGTAGGTACTTGGAAATCTTAGTTTTCATTCCCTAACATCTTACTAATGCAAAGAGAATCTTTCAGGATCATCTTCTGACTTTCATGACTAGTTTGAAGACATTGGATTCGTGTAACACAAATATATGGAACTCTACTGCAAAAATATATACACACGGAAACAGTAAATACAGGATGATAAACAAAATCTTGCATTCTACTCTTACCTCTCCCTGGCATTTCTCTGTGGTAACACAATTTAGAGAGAGGCTGAAAAGAATGGAATCTCTTTGAATTTGTATATTCACTTGAGCTTCCTTTGTTCATTCATATGTGTTCAAATATATTCAGTATATTCTGTGAAATTTACTTTGAATACTTCCCTGTCCTTGGGTTTCACATACAACATTCAAGCCAACAATGTTTTCTTTGAAAAATACATGCAAATGATTCTTGTAATTGTATTAAGTGCTTAAGGTCACAACATGATATAGGCCCTCATACAGGATAAGAATTAAGTGGACTTGGAGTAATGTTCTATAAACTATAATGCTAGCAGTGCCAGGAAAGTGATCTCAGTAAATTTACAACCATTTTCTAGATTCCTCTATATGTTTTCTTAGATTTGCTATATGAAGTTTTCTCTTTCCTTTTTTTTTTTTTAACATTTATTCATTATTGAGAGACAGAGAGAGAGACAGAGCATGAGCAGGGGAGGGACAGAGAGAGGGGGAGACACAGGATCCAAAGCAGGCTCCAGGCTTCAAGCTGTCAGCACAGAGCCCGACGCAGGGCTTGAACCCACGAGCAGTGAGATCATGACCTGAGCCGAAGTCAGACGCTCAACCGACTGAGCCACCCAAGTGCCCCTCTATATAAAGTTTTATAAAACTCAAATGCATTAGGAAACCCTGAAGCTTAGCTGAGCCTCAACCATTAAGTTACAAATTGTATAGCTTTATTTAGGACATTACTATAGTAATAGTCTAGCTAAATATATATTGATAAATATACATAAATAGGAAAATATATATTTAACTAAATAAACTCCTCTAGAGCTGGAAGGATATTAAGAAGTTATCTAATCTCTCTATAATTTAGAAATGAGAAAACTGAGGTCTAATACATTTAGAAACAATTCTGGAGTTTCAAAGGCTAAATTGATATACTGATGTCCTAAGTCTAAGTTCAGGGTTATTTGCACAGCCTTCTGCCTATTCATAAAACTTTGAAGGCATA
Organism: Prionailurus bengalensis; assembly: GCF_016509475.1. Classification (NCBI taxonomy): domain Eukaryota; kingdom Metazoa; phylum Chordata; class Mammalia; order Carnivora; family Felidae; genus Prionailurus; species Prionailurus bengalensis. The sequence goes on from NC_057347.1 coordinate 32,721,534, forward strand.
ATTGAAATGAAATTATCAAGACAGACTTCCAGAATCTGTCATTTTTTTAAATTAATTTTCTCAGCATGTTAAACAGGCAACAATGCAGATACACTCATGATTATGTTTTTTAAAGAGAACCTAGAACACTAAGACAAATTTAACTCTGCAGTAGAAGATGTAATTGGTGAACAGAAAGAAACATCTGTTCAAAGAGAAGTTTATGTGATGTGACTTTAAAAATAAACCTCTTTTAGGGGCGCCTGGGTGGCGCAGTCGGTTAAGCGTCCGACTTCAGCCAGGTCACGATCTCGCGGTCCGTGAGTTCGAGCCCCGCGTCAGGCTCTGGGCTGACAGCTCAGAGCCTGGAGCCTGTTTCCGATTCTGTGTCTCCCTCTCTCTCTGCCCCTCCCCCGTTCACGCTCTGTCTCTCTCTGTCCCCCCAAAAATAAATAAACGTTGAAAAAAAAATTTAAATAAATAAATAAACCTCTTTTACTACCTATATAAATAAATCTGATCATGCACCAGAGATACGAGAATAAGATTTGGGGGAGATAAGATCATTTTAACAAAGCAGACAGTAGCATAAGCACTTACTGTTGTTACCAATTTTATGAGATAAATCTATAAACCAAAGCAAGAAAGTATTATACCTACTGGTCTCAATATTATTCAGCCTCAATTCAGATGAAGGATAAGTCACATCTCATCTGTGATGAGTTTATTTTTAGCTCAGTTTTAGTAAGAACTTGGAGAAGAACTGAGTAAAGGTAGGTATAGAGTTTGCATTTTTAAAAAACCTCTCTTTGCTCCTTGTTTCATATCCTATGTGGTATACTTCTTTCTGGCTTAGGGTTTTGAGGAATTCATAAAGAGTCTAACAAGTTACTGGCTTCCAAATCCTGGTGGTCTTTATGTTTTTCCATAGATTATTCCTTGGAATTTATGTGAGAGGAGAAATTTCAGCTGAACTGATATTTATCCACTCTAGATGGACATGTTTAACTTTTCAGGGAAGTGAAAATCACAATAGGGCTAATAATGAAATGATAGTGAAAACAGATTAATTCACATAACCTAGTTTTGTAATGATTGTAGATTTCATTGTGATTGATTTACTTTATTCACTTTTGTTTCTATTAGAACTCTTCTTGGATTAGTCAACTGGGGCATTAAGGAAACATACACAGAAAAGAACTAAATAGCCAGATATTAATTTAAAGGAATTATATTTTTACTCAAGAATCATAAAGAACATTAAAATATATAATTCTGAATACCACCAATATACAGTTTTTCTCTCCAATCATATTATATCACATATTGTTTGAAGCCTTTCATTTGGAAAGCATTTCATGATACTATTTTTTTGTATAACTCTCAGTCACCTTCATCTTTTCACCAGATCAAAGTCCTTTTCTTTGATGCAGGCACTATACACAGCTAATTCTCCATGCACAAAAAAGGCCCTAGGAAGTAACTTTTCTCTCTGGCTCTTGCTGCTTTTCTACAACGGTCTGTTGTATTCTCCACCACCAGCATGTGCATGTTCTCTTTCTCTCCCTCTCTCTCTTACTCTCCTCTCTAATATTGCTGCTGAAGAGGCTATGTACCATATGCCAACTCAAAGGTGCTTCCCAGTGCTCAAATATGGGACAACTAGGCAAAAAATAATGGTAGTAATGAATTATGATCCATAGAACAAAACAAATATCCATGAGGTCATACCCATATAAATAAATAGACTAAATAAACAGAATGAAGAGACACCTCTTTCTTAAAGAATAGTCCAATTAAACACGAGAAGAAGGATTGAAATAGAAAAGTCACCCTTTGGCAAATCGACAGGAATAATTATTGTATCAATAAATGCTAAAATCAGTGGGCAAAAGTATGATAAAAAACAGGATATTTACATTGTGTCAATGTATCTTACCACAATATTCCTTAGGTACAAAATACAAAATAGTAATTTTATAGTGGAGAACCCTGGAAGACATCACTTTAAAAGTTATCATTACTGTTCATGCTCTGTCTCTCTCTGTCCCAAAAATAAATAAACGTTGAAAAAAAAAAAATTTAAAAAAAAAAAAAAAAAAAAGGGGCGCCTGGGTGGCGCAGTCGGTTAAGCGGCCGACTTCAGCCAGGTCACGATCTCACGGTCCGTGAGTTCGAGCCCCGCGTCAGGCTCTGGGCTGATGGCTCGGAGCCTAGAGCCTGTTTCCGATTCTGTGTCTCCCTCTCTCTCTGCCCCTCCCCCGTTCATGCTCTGTCTCTCTCTGTCCGAAAAATAAATAAACGTTGAAAAAAAAAATTAAAAAAAAAAAGTTATCATTACTAAAAATGGAAAATATTGACATCATGTGGTTCTTTTTTAAAAAAAATTTTAAATTGTTTTTTAATTTTTATTTAAGACAGAGAGAGACAGAGCATGAGCAGGGGTGGGGCAGAGAGAGAGGGAGACACAGAATCTGAAGCAGGCTCCAGGCTCTGAGCTGTCAGCACAGAGCCCCACGCGGGGCTCGAACTCACGAACTATGAGATCATAACCTGAGCCGAAGTTGGATGCTTAACCGACTGAGCCACCCAGGTGTCCCGACATCATGTGTTTCTTGACATAATGCACCGAGACAAAATATCACTTGGATGAATTCTTCCATAAAAATAAATAACCTCCAGTTCTACATGTACATAGCCTGGGAGCTTCCACTCTGTCCTAACAATAAGGAGAAAAAAACTGAACAGATGGAAAATTCAGTAATTCTCCTTGGATCTACAAGACAGGGAAAGACATAGGGCAAACGGCAATCCCCAAGATTGGAGGCACATATGTGAATACAGGGAGTCATGGCTTACTAGAATAAGAGTGATGAGCAGAAAGTGTCAGGGGAACCAGGACCAGGATAGAAAACCTGAACTATAAATGATGGATTGCTGGAGGTTCAGTGTGTGGATATCCCTGAGAGGCAAAACAAACAGACAACAACAACAAACACAATTTCAGGGATTCCTAGACACAGGGAGGCTCCCTAACTTTGTGAGATTTATATCTGGGAGCTTAATCAGCATCTCACAATGAACATCTGAGAAAAATCCTCTTGATGCTTCTGGCATCTTCTGATGTAGAAGAGGAACCATTAGGAAATACTCTGGAGCACTATTCTTAATGAAGCGTGCCCTCAGGAGAAGAAACTAGTTACCCAGAGCCTGACTTGTAGGGGTACGTTCACAGCCTAAACAACATGGGGAAGGGAAATACCCAATTTCAGTCAGCTCTAGCCTTCCTAATGGATAAGGTAGCCAGCATGCAAGAGCAGATGGGTAATGCAGGCAAAACATGGAAATCTTAAAAATGAATGAAAAAGAAATGCTAGAGAACAAAACACCATAACAAAAATGAAGAAAGCCTTTGATGGACGCAGCTGAAGAAACACTATCCATGTTGGAGGGAATTTCAATGGAAATCACAAAAATCGAAAAGCAAAGGGTACAAATCTGAAAGAAAGATTTGAAGAAAGCTGTGTCTCCCTCTCTCTCTGCCCCTCCCCCGTTCACGCTCTGTCTCTCTCTGTCCCCCCAAAAATAAATAAACGTTGAAAAAAAAATTAAAAAAAAAAAGTTATCATTACTAAAAATGGAAAATATTGACATCATGTGGTGTCAAGAAAGAAAGAAAGAAAGAAGAGAAAAGAAAGAACAAAAGAAAGAAAAAGAGAAAGAGAGAAAGAGGGAAGGAAGGGAGGGAGGAAAAAGAAGATAAGACAAAGAAAAGAAAATCCAAAGACAGTGGAACAACTACAATGACAGAACATACAGAAGAGAAATACCAGAAGAAGAAAGGAACCAAAGAAATTTATGAAATAAAAACCACAAATTACTGTCATGTCAGACTACCGATGTATGATGTTATGTAAGCAAAATATATGACAGAAATTACACAAATAATGGAAAGGTAGAATTAGAATTATTTTGTTATTATAAAATACACTATTCATGAAATAGTATAATGTTATTTGAAAGTGGACTTGGATTCGTTGTAAAAGTCTATTGCAAATTCCAGGATGACCACTAAAGAGAGGAGGGAAAAGAAGTATAACTGATATGTTGAGAAAGAAGAGATAATGGAATTATATAAAGACTCAATTAAAACTACAAAGTAAAAAAAAGAAAAAAGAGTAAAAGACAAAAATAAAAACAAAGAACAGGGGCAAGAAATAAAACAACAAATATGACAGATATTAGTCCAACTCTATCAGTAATCACTTTGAAAGTCATTATTCTTCATGCACCAATTAAAAGATAGAGATTGTCAGAATGGATCAAAAAGCAAGGTCCAACTGTAAGCTGTCTAAAGAAAACTCACTTTATACATGAAGACATATAGATTAAACTGATGGAGAAAAAAACATGCCATGCTAACACTAATCAGAAGAAAGCAGGGGTGCTATATGAACTTCAGACACAGCATATTCAAAGTAAAAAAAGGTATGAGGGATAAAGAAGGGCATTACAATCAGTACTTTACGTCTTTTCACTGCTGAGTATTTCATTGTATGGATATATCACATTTATGTCTCCATTTACAAACTGATGGATTTAAATTTTTTTTGCTATCACTTGCATGCTTTATCTTTCAAAAAACTAATAAGGTATTATAAACCCTCTCCACCAACAAAGAAGCAGTAGGCATTATGTAATGATAAAAAGGTCAGTCTTACAAGAAGACATAATAATGCCCAATGTGTATGTACCTAACAATTAAACATCAAACTTCTGGAGGGAAAAACTGATGGAACTACAAAGACAAGTAGATGCATCCACTGCCACAGCTAGAGAAATCAACACCCCCATATCACAAATAGATTGTGCAGCAGAAATCAGTAAGGACATAGCTGAACTCAACAACACCATCAATCAACTGAATGCAAGTGACATGTACGGATGACTTCATCCAAAAACAGCAGAATGCATATTCTTCTTGAGCTCATAGGGAATATCCTCAAAGGTAAGCCACATTTTTGGGCCATAAAATACATCTTACAAATTAAAAAAAAATGGATACCACATAATATCTGCTCTCAGACTACATTGGAATTAAACTAGAAATCAAGAATATAAAGTTAACTGGAAAATTCCAAAGTACATGGAGATTAAACAACACATTTATAAATAATGCAGGGCAAAGAAAAAATCTCAACAGTAATTTATTTATATATTTTTAAAAGTTATTTATTTTGAGAGAGAGAGAGAGAGAGAGAGAGAGAGAGAGAGAGAGAGGAAGAGAATCCCAAGCAGGCCCTGTGCTGTCAGCACAGAGCCCAACGTGGGGCTCCAACTCACAAATTGTGAGATCATGACCTGAGCCGAAATCAAGAGTTGGATGCTTAACCTACCCAGGTGCTAAGCCACCCAGGTTCCTCTCAACAGTAATTTAAAGATATTTTGAAGTAAATGAAAATGAAAACATAATTTCTCAAAATTTGTGGGATGCAGTGAAAGTGGTGCTGAGAGGTGAATATATGGCATTGAAAGCATATATTAGAAAAGAAATATTTAAAAACAATAATAATCTGAGTTTCTACCTCAGGAAACTAGCAAAAGAAGAGGAAATTAAATCCAAAGAAAGAAGAAAAAGAGTAAGAATAATTAAAGCAGAAATCAATGAAATTGGAAACAGAACATCAACAAAAGCAAAATTGATACTTTGGAAAGATCAATAAAATTGATAAGCCACCAGCCAGGCAAACCAAGAAAAAAAGAAAAGTCACAAATTTCTATTATCAAAAATGAAAGAGGAAACATTACAAATCCTACGGACATAAAATGGATAATAAAGGAATACTAGGAATAGCACTACGTCTGCAAATTTAACAACCTAGATGAAATGGACCAATTCCTTAAAAGATACAATTTGCCAAAAGTTACACAGGAAGATATACACAATCTGAATAGGCCTGCATCTATTAAAGAAATTAAACCAATAATGAATAACCTTGCAAAACAGAAAACAGCAGCCCAGAAGGGAAAACTGGTGAATTGTACCAAACATTTAAGTTAGAGAAATTATACTAATTTCCTACAATCTTTATCAGAAGCTAGAGGAGAGGTGGGGCACCTGGGTGGCTCAGTTGGTTAAGCGTCTGACTTCAGCTCAGGTCATGATCTCTAGGTTTGTGAGTTCAAGCCCCCCACCAGGCTCTGTGCTAACAGCTCAGAGCCTGGAGCCTGCTTCAGATTCTGTGTCTCCCTCTCTCTCTGCCCCTCCCCCACTCACACTCTGTCTGTCTCTCCTTCAAAAATAAATAAACATTAAAAAAAATTTTTTTGACCCACGGGTTGCGGCAAGATGGCGGCGTAGGAGGACGCTGGGCTCACCGCACGTCCTGCTGATCACTTAGATTCCATCTACCCCTGCCTAAATAACCCAGAAAACCGCCAGAGGATTAGCAGAACGGAGTCGCCAGAGCCAAGCGCAGACGAGAGGCCCACGGAAGAGGGTAGGAAGGGCGGCGAGGCGGTGCGTGCTCCACGGACTGGCGGGAGGGAGCCGGGGCGGAGGGGCGGCTCACCGGCCAAGCAGAGCCCCCGGGGTCTGGCTTGCAAAAGCGGAGGGGCCGGACGGACTGTGTTCCCACAACAAGCGCGACTTAGCGTCTGGGAGGTCATAAGTTAACAGCTCTGCTCAGAAAGCGGGAAGGCTGGAGGACAAAGGGAAGGAGAGCTGCTGAGGCCCCTGACGACAGAGCTCAGTTTGGTGGGGAACAAAGGCGCTCGCCAGCGCCATCTCCCCCGCCCATCCCCCACCCGAAATCCCAAAGGGAACCGGTTCCTGCCAGGGAACTTGCTCGCTCCGAGCAAACACCCAACTCTGCACTTCTGCAGAGCCAAACCTCCGGCAGCGGATCTGACACCCTCCTGCTGCCACAGGGCCCCTCCTGAAGTGGATCACCTAAGGAGAAGCGATCTAAGCCTGCCCCTCCTGCCCCCGTGCACCTTGCCTACCCACCCCAGCTAATACGCCAGATCCCCAGCATCACAAGCCTGGCAGGGTACAAGTAGCCCAGACGAGCCACAGCACCCCACAGTGAATCCCGCCCCTAGGAGAGGGGTAGAGAAGGCACACACCAGTCTGACTGTGGCCCCAGTGGTGGGCTGGGGGCAGACATCAGGTCTGACTGCGGCCCCGCCCACCAACTCCAGTTATACACCACAGCACAGGGGAAGTGCCCTGCAGGTCCTCACCACGCCAGGGACTGTCCAAAATGACCAAGCGGAAGAATTCCCCTCAGAAGAATCTCCAGGAAATAACAACAGCTAATGAGCTGATCAAAAAGGATTTAAATAATATAACAGAAAGTGAATTTAGAATAATAGTCATAAAATTAATCGCTGGGCTTGAAAACAGTATACAGGACAGCAGAGAATCTCTTGCTACAGAGATCAAGGGACTAAGGAACAGTCACAAGGAGCTGAAAAACGCTTTAAACGAAATGCATAACAAAATAGAAACCACCACAGCTCGGCTTGAAGAGGCAGAGGAGAGAATAGGTGAACTAGAAGATAAAGTTATGGAAAAAGAGGAAGCTGAGAAAAAGAGAGATAAAAAAATCCAGGAGTATGAGGGGAAAATTAGAGAATTAAGTGATACACTAAAAAGAAATATTATACGCATAATTGGTATCCCAGAGGAGGAAGAGAGAGGGAAAGGTGCTGAAGGGGTACTTGAAGAAATAATAGCTGAGAACTTCCCTGAACTGGGGAAGGAAAAAGGCATTGAAATCCAAGAGGCACAGAGAACTCCCTTCAGACGTAACTTGAATCGATCTTCTGCACGACATATCATAGTGAAACTGGCAAAATACAAGGATAAAGAGAAAATTCTGAAGCAGCAAGGGGTAAACGTGCCCTCACAGATAAAGGGAGACCTATAAGACTCGTGACTGATCTCTCTTTTGAAACTTGGCAGGCCAGAAAGAATTGGCACGAGATTTTCAGGGTGCTAGACAGAAAAAATATGCAGCCAAGAATCCTTTATCCAGCAAGTCTGTCATTTAGAATAGAAGGAGAGATAAAGGTCTTCCCAAACAAACAAAAACTGAAGGAATCTGTCACCACTAAACCAGCCCTACAAGAGATCCTAAGGGGGACCCTGTGAGACAAAGTCCCAGAGACATCACTATAAGCATAAAACATACAGACATCACAATGACTCTAAACCCGTATCTTTCTATAATAACACTGAATGTAAATGGATTAAATGCGCCAACCAAAAGACATAGGGTATCAGAATGGATAAAAAAACAAGACCCATCTATTTGCTGTCTACAAGAGACTCATTTTAGACCTGAGGACACCTTTAGATTGAGAGTGAGGGGATGGAGAACTATTTATCATGCGACTGGAAGCCAAAAGAAAGCTGGAGTAGCCATACTTATATCAGACAAACTAGACTTTAAATTAAAGGCTGTAACAAGAGATGAAGAAGGACATTATATAATAGTTACAGGGTCTATCCATCAGGAAGAGCTAACAATTACAAATGTCTATGCACCGAATAACGGAGCCCCCAAATATATAAAACAATTACTCATAAACATAAGCAACCTTATTGATAAGAATGTGGTAATTGCAGGGGACTTTAATACACCACTTACAGAAATGGATAGATCATCTAGACACACGGTCAATAAAGAAACAAGGGCCCTGAATGAGACATTGGATCAGATGGACTTGACAGATATATTTAGAACTCTGCATCCCAAAGCAACAGAATATACTTTCTTCTCGAGTGCACATGGAACATTCTCCAAGATAGATCATATACTGGGTCACAAAACAGCCCTTCATAAGTTTACAAGAATTGAAATTATACCATGCTTACTTTCAGACCACAATGCTATGAAGCTTGAAATCAACCACAGGAAAAAGTCTGGAAAACCTCCAAAAGCATGGAGGTTAAAGAACACCCTACTAACGAATGAGTGGGTCAACCAGACAATTAGAGAAGAAATTAAAAAATATATGGAAACAAACGAAAATGAAAATACAACAATCCAAACGCTTTGGGACGCAGCAAAGGCAGTCCTGAGAGGAAAATACATTGCAATCCAGGCCTATCTCAAGAAACAAGAAAAATCCCAAATACAAAATCTAACAGCACACCTAAAGGAACTAGAAGCAGAACAGCAAAGGCAGCCTAAGCCCAGCAGAAGAAGAGAAATAATAAAGATCAGAGCAGAAATAAACAATATAGAAACTAAAAAAACTGTAGAGCAGATCAACCAAACCAAGAGTTGGTTTTTTGAAAAAATAAACAAAATTGACAAACCTCTAGCCAGGCTTCTCAAAAAGAAAAGGGAGATGACCCAAATAGATAAAATCATGAATGAAAATGGAATTATTACAACCAATCCCTCAGAGATACAAACAATTATCAGGGAATACTATGAAAAATTATATGCCAACAAATTGGACAACCTGGAAGAAATGGACAAATTCCTGAACACCCACACTCTTCCAAAACTCAATCAGGAGGAAATAGAAAGCTTGAACAGACCCATAACCAGTGAAGAAATTGAATCGGTTATCAAAAATCTCCCAACAAATAAGAGTCCAGGACCAGATGGCTTCCCAGGGGAGTTCTACCAGACGTTTAAAGCAGAGATAATACCTATCCTTCTCAAGCTATTCCAAGAAATAGAAAGGGAAGGAAAACTTCCAGACTCATTCTATGAAGCCAGTATTACTTTGATTCCTAAACCAGACAGAGACCCAGTAAAAAAAGAGAACTACAGGCCAATATCCCTGATGAATATGGATGCAAAAATTCTCAATAAGGTACTAGCAAATCGAATTCAACGGCATATAAAAAGAATTATTCACCATGATCAAGTGGGATTCATTCCTGGGATGCAGGGCTGGTTCAACATTCGCAAATCAATCAACGTGATACATCACATTAACAAAAAAAAAGAGAAGAACCATATGATCCTGTCAATCGATGCAGAAAAGGCCTTTGACAAAATCCAGCACCCTTTCTTAATAAAAACCCTTGAGAAAGTCGGGATAGAAGGAACATACTTAAAGATCATAAAAGCCATTTATGAAAAGCCCACAGCTAACATCATCCTCAACGGGGAAAAACTGAGAGCTTTTTCCCTGAGATCAGGAACACGACAAGGATGCCCACTCTCACCGCTGCTGTTTAACATAGTGCTGGAAGTTCTAGCATCAGCAATCAGACAACAAAAGGAAATCAAAGGCATCAAAATTGGCAAAGATGAAGTCAAGCTTTCGCTTTTTGCAGATGACATGATATTATACATGGAAAATCCGATAGACTCCACCAAAAGTCTGCTAGAACTGATACATGAATTCAGCAAAGTTGCAGGATACAAAATCAATGTACAGAAATCAGTTGCATTCTTATACACTAACAATGAAGCAACAGAAAGACAAATAAAGAAACTGATCCCATTCACAATTGCACCAAGAAGCATAAAATACCTAGGAATAAATCTAACCAAAGATGTAAAGGATCTGTATGCTGAAAACTATAGAAAGCTTATGAAGGAAATTGAAGAAGATTTAAAGAAATGGAAAGACATTCCCTGCTCATGGATTGGAAAAATAAATATTGTCAAAATGTCAATACTACCCAAAGCTATCTACACATTCAATGCAATCCCAATCAAAATTGCACCAGCATTCTTCTCGAAACTAGAACAAGCAATCCTAAAATTCATATGGAACCACAAAAGGCCCCGAATAGCCAAAGGAATTTTGAAGAAGAAGACCAAAGCAGGAGGCATCACAATCCCAGACTTTAGCCTCTACTACAAAGCTGTCATCATCAAGACAGCATGGTATTGGCACCAAAACAGACACATAGACCAATGGAATAGAATAGAAACCCCAGAACTAGACCCACAAACGTATGGCCAACTCATCTTTGACAAAGCAGGAAAGAACATCCAATGGAAAAAAGACAGCCTCTTTAACAAATGGTGCTGGGAGAACTGGACAGCAACATGCAGAAGGTTGAAACTAGACCACTTTCTCACACCATTCACAAAAATAAACTCAAAATGGATAAAGGACCTAAATGTGAGACAGGAAACCATCAAAACCTTAGAGGAGAAAGCAGGAAAAGACCTCTCTGACCTCAGCCGTAGCAATCTCTTACTCGACACATCCCCAAAGGCAAGGGAATTAAAAGCAAAAGTGAATTACTGGGACCTTATGAAGATAAAAAGCTTCTGCACAGCAAAGGAAACAACCAACAAAACTAAAAGGCAACCAACGGAATGGGAAAAGATATTCGCAAATGACATATCGGACAAAGGGCTAGTATCCAAAATCTATAAAGAGCTCACCAAACTCCACACCCAAAAAACAAATAACCCAGTGAAGAAATGGGCAGAAAACATGAATAGACACTTCTCTAAAGAAGACATCCGGATGGCCAACAGGCACATGAAAAGATGTTCAGCGTCGCTCCTTATCAGGGAAATACAAATCAAAACCACACTCAGGTATCACCTCACGCCAGTCAGAGTGGCCAAAATGAACAAATCAGGAGACTATAGATGCTGGAGAGGATGTGGAGAAACGGGAACCCTCTTGCACTGTTGGTGGGAATGCAAATTGGTGCAGCCGCTCTGGAAAGCAGTGTGGAGGTTCCTCAGAAAATTAAAAATAGACCTACCCTATGACCCAGCAATAGCACTGCTAGGAATTTATCCAAGGGATACAGGAGTACTGATGCATAGGGCCACTTGTACCCCAATGTTCATAGCAGCACTCTCAACAATAGCCAAATTATGGAAAGAGCCTAAATGTCCATCAACTGATGAATGGATAAAGAAATTGTGGTTTATATACACAATGGAATATTACGTGGCAATGAGAAAAAATGAAATATGGCCTTTTGTAGCAACGTGGATGGAACTGGAGAGTGTGATGCTAAGTGAAATAAGCCATACAGAGAAAGACAGATACCATATGGTTTCACTCTTATGTGGATCCTGAGAAACTTAACGGGAACCCATGGGGGAGGGGAAGGAAAAAAAAAAAAAGAGGTTAGAATGGGAGAGAGCCAAAGCATAAGAGACTTAAAAATTGAGAACAAACTGAGGGTTGATGGGGGGTGGGAGGGAGGAGAGGGTGGGTGATGGGTATTGTGGAGGGCACCTTTTGGGATGAGCACTGGGTGTTGTATGGAAACCAATTTGTCAATAAATTTCATAAAAAAAAAATTTTTTTTTTAAATGAAAAAAGAAGCTAGAGTAGAGGTACTTTCTAACTCAACAGTATGAGACCCGCTTTACCTTAATACCAAAATACTTAAAAAAAAGTTTTTTTAACATTTCTTTATTTTTTGAGAGATGGAGAGTGAATGGGGGAGGGGCAGAGAGAGAAGAAGTCACAGAATCCAAAGCAGGTTTCCAGGCTCTGAGCTGTCACACAGAGCCTGACACAGGGCTTGAACTCACAAATGACGAAATCATGACCTGAGCTGAACTTGGATGCTTAACCAACTGAGCCACCCAGCCGCCCCAACACTAAAATACTTTAAAGACACAGATTAGATTATATGGAAAGCTGAAAGTTAATGAATGGAACCTTTATCTCAAAAAGGTAGTAAAAGAAAAGGGGTGCCTGGGTGGCTCAGTGGGTTAAGTGTCTAACTTGATTTGGTTCAGGTCATGATCTCAAGGTTCCTGAGTCTGAGCCTTGCATCAGGCTCTGTGCTGACAGCACGGCACCTGTTTGGAATTCTCTCTCTCCCTCTCTCTCTGTCCCTTCCCCATGCACGTATGCACACACTCTATCTCTCTCTCAAAAATAAATTTCAAAACTTTAAAAAAGAGTAAAAGAAGAAAAATGAAACTTAAAAAGTAGGTGAAAAGGACTTTCCAAAGATGTTGACATCTTAATCCACAAAACCTGTGGAATTAGGCTGCATAGTAACGGGATTAAGATTGCAAATGTCCCGTTCATGCTCTGTCTCTCTCTGTCCCAAAAATAAATAAACGTTGAAAAAAAAAAATTAAAAAAAAAAAAAAAAAGGGGGCGCCTGGGTGGCGCAGTCGGTTAAGCGTCCGACTTCAGCCAGGTCACGATCTCGCGGTCCGTGAGTTCGAGCCCCGCATCAGGCTCTGGGCTGACGGCTCAGAGCCTGGAGCATGTTTCTGATTCTGTGTCTCCCTCTCTCTCTGTCCCTCCCCTGTTCATGCTCTGTCTCTCTCTGTCCCAAAAATAAATAAACGTTGAAAAAAAATTTTTTTTAAAAAAGATTGCAAATGAATTAAGGAGCTAACCAGCTGACTTTAAAATAGGAAAATTATCTTCTCCTCCTCTCTCTGCCCCTCCCCCACTTGTGCTCTGTCTCTATCCAAAATAAATACATGTAAAAAAAAAAGTAAAGAAAATATAAAAAATGGGGGTGCCTGGGTGGCTCAGTCAGTTCAGCGTCTGACTTCGGATCAGGTCATGATCTCATGGTTTGTGAGTTCGAGCCCTGTGTCGGGCTCTGTGCTGACAGCTCAGAGCCTGGGGCCTGCTTCAGATTCTGTGTCTCCTTCTCTCTCTGCCCCTCCCCACTTGTGCTCTGTCTCTCTCTGTGTATCAAAAATAAATAAACGTAAAAAAAATTTTTTTTAAATAGGAAAATTATCCTGTGTTATCTGAAGTAGGCCAAATATATTTACAAGAGTCCTTAAAAGTAGAAGTAGAAGGCAGAACCAGAGGCGAGAGGATTTGCCCTAACATTGCTGACTTTGAAGATGGAGGGAGGGTGCCACACACTAAGGAATGTGAGCAATGTCCAGAAGTTGGAAAAATGGAAGAAAGAGTGCCCCCTAGGGCCTCCAGAAAGTATCACAGCCCTGTGGACACCTTGTTTTAGCTCTGTTACACTTCTGCTCTCCAGAACTGTAAGATAACAAGTTAATGTTGTTTTAAACCACTAAATTTGTGAGAATTTGTTGCAGCAATGATAGAAGACTAATGAGGGGCACCTGAGTGGCATCAGACTCTTGGTTTCAGCTCAGGTCATGATCTCACGGTTGGTGGGTTGATCCCCACATTGGGCTCCACACTGACAGTGCAGAGCCTACTTGGGATTCTCTCTCTCTCCTTCTCTCTCTGCCCCTCCCCTGCTCATTCATTCTCTCTCCCTCTCTTTCTCTCTCTCAAAATAAACTTAAAAAAAGAAAACTAATGAAAAAGGAAAATAGGGGCGCCTGGGTGGCTCAGTCGGTTGAGCGTCCGACTTCGGCTCAGGTCATGATCTCGTGGTCCATGGGTTTGAGCCCCAGGTCAGGCTCTGTGCTGACCGCTCGGAGCCTGGAGCCTGTTTCGGATTCTGTGTCTTCCTCTCTCTCTCTCCCTCCCCCGTTCGTGCTCTCTCTCTGTCTCAAAAATAAGTAAACGTTAAAAAACTTAAAAAAAAGAGAAAAAGGAAACTAATATAGTTTTGAAATCAATTAAATAGCAAATATAAAACAAAGATGATCATTTTGGTTCTTATAAAAAGACAAAAAGAGAGATGGTACAAATAGCCAATGTCAGGAATGAAAACAAGTATCATAGACATTAAAAGAATGGAGACTGTATGAACAACTTTTGAAAATGTAAATGAAACAGATACATTCTTAGAAAAATACAATTTGCTAAAAATGCTTCAAGACAGAATACAAAAGTTGAATACATACTTATTACAGAAAATCAGTTAGCAATGAAAACATCTTCCCTCAAAGAAAATTCCATGTGGGCTGCTTACCAGTAGATTCTAACACTCAGGGAAGGTATAATCTCAATCTTACAAAAAATCTTCCAAAGAACATGATATTTGACCAAATATTCAAGAATAAAAGGTAACTGCATGCTAATCTCACTTATTAACATAAACATAAAAATCTAAAGCAAACTATTATAAAATCAAATCCAGGAATAAGTAATCAGGAGCATGAACTCTGAGCAAATTTAGTTCATTCATGAATGAAAAGTTAGTATCAAAATTTAGACTGAGTAATCTCCTTTTAAATTCATGAATTAGCCCTTCTTCTTCCATTGTATACTAGCCATGAGGGTTTTGGGGGATGGGGTGTGGAGGGTAGTTATTCTACCCTCAAATCCAGAAACGTGCTCTGATTGGCATAAAATGAGAAGAGTTTTAATGCCTTACCACAGGTGAGAGATGGTGAGCAGGCAGGTTGAAGCCAATTGTCAACTTTGCGGACATCATACCTGAGACAATAGTGATAGGTTTGGGGAGAGGGCCACATAATTTAATTCATCAGAGTACTAATCAGCACTTCTGTTTGATGTTTGGGAGGAAAGGCACAATCTTTTTGAACTTGGATGAAAAACATGCAGTCTCTGAAGATGAAGCAGACATTTTGCGATCATGGGGAGTTTAAGATACTGTTAATTCCAGAGAAGGTAAGTAGGCGGAATGAAAAAAAAAAAAATCAAACCATCAGTGACAGCACTAAGCCACTAGCATAAAACAAACCTCAAATCTATCCTACCTCTGAACTTACAACATTTTCGTAAAATATTTTCTTTCTTAATGTAGGGTTTTTTGTTGTTGTTTTTTAGATTTGAAGTTTAACATAGACTGAGTGATTCATAAATATATGAATTGTTCTACAGGCAAATATTTAGTAATCTAGTGGATAAAAATTAATGGAGATCGGAAAGGATGGGTCTTAGTATGAACAATCATAGAAACATGGTAATAAAGTTGAACAGTGAGTGAAGTTTGTTTGCTAACTATGAGATTAGTTTCTCTTTATAGGAGGCCAAAGTAAAAACAAGATCAACAGGGGAGCCTGGGTGGCTCAGTGGGTTAAGCCTCTGACCTCAGCTCTGGTCATGATCTCACAGTTTGTGGGTTCAAGTCCCACATCAGCCTCTGTGCAGACAGCTCAGACTGAAGCCTGCTTCAGATTCTGTGTCTCCCTCTCTCTCTCTGCCTCTCCCAACTCGTGCCCTGTCTCTCTCTCTCTCTCTCAAAAATGAATAGACATTAAAAACATTTTCAAAAAATATTTAAAAAAAAAACACGATCGGCATACACAAATGCATACTCCACTTTCAACATCAGCAGTAATTGTCTTAGATACAATAAAAATATTATTTAAAATTTTAACATTATAATTTCGTATATTTGCCTAAGAGTTACATTAACTGCAACACATTCTTTTCATAAAAGGTTACAGTACAGGTCTTAAACAGAGTTTAAAACTCATTCTAAGATACACCTCAAACCCCAATGTTATAAATGAAAACAATTGTTCTGAATATGAACATAACTGTTCTGAAATATTTCCTGTGATGCAGTGTCTTTATTAAACTTAATACTGCAATATTAAAGTTAAAAAAAAAAGCCTTCATGCTGATGTAAAGAAATGTCTGAACGTTGAAACCAGGAAACTGGCCCCTTCTCAGACAAAACACTAGAGGCAAAATATATTTCCATATAAGGTCAAAAATACTCTCCAAAAAATATTATTCTTAAACCTAAGCAATTCAGAATTTCTTGGTCTGTAAATAAGTTGTGTAAGTATCTGGAGAAGAAAATATTCCCCGACCTCTCTTGAATACTTTTGGCTGGTCTAATAATTAAATTGACAGAAGACAGGTTAACAGGAGAAAAAAAAATCATTTGTACGTACAGTGGTCTCACAGATATGGGATCTAAGAAAGGAACAAGGCAGGCAGCTTTTACACTCTTTAGACATAGAAACAATAAATTTGTGAGGAACTGGGGAGACCAGGAAACTTAAGTTTGAGTACTAATTAGGAAAAAGAAACAGAGTTTACTTACAGAGATTTCTTAGACCTGAGTTCCCTGTCTCTGGTGATAAGGATGTCTCTGGCCTTGGAGATAGATACAGAGAAGGGTACTTTTCACATAGGAAGATTAATTTACTGGTATCTGGAGACAAAGGAGGGTCAGTGTCCCTTTCGTAGTTTTTGGTTCTTAAGTAACTTTAAGAGCCTGTGGCTTATCTTGGGTTGACCTGCCCTGAGCCCCAACACAGGGAAGTGAAATATAGATTAGTTGGTTCATTATTCTCAGCCCTATTGTCTAATGAGTATTAGCTTATTCAAGCAACCAGCTGAAGTCTAGTCTTGGTGTAGTAGGGTCATATCGAATTAATTAGCTGTCGACTAGGCTATTAATGTTTACAAGTAAATGGTACCACAGCTAATTGTAGTCAGATCACCTACTCTCAGTTGCGTGTGGACAGTGGTGGTGGTTCTAATGGGGACAGCAAGTAGAATCAACAGGTTATTCCCATAGCATACCAAAATGCTATGCTTAATTCTATTTTTGACCGATTGGCTTTTGCTGATTCACCTGAGGTTGTGGGATTATTTGGTACCATATAACAGCAAACTCAGCTAGTCTCAAAGGAAAAGAAATTTCTCGTGTGGACTCATCTGAACTGGGACCGAACCAACTGAGTTAAAGACCCTCCAACCCAGTTAAGCCTTTGAAAAGCTGCAACTCTGGTCAGTATCTTGATGGCAACCTCACAAGTTGTATGGAGGAAGATTGGCTCTGCTTAACTGCTTCCAAATACCCAGCCCACAAAAACTCTGGGAAAATGAATATGTATTATTTTCAGCAACTAAGTTTGGGTAATTTGTTACAAAGCAATATATGTTTAATAAATTGAGCTCATCCTAGAAGCACTCCATGAAAGAGAGATTCGAGATGCTTAATTTAGGTGAGCCTCCTCACATAATATTAAGGAAACAGACCTAAATAAAATTAGTGATATATAGCTCTCTAGAATTTGAGTTACAGCATATCGTCTCTCTAATTGGAAAGAAAAAAAATGACTATGCTATTATATAAACCACGGATAATCATTAACACAAATCACATTAACACAATTTGCACATGCAGACTCTTTTATTTTCAGTCTACCTAATAATGTAGCTTCCCCCTGGAAGTTCTTAACCCAACAAAATGGCACTGAGAAATGCAAACCATTAGTGGAAGAATACAGACACCCTGTTGATTTCTTTTCTTTGTTCAAATAAAGCTTGTTAGAAAACAATGATTTCTGTCCTTTCTGAACATTTACAGAAATATAAATGTAACTAGAATATCAAGTCAAGAACTGAGAGATAAAGTGATAAACATGAATTAAATTAGGTTCCAATTTCTTTTTTTTAATTTTTTTAATGTTTATTTATTTTTGAGAGAGAGAGAGAGAGAGAGAGAGAGAGAGAGAGAGAGAGAGCGCGTGCACACGCATGAGCGGGGGAGGGATAGAGAGAGAGGGAGTCACAGAATCCAAAGCAGGCTCCAGGATCTGAGCTGTCAGCACAGAGCCCAACACGGGGCTCAAACTCACGGACTGCGAGATCATGACCTAAGCAGAAGTCAGACGCTTAACTGACTGAGCCACCCAAGTGTCCCGTTGAACACAATTTCAGTGTGTGTGTATGGGAGAGACCCCTAAACCCACAAAAAGCAATGTTCCAGACACGACCTTGGTGTCCTACAAATTCAACTCCATTCTGATACTCTCTACCTGGAGATACTGTCAGATCCCACAGGTTAAACAGTCAGTCCTATAAGATTTCTACCCTTTCCCCTCTTCAGGCACCAGTTGCAAATCCCGGTTATTACCTGTGCTCTGAACAACCGGCTACAGATCAGAGGTCCCCACCACTTCCTTCTTGGACTTCGGACACCAGTCTCAAATTCAAGTTGTTACCTAGACTTCTGACCGACTGGCTATAAATCAAAGGTCCCCACGACCCTCTCCTTAGGTTTGATTAATCTGTTAGAGTGGCTCACAGAACTCAGAGAAACATTTTACTCACTACATTATCAGTTTATTATGAAAGGATATAACACAAGAACAGCAGATGGAAGACAGGCACAGGGCAAGAATGGGGAAAGGGTGCAATGCTTCCATGCCCTCTCCATGTGTACCCTTCTCCCAGTACCTTCATCTGTTCACCAACTTGGAAACTCTCCAAACCCTGCCCTTTTGGGTTTTTGTGGAGGCCTCATCACATAAGCATGATTGATTAAATCACTGGACATTGGTGACTGGTTCAACCTCAAGACCCACACTCCTCCCTGAAGGCCAGAGGAGACAGGACTGAAAGTTCCAACCTCTAATCACATGCTTGGCTCTCCTGGCTACCAGCCCCCCTTCCTTTGGTGGGGTCAAAAAGTCACCTCATTAACATAACAGAAGACACCTCTATTGCTCTGTCACTTAAGAAATTCCAAGGCTTTTGGAAGCTGTTGGCCAGGAACCATAGGTGGAGACCAAATGTAAATGAGAAATACAGTTTGGTCATCTGAAGATACAAATATATACTTCTAATAAATCACAACATCACAAAGGCATTTAGGGATTAAAGCCAACTTTTCAAAATAGGGTCAGAAATGTTGAAGGAAAATCAGGTAAGGAGACAGGGTGAACATCATTTCAGGGATGTTTTCTAGGAATTGGGTCCCTTTTTGATAGAATAAAAGTGTCATGCCTCTTGATTAGATGTTGCTATACTATAAAATTTATTATACCCTTGTAGGAAAAACTGCTGTATACCATAAGCAGTTCCTGAAACCAAAGTTTTTAGCATTGCTTCAGCAATAAAGATAGCATTTAATAAAATTCAGACACTCAATCTTCACAAGTAATGTTATTGTTCCATCGTTCTTGGATCTCTTTGCCCTAAATACGGGCAAAAGTATTAATACACTTTCCCAGAGTAGTTCATACACTATCAAAGTATTATAGTAAGTTGGAAACTACTGAGTTATCTTATATTCATATACACACAGAAATACAGCCTCCTGATTCTGGTTTATTGGTTCACATGAACCTAAACTCCACCACTCCCACAAGATTTTGCTATAATGTGGCTTTGCGGCCACTGGTGAAATATTTTATAAACTAGCTGAACTTCAAAGATGGTTCACTAACTTATAGACACCTGTTTCCCTAGGTATTTGTTATGCTATAGTTTGCTTTCACACGGACACTTTGTAATAAAGAGTCTACGTTAACCTTATGACTAAAGGGCAGATTTTTTTGTCATTAGAGACAATTACCTTAGTGAGTATTTTTGTCTTTGTTTTTGTTTTTGAATGGGATAGGGATGCAGTTTGCCAGATTTGGAAGCTCCACTTCCTACATAAATGCAACAATTGCTCTCTGTGTTGGAAAATACCCATGTGAAAACGAGATTAAAATGCTCTTGGTTTGAAAAACATAAATGAGCAAACAGCTGTAAATCTTAGGACTGTATGAGAAACCAATTTGAAATCTGAACAGAGACAACATCCATTACTCAAATTGCTATCACTAGACAAGTATAAAGTCTACTTGATGCAAAAATAATTTCTGAAAGGTAGCTAGGAATTTCCCTCTTGAAGCGAAAAATAAAACTCTATCCGCACAGCTCTGGCTTAGAATAGTCTGTTGTTTTTTTTTTTTTTTTTAAGTTTCTTTTTTCTCTCACTTATGAGAGAAAAAGAGAGAGAGTGCACATGTGAGTAAGCATGAGCAGGGAAGCAACAGAGAGGGAAAGAGAGAATCCCAATCCCACACAGGCTCTAAACTGTCAGTGTGGAGCCCAAACTGGAGGCTGGAACCCATGAACCATGAGATCATGATCTGAGCCGAAATCAACAGTCGGAAGCTTAAATGACTGAGGCACTCAAGTGCCCAGGCCTAAAACAGTCTTATAGGATTGTATTATCTGTGCTTTTCAAGTCTTGCATATCAACTAGTAGAATAAAAATAAATGTGGATATCTCTCTTGGTAAAACCATATTTAATAATGATTTCACATATAAAACTCTTATTGGCAATAATGAAAATTCTGACCCAAAGCAACAATATCACAACACATGAGGTAATTTAAACATATTTTTGTTCTTTGCTGAAGGATCCCAAATAATATATGTATGTAATCAAGACATGATTTAATCCTATTTACCAAACTATTAGTCAGAGTTAAAAAGAATCAAAATCATTAAACCAGATTTTTTTTAAAGGGGGGGGGGAAGAAATCAAATATCAAGTATAAGTAATGAAGTTAGAATAAAGCATGGGAGTTTATGGGTGTGAAGAAGGGCAAAGGTTGGTGAAAAAATTAAACTAGAAATTTATACACAGAATAGAAGAACATTTTCTCATAAAAGCAAACAAACAAAAACACAAAACTTAAAAATACAATCATTTAAAGTCACTGGAAAGTGTTCTAAAGCCATACAACAAATGGAGAAACATTCATTTAGGAAAACATACTAAACCCAGTGGGCAACTGTCCAGCCTTGGAGACATGACAATTCACTCTCCCTGAACCACAGGTATGTGTTATGGAATCTCTAGCTTGGATTTCAGGAAAGCATCGCCAAGAAGATAGGGGCTTTTTCCCCACTCCCCAAATCCTGCTCTGGGGCTTGTCTGGGAAAAGACAACTGCCACTGACACTATCATGTTTCATCAGTGAAGAATAAATCAGCTACAAATCACCCTGAAGATGACAAGTACTGAAAGTCAAGCTAGTCTCAAGAAAGAGAGAGTTTTTTGCAAGAAAAACAAGCAAATCAGAAAAAAAAATCTTAATTACAGAAATGGTAGACTAGGTTGCTAATTGTCACATTTACTATAAAGCTGTATTACTTAAAAGTATTTGAGGGCACTTGGGTAGCTCATTCAGTTAAGTATTGACTCTTGATTTTGGCTCAGGTCATGAGCTCACAGTTCTTGAGATCGAGCCCCATGTCAAGGCTCTGCATGGACAGTGTAGTGCCTGCTTGGGATTCTCTCACTCTCTCTCTCTCTCTCTCTCTCTCTGCCCCTCCCCTGCTTACATTCTCCATCTCTTTCTCAAAATAAATAAAGAGACTTTAAAAAATAAAGTATTTGAGAGTGGCAGAGAAACAGACAAGGACTTCCATGTAGCCAGAGAAAGAGTAAAAACACAGATTAAAATATAGAGATATATATTCATTGATACAGTGCTTCAAATGAGAGGTTTGTTTACTTTTTGATCATTAGAGGAACAGAGGTTTACAAGGCTCTGAAAACAGAAAAGGCAATTCATACCAAAGATATTGTTGACAACTGGATTATAAATGAATTCACATGCATAATTAGAAAAATAAAAATAACCATTTTCTTTTTTTTTTTACCACAGATAGCTACCAAAATACCTGAGAGCATACACAGAGATGAAGGAAATCTATTATTGCTAGAATTACAAATTGATGAAATCCTCTTTGAAGGGAAATAAAGTAATATAAGTTGTACAGCAAATACAAGCTCTTTGACTTGAGGATTCTAATCCACTGTTGTATCCCATATTGTGTTCAAATATGTGAAAGGAAATCTATTGTGGGTATTAGGAAAGTGCTTTTTCTTTCTGGCTACCTTCTAATTCCAGCTCTGCCATTTACCCTATGTATGAACTTTGGAAAATTATTGAAATTTTCTCTTCATTTTCCCCACATACGAAATGGAAACAATCAAGAGTACCCTCATCACAGGACTGGATTATTTAATTACATATTTAATATTCCAGAGGAGTACCTGTGATGGAGTCAGAGTTATGTGATTATCATTATGAAGAATATGCAAAGAGGGGTGCCTGGGTGGTGCAGTTGGTTGAATGTCCAACTCTCGATTTTGGCTCAGGTCATGATCCCAGGGTCATGAGATCGAGACACTGAGTGTGGAACAGCTTAAGATTCTCTCTCTCTCTCTCTCTCTCTCTCTCTCAATCTCTCTCTGCCACTCTACCCCACTCACACACACTCCCTTTCTCTATTAAGAAAAAAAAAAAAAGAAAAAAGGGTGGCTCAGCCGGTTTAGTGTCCAACTTTGGCTCAGGTCATGATCTCATGGTCTGTGAGTTTAAGCCCCTCATCCGGCTTTATGGGGACAGCACAGAGCCTGGAGCCTGCTTTGGATTCAGTGTCCCCCCGCCCTCTGCCCCTCCCCTGCTCATGCTCTGTCTCCTTCTCTCTCAAAAATAATAAACATTTTTAAAAATTTAGAAAAAAAGAAAAAATTATGCAAAGGAATGCGTACAGTGAAGTTAATTACACCATTGTTTTATAATAGGAAAAATGGGGGAGGAAGACAGTAAAACAAAGGGAAACTGTGACAATCAATAGGGTAGCATTTGTAGATGCTATGTAGATGTATGATAGAAATATCATAAATACATAGATGCAGATATAAAACTATCACCAACATATATGCTTAAAAAACAAAAATTGTGGAAGAGAGCATGTAGAATGCCTCAAATTTTAGAAAATAAAGAAAAATCTATCCATATATAGCTAAGTTTTAGGTGTATAGCCAACTGCTTGAAGAGCAATGAGAAAATGTTTTCAATGTTTGAAGAGAATACCCTAGGTATCTGGGATGTGAAAGAGTTTTTGTTTTCTCATAATATACTCCTTTGCTGTATTTGAACATATGTCATTTGTATAGATTAATTTTAGAGTATTTTTAATTAAAAAATAAAAAGAAAAGAATCCTTATTTTCAATAAAGAAGACACTTTTATGACCTCTGTTCTTAATTATTCTGCTAGCTTATAATGCTACTGATCTGATTGAATCTAGGATGCTATAATTTATAAGCAGTTTTATAGATTAGAGGGTTATATAATGAAGTTTCACTTGAGGTAAAATTCTTAAGAATGATATCCAGACAAAAATATTGCTTCCTAAATCCAGCCCCAGAATATCCCTGCTCGTGTTACTTCAATGACTCCTCCTTCCTTTTATCCACACAGCCATTAAATTCCTTTTTGGTTTATGAATATATATCCCCCTGAAATCAGGTTCTTTGCATGGGTTATTTTCACTCTTTGAGATAACCTCCTTCTGGCTGTCAATTAACTCCATTTTATCCTTTTTTGTTGTTGTTGTTAACGTTTATTCACTTTTTGAGAGACAGAGACATAGTGTGAGCAGGGCAGGGGGCAGAGAGAGAGGGAGACACAGAATCAGAAGCAGGCTCTAGGCTCCGAGCTATAAGCACAGAGCCCCACGCGGGGCTCGAACTCATGAACTGTGAGATCATGACCTGAGCTGAAGTCAGACACTTAACTGAATGAGCCACCCAGGCGCCCTGCTTTATCCTTTTTTTTTTATGTTTATTTATTTTGAGCAAGGGGCACCTAGGTAACTCAGTCGGTTAAGTATCTGGCTCTTGATTTAGGTTCAGGTCACAATCACATGGTTCATGGGATCAAGCCCCACATCGGGCTCTGTGTTTTCTCTGCTGCTCTTGGTCTCGCTCTCTCTCTCAAAAATAAATGTTTAAGAGTAAATAAATATATAAAGGCTCAAATATTACCTCTTAATAAATGACCTAAGTCTATGAACTTCTATATGACAGAAAACTATAATTTTACATTTCAGTGATTTTCATAAACACGACTTCCTTCTAACTTACCTAATGAAAACAGAAATTGTACCAGCACATCATTTTGACCCTCAATTTCTAGTACAATGTTTGATATGTAGTAGACATTCGATAAAATAGAAGTAATATTTCAAAATAGGGAATGGATGAGGAGCAAATGAATTACATCAATCTCATACACTCTCCTTTTGCTTCTCTATGCTTCTTGTCTTTAACTCCCTAGTACGTTCCTAATACACTATTGTTTAAAGCATCTTCTCATTTCACCATAGAAATATGGGTTTCTTTTGTAAACACACGACAAAGTCCACTGCATGAATAAAATTCCACTTTCAAATAACTTGAAAAACCTTATATCTGAATGATTTAGCAGTCAGATTTTGTTTGCTACTTCTACTGCCTCTTTTTTAAAAATTTTTTTTTAATATTTATTTTTTGAGAGAGAGAGAGAGAAAGAGAGAGAGAGAGAAACAAGCAGACAGAAAGGGAGACACAGAATCTGAAGCAGGCTCCAGGCTCTTAGCTGTCAGCACAGAGCCCCACTCAGGGCTGGAACTCACAAACCATGCGATCATGACCTGAGCTGAAGTCAGATGCTTAACCGACTGAGCTACCCAGGTGCCCCTTACTGCCTCTCTTTTGTAACAGCATATCCTCCTATGTGTTTTTAAGTTTGTACTATAAGGGCACCGGGCTCAGTCAGTATAGCATTTGACTCTTGGTCTCAGGGTTGTGAGTTCAAGCCCCACATTAGGTGTAGAGACCACTTTTAAAAAGTTAAAAAGAATAAATAAATTTGTATTGTAAATTCATATTAATCTGGCCTTTATCAGTGGGAGTGATAAGCTTATATTAAGAGTATGTTTTAAATTCACTAATAACAGCTAATTATTATAGCTAATAATAGCTAATAATTATACATAATTAACTAATAATAATATACATTTTATATTCTTATTAGGCCAAATGTCTTTTGTGCTTTTTATATGTCATTTTCTTGAGCATTCATATAAATCTTCTGCCCTTTTTTTTCTTTTTCTTTTTCATTTGTAGGAATGCTGAGGAGATTCTCTCCTTTCTCTTTATCTTTCCTGTAACAGGTATATTTTCACACTGATTGCTTTGATGAGCAAAACGTCATACGCATGATAAAATTCAATTCGTCAATTTTTTACTTTTTTAGGATTAATGAATTAATTGTGTGACCTATGTAAAAATAAAATCTTTCTACTTGCTACAGTCATGGAGATATTCTCCAATGTTTTCTTCTAGAAACATGACGCTTATATAAGCTTGTTTCATTTTTAGTTAATTTTTGTATGTGCTGTGAAATAGGGAGTGAGGTGCAGTATTTCCCTTTCACAGTATTTCCAGCATACTTTGTCAAAGACTCCTTACTCCACTGAATTGTTTCAGTGCCTCTGTCAAAACCCCCTGATTCTTTAAGTGTGATCTCTCTGTACTCTTCCTGACCACTGTCATATTGTAAATTTTATGTTTAAAATTGAATTAAAAATAAAAGTAAGTATTTTTATGAAGTGGTTATCAGCTGTGTTTTTTGGTAAATCCAGTGACTTTTAGGAAGGCCAAGTTAAAGAATCATATAAACTTTCTGAAACAGCTGTGAAAGTATTAGCACAGACAATAAAAATGTTGTTTGAATATAAGGTACATTTTTTGAAAACTGCATTTTTAAAAATATATTTAAATTGCTTTAAGTGTATTTATTTTGAGAGGGAGAGAGAGCAAGCAGGGCAGAGAGAGATGGAGAGAGAGAATCCCAAACAGGTTCTGTGCTGTCAACAGAGAGCCTAAAGTGGGGCTCAAACTCATGAGCCATGAGATCATAAACTGAGCCCAAACCAAGAGTCAGATGTTTAACTGACTGAGCCACCCAGGTGCCCCAAAATCTGCATTTTTATGTACTGGTGAATGATATTTTACTATGATATTTTACTTTTAGAGATGCTGCCAGGGTTTTGTATAAAACCATCCAACTTTAAGAATTGTTCTAGGGGTGCCTGGGTGGCTCAGTTGCTTAAGTGTCTGACTCTGGCTCAGGTCATGATCTCCCAAGGTTTTTTTTATATTTACTTTTTTACATTTATTTATTTTTAAGAGACACAGCGTGAGCAGGGGAGCGGCAGAGAGAGAGAGAGGGAGACACTGAATCAGAAGCAGGCTTCAGGCTCTGAGCTGTCAGCACAGAGCCCAACGCGGGGCTCGAACCCACGAACCGTGGGATCATGACCTGAGTTGAAGTCGGACGCTCAACCGACTGAGCCACCCATGCACCCATGCTGGTTTGTGAGTTCAAGCCCTTTGTCGGGCTCTGTGCTGACAGCTCAGAGCCTGGAGCCTGCTTCAGATTCGGTGTTCCCCCTCTCTCTGCCCCTCCCATGTTCATGCTCTGTCTGTCAATAATAAACATTAAAAAAAATTTTTTTTAAGTATCATTCTGATACACATAAGAATTTCCTTTGAAAATTTCAAAGCAATAAATATAGTAAAAATACTAATTATAAAAAAATTCTGGAATTTAAAGTACTAGGAACCATGAATTGAATGTTGCAAAAGCTGGGGACTTATTTACAGATTTGCATTTGCTTGCAAAGGCCATAGCTTCTAAGATAGTAGTAAAACATTTAGGAAATCTGCTCTTAACACAAAAAAATTAGGATTCTGACCAAGAACAAAATAAGCAAGATAACTGATAAAATCACTCAGCAAAATACATCAGTTCACCATAGAATTTCATTTATGGTCCTAAGTTGTATAGATTAAAGTATTTTTTTTAATTATTATTTATTTTTTTAATTTTTTAACGTTTATTTATCATTGAGAGACAGAGAGACACAGAGCGTGAGCAGGGGTGGGGTAGAGACAGAGGGAGACACAGAATCTGAAGTAGGCTCCAGGCTCTGAGCTGTCAGCACAGAGCCCAACGTGGGCTCGAACTCACAAACTGTGAGATCATGATCTGAACTGAAGGTGGTCACCTAACCAACTGAGCTTCCCAGGCACCCCTGTATAGATTAAAGTATTAATTAGGGTGCAATGAAGTCAATGTTATTCACTGTAACATTATGATAAAGCCCATAGAGTAAACCCAATTCATTTTTGGGTGTTTGTCAGAGTTGAGTTTCTTGAAGTTCACAAAGTCATTTTGTTCCTCTAATCTTTCATAACAAGGACAACTAGAAAAAAGTTTTTAAAAACTCACTAATAACATCATGATATAGACATAGAGACATGGATTGGAGAGATGATTGGAATAAGCAAAAATGGTGCAAAAGCCAAAATGACTTAATAAGAGGACATGCTGTATTAACTTAAGCCATTGAACTATAATGAAGAAAAACCTACTCACTCACTACTATTACAGGGAAAAGTCCATACCAACTGAAATATAAATGGTAATTTAAGAGAAACCATTAACCAAGGTATCATTTATCTCTATTATTTTAAAGGAAATCCTGAAATTGTTCAACCATTTTTTTTTTCAACCTCATGTAGCAGTAAACAGAGACTGATTGATTAGGTACTGTGTTAAACCTGAACTCATTGGTTTCTCTTGGAAACACCTTCACTTGGGTATTCAAGGAGTCAGAAAACGTCAAGACTTTCTGAATAAACTCTTAAGTTCACAATAGTGTATTTATGATTGAATGGGCCAAGTGAGCATGAATTGAAATTTTATTTACTCATTTGACAATTTTTTTTCTTTTATACTGAGTTTCTACTGTACCACACAAGTCAAAGGGAATATGTTGTATCAAAACAGGAACATTTTCCTCAGTAAGCTGGATTCTTTTCATTATATGATGAACACAGTTATAAAATCATCTGAAAACTTACTGGATATATTTTGAATAGTATGAAGAGAAACTTAAAATATGATGAAAGTTATTCATAAGTATTTTTACACACTGGATGGCAGAGGCAAATGGAGAAGAAATATGTTTTCTACTACTTATATGTAAATACCAGATAATTTGATACATCAAGAAAAAAACACATTTTGGAGATGATTTTAGAAACTTCTGAAACAAAAGTAACATAAGAGTTGGGACATTTCTTGTTAGTACACTCAAACTAAAAATTCCATTCTCAAATTAACCAACGTAACGTTTCCTTTATTAGTGGCAAACTATAGATTGTTTTCAAGTTTGCTTCCTTTGAAAATCACATGTTTTATCACTTTAATTTTATTCTTTAAGTAAAATTTTTATCCTGATATAAATATAGATTCATATGCAGTTGCAAGACTGCATGTACCTTTTATCTGGTGTCCCTAGTGGTGCCATCTTTTAAACCTAGGGTACTTCACAACCAACATACTGACACTGATAGTCAACATATGGAACAATTCCATCACTGCAAGAGTCCCCATGTTCCCCTTTATAGCCACAGCCGTTTATCCCCTCACTCTCAACCTCTCCTTAGATTCAGGCAACCACAAATATGTTCCCCATTTCTATAATATTTTCACTTCAAGAATGATGTATAAATGGAATCATACAGTGTATAAATTTTTATGACTGGATTTTTTCACTCATAATAATTCTCTGGAGAATCGTCAGGTTGCTGTTGTGTGTTTCAATTGTTTGTTTTAATTGCTGAGTATTTTTCCATGGTATGGATGTACACAGATTGCTAAACAATTCAGCTGCTGAAGAACATCCAGATTGTTCCCAATTTGAGGTAATTATGAATGGAGCTGCCATAAACATTTCTGTACAATTGTTTATATGAGCATTAAGTCTTTATTTCTCTGGGATAAATGGCCAGGAGTGAAATCACTGGATTGTACGATAGATTTATACTTCGTTTGTCTTTTAAAGAAATTACTGCCCCTGACTGGCCTGGTAAAACCTATATCTGAACTGTGTTACACTATGAGACTATTCCTGTCCAGTCTGCCTTCCTTCTTCTTCCCCTTTCATGGGTGTCAGCCCTACATCACAGTTTAAGGGATTTCTTGGTATTCACTGCCTCCCTGCACCTTCTAGGAGTTTCCCCAAAAATCTCTTGTATAACTAATCCTGTTTTAGTGTCTGCTTCTCAAAGGTCACAACCTAACACTAATTCTATTTAACATAATTGTGTTGGGGCACCTGCGTGGCTCAGTTGGTTGAGCATCCAACTTCGGCCCAGGTCACGATCTTACTCTTCATGAGTTCAAGACCTGCGTTGGGCTCTGTGCTGACAGGTCAGAACCTGGAGCCTGCTTCAGATTCTGTGTTTTCCTCTCTCTCTTCCCCTCCCCAGCTCATGCTCTTTCTCTTTCTCAAAAATAAATAAAACATTACAAAAAAATTTTTAAATAATAATTGTGTTTATGTGGGGGAATGATGAATCTGTGGCCTAGAACATGTTAAATAGCAAAAATATAAATACTGTAGGGATTTAGAACAGCCTCATGAATAGTGTGAAGAAGTGTCTTAATTCTGAGGAAAAATTGCTTTAGAGAGCCCAGGAAATACTGGAATATACCTTGCTAAAACCAAAATTAGATATCACCTCACACCAATCGGAATGGCTAGTAGCAAAAAAGACAAAAAATAACAAGTGTTGACGAAGATGTGGTGAAAAGGGGAACAACCTTCATTCACTGTTGGTGGGAATGTAATTTAATGCAGTCACTATGGAAAGCAGTATGGAGGCTCCTCAAAAATTAAAAATAGAAATACCATACAATTTAGTGATTCTACTTCTGGGTATTTACCCAAAGAAAACAAAAACACTAAGTTAAAAAGATGCATGCACACTTACATTTATTGCAGCATTATTTGCAATAGCCAAGATATGGAAGCAATTTAGGTATCTACTGATAGATGAATGGATAAAAAAGATGTTGTGTTTATGTGTGTGTGTGTGTGTATACATATATAAGTGTGTATATATATGTTTGTATAGATGTATATGTGTGTGTATTATATACATACATACACACACATGTGTGTGTGTGTATATATATGTATATGTATATGTATATGTATATGTATATATATCCAGACAACCACATACATGTTCCCCATTTCTATAATATTTTTTTCCAAGAATTCTGTAGAGGTGGAATTATACACTATTGAAATTTTATGACTGGTTTTTTTCACTCATAATAATTCTCTGGAGAATCACCAGGTTATATATACATACATATATATATTATATATACATATAATATATATGTATATAACACATATATATGTATATAATACAAATAAAAAAACACATATATATACACATATATATACATATATGTATACACACATACATTTGCTGCTATGGGATATTACTCAGCCATAAAAAGGAATGACATCTTGCCATTTTCTTTCTTTTTAATTTTTTTTAGTGTTTATTTATTTTTGAGACAGAGAGAGATAGAGCATGAGCCGGGGAGGGGCAAAGAGAGAGAGAGAGACACAGAATCTGAAGCAGGCTTCAGGCTCTGAGCTGTCAGCCTGACGTGGGGCTCAAACTCACTAACTGTGAGATCATGACTTGAGCTGAAGTCTGGTACTTAACTGACTGAGCCACCCAGGCGCCTCTACATCTTGCCATTTTCAACAACATGGCTGGATCTAGAGGATATTATGTTAAATGAAATAAGTACAGAGAAAGAGAAATACCATATGATTTCACTTACATGTGGACTCTAAAAAAATAATAAACAAGCAAAAACAGACAACAGACTCATAAATACAGAGAACTGGTGATTGCCAGAGGGGAGGAAGGTGAGGGATAGGCAAAACAGGTGAAGGGGACTAAGACATACAAACCAGTAGTTATAAATCATGGGGATGAAACATACAGCATAGGAAATCTAGTCAATAATACTGTAATAACTTTGTATAGCAATAGATGGTAACTACAATTATTATGGTGATATTTTATATATATGTTTGACATATATAATTGTCAAATCATATTATATACCTGAAACTAATAGTGCATGTCAACCACACTTCAATTTAAAAAGTTGTAAATATGTATATCCCTTGCTATATAGTTCCTTTAGTTATATTAATATTTATGATAGAACATTCAGATACTAGTGTGGCTTTAAATATGTCTCAAATCCTTTGGATTCCTCTCATCAAAAAGAAATCTGATCTCTCTTCCACTGAATATGGGGTGGCTTCAGTGACTTGTGTTTTATTTATTTATTTTTTAATTTTTTTTTTCAACGTTTATTTATTTTTGGGACAGAGAGAGACAGAGCATGAACGGGGGAGGGGCAGAGAGAGAGGGAGACACAGAATCGGAAACAGGCTCCAGGCTCTGAGCCATCAGCCCAGAGCCTGACGCGGGGCTCGAACTCACGGACCGCGAGATCGTGACCTGGCTGAAGTCGGACGCTTAACCGACTGCGCCACCCAGGCGCCCCTGTGTTTTAATAAAGAGAATGAAGGAGGCAGATGTGCCTACATCATAAGAAGCAATTACACTTCTGCCTGGTTCTTTCTCACTTGGGATATGTGCCTCCGAAGCCCTGAGCCTACAAGTAAGAAATCGTGCTATCCTGAATCCACTAGGCTGGAGAGACGGCACAGAGAGATCACGTAAAGATGTAAAGAGAACCCCCAGAAGTCCCAGCTCCCTCACCCCCAAATGTTTTGAATCTTCCCACTCCAGGCACCAGACACTTGATTCCACCTTCTAGCTTTCAAGCCACCCCACCAATGCCAAGTGGATCAGAAGTAAGCCGTCGGCACCAGAGCCGCCACTATTCCTGAGAAGAATAAATGTTATTGTTTTAAGCTACTAAGTTTTGGGTGGTTTGTTATACAATGAGGGATTACTGGAGCAATTAGATTTCTGGATCTAGCTCTTTTACATTTTGAGGTTGAAATAATCTGACCCCCTTTCCAGTTCCTGGTAGATACAGAATTTATTTTTTGAATTATTCTAGCTTAAGTGTAAGATGATAACCTTATTTAAGTTTTAGGAATGACTGCATATAATCAACCCCCCTAGGTCCTCACTATAGAATGTGATAAATGTATTTCTTTATGTAATTTTCAAGCACTAAAAATGAAACTAGTAAGAGCTAATAAATGTAGCCTGGAAAATGGGCTTAACAAATTCACCAATTTGTAGAAATGCGTAACGCAGGACTCGGTTTCATTTCATATAATATTCAAGAAACAGAATCTGTAACTATGATATGCTCTTCAAACATACTGCAATCAATAATACGTGAAGAACTATATTATCTCAGTAGGAGACTGTAAGGCTCCAAACTTAAAGAAAATGCCACACAGGAACAAAGTTCCATTACTGCGTCAACCACACAATTATCAGCCCTCTCCAAACCTCTCATCAGAACATTTGCCTTTTCCAGCCTTTTTTTTTTTTAGCAAAACAATGTTTAAAAGCAAACAAAGAGAAAAGAATATTAATAATGCCAATCTCTGGGCAGTCTCAAATAGATCCAATTTCAATTTCTCCTTCTCTAAAACTGACAACTACTATGTTTGATCAGTCTAAGAACTTAATAAATGTCAGCTTAACTAATTACGTTTTTATCCCACACATTTGAAATATTACTTTACCTCCTCAAATAAAAAATAGTTATACATCCATTTTAAATATGATTGATTATTGAAAATAACATAATGACACAAGGAAAGTACAAATGAAATGTAATTTGCTGACCTGTAACATTCTCCTGAAATGAGATGAATGTAGGTGCAATAAACTTAAAATTTAAAAAGTGTTTCATTTTCTAAGCTCCTTACTGACAGAAGCTAAATTAAATAAAAATATTAATGTTCTTAACCCAGAAAAACAAGATCATAAATCCCATTTCATATCCCATCCAAGTACTGCAAGTGAGTCCCTGAAAGCCAGCCTACCAATGCAAGATAGGAAGAATTAAACTATGGAATGACATGTATATATGAAACATGCAATAGTGAAAAAGTACAACTGACTTGGAAATTTATAGATGCTAGTGAATCGGAACATGTTTTAATGCACTCTTAACTTAGGCTGTATCTAACAATCACATAATACCATTTTCTTTTTCTCTCATATATACATTTGAATCTCAATATTAATTGTCACTTTAAAGAATGTTGTTGCTGATACAGTTATTTTTATTTCTGAGGTCCCCCCAAACAGGGTCTCTCTTCTCTTACCGCTTTTTGTCTCTTTTCTTTGTTATTCTTCTGACCCCACTGATTAGTCAGTATGTTTTGTGTACCTTCTTTTTGCCTCTTATGAACTCAACGACTATGAGATCTGCCTATTCTCAAGGAAATATCAAGATACATATACAGTCAGTGAGTAAATAGAAGTCTTAACTCCTGTAGGAGGAGATGAGAGGGTAAAATGAGGCAAAACAAATAATACTGAGTGGAGAACAGAGACATTCATTCAGGCCTTATAGCCTAAATAGAATAAGACAAAAGAAAAGCAGAAGAAACAGATCAGGTGGAGTACGAAACAGAAAGAAGAGAATTGCAGAGGCAATACTTAGAAATAATTAAGTTCCAAGTAAAGCACAATGGCCCAGAGACAATGGAGTGGGACAACCAAGAAACTGAGTCAGATGATAAGTGTTGGCAACAATACAGGAAGCTTGACAGGCAAAGAAGGGTGGAGTTAATGGATAATAAGGGAACATTACTGGCATTACAGGTCTCAGTATGATTCCTTTGTGATGGGTATTTCTATCTCAATGCTGGAAAAAGGACACTGAAGAAAAGTATTAGTGATTCCCCAAATAGACTTCTCCCCAGAGCCACCTAACACATTTGAATTCTTGTGCTGAGGCGTGCGTGAGGCATCGGAGAGCTGGGAGTCAGATCCTGCAAGGTATGATACAAGCATGCTCATTAGAAATACCATTTCCCTTACCATAAAGAATAGGGAATACGTCATTTGGTAATTATAAGATACAATCCCAAAGGGAAAAGCTTTTCAAGAAGTGTGTCTTCTCATTCATAGGTTAAGTGCTAATGTGCTCAGAGATCTGGCTGATAATTAAAATGGAGGCTTTGTACAACATGTCAACCCATTGGCCAATTCAAGAGCAGGAATCTTCCAAGGAATTTGCCTGAGCTATTTGGCAGTGTCCTAAGTTTACCACCCTTTAAATATCAACTGTCTTCCAATTCCCAAAGCAGATATATTGCCTCGCTATTATGTAATAGGTGGATGTTTTCTCAGTCTGAAATAGCACTGTTCTAGTTTGTACAGGAAACAGGAAGCTGTGACATGCTATTTTAGTTTTGTCAGAACAGCTCAGGTGGCACTTGGCTGACACCTATTGGAACAGTCACAAAGCTATTCATGCTCCAATGGCCTAAGTGGCAATTTGCTAAGGATTCAGCACCAACTCTGCTCCATTTATATTCCTTAGCAAGACTTGTTTTCTTCTTCCATAGCCGCATCTCCCTAAGCATTATGATGAGCAATGAATTTGTATTGGTTGGCCTATAATCAATAGGTTAACCTATGTTGAATTGCTCAAAGTGGTCAGGTGAAGTCTTAGGAAAATATGTTCATGCAGGAGATCAGCTTATCTTGGCAGATAAATTTATTTCCTTTACAAATTGTTGAGACTTATACTTACATCTTGAAAGTTCACCCTTTTTAAGGCATGGACATTTCAGAAAGGTTTGGCCAACATTTCTGTTGGGATAAACAATCAGTGTCACCAAAGGAACATAGGTCATTCATCTATTCATTCAATCATTTATTTAACAAGCATATATATTAGAGTTCACAAACCGGTTGCCAATGAGCTACATTAAGTCCTAAAACATTGTTCACCTATTAATTTTTAATTGAATGAGTCCCCCAAATCTTCAAAGAGGAAAATGTCACCTAAGGATCTGAATATTGAAGATGCTCAGGAAAATCATAAGATCTGTTAACCTAGTCAGCACTCCTGGAAGACAATAATTGACTAGAGCTCAGTACAGGCTATCTCCTCCTGGAAACTTCCTGTGAGCTCTCTCATTTCCCCACCTTTCTTCTCTTCTCCATCCTGCATTCAATTTACAGCAGACATTTTTCAACCAAGTGTTTAACTACGTTATGGGTGTGACCTTGAATATGTAGGGCTTAAAGAGATTTGCTAGAAAAGTATACAGCTTTTAGGATGGGGAAATAAATCCTCTTTGTGGGAGAAGGAACAGTGTGCCTGGGGTGTGGGTGATAGTTACTGAGCAGACCGGGTTCTTCTGAAGATTCTATTCTTGATGGGAAGAGGGAGGGGTCTGACTTGTTTTCCTAAACCCCATTAATTAATTTCCAATCCAAAAGGATAGACTCCTGTCAGTCAGAACCCTACTATGTCATCCAGTTCCCACTGTATACACAGGAAACAGACACTCTTTCCCAGGCATTTGGACATGGATTTGAAAGCTCTTGATCATCTGCATGAGACAAGAACTTCTATAAACTCAGTTTCTGGAAGCAGCCATATTTCATAATATAGATCAAATGGCAAGAGAGATAGTCTTCAGACAGCTACAACGGCGACAAATATCGTAGATTCTTGGAAGGAAACAGCATTGAAAAGAATAAAATAAAATCTTGGAAGACTTAAGTTGCTAGCACCCGCCACCTCTCCTACACACACACACACACCCCTTTGGATTCTAAGAGATGCTCATGTACTCTTAAAATAAAAGTCTTCTTTTCACTTACTTAGTCTCCATTACTTGAAACTAATACCATCTAAACTATTACAATGTAAAAATGAAAAAAAAATGTTACTGTAAGGCTCTGACAGATAAAATGATAATCTTGTCATTCTTCACCATCCATCAGATTTAAGGGGAAAGGAAAATAATACAAATTCCTCTACCTAGTTTAATTCTGTTTGTGTAAAATCCCCTTGGTTTTCTAAAGTCCAGCCATATTCTGCACAATATGTATTTCCAGCTTTAACCATGTAGAATTATAAATCATCATTTTCATATTGCTGTGTTATTCTGTTTTATTGTTTATTTCTCCTGGTTTGAATGTTATCTCTTCTAAATTTAAAGGTAGCAAGTTCAAGTCATAAATTAATATTTATTTTATTAGAATTCCATGACATTGAATGTTTCTAAGGTAGTTTTTAAAACCTCCTTCTGAGGAGGTCATTTGAGAAGTCTCTTTTCATGAAAAAATAAAAACCAACCAACCAACCAACAAACCAAACAAAAAAAAACACCCCTCTTTATCAGTAATGAATTATTTTGCATATGAAATCTACACAGTCCTGGTGTGGGAACCATAAAGATTATTGAGATCGAAATAATGCGGTATGCTGAAGTGATATTCAACTCCAGTGACTATTTATTTAAACCAACCTTCAAATGTTTTAGTATAATGTTTCAGGTGGGACCATTCCTTAAAATTCATGGTGTCTTTTTTATATGTTAACCTCCAATAAATATTACCTTTTAACAACTCACTGTAAAAATGAGAGGGGTGGGGGAATAGTTTAATTGATTTAACAATAAATCAACATGTGTGTAAAAAACACAAAAGGTAAATAAGCAGTTTGCAAAATCATCTTTTTCCACAATGTTTTAAAGAAAGATGGTTTCTTATCAGGCCAGCACTCACTATGCCTCGAGGCAGGTATAGTCCCTCAGGATTCTCCCTTGACCAAATGCCCCCGGGTCATATTAAAGTAGAAAGAACAGTTGTCATTCCTTTTTAATACAGCAACCACAATATTTAAAACATTTTTCATTTGTTAATTAATTTTTAGGCGGTGAAAAAGGGTATTTTTTGTATGTAATAAACCCTTATACTGAACCCAAATACACGATTTTGTTCATAGAAGATACATTTCTCATATCTTCACTAAAACTAAAATGGGTTGAAGGAATATTTAAAATATATTGGTTTTAAGGATGTCAAATTATGATTTTTCTCCACTTCTACAGAAGTAAAATTGACAATTAAAATGTATATCTATTTAAGGTGTCCAACTTGATTTGATGTATGTATACATTGCAAAGTATATACCACAATCAAGCTAATTAACATATCCATGATCTCAAAGTTATCAATTTTTTAAAAAATTTGTGATGACAAGACTTAAGATCTACCCTCTTAGCAAATTTCAAGTATATGATGCACTACTGTCAACGACAGTCACATTGTTGTACACTGAGGTATAAGAGGAGGTGAAAAGATCAAATCAGGCAGGGGACTAGCACTGGAGAGGAGAAAAACAACAGAAAAGCAATTGGTGTAGTTAAGGCACAGAGACTGTGACAGGAGGAGTAGGCAGGAATATCAGCAAATATTGAATGTCACTTTTATGAAAGATTGAGGTAGGTCATTTAGGCTAAAGAGTTTGCTCTTACTCTGTAGGAGGTATTGTTTCCAAGGAAGCACTTGAAGGACAGAAACACCTTGAATAAAGCTTTGCTCCAATATTGCCTTGCTGCAGAGAAGAATGTGTATAGCTCCAGGGGCACATCATGACTTTCAGGGGCCCTGGGCACTTTTTTCTTTATGGTCCCTTTGTTTATAAATATATGTAATATGTTACAAGTACATTGGTATAAAGACAAATATACTAGCATTACAATATAAACATTTTCTTTGATCTAATAGCTCTTTTCCTTCTGACTTTAAAAGAAATGAAAACATTTTCATGGAACCCTAAAAGTATCATGGACCCCAAGAACTGGGTTCACTCTAGTAGAGAAGTTGGCCCTATCTGGCCACAAGACAAACTATACCATTTAGGGGGCTATGTAGTCTGAAGATAGAGGTATGATTCAGATTGCTGACAGGGAGATTAATTAAATGGGGCAAAACAAAGAGTCAAAAGCTAATGTTCAGGAAGAATTAACAGGACATGGGGATTATTTGGAAATGAAAGTAAACGAATAAAGTCAAAGATATCTAGGTTTTCCTGATCAATCCTTGGGAATACCACATACTAGATGAGGTTTGTCAGTGGCCCCTCTGATCCTTAAACTTCCAGGATCTAATGTGCTTAAGCTGATCCTACCCTCCTCCCACATGGCCATCTCTACAGACCTGTCAGGGCACTGGACACAGTTCGTTGCTCATTCTGCCTTAAAATATCACCCTCCTTTGGCTTCCTGGACACCCACCTGCCTGTTTTTTAGTCATCTTTCTGGTAATTCCTCTGGGCCTTTCGCTGAATCTCCTTCATCTTCCCAACTTCTGATGTTGGACTTCTTTTCTATATATACTGGTGATCTATGGAATTTCCCTAGATCTAATTCCATTTTGTGGCTTTAAACTGTATACATGACAAATTTGTATCTGCAGGAAGGATTACTGCCTTGAACTTTACACCTGTATGTGCAACTGCTCTTTTGACATGTCTGTTTGGACATGAAATAGGTGGGTCAAGTTTAACTTATCCAAAAGTGAATGCAGGATATTCCTTGGCGATCTCCACCAGAATTTTCTTCGTTTCATTTAGTGATAACTCCGTTCCTTCAGTTGCTCAAGCAAGAATCTTGATGTCATCCTGTACTATTCTCTCACAGCTCATTTCTGGTCTTTCAATAATCCTGTTAAATCTATTTTGAAAATCTACTCAAAAGCTGACCACTTCTTTTTTTTTTTTAATTTTTTTTCAACGTTTATTTATTTTTGGGACAGAGAGAGACAGAGCATGAACGGGGGAGGGTCAGAGAGAGAGGGAGACACAGAATCGGAAACAGGCTCCAGGCTCTGTCTGAGTCATCAGCCCAGAGCCCGACGCGGGGCTCGAACTCACGGACCGCGAGATCATGACCTGGCTGAAGTCGGACGCTTAACCGACTGCGCCACCCAGGCGCCCCAAAAGCTGACCACTTCTTAATAACTCCTCTGTGAGCATCTTCTCCAGTTTAATGTAAATGAGATCATGACACTCCTGTGCAAAAACCACCCCATGTGAGAGTCAAAGTACTTATTATGAATACAAGATCCTTCATGATCAGTCCCCTATTACTCTCTAACTTTACCTCCTACTGCTTTATTTTTTTTTCCTTTCTTTCTCATTATCCTATATGTAGTCATTTGGTCTTCCTTGTTGTTCATTAAATATATCAACTAAATCCCTGCCTCAGAGCCTTTGCACCTGCTCTTTCATTTGCCTGGAATGGACTTTCCCCCAGACACCTGCAAAGCTAAGGGCCCTCACTTTATTTAAACACATACTCAAAAGTTCACTTCTAGAAAGTTCTTCCCTCACCAATCTCCAACCTAGCTAGAATTCCAACCCCACCTCCTCATATCATAACTCCTGTCCTAGATTTATTTTAAGCTTCTGTGCAACAAGTGTAGAGTCTATCTTTTTCACTATTATAACTCTGGAGGCCACAAATGTGCCTGGCACAAAGCAGGTGTTAAATACATGCTTGTTAATTAATATTTAAGTGGTCTGCCCTCTCACTTTGGACCTCCTTTTTAGGATTTTTTATTTCCTCCTGTTTTGTCTGTCACTAGCAAATGCTGTCTGAATTTTTCTATGCTATTCTCTCTGGATTCTGTCAGACAATTAAGTCTGCTAAATCAGCTTAAGAAAAAAAATTAAACTTCTATTTAATATCACCTTCAGAACTGTTTAGCTTTGAGTGGGAAGACCTTATGAATAATCAACATGAATGTTTCAGATTATGATGGAATCAGCTAAAGAAACAATATGGTAGAGAACACATCAATTCTCAAATCATCGCGTATTGACAGCTACTACGTCACTCCAAGTGAAATGGTCTCTAATGCTTTCTTTGATTTATGAAATATAGCTAACAGGAAATAGAATTGCTTCTTTGGAATGCTATATGAGACCACTACAAATACCTGATTTCTCCGGAGTACTAAATTCTTCTAGCAACTACCTGAATAGAAAACAATATACTAAATAAATGACTATGCTAATATCGGATGTTTTGTTCCTTAGAGCTACATTTTATTTGGAAACCAATATTTCCCTCATATTTAATAAAATGGAAATATGGGAAAACATTATTAGTCATTTTTTTAAAAAACTTTACTGCAGGTGACAAGCCTCCTTCCTGTTTTGTTTTGTTTTGTTCTGCTTTGTTTTGTTTAAGATGTTAAAGGGAGATCCCAATCACGTTATTCCTACTGAAGGGAACTAGTTTTGTATTGTGTGTATGTATATACAACAGGGTTTGAGAATAGGGTTTCATTTGCTTCCATTTATATACCATGGTAACAGACACTGAGCAAGATCCCAATAGAATTTGGTTGAATTAAATAGTAGGTCTATGCATTTATAACTTTATATTTGTACATGCATGAACATAAACACACAAATCCTTCTTCAAGATATAAATAATGGATAATTGTCTACATAAATGTAATTGGAGAATTTCTAGTCTCACCAGCCTATGAGTATAGCTAAAATCAAAATAACTGCTCTTGGGGCCATCTGAGTAGGCCCAAGTTCCCATCAACTCTTTGCCTCAATGCTTAGTCTTTCTAATTGTTTCTCAAGACTCAGGTCTTTCTCTTGTTCCTCTCCTTCACGTGCTCCAAATTATGTTCACTAGCAGTAAGGCACCCAGGCTACCTGTTCCTGCTATGGTAATAGTGTTGTACTTCAAGCTGTCCTTATAAACGTAAACTCCAAGAGCACTATTTCTCAGAGGTGATGGTACACTGTTTGGGACTTTTGTCCAAACATTTGGAGACATTTTTATGCTCACATGATTAGAAGATATAATTTGCATATAGTGGTCAGGTTCCAGGAATGTTAGATATTCCATAATGTAAGGGACAAATAGAATAATAAACAATTAGTTTGCATTCTGCGTGAATTTCAAAAGTCTCTAAGGGCATGCATGTAAGTGAAATACCTACTTATGATTACCCAAATCTGGAACCTAAGTCTCTAACCTAAGAACCTAAGTCTGTATAAACTATGATATTCATCGTGATCCTACCTATATTTGAGCATCTGAATAATTCATTACATGCTCTGGTATAGTTGTACCTGAGTATTTACATGTTAAAATACATATTAATACAGTATAAAGTATATTTCTTTTACTTCTTTATATCACAATTACCTTGATTTGTAAAGGTATAAATGATATCAAATACAATTTCCCACAGTACTTGTTATATAAAGATATGTTGGGTTTTATATAGTTGAGGACCTCGGCCCTAAATAGATATATAAAATATAGATATATAAAATAATTAGTATATGTAAGCAGTCTACGCTCTGTGGATAATGGAAAGCAATGTTGTCCTTTATGTGGTCAAGAAAGATTTTTTATTCATGTTAAAACTCCTTTGGCCATAATCTGTACCCCCTGTCTTATGAGTAAAATGCGGCCAAGAGACCAATATTTTAAAAAGGACACAGTGCTGAGCTTCCTACCTAATTTTCTCCTAATATTTTGGTTAAATTTTTATTTATCCATAAGTGGAAAATAGATATTCTATTAAAAATCATCTCAGTTTAATATTAAGTGGTTAGATATACTTAAATCTCAACGTGGCTCAAGCAACACGTGGAAAAATCCCTATTCAATGATTTAAATTTCTAACTTTCTATCTCATCAGAGAAGTTGCTGTAAGTTACATATTCCACTTTTAGGAGATAAAAACTCTTTAGGAGCAAAATAATAATTTTTAAAAATCTATTTAGGAAACTAAATTGAGTTTAAAAAGTCTCTGGGGTTCCCTGGGTGGCTCAGTCAGTTAAGCATCCAACTTTGTCTCAGGTCATGATCTTGTGGTTCATGGGTTCAAGCTCCGCACTGAGCTCTGGGCTGACAGCTCAGAGCCTGCAGCCTGCTTCAGATTTAGTGTCTCCCTCTCTCTGCCTCTCCTCCACTCGTGTTCCATCTCTCTCTGTCTCTCAAAAATGAATAAACGTAAAAAAAATTAAAAAGCCTTTGGAGTTTCATTTATCAGGGTTCCCCTGAAAGAAATAAATTTCTATTGACTAGAAATGGTAACACAGTGTTGCAATTAGTCTTCAGTGTTAAGGGATGTATACGTGTATCCCATGTATACAAGGGATGTAGTGTTAAGAGATGTATATAAGGACTCCAAATATAACCCTCCTGGTCATATCTATATTTTTTATCCTAGAAATGATGAAGCAGATAAGCTCTTTTCTATTCAAGAGACTAAAATGATAGATAATCTAAATGAAACCTAGGTTGGTGACAGGGGAAAATACATTGTGAATGCATATTGTGCCAAAGTCTGGGCAGTAGCAGAAAGAGAAACAACCCATCTAGACCTATATTCTCACTGAAGTTACATGCCTCTGTGCTGTTAGAATGCTGCTTAGTGAACCCCAAGAACACAAGGCATTTTAGCAATCCTATTATTGAATGAGGCAAATTATTTTTTGTTTTATTTTGTTTCAAGACACGAGGAGAAGCATTTCTGTTATATGCACACATAGTTTTCATATTTCACATATTTACGTTATCCTCTTAATGAATATCACAGAGGAAATTGAGCCAAGCTACTATCTGCCATGGACAGAGTGGATATATACCTATGTAGAGAGAAACAGGGAAACATATACACACAATAGAATGAATACATATACATTTATATTTATACAAAATGGATATGTATATAAGTGTGTGTGCGTGTGTGTGTGTATAATTCTAGTATATTCTAGAATATTATTAAAGGGACTTTGGTTTGCAGCCAAGATAGCATAACAGGATTTAGATTTGTCCTCCTACCTGGAACAAACAAATGGACAATATGTATATAACAATAGTTTTCAAGACACTAGATATAAGGCAACTAAGGAGAGTGCTTCCCGGTCTATTAAAAAACAAGGTGAGTCCTAAGACTGCCCCAGCTTACTGCCTTGAGAGAGTTTTAAGCTGCATCCAGGGAAGGGGAATGCAGGCAGAGCCTGGTACAATCTTTTAGTTGACGACATGAAACTAATG
Source organism: Prionailurus bengalensis (assembly GCF_016509475.1). Lineage (NCBI taxonomy): Eukaryota > Metazoa > Chordata > Mammalia > Carnivora > Felidae > Prionailurus > Prionailurus bengalensis. The sequence goes on from NC_057347.1 coordinate 32,764,857, forward strand.
TCTGGAGAAGTCAAGTACTAAGAAGAGAATGCTACACAGAGAGAGAACTCCACAGTTCTACCTAGGTTCTCCCATTAGTAGTCAGCTAAGCCTTAGTCAAGATGTGCATGTAGAAGTCACCTGAAATGTTTATCTGTAACAGTGCCCTGTGTTCACATGAGATTGAAATAATTATCTCTAGACTGCTGCTTATCCACTTACTAACTGGTTTGCTCTCACCTTACAAACCTTAAAAACAAGACCCCAAAATATTAATTTTTTTCCAAGTAACTTAAGTGCATCTAGAAAATTTCTCAAGTTTATAGAAATACTAAAATGTCCATCATATAACAAAGTATGATTCATAATAGCTTCCATTCAACCAAAAATAATCGGGGGGGGGGGGAAGGCCAGGAAGATATGACCTATCATAAAGAGAAAAGTCAATTCATCAACACCAACCCAGAAATGCCATGGCTCTTAAATCAGTAGACAATGACATTCAATGGTTATTATAGTTGTATGCCATATGCTCAAAATGTTCTACATTGGATTCTATATGTTCAAAAAGTTAAAAAGAGACATGGATTCTATGAAGCCATTCAACTTGAACTTTGAGAGATGAAAACTACAATGCCTGAGATTAAAAATGCACCAGAGAGAGAATTCTAGCTTCACAGCTGACGTGTAGAGTCTGGAAGTTGTCACTCCCAGCCTCACAAAAGAAAAAAAGCTGGGCAAAGTGAAAATCAATGGCTTTTCTTGGATCAGAGAACTGAGGATGCAGACAAATGGCCACAACCAAAATCTGGAGACATATATCCAGAGAGACACAGGTGAATACTGTTAACTAGGACAGAAGTCCTGTAGTTGTAAGCTGGCTTAAGTGGTAATTTTGATGAAATGTTGGAGGCTGAACATGGACTAGCTGGGAGTGAAAAACTGCTTAATAGCTGCTGTCAAGGAGGACTTCAGACTTTCTTGGGATTTATTTCCCGGAACTATACTGCATAGATATGGGAACTGAAAAAGGTTCCCTAATTGTCTTGGCAGGAAGAAGGAGGAGTAATCATTTTGAAATATGCTCACAGCCTTTTCCATCGCAAAGTTACTCTCCAGGGGAGAAAAGACTTTTCCAGAGCCTTGTTCCATCTAAGAGGAAGGAAATTCTCCTCCCGCCAATCCCTCCGGCCTCCCACTCTCATGTGCAGAAAATAAACACACAGAAAACCTAAAATAAACAGAGCTCGAGTCTTCAGGAAAATATATTTGGGATGCTGAAGCTAGGGAAACTGAGCAGGGGACAGGGGAGGGAAGCCTATATACTGCTAAAGAAACATCAGGAAGGTCACAGTCCAGAGACGTAGGAAAAAAGAGGCATACTATAGAGCAAGATCTTTCATGAATATAGATACAGAACTCAACACAATAATAACAAATCCAATTTTTAATTTGTAAAAAGAATTACCATAAACAAGTGGGATTTTTTCTAAATATGCAAGTCTGGTTTAACATTCAAAATCAGTTGATGTAACCCACTATATAGGATCAATGCAAGTTACTATTTTTTAAGGAAATCATATGATCACAGTAGTTAATGTAACATTTGACAAAACGCAAACCTAGTCACGATAAAAAATCTTAGCAAGCTAGAAATAGAGGGAATTTCTTCAACCTGTTCAAGAACATTTACAAGAAGCCAACAACTTAACACTATACAAAATGGAAAAACTGGCACTTTCCTTCTGAGACTAAAAAACAGGTATCCTTCCTCAATACTCCCATTCAACATCATACTGAGAATCGTAATTAATGCAATAAGATGTGAAAAAGAAATAAAGGTATATAATTTGTAAGGAATGAAATAAAACTGTTATTATTCACAGACGACTTATCTATGTAGAAAGCTCTAACGAATTTATAATTAAAGAAAAACACTCCTAGAATATGCAAGTATACAAAATAAAAAATAAAATATATAAAAGTTAATTGCTTTCTTATATACCAGAAATAAACAATGGGATTTGAAGTTAAAAAACATTTGTAGTAGTAATAAAAATTGAATAATTATGTATAAATCTGACAAAATAACGTGAACAAATGGACAAACCTTTAGTTAAGCTTATAGGATAAAGAAGGAGTTACAACTTACAGGAGCAGAGACTCATGAGAAGAAACTGCCTCAGAATCCAGTGCTGGTCTGGGGTAGGAAAACCTGAAATGAATCACTGGAGGCTCAGTGTGGACAGGTCTAAGAGTTAAAAAGTCCAGAGGGACCAGGTCAAAGGTGGACTCCACAATATTTTGAGATTTATCTCCAGGAGTTTGGCCAGGTGTCACAGTAGATACAGAAAAGTCCCTTTGTGCTTCCAGCAGAGAAAGAGGAAAAGTAATGATTTTGAAAAACACCAGGCTCTTAACAAAGCCTGATGTTAGGGGAAACTACTTAACCAAATGATTGCTGTAATTATATGAACCTGTTGTAGTACAATCAGAGCCTAACTGACATGGGGGAGGGAAATGTTCAACTCTAGCTGACTCTAGTCTTTCACAGAAGGAAAATATCCAACTCCAGCCCACTCTAGCCATTCTGTCCCACCTAAATGGGGGGAAAAACACTAAGACACTTGTGATGAACAAGTCCAGAGGCATAGGTTCACTAAAAGGCTGAGACCTAATTGTGGAACTATAGAATGCTTCCTTCTCCCTGTACTTCTCACCATATTACTGAAGTCCTATTATAGCAATTCCTTTTAGCCAGTACACCACAAATGACTATCAACAAAACATCACAAGGCATACCAAAAGGCAAAAAATAACATAAAACAAAACAAAAAAAAACACACACCAAACAATTTGAAGAGATGGAGCAAATATCAGAAACAGACATGGCACAGACATTGGAATTATCAGACTAAGAATTTAAAACAACAGTGATTGGGGCTCAGTTGGTTAAGTGTCCGACTTCAGCTCAGGTCATGATCTCATGGTTTGTGGGTTCAAGCCCTGCATTGGGCTCTGTGCTGACAGCTCAGAGCCTGGAGCCTCTTTCAGATTCTGTATCTCCCTCTCTCTCTGCATCTTCCCTGCTCATGCTCTGTCTCTGTCTCTCAAAAATAAATAAACGTTAAAAAATAATAAAAAAACAAAACAATGATTAATATGCTGAGGGCTTTAATGAATAAAGAAGATAACATGCAAGAACAGGTGAGCAATATCTACAGAGAGATAGAAATTCTAAAACAAGAAATAAAAAGAAATGCTAGGGATCAAAATGCAGTAATAGAAATAAAGAATAACTTTGATGGGTTTATTAGAAGACTGGACACAGCTGAGAAAAGATCTATGAGCTTGAGGAAATTTCAATTAAAACCTCTATAACTGATAAACAAAGAGAGAAAAGAATGGACCAAAAAACCCAGAACACCCAAGGACTGTGGAACAACTACAAAAGTTGTAACATACACAATATAATAGGAATACCAGAAGGGGAAAATAGAGAAAATAACAGAAGAAAATATTTGAAGCAATAGTGGGTGAGAATTTTTCCCAAATTACTGTCAAATACTAAAAAATCAGATCCAGTATTTTGATGGCTTCCTGTCTTACATTTAGGTTTTTCCTCCATTTTGAGTTTAATTTTGTGTATGGTGTAAAAAAGTGGTCCAGGTTCATTTTTCTGCATGTCGCTCTCCAGTTTTCCCAGCACCACTTGCTGAAGACACTGTCTTTATTCCATTGGATATTCTTTCCTGCTTTGTCAAAGATTAGTTGGCCATATGTCTGTGGGTCCATCAGTATAGAGGTTCCTCAAAGAATTAAAAACAGAACTACCCTACAACCCAGCAATTGCACTACTAGGCATTTATCCAAGGGATACAGGTATGCTGTTTTGAAGGGACACATGCACTGCAATGTTTATAGTAGCACTATCAACAATAGCCAAAGTATGGAAAGACCCCAAATGTCCATCAATGGATGAATGGATAAAGAAGATATGTGTGTGTGTGTGTGTGTGTGTGTATGTATGTGTATATATGTATATACATCTATATATACATCTATATATCTATATATACATATACATATATACATATATACATATATAAATATCTATATATACATATGTATATACATATATATACACATACATACACACACATATACATATATATACACATACATACACACAAACACACACACACACATTACTTGGCAGTCAAAAAGAATGAAATCTTGCCATTTGCAATTATGTGGATGGAACTAGAGGGTATTATGCTAAGTGAAATTAGTCAGAGAAAGACAAATATCATATGACCTCACTCACATGAGGACTTTAGATATAAAACAGATAAACATAAGGGAAAGGAAGCAAAAAGAATATAAAAACAGGGAGGGGGGCAAAACATAAGAGACTCTTAAATATGGAAAACAAACAGAGGGTTCCTGGAGGGGTTGTGGGAGGGGGTATGGGCTAAATGAGTAAGGGGCACCAAGGAATCTACTCCTGAAATCACTGTTGCACTATATGCTAACTAACCTGGATGTAAATTTTAAAAATAAATTAAAAAACAGATCCAGGAAGCACAGAGGATACCAAGTAGGATAATTCCACAAAAAGCTACACCTAAACATAATATTGTCAAACTATAGAAAATCAAAGATACATAAAATTTACTGAAAGAAGTCAAAGGAAGAAGACATCTTACCTATAAAGTAAGAATTACATCTGACTTCTCCTTGGAAATCATGCAAGGAAGAACAGAGACAAGTAAAATTATTTAAAGTTTTGAGAGGAAGGAAAAAACTCACCAATCTAGAATTCTGTACCTTGCAATGTTATCATTCAAAAATGGAAGGAGAAATAAAGTCGTTCTCAGACAAACAAAAACTGAGGGAATTTGATGCCAGTAGACCTACCTTGCTAGAAATGTTAAAAGAAGTTATTTAGAGAGAAGGGAAATTACAGAGGTCAGAATTTATGTACATAAAGAAGAGCATCATTAGTCATTAAGGAAACTAATGTCCAAATTAAAACCACAATGAGATACCTACCAATGGCTACTTTTTTTAGAATGGTTAAAATTAAAAAGAATGGTCCTACTAGATGTTGACAAGTATGTGGATCAATTGGAACTCTCACACACTGCTGATGATAAGGTAAATTGGTATAACTACTTTGTAAAGCATTTTGGCAGTTTCTTGAAAAGTTAAACATACATTTGTCCTAGGATCCAACCATTTGATTCCCAAGTTCGTAAGCAAAATAATCAAAAACAAATTTCCTTACAAAGATTTGTACATAAATACTCAGAGTGCCTTTATCTGTAATAGAAAAAAAAATTAAATAATCTAATTGTCCATCAGCAAATGAATGGAAAAACAAATGCCATAAATATACATATTGAGATGCTTTTCAGGGAAAAAAAAAAGTAAAGTATTGTTAAGTGCAATATGTGTGACTCTCAAAATACCTATGGTGAATGAAAGCAGCCAAAAAACAGACAGGAAAAAAAACATGGTCTGTATGAGCCCATATTTATAAAATTCCATAAAATCTGAACTAATCTATAGTGATTGGAAACAGATCTGTGTTTTTTGGGGTGTAGAGGGCAAAGGGGAGGGAAGGACTATCAAGGGCATTGAGGAAACTACTGAGGATGATAAATTTATTTGTTATCTTGCTATTCATGATGGCTTCGTGAGCATATAAATATGTCAAACTTATCAAAATGCATTCTTTTAAGATAATGTATAGTTTACTGTATGTAAATCAACTCAACAAAAGCTCTTTAAAAAAAAGGTTAAGGGGCGCCTGGGTGGTGCAGTCGGTTGGGCGTCCGACTTCAGCCAGGTCACGATCTCGCGGTCCGGGAGTTCGAGCCCCGTGTCAGGCTCTGAGCTGATGGCTCAGAGCCTGGAGCCTGTTTCCGATTCTGTGTCTCCCTCTCTCTCTGCCCCTCCCCCGTTCATGCTCTGTCTCTCTCTGTCCCAAAAAGAAATAAACGTTGAAAAAAAAATTTAAAAAAATAATAAAATAAATAAATAAATAAAAGGTTAACTGAAAGCCAGTAGAAGAGAAAAGAAACATGACTAATCCAATTGAAACGTGAAATGGAATCCAAAGGGAACAGTACAAAGTACTGTAAATAGAAGGTAAAAACAGTATTAAGATAAGTACATTAAGAATCTCAGTAAATATAAATGGTTTAAATTCCTAAGTTAGAAAACAAACTCTCATATAGAAAAATAAAATAAAGCTCTCCTTTGTCATCCAAAACACACCTACAGTTTTACTTTCAGAAACTGAAAGTAAAAGTCTGGAAAGTAATACAGCCTGCAAATATTAACGTCAACAACAACAAAAGTGTAGTGTAGCAATATTAATAAATGGCAAAATAGTGTTAATGGCCGAAAAAAAAAGAATTTTAGGTATTAAGAGAGTCATTGACAATGTAAAACAAAGGTATAACATTTTTATACATTATCTCTAAATAAAGATTAAAATAATCAAGCTGAAAAACTTCTGAGCTCATCTTCATGAGAATTACTTACAGAATTTGATGTTTCAATTTAATGTCCAAAACAGCAAATCAAATTGCTGAATTTAAGGTCCAACATTATGCAATTTTAAGAATCATAGTAATGGTTTTTAAGCTCACAGATGTTTAAGAAACTGATTCAGGTAAGCCATTCCCTGAACAGATTTCAGTTTCCAGAGAATGGTTAAGTAGAATGCTAGGGAGCAGTGGTTTTCAGACTTGAGCAAATACCAGAATTATCTGTAGGGATGAAAACATTGATTAGTGGGCTTCACCCCAGAGTTTTTAACTTAGTGGATCTGAGGCCTGAGAGTTGGTATTTCCAATAACCTCTCAGGGTATCTGGATGTTACTGGTTCAAGGATTATACTTTAAGAAGCACTGGCATAAGGAGATATCAAGTTCATGGTAATATTTAGTGGAGTACAACTTCCTATTTTGTATTAGATGGCCATGACATTGAAAGAGAAAGTGCTTAAGAAAGACCCATATTAGAAAAGTTTGTTCTCGTTATTAAGGTCTTGTCAATGTTTCTATCTTCAATTAATGCTACTTGCGGTGTCACAGTTAGTGTGTAACTCCTCACCCTCACATCTAACTGCATTCCCAATCCTACTGATTCCACTTTTGTTAGCAATTCTTAATTCAGATGGTCTTCTCAACTTCCATCTTACCCACTCAGAATTTCTCAACTGAATATTCCAAGCTTCCAACTGATCTCCTACCTCCAGTTTCTCCTATAAAATCTATGTTAAAGCTTTACGCGCTGATTTCAAAGCGCAACTTGAGTTATTTCATGTCTTTCTTCACCAGTATTTGTGTCTTTTTGTGCAGTTGGATATCTTACATGACATGTAGAGTAACCATGAAAAGCTTTCACATGACATTAACTCATTCACTTAATAAATATTCATTTATTGTAGAATATGTGCAAGGCTCTATGCTAGGCTCTGGTGTTAAGAGAGACAAAAACCAGCCATTCCTAAGATTGACACAATAGAAAAGGCAGACATAGAACAGGTGGTCACAAGTGGAAGACTAACGCTAGGGAAGCTTCATGCCTTTCATGATATGGCCTAACTTCTCTGTAGGAACAAATTTCTTCCTACACTTCTACGCATTTCATGAGTCACAGAGTATCATTTTCCTTTCCCTAAAATGTCTAACTACTTCTTGTCTTTGTAGATGTCCCGCCCTCTAGAATGCTTTTCCTTTATTTCCCCCATTTGAGATCCCACTCATCTTTTAAGATCCAATTCCTCATCCCTTAAGTCAGAATTGATTGCTCCATCTTCTACACTCCTACAGCATATCGAATTTCAATTTGTATACTGACTTACTTATCAGTCACTCCCACGAGACGCATCCTAGGGGAGGCCAGAAGCTGTGCCCACCACAGACAGCACAGCATCTTGTGCAGAGCATACATTTACATCACGCTTGTTGAATAAATGAAAAATGTAATTTAAACATTATTTTTTGCCTTGCAGACAAAATCCAGTTGGTGATTACACTTTTTTTTCACTTTTTAACCCATTGCTATAGAGGCTTAGAGATAAAGCAGAATAAACCTTTATGTTTCCAGCACAAATTAACGTGAAGAACTATAGTCTCAAAAATCAACTCTCTCCTAATTATCCATTAATCAGAATCAATCTAAATCATAAGTGATAGCTAGTTCTGATTTTTAAGGGTAATTATATGTATAGCAGTCTTTTAATTAATTTAAATTAAACTTAAATACATCTGTTAATAGATCACATCCACAACTGAGCTGGTTTTCATTTCTCTGTAATGCTTCAGTCACCTACACTCAAAATTTAAGCCTCTTAACCCAATGAGTCAATAAAATATTGTTTTGCAAGAAATCCAAAAGTTCTGTCAATCAAACTTCTGTAGTCAAAACTGATAGAAAGGAACGGCAGGTTGTAAGGAAAACTTTTAATTGAAAAATCCTGATGGTTTTACAAAATGACAACATTTAGGCAAACTGCAGTTTCATCTATGTTTTATTAAAGGAAACAGTACAACTTGAAAATCCGTTAGTGTAACTGAACACCTTAATTTGAGGGCCCTCAATGGCCATGGCTGTTTCTAGGTAAAATAGTTTTGCTTGCAGCCCACATTACAAAGCAGCGTTGAACATTCATGTTGTGTGGTTGCAGTCCCGTGACGGTGCAGCTGGTTGGGCCAGGACAACGTATGTACACACTATCATGGAGCAAATGCTCTGTACACATATTAAAAAATAGTTATTAACTGAAAGATATATACTATCACTTCACATCTGCCACTATCAGGGTGTGAAATATTTCCATCCCGCCCAGAAATTTTTCTTCTTTCATTAACTGCTCTCCTAGCTGTTCTGAGAAGTATTCTTGATTCCCACCAAGTCTGGCTACACTAAGCTAAAAGAGTCAGACCCCTAGAAGTATAGACAATGGACTTCATTTATCTAGATTACTTATATTATATATAACATAGCACTATTAGATTAGTCTGTATTCATCCATGTATCTATGACGTTGGAAACCGGGATTGTTTTTACTTTTGGAGACATGGAATGAGGCTAATAATTGAAATAGGTCCTGAGTAGAGCTGATGGGATACTGATAATAATATTTTGTTTCGATATGAGTGATGGCTACACAGGTTATTCGGTATATGAAAATGTATTGATTACTAGGAATATGACTTTTAAATTTTTTCTGTACCTGTTGTACCCTATATAAAAAGTATACCCTTCCCCAAGAAAACAGACTTCTAAAAAATGCTACAATGTTTCTGAGTAAAAGTCAAAATCCTTATAACATCCCAAAAGGCTGTACATGATCTGCCCTTGCCTCCCCTTGCTACTCTGGTCTCTGTCCTTTCATTTCCAGCCATATTGACCTCTTTGCTGTTCCAAGCACACACACGGTATGCTTTTCACTCAGGCCTTAGTACTAGTTGTTTCCTTGCTTAGGACACTTCCTACCTAGTACTCTCTCATATTCTTCAAGTCTTTGTTCAAATATAATCTCAATGAGGTCTATCTTGACCATCCTTTTTGGTAGAGAATTTATGCCTCACTTCACTACTGAAATGGAAGATGCCCTAAGTTCAACAGAATTTTTGGGAGAGTCAGACATTCAGTTTCTTTACAATGATTGAATTTTCTGTTACTCGCCACGTGAGGATATTGCATAATCAGTTATATTTACAAATCCAAAGTTCAAGAGAAGTTAATCAGAATATATACATTTTAGAGTAGTCTGTTTTAGGGATATTTAAATCTTAGGAATCATGACATTACTGGCAGCGGGGGTGGGGAGGGGAGAGAGAGAATGAGAGAGAGAACTTAAGAGAAGAGAAGAAGACTAAGAACTGAACGCTGAGGTAAACCAACTTAAAGAAGCTAGGGAGAAGGGGGGAAGTCAACAATGGACCTGAGAATCATAAAATCAGTGAGGCAGGAGAAACACCAAACCATCATGTTGACCTGGAAACCAAGGTAATAAAATATACGAAGAAGGGATGATAAGTTACGGAAGATCCTGCTTAAAGTTAGTGGACCCATACAATTTGTTATCCACAGTAAGACCCTTTTGAGAGTAAACATAAGCCCCAGGGTGGGCAGCAGTTTCAAAACAGAACTATCTTGCGAAACTATGACTGTAGTGTCATAACATGTAAGTCAAGTAAGAGGATGGAGAATTGACAGTTAGATTTAGCAATGTGAAGGCTGGTGTAGAAATGCAGACGGCACAATGTGGGGAGTTGGGAGAATGGATTGGATAGTGTCCCCCCAAATGGAACTTCACTTGGAAATAGAGTCTTGGAAAATATAATAAGTTAAGGATCAAGATGAAATCATACTGGAGAGGGCTTAAATCCAATAATAAGAAGAAAGGACACAGAAAGACATACACCGAGAAGGGGGTCATGTGAAGATGAAGGTAGAGATTGGAATTAAGCTGCTACAAACCAACTAATGCCTGGGGCCACCAGAAGCTGAAAGGAAGCAAGGAGGGACTCCCCCCTCCTCCAGAACCTACAGAGGGAGCTGGGCTGAGCTGACATACTAATATCAGACTTCTAGGCTCAAGAACTGTGAAAGAATACATCTGTTTTTTTCAAATCACAGAGTGTTTGGGGCCTTTGTTATGGTAGCCCTGGAAATGAATACAGGAAGCAGGTAAGAAGCAAACTGTAAAGGAGTTTCAGAAAGAATAGGAATGAGAAATTAAGGGGGATTGTATAGAAGAGGGAGCCTCAAACTGCCTTATAAACTAATTATCTGTATTGAAGGACAAGCTTTCCATTTTCTGATCTATTGCAAAACATCGTTTCTATAAAATACAACAGAGAGAAACAAATTACTCCAAAAATGAAATAAAGAACCCAAAACATGCAAAATGTGAGTCCTATTCTCATTGTCATTTGATTCAACTGATATACAAAATGATTCTACAAGCAGTTGCTAAAATTGTTCCTAAATGCTAGCTTTCCATCCCTGTTTATCTTTTCACAGAATGGTACTAACAGTTCAGGAACTAGAATGCGTCCACAGGCCACCTATGTAGAGGATCACTGGTACAGACAACGTCTTTAAGGAGATCTTAGAGAAAATAAAGTCTGAATCTTTGATTTGATAAAGATTACTTTATTGGAATGCTGTTCATTGTCTCTTTATATTTTCCGATAAAGTCTGGTGACAATTACACATAATCTCAAATGTATGACTTTTTCATTTTGGAAACAGTATAACTTTGAGGAAAATGGGACCACTTGCACCAAATGTACAGTGGCTACTGTTCGTCCCCTATGTGGTACTCTTACATTCCTCTTGCTATCTCTTGGAGTTTTACCTCCAGCTTCCATGTAAATTTCTTCTGATGGCCTGCACTGTAACCTTGCTTCATGATACTGTTCTTTGGCTACTGCAACTACATCTTTTTTTTTCCACAGAAGTCCTTGGACTTTACTTCATTCTAGTGCATAAATGCAAAGATATGAAAATCCAGCTCCCTTGCTCCATTAGGATCATATTCCAAGGTCAATGTACATTTCAGAGCAGCCCTGGGGAACAGGCTGAGACTAGGCTTTGTAATCTCACACGGATTTGGCCTCTTTCCTTTCTTGCCCTGTTTTCTCCCCTGTAAAGTTTTTCACATAAGTGCTCCTACAACAAGCACTTGCATCTGAATCCTCATCTCATCTGCATCTGGGGAATTGGAGTTAAGACCAAATATAGTCAGCTACGATGCAGAAAATGCTTCATGAAGTAGCTTCCTATTTCTGATGTGTAACGGCATTCATGTATTAGAAATAAACTATACTGTGACTTGATTATAAGGGCTAATGGTGGAAAAGTCTCACCAAACCTTAAATCTTTTCTATGAAACCTGAAATGCATAGAAATGTAAGAGGAGTTTTATTTATTAATAAATGTTTAGAGTTTTATTCAAGTTAAAATTTCTCTCTGGAGCAAAGGTTAGTTTGGTTTTAGAAATATAACATGAAGTATAATTAATATATTTTTAATTTTTGCTGTGCTTTGGGTATATTCATTGGTGTTTTAATGTTTTTTCCCCTAGCTAGAATCTTTATATACAGATTTTTGAATTTCATAATGTACATATATGAATTATTTATATACTACAAATTCAGTAAAATATATATTAATATAATCAAATATAACTTAAAAACACCCACTCTGTGTGTCCATGTGGGGAAGGGTCAATAATTATGAAGTACTCCTTCCACTGGACTTTTATACTCAGAGTAGATTTTAGTGGAGAACTGAGAAAAAAATGGATATAATTTACTCGATCTGAAACCAATTTAATTTTTATACAATAAGCTTAAGGCTCAAACTGTGAATACCTTATAGTTTTTCACTTAATGTAGCCTTAATAATATGAATTACTTCTGCCTGATTCTTAAACATCCTTTTTAAGACCAAAACAATTTTATACTGCTGCACTCGTAGTTAACCTAAAGCTCTAGACTGTTGTAAAAAATTTGGATAGGCAGTCAAATGTCTAGAGCCTGCTATGTTGATGTTGTCCTTCTATCATATATAAAGACTTTGTGTCAATGTACCCAGTCACTTAAAATGTTCTTAGAAGTATCTTTTACTAAAGAAAAAAGATAAATTACAGTTAGTAAGAGAGATTATAAGATTAAAATACGTTATGAGATCCACTTCCACTACTTTCTGTGAGTGCTCTGTCAGTCTTCCTCATGCCCTGGCACCTGTCACCTGCTTTCAGATGAAACGCCATCTGCAAAGTTCAAAGGCCAACCAAGGAAAAGATGACTAAACTTCTGACAAAAGCAAATTCTGATTCTGGCTTATTGTGATAGCTTTTGAAAAGTCATTTCATATTGCCATTTTTTTTCTCCTCCAGTTATGCTAAGTTGGTGATAGCTTTGTAGGCTATGGAAAGTCAAATGACCAGAAAGAAAGCATTTCTGTAAGTCAGTACAAAATGCATCGACACAATATTAGTAAAGGTAACAATTTTAAAAGAAGAAACACTATTATTTCGTGTGAAAGGTAGCACTGACTCCAATCTGAAGTGACTTATAAAATTCCAAGAATTTCAGCAATAAAATTATATCACAGCCAAGAACTGGAGAAGAAATATGCCCTAATTTCTATTAACTTACCATCATATACTTCTCAACCCTAACTTGACCCAAAAGGAACCAATAGTTAATGGGACTATCAATGTTAAAATCTAGAAATCTGACATTTAGCAATTCTGTAATAATCAGCTTATTTTTGGTATATACAGAATGTAGAGTCTGAGGTATTGTCAGATTGACATTAGCCCTATAGTTTGTGGGAACATGTTGATAGGAAGGTTCTAAGTGGGTCTGTGGGTTCCCAAAAAGACAATGATTGTCAGAAAAATGTAACAGTTACACTGAAGGATATGAATTTTTGTTGTTGCTATTGGTGCTTATCTGCCTACTTTGACTTCATTTTATATACTGAAATGATCACATAAATGAGAAAATTTGAACTCTCAGCAGTCATTTTAGCTTCCTGATGCCCTAAGACTCTTGGCTTTCTGCCAAGACTGAGAAACATTCTTTTTGCTGTTTTCAGTGTGTTGCTTCCTTTCTAACTGTTCTTGGTAACTCTGGCAACTTGCCTAAAACAGGTGCAAGTGTACATTCATTCCTGAGTACTCACTGCTAAGGCTGGTAAGTCCAAGGTCAATGCCCCAATGTCTAGGTATTTTACCTGTATTAGGTTCACGCCTTCTCTGAATTTCTGTTTATTCCATTATCTATGGCATTTTGATAATACAAAATGTTTTGGTCTAAGAACAAAGATTACATATCTATTGTCCCATAATCAACAAGTCACAATTATTTATTGAGAAGTTGATGCTATGTAAGGATAAAATGTAAGTATTTTCTATCTGAGCCAGGAAGCAGGGTGCCTCCATGCCATTCGCTCAAATGTGGCATTGTTCTCCTCCCTACACAAATGAAAACAAAGATCTTTTTAAGTTGAGAAAATTATAAATCAATGGTCTAAAGACCATGTTTTATTTGGGAAAATAATTCAAAAGAGAAAGGTCAAACTAAACATAAGTACTGCCTCGATAATGAATATCTTTTTAAAAATTATGTGGTTCAATTTTGAGCATGTTTTCACGTATCTGTTAGCCATCTAGATGTCTTCTTTGGAAAAGTGTCTATTCATGCTTTCTGTCCATTTCTTCACTGGATTATTTGGTGTTTTGGATATTAAGTTGGTAAGTTCTTTATAGCTTTTGGATACTAACCCTGTATCTGATATGTCATTTGCATCTTCTCCCATTCCATAGTTGCCTTTGAGTTTTTGTTGATTGTTTCCTTTGCTGTGCAGAAGCTTTTAATCTTGATGAGGTCCTAATAGTTCATTTTTTGCTTTTATTCCCCTTGCCTCCGAAGACATGTCAACATCAGGGAAATACAAATCAAAACCACAATGAGATACCACCTCACACCTGTCAGAATGGCTAAAGTTAGCAACTCAGAAACAACAGATGTTGGTGAGGAGGCAGGGAAAGGGGAACCCTTTTGCACTGTTGGTGGGAATGCAAACTGGTACAGCCATTCCAGAAAAAAGTATGGAAGTTATTCAAAAAATTAAAAATAGAACTACCCTAAACCCAGCAATTGTACTACTAGGTATTTATCCAAAGGATACAAAAATGGTGATTTGAAGGGGCACATGCACCCCAATGTTTATAGCAGTGCCATAAACAATAGCCAAATTATGGAAAGAACCCAAATGGCCATCGGCCATTGACTGATGAATGGATAAAGAAGATGTGATGTATGTGTATACACACACACACACACACACACACACAATGGAATACTCATTAAATATTCCATGGAATATTTAAGTGATAAATACACACACAGAGACATACACACACGCAAGGGAATACTCATTCAATGATGAAAAAGAATGAAATCTGTCATTTGCAACAATGTGGATGGAACTAGAGGGTTATTATGCTAAGTGAAATAAGTCAGTCAGAGAAAGACATAACGTATGATTTCATCTTATGTGGAATTGGAAACACAACAGATGAACATAGGGGAAGGGTAAGAAACATAAGATAGAAACACAGAAGGAGGCAAACTTTAAGACTCTTAAATACAGGGAACAACCTATGGGTTGCTGGAGGGGAAGTGGGTGGGGGCATAGTTTAAATGGGTGATGGGCATTAAGGAGGGCACTTTTGGGGATGAGTACTGGGTGTCATATGTAATAGATAAATCACTGGGTTCTACTCCTGAAGCCATGACAACACTGCATGTTAACTAACTTGAATTTAAATTTAAAAAAATATGATGTGGTGGAGGGAGTGGTTGATTAGTATCCTAGTAAGCACCAGGACAAGACAGTTCTGTTGATTCTGTTGGCTGACAGTTGATTCTTTTGGCTGACACTGTTACCTCAGTGCCGCAGAGGAGTAAGTCTCTTGACAGTTTGAGTGTTCTTTAGAAAATGGGACTATCCCATGCCAACTGGCAAAGGTAGATCCTTTTGAATTTGTTTTGGTTTTCTAAGCAAGTGTATGCCTTTCTCTCCTAGATTCAACCTCCTTTATTTGATGATGTCTTTATTTTTATGTCAATAGGAAACAGGCACAGCTCATTAATAGGTCCAATATATGTTTTAAAATGTTGAGTAAAAGCATGAGTTATAAAAGACCTAATTCAGTGCTTCAGCAGTTCCAAATTAAAACTATAGTAGCTTGGGTTTTTGAAGGTAGCTATGATTCCCATATCTCTTACATTATTAACCCTTCCACTTATGCTACATTGGCTTGTCGTGATTTGTGCCACTACACTCATTTCCCACCCCCACCCCCTATTCTAGTCTTTGTGGTTTCAACTTGGTGGAATATAAACCTGCAGTATTGTCATATTAAAACCGTTTTGCCCATTTGCACCTTGAAGAAGCAAGGTGTGCACCAGTGCCCTTGTTAGTGACAGCCTTCCTTTTTCTCTAAACAATATTTCACTGGACATCAAGTGTACCTGACGGAAGATTTGAGGCCGTGCAGCACTTTGTGGTGTTGCTAATAAGGCTATTTAAAAATTTTTTTTCAACGTTTATTTATTTTTGGGACAGAGAGAGACAGAGCATGAACGGGGGAGGGGCAGAGAGAGAGGGAGACACAGAATCGGAAACAGGCTCCAGGCTCTGAGCCATCAGCCCAGAGCCTGACGCGGGGCTCGAACTCACGGACTGCGAGATCGTGACCTGGCTGAAGTCGGCGCTTAACCGACTACGCCACCCAGGCGCCCCTAATAAGGCTATTTTAACACATACAGGTTACATTTAGGTAACAGGTGGATATTTAAGAGCTCATACTTAGACTAGGTCAACCAAAAGATGGGCTGGACTCTTAGTGAGGTAGGCTAGTAAGGAAAAAAAAAAAAGGAGTCAGAACTCAGGCTAGAGAAAATAGGCTATAGTCCTTGGTTCTTAAGGGAAAATTCAGTAACACAAATTAAAATGCCCAGACGGCAAACTTACCTTCCACCTGAACTAGTACTGGTATTTAATTTTGTGGGAGGAATGAAATTTTACCAGCCAGAGAGATGGATCTTGAAATAAGAACAGTGATGATACTGTTAACTCCTTTTCTTCACTTCTGGTTTGTACCTTTGCAAACAAGTGGGTTATTAGGGAGATGGGGGTCCACTCCAGTGGACAAGGTATTAGCAAGTGTTAGGCAAATTTTTATTTCCAAAGCTTTATTTAAGTAGATTAAGAATCATGTCAGGTATTTGTTTTTCCAAGTCCCACCTACAAGCCTAGAAAACAGCCAGTGGGAAAATTGGCACTTGTGCTCTTTGGGCAGAGATAGTTTACAATTAGGCTCAGGTGGACTATTTACATAAAGCCATTAATACTTAAGTGTAATATAAGGGATATACAAGAGATATATTTGAGTCAAAATTGATAAGCAAAGCCAACACATGTCATAGAAAAGGAGTATCATGGGACAAAGCCAAAGGGCAAATTCATGGTGAAGTGACAAATAAAATGGTAGGAAGATTCTGAACAGATTGTAAAGGAGGTGTAAGCGAGCCCAAAACAAAATAGATCAAGACATAGAATGCTACCAAAGGGAATATTATTTGAGATAAGCTGTTTAGTTTAAAGAATCATAATTGAGATAAGTGACCTTGCTGGTAACAGAGAAGGATTTTAACTACTATCCTAAGAGTAAAAGTGAAATCTAGTTCTATAAACTAGGTGTATCTGGTAAAGTCAAGGAAGATATTTTTTATGTGATCAGATGGATGCCAGAATTTGCACAAGTCACATGGACAGGAGTCTTCCAGAGGTTAATTCCAGCCCCATCCAGCTGGGAGGTAAAGGAAATCCTAACAGAAATGGATGGGCTAAGACCAAAGATGGGAAGGGCTTACATCAATGGATAGGATCGAGAAATGATGATCTGGCCAAATACTGGCCGGTAACTTTCCCATAAATGTCTTGTAATCTAAAACATCCATGAAGCCATGCATGTAGTGGTTAGAACCATCTTTCCTCTTCACCTGCATCAAATCTGCCAGCTGGTCGAATCAATTGTACTTCTGATAAAACTGAAAGCTGCCCACTTTCTCCAGCTACACTCTCTCCATGGTAGAATATTCTGCCCTTGACTTCTGCAACTGCTTCCTAATCAGTTTCACTGCTTGCCACGTGGGAAACTGCTTTCACTCTTGCCAAGTACCACACCTACCCCAATCCATTTTCCTCACAACAGTCAGAGTAATTTTAATGTATATGCAGGTCATACCAGTTTCTACATATAACCTTCTGATTGCTTCTTGATGCACTCAGAAGAGTCCTAACATCTTATTCTGGCACATGAGGTCCTACTTGACCTAGCCTCTGGGTCTGTCTCCAATCCCATCTCCATCACTCTCCTCTTGGCTTACCATGCTTCAGCCAAATTACCTTTTTATTTCCTATAAAAGTCCAAAGGTCCATCTAAAAGGATCTCTCTTCCTCCAGCTCTTAGCAGGGCTCACCCACTTAACTTCAGTTTTTGGCTCAAATGCCAGTTCCTCACAGGCTGTTTCTAAAATTTCTTCTATCAGTCACTCTCTCCTATCAACCTAGTATTGCATGCCATTATCACTATCAAATGCATTATTCTTCTCCTGTCTCCTAACACTAAAATGTAGCATCAACAATATTATCTCTCATCTCATTACCCTAACTCCAGTTCCTAGAACAGTGAATGAAAGTATAAAATGAATAAGTGAAATAACACAAATCTCATTACCACTTTTGCTTAAGTGAAGAGATTTATCTTCTTGAAACTTGTTCATCCTTAAATTTCCATTTTTTCCCACGTAGGCAGCTAATCTAGTTTGACATCTTTTTCCTCTTAGATCCAAATGTACTTTGAATTAATGCCTACCCAATGGCAATAATAGTTATTATTTCTAGAACAAATGCTATATGTCAGGCACTGCCTGATCACTTCACACACACCAATTTAATCCTTATCATAACCTAATAAAATAGGTACTACCACCATTAGCCCCATTTTACAAATTGAAGCACAGATAGGCTACAGCAGGTGGTGTCACAAAATTCAAAACTAGGAAATTTTGCTTATAGTCTATAGACTTAAAATTGGTCACTCTTTTGTGTTGGATGCCTCCTTGACTTCACTTAGAACTAAGTCACAGGTAAAGCATTTACTATAACCTTTTCATATAAAGAATTTAGACAAGTCCAAGTTTTATGAAAAGAGGAGCGATCGGGATCTAGTGTACATATATGAGACATAGTCATCTTTGCAGTATTCGTGAAATGTGCACTCAGATATTTTGTGATGCCTAGAGTCACTTGACAGATTCAATAAAAATATGCTTTTGTGTGAGGCAATGGAGTGTGGTTTATTTTCTTCTTCTGAAACTATGATACTATAGATAGGGTAAAATAAAAAGGGGTGGAGAAAAGCAAGATTCTCCAGAGGACCATAAATAGAAATATGTGCCATGCTTGTAGAAATGACCAGCCATCTTTTGTGTCTAGTGATATCACAGATTCTTACAAGGTAAATAGTAACCATGTTATGCAAGTCATTCTCATTAGTTTGGGAGCCATCAGCTTAGCAATGATCCACATCATTATAATGCAAAGCTGTGAAGAACAAATAGGTAGGCAGCAGTACACAAATCTGTTCTGCATTTTACTATTTTTAGCATTTGTGTGCGTGTGTGTGTACGTGTGCCTGCACGTCTATCAATCCATAAGCAGCAGTTTAAAATGATCTCTTGGATTTTTCTAAGTGTGAACTACATAACCAGTGAAGCCTGAGAATATAGGGTCTAAAAATGATACAGAATCTGTCAAGGATTTTCTTTAACACTGGAAGTGGAACGGACTCATCTATGACTTCCTTCCTTCTTAAAGAGAGAAAATGGGGTTGATACCATAGGGTACCAGTTAAAATTGTCAGGATGGGTAGTGAATTCTGAAGAGCAAGGAGCCTTTACCCAAGAGGTGAAGGAATAAGCCATGCTAATGTCTCTAGAGGAAGAATGAAGTCCATGCATGCACTAAGGAAATTACGTATGAATAGGGTTGCAATAATTTAACAGGGGTCTCTATATTTAATATTGAAAGAAAATTTAGGTACTTCAATCCATTCCTGTTTTCTTACCTAGAAGTAAACTATTTATTTTTAAAGTATAATGCACTTTCTGTAGAAGACTTTTAGTAACAGATAGATTGATATGGAGGGTGCCGGGGTGGCCCAGTCAGTTAAGTATCCAACTTCAGCTTAGGTAATGATCTTACAGTCTGTGAGTTCAAACCCCACATCAGGCTCTGTGCTGACAGCTCAGAGCCTGCTTTGGATTTTCTATCTTCCTCTCTCTCTGCCCTGTTCATGCTCTGTCACTGTCTCTGTCTCTCGAAAGTAAATAAACATTTAAAAAATTTTTAAAAAGTTCTTTACACAGAAGAATGAAACTAGACCACTTTCTTACACCATACACAAAAATAAACTCAAAATGGATGAAAGACCTAAAGGTGAGACAGGAAACCATCAAAACCCTAGAGGAGAAAGCAGGCAACAACCTCTTTGACCTCAGCCACAGCAATTTCTTGCTCGGCACATCTCCAAAGACAAGGGAATTAAAAGCAAGAGGAACTATTGGGACCTCATCAAGATTAAAACTTCTGCACAGCAAAGGAAACAATCAACAAAACTAAAAGGCAACCGATGGAATGGGAAAAGATATTTGCAAATGATATATCAGACAAAGGGCTAATATCCAAAATCTATAAAAAACTTACCAAACTGAACACCAAAAAAACACAAACAATCCAGTGAAGAAATGGGCAGAAGATATGAATAGACACATTTCCAAAGAAGACATCCAGATGGTCAACAGACACATGAAAAGATGCTCAACGTCAGTCATCATCAGGGAAATACAAATCAAAGCCACACTGATACCACCTCATGCTGGTCAGAGTGGCTAAAACGAACAAATCAGGAAACTACAGATGCTGGTCAGGATGTGGAGAAACGGGAACCCTCTTCCACTGTTGGTGGGAATGCAACCTGGTGCAGCTGCTCTGGAAAACCGTGTGGAGGTTCCTCAAAAAAAAAAAAAAAAAAAAAATGAAGCTACCCTACAACCCAGGAAAAGCACTACTAAGAATTTATCCAAGTGATACAGGAGTGCTCATTCATAGGGGCACACATACTCCAATGTTTATAGCAGCACTTTCAACAATAGCCAAATTATGGAAAGAGCCTAAATGTCCATCAACAGATGAATGGATAAAGAAGATGTGGTTTATATATACAATGGAATAAATACTACTTGGCAATGAGAAAGATATTATGCTGAGTGAAGTAAGTCAGTGAGAGAAGGATAGATATCATAGGTTTTCACTCATATGAGGATCTTGAGAAACTAACAGAAGAAAGGGAAGGTGAAAAAAATAGTTACAAACAGAGGGAGGGAGGCAAACCATAAGAGACTCTTAAACACAGAGAACAAACTGAGGGTGGATGGGGGGAATGTGGGAGAGGGGAAAATGGGTAATGGGGATTGAGGAGGGCACTTGTTGGGATGAGCACTGGGTGTTGAATGTAAGCGATGAACTATGGGAATCTACCCCAAAACCAAGAGCAGTTTACACACTGTGTGTTAGCCAATTTAACAATAAATTATGTTTTTAAAATTATTTAATAAATAATAGATCAATAGGTCATTCAACTGTCTTTCATTTAGTGCATGTCTGTTAATGTTTGACACTGGAGAAGGCACAATGAGCCCAAGTAGTATCTGTGATTCTAAGATGTAGAGAGTCTTAGAATGTTTTCCAGTAACACTGGATATTAGATCAGATCAGGTTTCCAAAAGAAGAACATATGATTACTAAATGTGCATAGATAAAAGAAAAAAAGAAAAAAAGAACCAACGTGAGGCTGTTCAAATGTCCACTTTCAGGAGTGAAAGTGCCACCATAATATATTTCAGGTTGTGGCTTATTAAAGTGATGATGAATGACAGCAAAATAAAAAAAAAAGGCTTTCAGAAAATGCTGCAGTGAAGAAACTAATAGCTTATATAGTGCCATCGTCAATATATACTCACTGCACCACTAACCTGGCTCTGCTTCATGGCATTAACCCACTGACACTCCCATGGGCTAGCAGCACACAACATGCTTGAAAGGGACAGAGGCAAGAATGGCACTTTTTAAAATTTTTTTAATGTTTTTATTTATTTTTGAGACAGAGAGAGACAGAGGGGGAGACACAGAATCCGAAACAGGCTCCAGGCTCTGAGCTGTCAGCACAGAGCCTGACACGGGGCTCGAACTCACAGACCGTGAGATCATGACCTGAGTTGAAGTTGGACGTTCAACTGACTGAGCCACTCGGGCGCCCCAAGAATGGCACTTTTGATAAGAAAATCAAGAGTGTTCAGATGAGTACAAGCAGGTTTAAAGTAAAAAGAGACAGACATCTCAGTGCTGTTTAATTGTTTTAAACACCGGAGAATCCACAGAGATCTGGTTAATAGAGTGGATTTTATTTTTTTTTGTAA
The DNA here is from genome assembly GCF_016509475.1 of Prionailurus bengalensis. Lineage (NCBI taxonomy): Eukaryota > Metazoa > Chordata > Mammalia > Carnivora > Felidae > Prionailurus > Prionailurus bengalensis. The sequence goes on from NC_057347.1 coordinate 32,786,996, forward strand.
TGTCAAGGAAACATTGCTTCTGAACCGGGTTAAAAGGAATACAGAGATAGAATAAGGAAGAGATCTCTTGGCTCGCTGCCTCAAAACTTCTACCTGGTGAACTGGAATCACAGGCACGTTCAATCTGCTTTATGAATGTGACAGAACCATTTCTTTGGCCTAATTCACCTGAGCTTCTTGGGTTTCTTTACTGTCTTTTGTACATCCCATTTGTAATGACATCACAAGGGGAACAGGACCTACAGGAGAAGACTGCCCTATCCTCATAGACAACCTCATAGACAACATGGACTCACCTTAACAACACAGTAAAATGGAGGTGATAATAAAACAATGGAAAATGGGGACAATACCACTGCATACTTCAAAGGGTTGTTAGATGGACAAAATGTGTTGGTACATGGAGATACATGTATAATAGTTTCTGGTCTATACAAAATGCTACATACATGTTTATGATTAGTATTATTCCACTCTTGCACCTCTATTTATTTGTCCAAAAAACAGATGTAAAATCCTTGTTAGTAACTTATGACATTGCTGCTGATACTGAGATTGTTGGGATAAAGGCCAACTGGGTTGAAGAAACTCCAGTTTGGGAATAAGGGTATCACATAACAAAATAAACACAGATTGATTGGAAATCCTGCATAACATGCAATCAGTGGGACATAAGACAATTTGTTCATTTCTACAACTTCCTGAAAGTCAGACAATAGGAAAATAAGCAGTGGAAGCATGAACAACTGAGAACATTTTATTTTACAGCATCTTTCTCACGGAGATTTTTCTTTTTTTTCAACGTTTATTTATTTTTGGGACAGAGAGAGACAGAGCATGAACGGGGGAGGGGCAGAGAGAGAGGGAGACACAGAATCGGAAACAGGCTCCAGGCTCCGAGCCATCAGCCCAGAGCCTGACGCGGGGCTCGAACTCCGGGACCGCGAGATCGTGACCTGGCTGAAGTCGGACGCTTAACCGACTGTGCCACCCAGGCGCCCCGGAGATTTTTCAATTATTACCCACTGCTGTAACCCAGACTTTCTATAGGAAGATGAGTTCATAATATTTTGAATTGATCAGAAGCTAACCAGACAGTCTGTAGAAATCATCAACATTGAAGAGCAAGGCTTTTGTGGATACACTGGTGACCCTGGAATCATTGGAGAAGGAGTAATAAGATTTTAGGCTAACACAACCATCATTTTCTATTTCTCTCTCTTAGAAAACCAAATTGTAGTTCAAGGGAACCCTGAATGAACCACTTTAACATTACCTTACAAATGGTTTAAAAACAATGAGACTTGTGAAAATTAAAACAAAATATAAGTGAATTTTACATCTAGAACATTAATAAAATATACAGAGATCAATCATATTTAATTATAGTAGAGTAAAACAGTAAAGGCCCCGAGCCAACAGGTGTTTCTCAAAGTGTGGTCCCTGGATTGTGACCAGTCCACAAACTGTTACAGGACTTGGGACAAGATAAGTACATAAATTAAGTGAGGGGCGCCTGGGTGGCTCAGTTGGTTAAGCGTCCGACTTCAGCTCAGGTCATGGTCTCATGGTTCGTGGGTTCGAGCCCCATGTTGGGGTCTGTGCTGACAGCTCAGAGCCTGGAGCCTGCTTGGGATTCTGTGTCTTGCTCTCTCTCTCTCTGCCCCTCTCCTGCTCATGCTCTGTCTCTTTCTTTCTCTCAAAAATAAATAAACATTCAAAAAAAAAAAAAAAAATTAAGTGAGCATGTAGCGACCTGCAGAGCAAGCTGACACTGAGGGGATATTTACATGTGGGATGAGTAAATTACTATTTTCCTTGTAATTTCATTTTATTTCATTTTGCATTAGCTTTGGTTTATAATTGGAGATTAAAAAAAATGTTTGAGAAGAAAAAACATAATGAAAGAAGAATGAAAACAATGAAGGGAAGGGTAGGGCAGAGTCTAAGTAACTCACTGAGTACTAAGTAAGATTCATGATTCATCACTAAGAGAAAGCATGGGAATGACCAGGAGAGGGAAGGCTACCTTGAAGGCCAGCCATGGTATTTTCACACCTATTTGCTGGCTTGAAGCTGTGCTGAATTAGGAAAACACTGGCACAATGATGAACCTTTCAAGAGCTCCCTCTGTCCCTAAACCTTCATCATTTACTCATTTTGACACTGACTGGTGCCAGAGATTACAAAACCACCCTTGGCTTCTTTTAGTAATGACACCGGAGCCCTTCTTTTCCTGGTTACCTGCTACCCACTTTGTCTATTTCATCTGTCAACTCAGGTGGCTGTCAGAATAACTCAGCAGACTGACATATGGCATTGACCATCTGGTTAGTCTTGCTTTGTTTGTTTGTTTCTGCTTTTCTCTTTGTAGAGTTTTAGCTCTATTTTATAATGTGCTTCTCCCATTTTTCTAGCTCTCACCTGATACTATCAGTAACCTGACTTTTTTTTTTTCATTTTCTGTCTTGAGTTTTTGCAAACCACCAGGGGGCCAGTACCTTTCTTCGATATATCTCCACATGCTCACCCACAGACCCTACTGAAGTATACCTCCATTCTCTAATTAAACAATATCATGCCTTCCATATCCCAGTCCCTACAATTCTATAAACACAAACATTCCAATTTCCTGATTCAAGTTGCCCTACAAAAGCACAGGAGAGTTAAGGATAACAGTCTTGAGCTCTGAGGATGCTAAAAGCTATCCATCTGTTCCCCTCAGTGGCTTGATGTTATTTTCAGGGAAGGGGCTTGGAGCTGACCAAAGATTGTTCAATGATATTTCATCTTACTTTATGAGAGGCAGTTTGTTGTATTAGAAAGAGCAGCCAGCTTGGAGTCAGAAGATCCAGTTTCAAGTTCTAAATACAATGTCTATCAGGTGACTGATTTTGGACAGCTGGCTTTATCTTCGTAATGTGAGTTGTTGTGTGTACTTTTTTTTAACTCTATCAAATTTGGGCTTAAAACACCCATTTCTCAAGACTGTAATGAGGATCAACTAAGATTATATTAGGTACTGATTTGCCTTATAAATGTTAGTTGACATTTTTATCTCCAATGAATACCCAAAGCAGGGGATTAATCTTTACTTTCACACATGTTGACCACTATAAACTGAAAAATACCAGTGAATAAATGTATATGATTTCTAAGTTTATGACTGAGTAACTCTTCAGCAACGGAGAGCAATAGTTGAGACAAAGAAAGAGGAGTTTGTTCATGGGGCAAATTTCATAGATAAAGGAAGGATTTTGTGCTCAACAACACACTGAGATAGCAGTGTGATCCAAGAGAAAATAAAAGTGACAGCACAGGGGCGCCTGGGTGGCGCAGTCGGTTAAGCGTCCGACTTCAGCCAGGTCACGATCTCGCGGTCTGTGAGTTCGAGCCCCGCGTCAGGCTCTGGGCTGATGGCTCGGAGCCTGGAGCCTGTTTCCGATTCTGTGTCTCCCTCTCTCTCTGCCCCTCCCCCGTTCATGCTCTGTCTCTCTCTGTCCCAAAAATAAATATAAAAAAAACGTTGAAAAAAAAAATTAAAAAAAAAAAAAAAAAAAAGTGACAGCACAGTATTTACTATTTCTGGTCAATAAAGAAGAGCCTGGAGGAGGAACAATTGTTAGTAAGATATAATTCTTCAACAATCTATTCTCTTGTTATTATTTAACTAATTTGTAAACAGTATCATAATAATTTTTACACTGGAATTCATCAAAAACTCTCTAATTTGTTTTCCTAAAACATACAAAATCCCATAGGTTGTAAACAGGATTAGTGAAGTAAGAACCTATGATTTTTAGCCTTTGATTTTTCATAGAAAAAAATTAAATGAAACCGACAAAGTAAAATAGCATTTGTAGCAGCATCTCCTATTTACCATGTTCTCTAGTACAAAACACCTCGTTAAAAAGTATTAAATTATACTTAGGAGCAAGATTAGTGGATCTATCCAAACCCCAGTAATGAAAATACATTTCAGTGCCAATTGTTTCCTGGTTAAAAATGACTAGCTGGTATAAAATAACAACATGCACTTTTTCAAAGTTCCAAGTAGAACTTTTTTGTGAAATGCATGACTACACATCATTAACTGTCCCTTTGTTTTATTTTCTTAAGTCACTATAATAGATAATCGGTTTTCCCTGTAATGAGCAAAGCCACTAATCAATAATTAGCTATCTGCATACAAAGCTAACAATCTTCAAAATTACTTCTATGCATTTGAACATTAAGACCCAGAGGCAAATACTATATATAGTGTCTCCATTGTTGAAAGATGCTCATAAAAACATAGGAAAGGTGAGATGCATTTTCATTTTATTGTTCTTAGTTATTTAATATCTGTCTACCACGGTTTCCAAGTTCATTGAATTGAATTATTTTAGAGTACAGAAAGTGTATAAATTTGGAGATAGAAAATCTATTTTAGCTTCTTGTAAATAACTGCCCTTGGTGATGACACACCTCATTTATGTGCTATGATAACTCAGAAGAAAAGACTTTTCATAAAGCTGATCAAATCCCATCTCCTTTAGACTCAATGGGAGAACTTTCAACAATTCAAGTATATCTATAAAATTTTAAGAGAGGGACTAAAATGGAGATGTGACATTAGTAAGCGAGAGTCATCGGCAGCTTTCTACAAACTTTGTTGCTTTTCACCTTGCCATTTTAAGGTTGGGCATAAAATTTTAAATGTTATCAAATACAGGAAAATACTATTAATCGTTTTCCAGCGTTTTTATGTCAACAAACAGATCCTATAAATACAAAAATTGAAAAGTAAACTTCAGGCAAAAGTTTAACTACTTACTTGATATAGGAAAATTTTTAAAGGTATTTCCTTTCACATACTTAGCTTGTCATATTTTAACAAACAGAGAAGTTGAAACAGTTGTAAGATGAACACTTGTAACATTACTTCACTAGATTTCACCAATTATTAACGTCCTGTCTCATTTGCATACTCTGTTTCTGAGATATATATGTATATATGTATATAATATATACATATATATGTAAAATTTCACTCTTGGATACTTCATCATTCACATCCTAAAATTAAGACATTCTCCTGAACAACCACAATATCATTACCACAGCAAAAAAAAATTAGGTTAGTATTATCATATAATATGTAGTACATATAAAATATCCAGACTTGTCCCCAGTAAATATCTTTTTTAAAAATGTTTTTCAGGGGCGCCTGGGTGGCGCAGTAGGTTAAGCGTCCGACTTCAGCCAGGTCACGATCTCGCGGTCCGTGAGTTGGAGCCCCGCGTCGGGCTCTGGGCTGATGGCTCAGAGCCTGGAGCCTGTTTCCGATTCTGTGTCTCCCTCTTTCTCTGCCCCTCCCCCATTCATGCTCTGTCTCTCTCTGTCCCAAAAATAAATAAATAAATAAAAATGTTTTTCAATGTTTATTTATTTTTGAGAGAGAGACAGACAGCGCACGAGTGGGGGAGGGCAGAGAGAGAGTGAGACCCAGAATCTGAAGCAGACTCTAGGCTCCGAGCTGTCAGCACAGAGCCCGTTGGTGGGGCTCGAACCCAGCAATGGACCTGTGAGATCATGACCTGAGCTGAACTCAGATGCTTAACTGACTGAGCCCCCCAGGTGCCCCAAGAAATACCTTTTAAACTTGCTTTTTGTTTGCTCATTTGTTTGATTGTTTTGTTGTTTTATAATCCAGTATTTAATCAAGTCTCATCTATTAAAAGGAGAGTTTCTATTTTTTACATTGTATCTAATGCAATACCCTCTGAGCCTTTGATACCCCACTTTTACAAACAGAATACTAATATCAGACTAAAACTAATGACCAATTAAAGGATGACACAAAGTTAATTCATTTAACAACATTTTATTGAGGTCTTAGTATATGTCATGTGCTGTTCTAGACTCGAAGAAACAGTGGTAAACAAGATAGAAAAGTTCTTGCTTTCATAGATATTGGGCATACATGAAATTAGAGATAGATAGATAGATAGACAGGTAGAGAGATAGATTTAAAAGCATATCCAGGTAATAAGTACTATGAAAGAATAAAAGAGGATAACATGATAAAAGATGATTTTGCTCTCTGCTTTTATTTGTTTATTTTTTTAGCGAGTGGGGGAGGAGCATAGAGAGTGGGAGAGAGACTATAATAAGCAGGCTCCATGCTGTCAGTGCAGAGCCTGATGTGGGGATCAATGCCATAAACAGCGAGATGATGACCTGAGCTGAAATCAAGAGTCGGACACTTAACTGAGCCAGCCAGGCACCCTGCTCTTTGCTTTTAAATAACAGATTGAGAAAGTATCCCTTTGAGGAATTGCTATAGATGAAAAATTGTCACTCAGTTAAAATGCTTGTCAGAAAAGTTTTTCAGAGAGGACAGCTAGTACCAAGGTACTGAGCATGAGGCAGGATTATACTTAACAAATGTGCTAATAAAAACATTCTATTTATGTGATGTAATCTACTTGGGAGCCCTACGGGAGATCTTTTATTTTCTGGAGCTTGTATCATGATATGGCTTTCCCTAGACTTCTGAAGGTTTGCCCAAAAGGCCCTGGTATCCAAGAGCAATGGGCCAGGAAGAAAGAGCTAATGGTACTCTACAGTCCCTGAATCAATTTCACACTCTACATATCTCCCCATGATAAGGCAGGAAAATGTGGCGAAGTAGTGGGAAAATGGGAAGATACCAGTGCACACAGCAGAGGAATTATTTTCTCAAAAAGATCTTTCTTTTCCCTTCCCTTATTTAGGGATGCAGCAGATAATTGTGCAGGGCAGCGGTGACTGCCAGAGTCAAACGGATTGTTGGCATACCACAAGGGGAAAGAGAATTCAGGGGAGGTGCTGGGAAATGACAGAATAAAAGGCTGGAGGAGATAAGGCCACATAAAGCCCAGATAGTCCAGAGAAGTCTGACATGTATGTCAGCTATCGTGTTCAAGAGAGTGGTGAATACACAGGAAGCTCTCTGAAAATGGAATTCGAACTGTGAAAACAGGGGCCAGAGACTTCAGCAATGTTTTCAAAGGAGCCAAAACACAAGACGACAGGCTGGGTCAAGAAACAAGGACTGCAGAAAGGAGACCACAGTGTGTGGTGTTATACTTATGGCTTTCTCCTGTTTTTGTTTTTGTTTTTGTTTTTCTCTTCATTTAAATAGGAGCACACCACTAGTCTCTCAACTGCCATACAAATGTTATTGACTTTGAAGCTCAATTAGCAACAGACTTGGGTTTTGCTCCACTTACTAACCTGGAGTCTTTGCCACATGGCATGATTGCACAGCCTCAGTTCCCTATCTCTGTGCATCTATCTTCACAGAACACTGAGGAGAATAAAATCTGATAGTGCTTCTAAAGTGCTTAGCAGGGTGCCTGGTGGGGCTGCCATGTGAGCCCCAGACTTCTCTCTATATTCTATTTCCCTTCTTTCCTTTCCTTCTTTCCTTTGTAAGCAACTTGCAAATATGCAATATGGTTAGCTGTAGCCACCATGATACACATTGCATCCCCAGGAATTATTTATCTTCATACTGTAAGTTTGTACCTTTTGAGAGAAATGGGTGAAAAGTGATGTTTTATTTTCTTAAATGCAAGTAAATGTTCAATCTAATCTAAGCACTATTTTAACAATTATTTTGGAGAGTTGCAACTCTATGGCAATGTTATGAAGTATGATTCTCGTTATTTCTCTTCAAAACTAATTTTGAATAAGAAAAAATAAAATAAGTCTTATAGATATGAAACTTTCTACATTTAGGAAAAGAAATGTTGAAATTAAATGGTGTAAATTGTGTCACATTTGATGTGAAAATCCTGGGCCAAAACCAACAAACAAGGAAAGATTAAAAGCCACTCCTAGAATAATCCTTGACTTTAATACTAGAAAGGAATATTTACTACTTACATAGCCTCTTGACTGATTTGGGGAGGAATTACCTAAATGAAACTGCTCAAGTCAAAAAGAACATCAGTAACAGGGTGTGGGAGTAAAAAGAAGCCTTGCTTTTAGTAGTCCTGCTCCTACCATATTTCTCACTATGTGACCATGGGATGACAATCAACACCCAGTGTGACACTGGCAGTCATTTGGACTTTTTAATTTCAGATTCCTCATTGGTCAAATATCAGGGTTGGTCTATTATAGACCACATGCTGATGGTCTAAGCACCAACGCCACTTGGAAGATGTGGGTTTTTTACATTTATTTATTTACTTTGAGAGACGGAGAGAGAGCACATGGGTGAGGGAGGAGCAGACAGAGAGGGAGAAAGAGAGAATCCCAAGCAGGCTCTGCATCATCAGTGCGGAGCCCCAACACAAGGCTTGATCTCACGAACCATGAGATCATGATCTAAGCCAAAATCAAGAGTTAGATGCTTAACCGACTGAGCTTCCCAGGCACCCCAGAAGATGCGTTTTGCCTATCCACAATTCTTGTAAAAGTTTGAGGGCCAACATCTTAAAAGTGGCATAGTTCACATGAAAGTATAAACCTCTGCTTGGTCTTGAAAACTGGAATCAGCTGACAAATCTGGACCCACATTCCTATTTGCCAACAATTTGTTGGAAGTAAGCCACAGCCCTTTTGTATACAAAAGGTATGTGTGCCCCAGTGCCCACTACTCACAGAATATCGACCAAACATACACCCAACCAACTTGATTCTATTCTGTTTCCTGCCTGCTGTGTAGGCATTTGTAATTGGACCCTGAACTAAAGGATTCCTTACTTTCTTTTGTTTTTATTAGATTTTATGAATGTGAATGAAAAATTTGATCAAGATAAAACACCTAACATTTACCTACATGAAAGATTAAGAGCTATGAAGTTCTGAGAAAGGGGATTTACATTTGGGATCTTTTACTTTAATAATAGTCACGAACATTTATCCAGCACATTCTCTTGAACTAGATACTCTGCTAAGTACTTTGCATGCAATGTGTTATTATCTGGTGTAAACAAAAACAGCCGCGTACATTTTCACATGGAGAAATGGGCTTTGAGAGGTAAAATAACTTGCAGATGTCATAGAGCTGGTAAGAGGCAACTGACACCAGCATTCTAGTATCTATCCCTCTGGTGCAGAGTTAGCTCATCAATACAATGCTATAATTTTGCCCACTTGCTACAAATGAAACCTTGAGGAGACTTCATTATATTCTCTGTAACTCTATTTTGTAACGTTTAGTCTAGGGTTAATATCATCTATCTCATAAGGTTGTTTAGGACGATTGAGTGATAAATAAAAATGAAAAATCTAACTGTAGAACTGGAATACAACAGGGATTCAAACATCTGTACCTATTTCCAAGCTAGGCACTTCCTTAGTATCCGTGATTGACTCTAGAAGAGAACTGGTCCAGACTGCAAAGAAGCTAATGGCTACATGAAAAATGCCTTAGGCTTCCACTGCTGTTAGACCAAAGAATTATTTACAGACATTAGAAAGATAGCATCAGGGGATCTGTCTAGAACAGAATGAATAAACACATTTGCTATCAAGTGTCCACTTTGAGAGAAGCAGTTCTGAAATAAGCACCAGGTGGACAAACAGCATGTGTAAATCTGCCATTGATCCACAGACTTTATCAACTCAAAACTACAGTCTGGAAAGAAGGAACACGCCGCCCAATTCAGCCAGCACAGGATAAGGCATAAACACTATGGCATCAGCTAAAGGGAAAAAAAAATCTGTGAATATTGCAAATGAAATGATTGCCACATTATAACTGTGATCCATCTTGTCTTCTACTCATGCAAATGGTTAAAGTCACAGTTTATTCCAAATACTTCTGCAAAGAAATATGTATGGGAATGTCTGCTGCCCAAGCAGGCTCTGTGAACCAGGTATGAGATACAGTGCCGGAACTTAAAGGGGTATTTCCTCAGTTAATATAAAGGCTTTCTCAGATAGATGAATGGATGGATGGATGGAGAGAGAGAGACAGAGAGAGAGAGACATTAAAACTTTATTTGATATTTTAAGACAAAGAATATATTTCAGTTTTAAGAATACAGAATATCAAAATATTCAATAGACATAACACATACTTTGGTTCAGAGGCCAGCAACTTATGGTCTGGAAGTCAGATCCTGCCTGTTGCCTGGTTTTGGAAATATATTGAAACACAGATATGCTCATTTGTTCACATTACCAATGGCTGCTTTCATGCTACAGTACAGTTCACCTATTGGAACAGAGACCATATGTCCGCCAAGCCTAAAATGTGTATTGTCTGGCCCTTTGCAGAAAAAGTTTACTGAACTTCTGATTTGGTTCAATACTACAGTCCTTTCTGTTTAATGCCACATCTTTATTCTTCAGTTGGAAAGAGGGAGAGAGAAATCTAGGACTGGCCACAACAGAAAGAATTCATGAACGATAGAGCAAAATGGAGAGATATTCAAGGAAAAAGAGGGAAGAAAATAAATGACCTTGTAACTGGCCTCTCAAAATCATCGCTTTTAAAATCATTTTCAGGAAACCTATTTCTTATAGTCTGTCTGGAGTTGAAGGTGGTCTCAGGGAGAAGCACTGTAAAGATGACATCCCTGTGGCCACAGACACCTCTTGGTCCTCTTGGCCTTGGTTCCCCAACAAGCCAATCATGGAAGGAAGAGGTAGGACAGAAAAACAAACTCTGCCCTGAGAGCCTCACAGGCTGTACCAGGAGAGTAGCCAGCCTGGGGTGGAAGCAGCCGGATCCCGTGAGTGGCTAACCCACACATCACAGATGCTCTTATTGGATGGCACTCCTTGGAAGAGGCCATCTAGATTCCAGAGCAGCCCTGGGGGGCCATGGATTTCAGGGGTGATCCCCCCCACACACACTGTAGGCTGGGATGGTGGAAGGTGGGCACTGGAGACAGGATGTGGATGGTGGTCATGGCTCCAGATGAAGCCCTGTCCACCGTCATCTGCCTCAGCATGAGGAAGTACCTTTTTGAGAAAAGCAAATTCAGACTCTACTTGGTTTTGCTGGTGATACCAGGGAATATAACAGTAAAGGAGTAGACAACATGAGAGAGAGAGAGAAGGAGAAGATGAAAGAGAAAAAGAGAAAGAAAGAAAGAAAGAAAGAAAGAAAGAAAGAAAGAAAGAAAGAAAGAAAGAAAAAGAAGGAGGGAAGAAGGAAATACAGAAAAGGAAGGAAGAAAGAAAAGGGAAGGAAGGAAGGAAGGAAGGAATGAAGGAAGGAAGGAAGGAAGAGGGAGTGAGGGAAGAAAAGAGGTCACCCCTGAACTGGGTGACAGGACATGGGCCATTCTACTGAACTCTGAGATACAAGAACAGCTTAACTGATTTGGTTGACCCAGCTAGAATAAATGGGACTGACAAATATCATGGTTTTTAACACTAGCATTGACTGGAGTAAATTAAAACAAAGGCTGATCCAAGCCCCCAGGATCATACATACCTGCTTCAACTCTTACACTGTTAGGACACTAATGAGGGGCTTCTTTTAAGCAAGAACTGCCCAGACATACTTCTAACCTAACCACAAAAAGATACATTATTGAACCTTATTAGGTCCCCTCTACTAAACTGTCAATGAAAGGAATCACGGGATCTGAAGATGAAAAGTAATCTAGAAAGTAACCAATACAGACCTCTGATTCCAACCAGGTCATAAGTATGCCTAGCATTACAGTGTGCTGTGACATTCTGCTTTGTTTACATTAGGTGACATTGCAGCCACTCTTCCATTTCCTTTCGCATATTAAAGATCTAAGCTGGACCTGAGCTATTTTTATTTGCAAACATTCCAAAAGTGTTTTATATCAGGAAGCCCAGGTTTAATCTTAATACAAGCGTTCTGGGAAAAAGTAAAGAAGTAAAACCTAGACGAAGCCTAAACTAGGGCCCAGTGGACGAATCCCACTTACCACCTGGTTCTGCAAGGTCGGCAAGTCACGAACGTTTTTGAAATGGTTGAGAAAAAAAATCGGAATATTTCATGACCCATGAAAATTACATAATATTCAAATTTCAGTATCCTTAAATAAAATTTCATTGGAACGTAGCCATGCCCATCTGCTCATATATTGCCTGTAACTGCTTTTGTGCTACAACATCAGAGCTGAGTAGTCATGGCAGAGACCATATGGACCACAAATGTGAAAATGTTTACGATCTGGCCTTTTACAGGGAAAGTTTGTTGGCTTTGTTGACTCCGCCTCAGAGTCTTATATTACTCAGGACAAAGAACCTTCCGTATCTGACACCATAAAATGACTTCAACAGTGATTCTAAGTCTTTGTTTTAGCTCAATTAGTGTCATTTATTTCTTAGGAAGCATGCACGAGAGCACATAATTATTTCAGAAAGCAGATTTTAAAATCTATAGTCAATTAGTCAGCAAACATTCATTCATTCATTCAATAAACTTTTGTAGAATATTTAAACTAGAATGCTTACACTAGTAATAAAATCCCGTTATCCTGAGTTTACTAAAACCATAAAATTGTGTATCCTGTTTATCTGTGTTGTCAGAACCATGGTGCCTGGCATGTGGCAAGTGCTTAATAAATGTTTATGTGAATGAACAACCATGTGGGCTTTGTCCCAGAATACTACATAGTCCAACAGAGGAGACCAACACATAAAAAGCAGAGTTGCTTTAAGGTCCATGAAAAGGATCTAAAAAAAACCCTCTATAATAATGCAAGAGTGAGGTTTGGCAATGGTGGCAATTGAGAAGGATCTTGAGGAACAGGATACACACACACACACACACACACACACACACGCACACATAAATATACACCCTCTACTTAATTTTAGCACCATGTGGGAGACAATATGTAAAAGTAGGGCTCAGAAACAACAGTTCTGGAACTAACCGAAGTACTGGAGTACAGAAACTAGAAAAACTCATCAGGAAAAAAAAAAAAAAAAAGACTGGCAACCAAAATGCAAAAGCAAAGGAGTTAGCTGTGCAGAGGCACTTGGTGTCGATCAGGATATCTCGGCAAGCAGAGAATTGTCAGGGCTGTCTGGACTCAGGTGACAGACTGACATTCCAGGCAGGAAGGCAGTAGCCACAAAATCTGGCAACAGCAAAGCAAGTGACAGGGTCTCAGCAAAGGAGTGAATTTCTGAGACAGGTCTCCCCCACCTAGCCAGTGAACCAGAACCCAGTGTCTGGAGATTATGATGATAAGCGATAGGTGCCAGTCTAAGCAGGCAGGAAATGTCTAGGAAATTCAGCAAGGATAATAAGCAAGTGTGGAGAGCATAACAATGCGGAGTTCTGGGATATACAAGAAGCAGAGAATCAGTGAGGCAGGCTAGCTGGAAGGTCAAACAGGGTCCAAAAAGTTCATCAGCTGGAATAGCGTTCTTGCTACTAGATTAGGAGTCAGACAGCATTCTAGTCTCCAAAGGATTCATAGGTCTGAGACATCATACCCAACTAAGAGGATCTAGTCATCTAAGTAGGTTTCTGGGTAAGGAATTTCACACACACACACACACACACACACACACACACACACACACTGGAAAACTGGTGGCATATACTTTCCAAAGAATTAAGAAAACTGTATTACTGAAGACATATTACAAGGCATTGTAAGGCATTGTTACACCTGGTTTGGGGATGAGGTGAGTCAGAGCTAGGAGTTAATTTGACTTGTCACTGACTCATTGAGTTACTGGGTCAATGTTCCTTAAATATCCTTTGATCAGGTACAGTGTTGATTCCAGAATTTGTCATTAGACTGAGGCCATATTCATTACTCAAGTGCTTGGATTGTGAAAATTAGCAGAATATTAAGAGAAAAGTCCAAGACAGATTTCAAAACTTAAAAACCAAGCAAAAAAAAAAGAAAAAAGAAAAACTCATTAAGCTTAGCAATCACTGAATCATGGCAAAAGCCTGATCAGATTACAAATGGAATATATCAAACACACTGATCATCAGACACCACAAAGGTGCATCATCAACGCCAAGCCTTGCCATATTCACTTTATTTTCCTTTCAAAATTATTTACCAAAGTGATAAATAGTAGTAAAAGACACAAAGTATCTTTAAAATTTATATATATTTCTTTGGAAGAACGAACACACACACACACACACACACACACACATATATATTTATATATAATATATATATATATTCAAAGGGTACTAAGAGTTCTGTTAGATTCCTCTACACCTGGTAGAAAATAATTTACTCAAAATGTAAAGATAAAAGGAAACTGAATTTCAAAAGAGTGTTCTGGGTGTTGGTTCTTTAACCTTCTTTTACTCAAACATGTTGATCAATGACTTGGATGAAGAAATAGAATTTATGTATTAAATCATTTTAAAAATTGCACCCATAATCTAAAGCTGGAAGGGAAAGCCAACATGACAGATGAAAGTATTATATTTTTAAAAAATAGCAAAAATGGCATTCAATTCATGAGTGTCTCAGAACGCAGAAGTTTGAAGTAGGTCAAAATAAACTTAATGAGAAATTTGGGAGCATTAACTATTGACTTCAGCAACACACTGTTATACAGAAAACTTATGCAAAGGAAAACTTGGGCTCTGGCTTCATTTCTGCCATAGCTTCAATGTGTGACTTTGAGTAAGACTAACCATTTCTGAAGCCTACGTCTGTCGTGTTTCAAGGCTAGATAAGTTTTAGTTCTACTTGTATAATGATTCTATGATTATCAAGAATAGATAAAATTTGGGTAAGTAGATGAGGAATCAGAAGGCATTCCAAGAGAGAGGAACAACAAAATGATGACCCAGAGTTAGGAATTTAAACAAACAGTAATTAAAAAATAAAATTTTAAAAATAAATAGAAATAAAAATTAAAAATAGAAATAAAATGATAAATACATTAATTAATTAACTCATTAATTTTTAAAAAGAACACAGAAATAATCATGGATCATGAGCATGAGGAAGTAAACTAAAAAGGCTAGGTATCTGACTAGAAACATTTTATGGAATGGAAAGAAATACGATGAACATTTATAGTGTGGCCAAATTTCTGAGAACATGGCAAGATAATCAGTGGTTAAAAGGAATTCAGTAAGTATTTTTGAACAAGTGAGTACCAATATGGAAGTCAAGTTTAAGCAAAGGGAAGGTTTAAAGAGAAAAACTAGAAGACTATGACAGCAGTCCAATTGAGGGGATACCAGATTTTCCAACCATAGTGGAAATAAACATGAAAGAGACAAGTGGGAAAAAATAATTAAAAGCTCACGGAATATGGCAACTTAATACATACAAGGGAACAAGTGGTTACCATGGTAACTGGGAAAAAGTGATCTCATTCACAGAGATAGTATTAGGAGGGCCTTTCAGTCTGTTTGGGCTGCTATAACAAAATACCACAGTCTGTGTGGCTTATCAACAATTTATTTCTTGTACTTCCTGGAGCTGGAAGTCCAAGATCAAAGCACCTAGCACCAACTTCTGCTGAGGGCCGTGTCCCTGTTTCATAGCTGGTACCTGTCTTTGAGTCCTTACATGATATAAGGGACAAGGGATATCTCTGTCGCCTCTTCAGTAAGAGCACTAATTCCATTCATGAGGGTTCTACTCTCATGGCCTAGTCACTGCTTGAAGGTCCCACCTCCTATGACCATTTAACTTTGGGTATTAGGAGTTCATATTAATTTTGTGGGGACACAAATAATCAGACTATAACAAGAGGTGTTTTTTTTAGTGGAAAGCATGTTAAGCATGAATATGAACATATAACATGATATAATTAAAAAAAAACATTCAAATAGAAATGTCCAGGAGTGTGTTCACAATAGAGTGGTATATTTAAGTGAAAGTTGTGTGGAGATCATGTGGGAGTCTTCAGAATAAAAATAATGAAAATGGCTGCACTCTCTGAGGAAGTGAATGTGGGGACAGAAAGAATAGAGGGCAGGAATGAATCCAGGCAGCTTTTCAGGATTCCTCAAACAACTTTTCTCTGACTAGGGGGAAGAAGCAAGAAAAAGAAAAGGTAAGACCCGGAGATAGAGTTTGCTGAGCCATGTTTCCCATTTATGTACCTGTCAGAAAGCTTTATCAAAATTATTATTTTGCAAACCATAAGACTTCCCAGAGAGGCAAGCTATTATCCTTGTAGGAGAAAGCATGATTTCAGAAGCAGAGAGAGGAGAGAGAGAGAGAGAGAGAGAGAGAGAGAGAGAGAGAGAGAGAGAGAGAACGCCAAACTTCAAGAATTTAAAGAAAAACAGAATTGGTCTTTTCTGTTACTTTTAAAATTAAGAAAAATAATTCAGTGAATGCTACAGTTTCTCAGTACTGGTACCTTTTAAATACACCAAAAAACAGCACTGCTGCTAATTTTACTTGAGAACTTTCCCTCAGATGCTAAGATTTCCCCTTCCTTCAACATCTAAAAACATTTTTAGCCTTCTCCATCACCACCCTGAATCCTATGCAAAATATCACCACCAAAATTCACCTGGACTAGGAATTTGCTATGAGAAGACAAACAGATGAAAATACCCATCTGAGACTGGACAACATTTATACAAGACATAGTAACCAGGGAAAAATTGAGAAATTTCGTCAGCCATTTGCCTACCTGCTCTCTGTGGTGCCAAGTATCACTGATGATGGTATAACCGAACAATTTATATCAATGTCCCTTATCCCCAGTGTGCATGAGAAGGATCCCTTTGGGGACAGTGACCAGATGGACAATATTTTACAGAATTTCTTTTGGGAGCTCCAAATTAAAGTTATAACCTTTATCTGATACGGGTTTTTTAAATATACCTTTCATAAATAAAGGGGAGTGTTATAACAATGGAGATATAAATTACATAAGGGTTGATTTCTGCGACTTGTTTTTAACCACAAACTCCCTATGTTCCTTAGACAAGGAAAGAGTGGGGTGGGGTGAGAATGATAAACTAATATTTATTTTATGCCTAACACACACATGTATCTGTTTATATATTCTAAGTTGATCTCCCTTTCCTTAGCAATGCTACAGGCTGATCATAATAATCCACTAAAAGTACAAATAATTTTATAAAAAAGGTAAATAATATTTATACACAAGGTATAGTAAATATTTAAAAGGTAACAGCTAGTATTAGAGTATAGGCAGTGATGCACTAGTAAGTAGACTCTCTGAAGGAAAAAATTAACCTTCATTTACAGTATTTGTCAATTTCTATGGTACAAATACCATCAAAATGGCATATTTCAAGCTACCACTGTGATATCACTGCACATGGAGTTGAGAAGAGATGCAGAATTAGCTCTCACAAGCCAGTATGAGCCAGTGCTGTGTTATTGCAGGTACAGGGAAATGGACACACTTACACATGATTGGTACCACATCCTTTTTGTATGCTATGTCAGCAAGAGTCAACATTACAAAAGCAAATAGAATTTTATGGGCCAGTTCATCATCAAGGTATCTAAACATGGAAATTCTTATAGAACAGCTCAAGATATCAAAGGCGATGTCTAGCTATACCCAATGGAGCTGTTTTTTGCAGCTTTGTTTGTAATAATGAGGCTGAATGGATCAAAAAATGGCTGTATAAATTTCATCATACTTCTACTAAAAAGAACAATTATTTTAACAAGAAAAAATAATTATTATAAGAAAAGAAACAAATAAGAAGAGAAGAGAGAAATCTGGAAGGATAAATTGTTTCTCAGGAAAGATATGGGGGAAGAAGGTGTTATGGGAGTCTCAGATTTAGTCTATATTTCTATATTATTTGAATTTTTAAAATAATCATTTGTCAAAAAAATGGAGCTAATAATAGCAATACTTAATCAGAGCCTTAGTGAGAATCAAAAAACACTTAATGCATTATAAAAAATGTTAGCCGTGTTATTTATTTCTTTACGTCTCATATACTTTTATCCTATAATTTTTAAAATCCTATAATCTTTTATCCTATAATTATAAAAAAATGTAGTTATCATATATATCATATAAATTATAAAAATTCTAAACTCTTTAACCTAATTTTTAATTCCTTCAGTGATGTGCTGACCAACACTGGTTCATGAAAAAATCTGCATTTTAGATTTTTAAAAATTTTGTAAGCCAGTAGTTACACACAGCCATTATTATAAATAAAATTACATATATATATATAAATAGTGCTGAAGTTAAAATTGGTTTTAGTTTAATTAATTAATGTGTATGAGGGTAAGATATAGTTTAACAAATCACATATTAAATTTAATGAGCATAATTTTATTGGAAAAAGAGACAATTGAGATGCAACTCCATTGGTCATGGTTGAATTGCAACCATAGGTTGGCTAACGGATACAAATGTTATTTACTTTATTGGCCTACGTGTGGCCCAAAAATTTATAGTTCATGAAAATAGGTTGGGTAAAAAACATAATAATGTAAGAAAAAAATGCTAGAATAAAAATGACTAAATAAAAATATTTTACATAAATATGTTGAAATTTAATTTAAAACTTTCCTTCATACCCCTGAGAAAACATAGTAAGGAAAAGCCAAAGTGTTAAGGTTTCAACTACTGAGTGTAAAACTGATGAGTTGACTAACATAAAGAACAAATTTTAAATCCTTTCAGATCTCCTATGACACTGAAGATACAAGGATGAGAAAGACACGTTATCCCAGCCTTCAAAGGGCTTTCTAATGTAGTGAACAGGAGATCTGATAAATTCTACACTAGGATATGAACAACATGCTAAGGAAGTGTTAAAAGTCCCCCTGAGAGGCTAGGGGCGCCTGGGTGGCTCAGTAGGTTAAGTGTCCAACTTGGGCTCAGGTCATGATTCTCATGGTTCCTGCGTTCAAGCACTGCATTGGGCTCTGTGCTGACAGCTCTGTGCTTCAGATTCTGTGTCTCCTTCCCTCTCTGTCCCTCAACCACTCACACACTCTGTTTCTTTCTCAAAAATAAATAAACATATTTTTTTAAATGTTCCCCTGAGAGGCTAGGCTTAACCTTCCTACATAAATGACAAAATATGTTTTTAATTAAAAAAAAAAGTTTTTGGTAATCTGAAGACAATGATACTCTGTCTAGAGTCATAAGGGAAAGGGAAACAATCCTTATCTGCTCAAATGACAGAAAGCTACAAAGCCATCTTATTCTCATGAAAACTTCTATATTAAAAGTTTTCTTTCTGAAAATGTAGAAACACTCTTCTGCAAACTTGCATATACTGGTGATTACCTATTTTTTTCTAATTTATATTTGAGAGATAGAGTGTGTGTGAGCTGGGAGGAGGGCAGAGAGAGAGAGAGACAGAGAGAGAGAGACACACACAGAAAGAGAGAGAGAGACAGGGAACCTTAAGCAGGCTTCCACGCTCAGTGTGGAGCCTGATGTGAAGCTTCATCCCAGAACCCCGGGATCGTGACGGGAGCTGAATTTAAGAGTCTGACACTTAACTGACTGAGCCACTCAGGTGCCCCAATTACCTTTTCTTTTTTTAACCTGTTATGATTTTGGAAATTCAACGGTGTCAATTTCTAAAATCTAATGAGCCCTCTTCTTGCTAGAAATTATTGAGTCAAGTTGCTTTTGAATTTTTTTTTTCAACGTTTATTTATTTTTGGGACAGAGAGAGACAGAGCATGAATGGGGGAGGGGCAGAGAGAGAGGGAGACACAGAATCAGAAACAGGCTCCAGGCTCTGAGCCATCAGCCCAGAGCCTGACGCGGGGCTCGAACTCCGGGACCGAGAGATCGTGACCTGGCTGAAGTCGGACGCTTAACCGACTGTGCCACCCAGGCGCCCCAGAGTCAAGTTGCTTTTGAAAATGACAAAGTGCTACATTTAAAAAAGAAAGCATGATCATTATTTTTTGAAAAGTGATAGTTTTCAAAGTATAAATAAATAAATGAATGAATAAATAAATAAATAAATAAATAAATAAATAAATCCCTGGTTGTTCTAAGTATTTGAGACTTCTAGACTAACCTCTTAGTTAAGAGCACATGCTTATTCCAGAGGGAAATGTAAGTACTGACTTGGTGGAAATCAACAGAAAGAGTTACACAAACTGATGACCGGAAATAAACAGTGTTTCTAAATTGAAGGAAATAATTCAACTCTAAGTTGATATTCTATATTTTAAAGTCTTATTGTAAGGCATGCTGGCAAATATATTCTGTATACCCCACGCCAAAAGCACCTCCTCACAATTCTGACGTAAAATAATGCTATTGTATCAGAATATAAGACACATGAAGCCAGAAATTTCTAATCTTACTTACTATTTTACTAATATTAAATATTATTGTATTAATATTTTTAAAAGAATTTTAATGTTTATTTATTTTTGAGATAGAGACAGAGCGTGAGCAGGGGAGAAGCAGAGGGAGAGGGGTAAATACAGAAGCCAAAGCAGATTCCAGGCTCTGAGCTGTCAGCACAGAGCCCAACGTGGGGCTTGAACCCACGAACCACAAGATCAAGACCTGAGCCAAAGTCAGATGCTTAACCAACTGAGCCACCAGGAGCCCCTGTATTAATATTTCTATCTTTTATTTATTTCTATCATTATTTATTCATCTGTTATTTATTTATATCTTTTATTTACATAATTTATCCCTTGAACATAGAGCAACATCTACCACACGGTAAGAAATAAAATATTTACAAAATAAATAAATTAATGAATAAAACATGGATGATAAAAAGAAGTATAAAATTCTATGATCACTACAAATAGCCACATTTCCAGGAATAAATTACATCTACTGTAATGTAATTAACCAGCCAGATAATCTAGCAGAATTCAGGAATAAATTACGTCTACTATAATGTAATTAACTAACTAGATAACCTAGCAGATAAAGAATTCCAGTTACTGGCTTCACACTTTCTTTAAAATAAATATGACATCAACAAACACAGTGTCTATGCATTTATTATGGAGAATTAGCTGAGCAAATTTGAGTTTTAGTTCTGTGGAACTCACATTCCAGAAGAGTATAAGACTTGGAAACAAAACCTTCATTTTCTTTGGTTTAATGTCCTACTATTAAGGAACTTGAAGATCTGTTAACAATCCTTTTCCTTATTTCTTTAACAAAGGGAACAAAACCAAAATACTATCAGTATATGGATAGTTGTCAAATACATGCTACTTTCAAAAATTAGCTCTATATTTTCCAAATTATAATTATCAAAAGTCCATAAAAAAAAGAAGAAAAACCAAGGAATCACTGAAGTATTAATTAGTAAAAGTTTATTGAGTATACACCAAAAAGACAGTTTGCAAGCCAGGAACATGCAAACCAAATCATGAAATGATGCTCGGAGGTACTTTATAAAGTGTGAAGGCAGTGAGTGTTTATTCTTTACAGTGCTTGGTTACAATACTAGATTTTCCTGGGGCCCCTGGGTGGCTCAGTCAGTTGGGTGGCCCACTACCGCTCAGGTCATGATCTTGAGGTCTGTGAGTTTGAGCCCCGCATGGGGCTCTGTGTTGACAGCTCAGAGCCTGGAGCCTGGTTCCAATTCTGTGTCTCCCTCTCTCTCTGCCCCTTTCCTGCTTGGTCTCTGTCTCTGTCTCTCTCTCAAAAATAGTAAACATTAGGGGCGCCTGGGTGGCGCAGTCGGTTAAGCGTCCGACTTCAGCCAGGTCACGATCTCTCGGTCCCGGAGTTCGAGCCCCGCGTCAGGCTCTGGGCTGATGGCTCAGAGCCTGGAGCCTGTTTCTGATTCTGTGTCTCCCTCTCTCTCTGCCCCTCCCCCGTTCATGCTCTGTCTCTCTCTGTCCCAAAAATAAATAAACGTTGAAAAAAAAATTAAAAAAAAATAGTAAACATTAAAAAATTACTAGATTTTCCTTAAAAGAAAAGGAATTGGTTAGTGGTTACCTCATATCAATTTTGGGTAACTATTTAAGTTTCACTTAGGATTTCAGAGGCATAAGCAAGAGGTGACCCAGGCCAAGTTAATCTCATTTGTCTTGCAAAATAAGCTAAATTAAGCTTTGCTTGTATGACTAACTGGTTTTGTCTGCTCAGGGAATTTTCAAATCTGGTCTTAATTTACCTTTGATTACAACATAATGTTATGTTCACTCTTTCTTCATTTTTCACAATTTTTATAGCCTGTTCCTTTACTTTTCTTTTGAATTTCCTCTTTCTTCTCTTCTCCATCTTCCTGCACAAAAGTATAGAATATATTCCTTTTGCAATTCAGGTTTCTGTCTGGACCACATTTACAGGTGAGGGACATAAGCTCTTGGCCAGATTTTACCATCCATGTCTCCAAGAAAAAATATATATATTCTTTGTGAGTGATTGTGATATGCAGCCGGAAAATGACTTTTAGTTAAGGTTTCTCCCTTTAAAAGCCTTCTAGAAGAATAAACATATCCAAACATTCTGCACAGAATCAAGATCAGATTCATTATCCATAAATTGCTCCTGTTAGAGCTCTGTGGAATCTCAGCCGTGAATAACTGCTGATTGTCATTTATAAACTTCCCAACTGCCTTTTTGTGTCGTTATAATTTTTCCCTTCAGGTTTCTTTTCCTCTTCTGTTTCACTCAGATCATAGCATGACCTGCTAAAAGAAAAGGCACATATGCTAAGGACAGTCCAAACTGAGACTCCTTATCATTAACTTTCTCAGACCGAATTTTATGTTTGGGTCTTCCAAATATGAGTGACACATGGATGAGCAATCTTGCAGATGATTCTGTCTCCCAACTTTGGAGCCATCCCAACAAATAAGTGGAAGTGGAAGGAAAGCAAATCTTCCTTACTTTCCCTGGTCCAAATTCCTTACTCACACCATCAGTAGCATGATAACTGGTCATTTTCTCTTCTTAAATTTGGGGGTCATTTTTATTCAGAATGTTAATACTGGAACACTAGGCTTTTATCACTCTTATTAATCTTTTAAAAATAACGCATAGCTTCTTAAAAATATAATTGCATGCTGTTTTTATTTCAATTTATTTTATTAGATTTTCCTATCATCTACCTACCTTGGGTTTTGCTCATTTTTCTATCTTTTTTTATTGTAAAAACATCTTTTTTTTCTAACATAGGCATTAAAATCTCTAAATTTCTCACTAAACACTGCTTTAAATATACCCCACAGATTCTTAAATATTGTGCTTTAGTATTTACGCAGTTCAAATATTTCTAATTTTCTTTGGGTTTCATTAGTCTGTGGGTCATTTACAAGTTTGTTGACTAAGCTGCAAATAGGGATTTTAGGAGAGATCTATTCTCATTGTACTCTGTTAATTCCCATGAGAAAACACTCATGGAAATTAACACAATGCTTTTAAATTTTCAAGACATTTCTAAACATTTCCAGTCTTTTGTGATGAACGCTCCTCATAGATCGGAAGGAAAAAAAATCTGCAGTTTTAAAGGTTTTGTATAAAACTGTTTTACAGATTAATTTGGTTGCCATAGTATTTCAAGTCTTATGTATCCTTTCTCTCTACATGTTCTAGCAAGTTACGAGAGGAAACTAAATGTTTGCAGATTTGTCTTGTTATTTCTTTTAGTTTTATCAGTTTATGCTTCATGTATTGCAAGTTTGTTACTAGTTGCACACACATTTCAGATTGTTGTATTTTCTTAATGGACAGACTTTAAAAAGTAATTATGAAAAGGCCTCTTTATCTAAGATAATATGCTTAATCCTGAATACTTTTTGGATGTTAGTATAGCTTCTCTGTCTTGTGGATATATCCATGCTTTAATTATAGAGTACAATCTAGTAATATCCCTTTATACTACTTACTTTCTCTTTTCCCTTGTTTAGTAATTTCTTTCATACAGACGTTGGAAAATATTATTTTTCTCCATGTGTTTATTAATTCTTTTTTATAATTTTAATGCTTAATTTCTCTATGCTGAATATTGATTGGGCAATTTCCTCATTATATCTTCCAAATCACTGATTCTCTTGAATTATACCTACCTAACCTCTTATTTATGCTCTCCTAATCATTCTTTAAATTTATTTAAATTACTATTTTTATTAGTACTATTTTTTTCCTAAGGAAGTCAATTTTTTTGTCTTGTTTTTGGTAGTGATGTTTTGTAGTTTATTTTATTTATTCCTTCTACTAATGGTTTCTTTCATATGTATTATCTCAAGTTCTTGGGAGTAATATACTTCTCATTGTCACATCTGCTTGAGTCTGCCTCTTATTTCCACAGTGTATTATGATTTTTCTTTGGGGGATAATTTTTAGTAGACTTTCCACACCATAAATCACCAAAGTCAGAAGTGATCTTCTTGAACTGTTAAAGTATTTGCTTCTAACAAGTCCCCCAGCTATAACATCAACCAATAAACAATATTTATAATACTCATTATGGAGATATTCACACTATATAGGTAATATGTTTTCCAAATCAACTTCATTGAAGTACAATTTACATAAAATAAACTAAATCCAGTTTAAGGAGATGTAATGAGTTGGATAAATGGATTTCTGTCATTCAAAAAGTTTTCCTTATTTCCCTTTCCATTCAATTCCCAACCCATCCACAACTAAGAAACCACAGATATGCCTTCTATAATTATAATTTAATTTTTTTCTTATCTACAGTTTCAAGTAGAAATAACGTTTCAGATTAAAAGAGCATGACTCTTTTATGGCTGCCTTGTTTTGATCAGCATAATATTTTGAGGGTTATTCATGTTGTATTTGTCATTAGTTTGTACATTTATATTCCTGAGTAGTATTTCATTCACTGAATACACCACAATTTGATTATCCATTCACTCACTGATGGACATGTGCACTGTTTCCAGTATGGGGCTATAATGAATAAAGCTGTTAGGAGAGATTGTTGTTTAAGTTCTTGTATATGCATATGTTTTCATTTCTCTTGGATTGGCTCTAAGATTGAGAATTCTGGGCCATGTGATGACTATGTTTAATTTTATCAGAAACTGCCACACAGTTTTCCTGGCGGTTGTATGATTTTTTTTTATGACTAATAGAAAAACATTAGTCATAGAAATGTCTCAGAGTTCTACTTGTTCCTCAGTAACAACTGCTATTGACAGTCATTTTAATTTTAGCCATCTCGTTGGCTATGTAGAAATATCTCATTTGGAAACTGTATTTTTTAAATAAAGGATAGTGCAGTTTTATGTACCCTCTCCACCCCAATTCCTTTGTAACCATTTTTTAGAGCATATCTCTCCCCCTACCTCCAGCCCCTGACAAGTGACCTGTTTTCTGTTCTTACAAGAGTTTTACTTTTCCAGAACATCATATAAATAGATTCACACATTATGCAGCCTTTCTTTTACTTAGCATAAGGCATTAAGATCAATTCATCGTATTACATGTGTTAGTAGTTGGTTCTTTTATTGCTGAGTGATGTTTGATTTTATGAATGAACCACAAACTATTCTGCCATTCACCAAATGGGGGGATATTTATGTTGTTTCCAGTTTTAGGTAGTTATAAATAAATTATGTGTTTATTGACCATCCATTGAATGCCCAGGCTCACCAACTCATTCATGTTCAAGTTAGGGCACCGATGAGGAACAATGAGACCTTGAACTTAAAATAGAGACATTTGGCTGGACACAGGCAAAACTGAAAATCTCTCCCTCTCCCCCCACCCCCCATTGAGCCTTCCTTGTCAATGGAAGCAGCTTTGTTTCCTCTGCCTGAAGAGACTTAAAAACTCCTGTCAAAAATAGTACATGAGAAACAGCTGTAAGCGATATTGTACAAATGTTATTCTCAAAATAATGACAAAAAAAAAAAACCCCAAAAAACAAAATACCAATGTTTTTCATGGCTGGGCATGGTCTCTTGTTGAACCCTATCCTAGATGAAATTCAGATCCGAAAGGTGTTAAGACCACTGTATAACTGGAAATACTCTACAATGTGCCAGGTTTGAGGAGTTTAGGCTTTATTCCCTACCTTGGTTTTTATACATTACTGGCATAGCATTTGGGAAAGTAATCATAGCTTTTAGGTAGTGAAAGGGTCATGACAGCTCAAATTCCTCTTATTACTGTCTCATCACATACTCTAACCACATCATTTTCTTGACTAGTTGTTCTGTTTTGTGCTAAATCACTAAATCTAGGGCACTGCTGTCTCAGGTGGGCAACTGCAGTTCATTTATCTGGCCTGCTACAGCTGAATACATAATGATGTCCCTTTCTATTCTCTCCTGGCCCCTTCTTCAACGAAGAGCCTAAAGAGACTGTCTACATATTTAGGAACAAAAGTTCTTTTTGTAATGTTGCGGAGATAAAGAAGGCAGAGAGAACAGGAATTGGGCTCCAGTGACCAAGATTCAAAAACTCAGCTTTACCTCCATGTTGGGCAATAAGCCAGTTTCTCCACAATTTGAGATAAACATGGTAATATCTACCGTATTCTATCACTTTGAATAGTAAACAGATAGTGCCTGTACCAGTATGTAGCCCAAACAGTGATCACTTATTAATTAAAACTATATGCACTGAGAAAAGTGGAGTATAAATCTGGGTTTTCCTATACATCTTTCATTCCTTTCTTCATACTGTCATTTCCATTTTAAATTAAAATTCACTTTTTACAGACAAATATTCAGTATTTATTAGCTTTTTATTCCAGGTATAGATTTTGTCAAAAAAGGCACAACATCTAAACCATGTTTATACATATTAGAATTTCAAGAAATATCTTATCAAAGAATGAATGATTTTAAATTTTTTATTCTTTTTTTAGGGTCACCTGGGTAGTTCAGGTGGTTAAGTGCTGGACTCTTGGTTTCGGCTCAGGTCATGACCTCACTGTTTGTGAGTTCCAGCCCCAGGCTGGGCTCTGCACTGACAGTGCTGAGTCTGTTCCAAATTTTCATTTTCTCTCTCTCTCTCTCTCTCTCTCTCTCTCTCTGTCTCTCAAAATAAATAAATACACTTTAGAAAAGAAAAAAAATATTTTTTAATGTTTTTGTGAGAGAGTGAGTGTGACCAGAGGAGGTTCAGAGAAGGAGAGGGGCAGAGGATCCAAAGCAGGCTCCATGCTGACTGCAGAGAGCCCAATGTAGGGCTCGAACTTACGAACTATGAGATCATGACCTGAGCTGAAATCAAGAGCTGGATGCTTAACCGAATGAACCACCCAGGTGCCCCAATCTTTGCTATTTTTTTAAAGTTTATTTATTTATTGATTTTAAGAGAGAGAAAGCCTAAGCGGGGGATGGGCAGAGAGAGAGGGAGAAAGAGAGAAACCCAAGCAGTCCCCCCACTATTATCACAGAACCCCACGCAGGGCTCGAACTCATGAATCATGAGATCATGACCTGAGCCAGAGTCTGACACTTAAGTGACTGAGCCAACCAGCTGCCCCAAAGAATGAATGAATTTAGAGAAGTGTAATGTCTTTTCTTTAATTTTAAGTCAACTCTGGGGGGGTGGGGGGAGGAAAACAACAACTGTTTTCACTGAAATGCAGGGGAAGGGGGAAGGTAAAACAAGGAATGAAAATTATATATGGGGGAGTATTGGGAGGAGGTAGTGGGTGAGCAAGAAAACTGAGCTACTCTTGAGTAAGAGAAGGAAAAGCTGTAACATACTGATAGATGAGGTACTGGAATCAGCCTCATAGTATTCAGATTAAAATGGCCAAGTCTTACTGGAGGGGTCAAGAACAAAGAAGGTCTTTTTGTTTGGTCACATTCATGGCAGTTTTTAATCTATTATTCTGCATGATTTTAAAACTTCCTTAAAAGTTATTCTATAATTGAGTTATTTATAATGAATTTTGTAAAAAGTAAATATAAAAAATAAAATAAAATAAAATAAAGTAAAATAAAATAAAATAAAATAAAGTAAAATAAAATAAAAGGAATTTTGTTTTGTAGACTCTTAGAAATTTGCAATATAATTACCTTGTAGGTGATGGTAGAGAGAGTCTGGGTTGTGGATCACAGAGCCTTGGAAATTTCTAATTTCATTTCCTGATACAAAGTTAGAGATTCTGGCACTGAATGATGTTACCATTTTAAGTACTGAATGGCTGTATTAAACAAAAAGGGTGAGGTGGTCTTTACAAATGCCTGGCCTAATTCCCCTGCTGGAATTTTCTGTTAAATTTTTTTTTGTTAAAAGAATAATGTAGCATTTTTTACAGATTCAAAATAATGGGTCAAATACGATTTTTACTATGAGAGTTACTATAACCCTGGAACAATAGGAAATACATATTAATTCTAAATGTTTACTTCTTAAGCCAGTTTCTTTCTTTTATCTTCATTTTCAGAACTCAAAGGCACTGAAATTATAATTTAAATCCTGATATATTTCAACGTGATTATTACAATTTACTTTGCATAAGCTATAAATCTGAGTATAAAAGAAACACTTGAAAAACTCCAATCAAGAAAAGATCAGTGATGGGAGGTGAACATATAAATTTCTTATCAAAACTGTTAAAATACTACACTGGATGACTGAATTAATATCTTTAAAAACAACGACAGTCAAAACACGTCTGTGCTTATTCAATACAGAAGAGAAATTAGTTAAGAATGAATTAAAAGTTAATGTCAATAATGAAATTAGTTAATGATGAATTAAAAGTTAATGAAATTCTACCTTTTTAGAAATGCTTAATAGATTTCATATTTGGAAAATTCTATATGATAATAGTAGATATTGATTTTAAATGTGCAATTTTAAAAAATGACATTTTACCAAATATTGCTAACTAGGTATCATATTCTAAAAGATATGTTTAAGTTAATGTGGTATTACTATGCCAGCAAAATCTTTATCTTCCTTACAAGAAGTTTTTAGGTCTCTTTTTCCCGGTGGTTAAGCCTCTGGGGAAACTAAGCAAGGAATTAATATTGAGAGATTTCTTGCAGATGTAGGTTTCAGCATTTTATCATCCCTCCACACTGATGACCCCATGTTAGAGCAACCCTTCATAATCTCTCTGTAGTTACCTGCCTACAAACTAAGCCAAGAGAAACAATCTTTTCATTTTGGGAAAATAACTTTTCTGCATCTGGGAATCCATATGTAAGTTTACAAAGTCAAGTTTGGATGGGAAATTTAAGAGAAGAATTGTGATTCTTTAAGGTAAACTTTCCCTTCTTGAAAAATGGGAAAAGTAGTTACAATTAAGTTTATAAAGGAGTTTTTTCAGACAGAGAACTTTCATTAATTACAATGAAGTATCGATAAAATAACAGACAAGGGACTGAGAATGGAAGGAAGTAGGGAAGTAGGCCAAGAGCCAGGTAATTAATGTAGGACCCTGTCTGCCATGCTGAGGACTGGTTTTCCTGCTGAGCGAAAAGGGGCAGTCATTGGAGGATTTTAAGCAAAGGATTGTTGTCACTGTAATATTCCTAAACTGTGTTTTAAAAGGATCAATCGACAGTCTATGGAGAAAACAAACCCACTGCTCACACAGTCTGGGTGATGATGACCCGCACCACAAGGGGGAGCCCTGAAGATGATGCGCAGGCGCTAATCCTGATTATGTTTTTAAGGTACGGCTTTGATGCTAGATTCATAGGGTTGTACTAAAGTGTCTCAGTACATACTGAGAGAGTTTACGAAGCAACTATATTATGCTTTTTGTAAGTGGGTGATGAATTTAACTTCCAATATTTAGATCAAATTGATGCTTATTATGTGTTTTTAATGGGATGTTGCATATCAGATCAGTTACCTATGACAAGAGTGCTTAGTTCAACTTTCACAAATTCCCTAAAATATTAAAATAGTGCAATCCAAGAGTACAGATGACCACAAAGGAGAAAGAAAAAGCAAATACATGATGCATTTCTAGCACCTCTCAACATTCTAAAAATAATTTTTAAAAAGAAAAAAATGCATGAGAAGAAATATAGTTTAAGAAATAGTCTTAGAAAAAAATTGGATTTCTAGCAAAATCATTCTTTTGATGCTAAACATGTAAACCATTTACAAGAAGGAATAGATCCTTAAGATTTTAAATGAGTAACCATCACCTTAGAAAAACCCTGTGAAGTGTGGATTTTTACGGTGAATATCTATGCCAAGAAAACTAAAGAAATGGACTCTCCTACCTTTAGATCATAGACAAACCACTCCAATAGACAGATGTGACTTATCACTTTCCAGCAAACATCTGGCAGGTACATAAAAGTGAAGAGGTGCTGAGATTCCCCCTTCCTTTGTGGGAAGAATAAACTAAATACGGTCTGCTCTGAAAATTGATAGATTGATAACCCTATAGTCAATCAAGCAGGGTATGTTTGGAAAACAAGCCAATAACGCGATCCTGATAGTCACTCACAAATATTATGTTCTGCATGACCAATCTAAAAGCATAATTTGATGAGATCCTGTTTACTTATCAAAGCAACAAATATTCTTTTGAATGTGTGATAAGGTGGTAGACACACCAAGATGATTAACACAAGACTTCTGCACAGGAGAGTAAATGATTCACTGCAATACAACATGAAAAGTGTTATGATAGTTGTAGTCATTAGGACTCCTCACACACTTCACACACACCCATTCTCACCTTGTAACCACATTGTGAGGATTGTACTTTCCCATTCCCTTTGAAATTAGCAGAGCCCATTTGAGATGCTTTGGTCAATGAATGTGAATAGACTTGTTTTGATCATTTCTGGTTAGAAGTTCAACAAGCCAGGCCAGAATCCACCATGTCCCTTTTTTCCTGCCACAGTGATTGTAAGGGCACAGGTCCAACTGCAGCCTCCAGCACCTGGGTTCCTCAATACCTATATTAAGCAGAGTCCCCGTGCCAACCTCCACCAGCTATGTAATGTGCCAATGAGTTAATAACTATTGTTTTAAGAATTCACAGAGACAGAGAAATGGTGCTACGAGAAATCAGAACACTGTCATTATCCAGACTAAAGACTTGAAGGAAAACATGTTAGAGTATGAGGGCTCTGAGCTGAGGCTGAAAAATTAGGAGGCGTAACGTGAATGGAAAGGATGTTGGCCTTAGGTGAACCATACAGAAAAGAGAGAGAGTTATATACTCAAAGAACTGTACATAGTTCGCCGTGAATGGAGGATAAGCATCAAGAAATAATAATAAATAATACTGGAAAGGCATGCAAAGATCAATTCATGATGGGCCTCTTTTCATAAGCTTATTTTCAGGTACTCATTTTTTCTGAGACTATTAACTACTGAAAGCATGCAAAAAGGTCCAAAATATGAAGAAACACTATATACCTGCCACCCAGCTTAAAAATTAAACTAAAAAATACATTTAAAGTACCCTAAATACAAAATCTTTCATTCACCTTCTCCTCCTCATCACTATAGGTAACAATTATCCCGGTTTTGGAAATAACCTGGTACAACTTTCAAGTAAGGGATGTCTTTTTTTAACGTCTATTTATTTTGAGAGAGAGAGAGAGAAAGAGAGAGGGCAAGTGTGAGAGGAGGAGGTGCAGAGACAGAGGGAGAGAGAAAGGATCACAAGCAGGCTCCACACTGTCAGCTCAGAGCCCCACATGGCTAAACCCTGAGATCATGACCTAAACTGAAATCAAGAGTTGGATGCTTAACCAACTGAGCCACCCAGGTGCCCCTCAAGTGAGGGATGTCTTAATGTTACCTTACATCGCTGGCAATACTGGGCAATGTCTAGAGACATTTTTTGGTTGTCAGATCTATAAGTGAATGCTACACATATAGGAGGTAGAGATCACAGATGCCGCTAAACATCCAACAATGATTCATGTCAAAATCTTAATAACACTGAGGTTGGGAAACCTGTCCTATATTTAGGGAAGGTGGGAGTTCCACAACCCCTTCACCTTTCATCACAAAGGTGGTTAATTCGCTGCAATCCTTGGGCTCTCAATGCCAACCTGATCCCAGTGCTGAAAGCATTAAAAGGAAATTTTTTTATGGATGCCAGGTGTTAAAATTCTGTTTAAAAATAATAATAATAAACAGGGGCATCGCTGCTCAGTTACAATTAGAACATCGATAAATACTCATTGCTCATAATGTCCCTTTGGCATTAGAACATGATATGATAAATGGTCACATAGTTAATTATTTCACTACAGCTTCAACATTTAAAATACAGTTTTGGAAGCAATTAATCCAAAGTGGATTCACGTTTGGGCAGGATTGTGATAAATAAAATGTCAACATCTTTGGCATAGAAATATAACTGCTCTCAGCACAGGTAGGCTCTCCTGTACCATGAATAGCCTGCATTCTTTATCTTTCTCATTTCTGTTATTGTCGACATTATAAAAAGCAATGAGCATTGTTCAGACAAAACAAAACAAAAACAAACTTAATTTTCCTGATCCAGCAGTTGAAATTGATTTCTCTTTTATTTCCAAAGTAATGTTTTCATGACTCCTTATTAAAAAGACAAATACCTGGGTCAAAATGTGTGTGTCTACATCATATACATCTGTGGAATACATCTCATTTATCTTCTATTACTTCTCAGTGCACTTGGTCTGTCCTCCCTCTAACACGTTTCTCCTCCATATTACCAGTTACTATAAATATGAACACAGAGCTCCAAGATGTTAGTAATATATTTCAAAACCGTGAATTTCACTCCCTTGCCAGTAGGATAGAAGACTTAGTGGGACACATAAAACTATTTTCTTCCTGGCACCAGGCTAACCATCCAGTTTTATCTCCAGTTAGTTTCTTTTCTTACCCTCTCTGCTTCACCTATACTCAAGAGTTGCCATTCTTGAACAAAGACAAAAATTTATTAATTCATTTTCAAGACCCAGCCCAATTATCAACTCTTTTCTGCATTGAGCCTCTGTTTCCTTACCAAAGTTTGGTCTCTTTCTTCTCTACATTCCATTAGTTCTGTGTTACAGAGTTTATTAGATTTTACAACTATGATACTAACTACTGCTTTATTTTGACTTCAAGTCTATCTTTATCACTGTGATCTCCCCCAGACACTGTGGCCAGATCCTATTCTCCTTTGTAGCACAAGAACCTAGCCATTTTGTGGCTTATGATTAGTCTTCCAACAATGGTTTTTGGAATAACTTAATAAATACTTCCAAATCACTGATTTCATTTTGGCAACATTATTAACTTTCACCCAAGCATCTATCTATTACTGGGGGGAGGGAGGGGTGTGGGAAACTGATGGTCAGTCTACTTGTTTTTATGGCATTGGTGTGGTCATCACAAGAACAGACAAGAAGAACACCCAAGGATTCAGATAACACAAGACAGTGTACCCTCTGCCTATATAACTGGTACCTCAATTACCAAATGGGTACCATCGGATAGAAATCATGTCCAATCTAAAAGCTATCATTTTAATTTATGGAGACTACCACCTTATCTTTTTCTTTTCTTCTCTGCCATTGTTGTACAGTAATTTTAATGTATTAACATGTTGCCTTTGGTGCATGAGCAGCTCACTATAGGAGGAATATAAATAATTTCGAATGTGAGTGGTTATTATTATTCCATGAATGTTTTAGAAAGCATTAACAGTAAGTGAATGTTGATAGAAAGGGCGTCTGCATTTTAGGCATTTAATATATTTGTAATACGCATTAGAAGTGGCATAAAATAAGCTATCAATATTGAATAAATGTTTTAGCAATATACATTATAAATTTTAAGTGACTGGCATAAAATATGCATAACACATGGTACTTATTAGTAGTCTTAGACAGTTTCCTTTTTAAGAAACCATTAATATTGTGATGACCTTAGATATACAGTAATAGGCTTTAGAGAGAGCCATCCATTAAGCCATTCTAAATTTAACT
Source organism: Prionailurus bengalensis (assembly GCF_016509475.1). Lineage (NCBI taxonomy): Eukaryota > Metazoa > Chordata > Mammalia > Carnivora > Felidae > Prionailurus > Prionailurus bengalensis. Next base: position 32,820,733 of record NC_057347.1, read on the forward strand.
AAGACAGAGTAAATTCCATAATTACAGATGTTCCTCCACACATAAACATGGACTGAAGAGAATTTTTAGATGGAAAAATATCTACCGTGCAATAGATGGGAACCTCAAAGTGATGCAAGAAAATCTCTGGTCCTTAACTTCTATCCTTTGTCTTCAGCGTCATCATTTGCTCAGTATCTACAATATCCCTTTCTACCTTTTTTCCCCTTTTTTGTATCCTAATCTAAACACGATAATTTTTTTTTGCCTACTCTAGTCACAGAGGAAGCTCTCTGGGAATTAGAGTCCGTCAAATATAAGTTCAGATTCCAGCTTGCCCACATCTTGCCACAGGTGTAACCTCCACAAATTACAAAGCCTCATTAGACCTCCGCTCCCTTAGCTGTAAAATGGGGACACAACGCTACTGCGGTATCAGAAATGTTTAAGTAGTAAATGGAACTGCCTAGCATGCCTTAGTTTAGTGACTGTTCAATAAAGGAATGATTGCTATTATCTTATTGTTCCTTTATTTATTAATTATTTTGTATACTAAATCAAGCCTCTAAGGGCATGTTTCCAAACTGAACACAATTTTATGATTCATATTTTCCCATGACATAACAAGATGGAATTAATTTCTGATTTTAACATTTTGCTCATTTATATACAAATTACCATTGTTGAAACAACATGGGTTAACAGATTACTCTCTAGAGCTGTACCATCTCATACATTAGCTTCCAGGCAAATCTGGCAACTAAGCATGTGAAATGTGCCTCGCCCAAATTGAGGTATCTGTGAATGTATCATACATATAAGATTACAAAAATTCGGCAGGGAAGAAAAAAAAGAAAATATCTCATTCTTGTATTTGTTACAGAATGAAAAGATAATTTTATGGATATAGTGAAATAAGATATAGTATTAAAATTAGTTCCATCTGCTTTTTAAAACTTTTTTTTTTTAATGTGCTTTCTAGGAAAGTAAAATTTTATAGATCGATTAAAAATTTCCAGAACACTAAAAATCAATTTCTAGAAAATTAAACATGTAAAAATCATGTCTTGATTGGTCTGCTCTAGAGCCCTTGATGAAGTGGTAATCTCCGGAAGGTAGACCAGAGGACATGATGCAATCATACATTTGTCTGGAAGCAACCTGAAAGCTCACCCACTCCAACAAGCCATTTTTTTCCAGAACTTCATTATTCAAGACTGCAGTCTGGAAGGGGGTTGTGGCAAGAACTCAATGAAACTCTGAATGAAATGTGAGATGGTTGATGGAGGAAAGTCTTGAAGCATAGACAGAAAGGTCAAATTAATGTAAGACTGTACTGAGCCAGACTGAGTTATGCAGTGGAAGTCATTTTGTGTGCCAGATGCGGAAGGAGCAGAAAAACCAAGCAGCCAGATACAAAGACTCAGAAGGCAGTGGGGGTGAGGGTGGGGAACTAATAGAGGGGAGAGCAGCTGGGAAGGGCTGCAATGTATTCTTACCTGGAAAACTCTTATCACCTCATGACTCAGCTCACTCCATGCTGTGGAGTGTCAAAGCACATTCCAGAGCACATCTTAAAGGTAGAGGCTTTCAACTGTCCATCTAATATATTAAAATATTAGTAATAAAATACTATTGGTTTAGTATGAATAATAACTAACATGTATTGAGTGCTTATTATGAGTCAGGCACTGTTTGTGCTCTTAAATGTATAGTGTCAATTTAGAAATATCCCTTTGATGTAGGTATTATCCAGAATTTTACAGCTGATCCATTTGAGGCTCAGTAAGGAAAAGGATTCATTTAAGATCATATAGCTAGTAACAGGTGCATTGTTGGGGCGCCTGGGTGGTTCAGTCAGTTAAGTGTCCGACTTCGGCTCAGATCATGATTTCACAGTTCGTGGATTCGAGCCCTGCGTTGGGCTCTGTGTTGACAGCTCATGGCCTGGAGTCTGCTTTGGATTCTCTGTCTCCCTCCATCTCTGCCCCTCCTCCACACACTCTCTCTCCCAAAAATAAATAAACATTTTTTTAAAAAGAGAGAGAGAGAGATTGTAGTAGAGAGAGAAAATGAAGGGATGGGCTGTGATTTAAACTCAGATTGATTCTAAAGTCTACATTCTTCAGCATTAAGCAATATTGTATTTAAAAGGTATAGGCTGGAATATCTAAGTAACTCCTTAGAAAAATTTAATGACAGGAAACTCAATATCTCTTGCAATGCTCCCTCAATTTTCTTTCACTTTAAAAGTTACAAACATTAAAAAAAGAGATCAAAACAAAATCCCTATGAATCCTTCATCTACCTTCAACAACCACCCACATGTAACATAATTGTTTGCATCCCCACCCCCATGTTTGCTTATGCATTTTCAACAAAATCCTAGATGTCATGGCATTTCATTCCTAAGTATTTCACTATACATCTAAAACCACTGTAGAATTTCCTTACCAAACCACATGGAACTATTATGAAAAATACAATTAATCATGACTTCTCAAAATCATCTAATATTTGTTCACATAAATCGCCCTGACTACCTAGAAATGTCTTTTTAATAACCAATTTATTTTAATAGGAATCCAACTACATACTGCTCATTATGTTTGTTGTTATGTGTCTTAAGTATCTTTAGGTTCTTTTTAATCTATACCAGTCTCTGTCTGTCTCTGTCTCTGTCTCCTCTCTCCCCTCTCCTCTCTCCCTCTGTCTCTCTCTCTGTCTCTTTTGGTTATGACATTGACTTGCTGAAAGTAATTCAGCAGTTATCTTGCAGAATGTCTATATTCTAGACTTGGGTGATTTTTCTTGTGGTAGCAATCACCCATTCTCCTTGCCTTACTATTCTCTGTTATCTACTGAACATAGAAAGTTAAATCTAAGGACTGATTAGATTTCAGCTCATTATTTTCCTTTGGCCTGAACAGGTAGTCTGTCAACTCATACTATATCACATCAGAAGATTTGTAAATTTTTATTGTCTCAGTTTACTTGATGTATAAATGAGCAAGGAATTCAAGTCTGGACTGCCTGATCCCTTATATTGTAATTTCCCTAATCACCTCTACATTTATTGATTTTATCATCTGGGATCAATCACAATTCAGTCAAAACACCAAGCCACCCTTTCTATTATGGTACTAATGACAGGCAAAGGATTTGACCTGTGCAAATGAGGGGAAAGCCAGAAAGGCCAGAGCCTGGAAGGGATGTGTCAGGACGAAAGAAACAATTGGTAACCCATCTGCGTGAAATTTTGCAACAGGAATGTCAGAGAAGCCAAGTGTGGACAGACACTGAAGCTGGATCAAAAGGGGCCTTTAAGAGAGGCAGGTGGACTCTCTGAGACACCATGCTTCTCCAGCATCCACATCTATGATCGGCAGCTCAACATCTTTTGGTGAGACTGGGGCCACAGTTGATCCCCAGGCCAGCACTTAGGAAAATAAGCTGAATGCACAGCAAAGGAGAATGAGGATTATGGGTGGTCGGCCAGACACATCGCATTGGTCTGTCGCCATGTCTACTTACACTGAACCCTCTGAAATGTATAGTTTTTGCTTCAAATTGCCTTCTAAATGTTGGACAAATGACCTCTTTGAATCAAAACTCTAATGTGCACACCTACAAAGAAGGGAATTCTAGTAAGCATAATTCTTGGCCTTAGCCATGTTGACATAACAAACTCCAGCACACTATCTATTGATGGTATTTAATTAAGGGTTGTAAAACTGTGATTTTCTAATTCTATAATTCTACAGTATAATTCTTCACTTCCTTCTGGATGCATTATTTCAAATCCTTTTCTATAGAAAAATGTTCATCATTCACTAGACCTATTTGGTAACTCAGAAATATACGTCACAGAAGTACAATAAATGTTAAATTCCTATGAATTATAAATTTTCAGGATAATGCGCTATTGTCCCAGCAACTTTCAGGGGTATCTGTCTGATGAGAAACACTTTGTTCTCTCTCTCATTTTATCTCCTCCATCTCCTCTTTATCAGGGGAGGAGGCCGCTATTTTGAGCTGCTGGCTTTCCTATACTTTCTTCTTAAATCAACTGCAATATTTGTTCTAATGTTCAGATCATGCTGTATCTGTCCAGTAGTTCCCTTCTGTCTTTTTGTACTTAATCTGCAACCTGTGCTTTGTGCCAGTTCTCAAAATTTTCTTCCCACTCTGCATGTAGTTCTCTCCTACATGGGTGATTTTTATTGGCTTACAGTATCATTTCTTCTTAACTTCCTTTATGTTTAATAGTACAACCATACAGCTGCTAATATTATGCAGAACTTGTTGCTAGTAAGCATTCTGGCCAAATACACCCTTGTCTGAGATTCCTGGCAATTTTTTTTATCTAACCTTATAGAAAATATCATTCAGGTTTTTCTTTTAATATTTGTTCTATTTTATGTGGGAGATTTTATGAAAATCTATGTTACCACCATGATCTTTCTATTGGAATTTCACACATAATCTTTGGAGAGCTTTAACCTATTAGGAATTTCCTTATTAAATTTATCAGAAATCTCTGACCTTGAAGCTTCCACCTAAGATGAAAAGCCTTGATTCCCTACTTCTAGACTCTTAAGTTTAATTCCTCTTGCATAAGACACGTCTTTAAAAATCCAACCAAACAGGGGCACCTGGGTGGCACAGTCGGTTAAGCGTCCGACTTCAGCCAGGTCACGATCTCGCGGTCCGTGAGTTCGAGCCCCGCGTCGGGCTCTGGGCTGATGGCTCAGAGCCTGGAGCCTGTTTCCGATTCTGTGTCTCCCTCTCTCTCTGCCCCTACCCTGTTCATGCTCTGTCTCTCTCTGTCCCAAAAATAAATAAACGTTGAAAAAAAAAAAATTAAAAAAAAAAAATCCAACCAAACAGTTACCATACCCCTCCTCGGTCTTCTTTCCCTTTGGACCTTCTCTCATTGCCTTTAAACACTTTTTACATACCCAACAAAAGGACTGTGGACTAATCTGAATGTTTAGATTTGGAGCTCTGCAATAACAAAGATGACATGGAGAATTAATTTTTCATCGAAACTTTGAATTCCCGTTGGAAGGAATGGTGATAGATGAGTGATGGTTATGCCCAGAAGCCTCCACACAAGCTTAGGGAAAAAAAAAAAAAAAGAGGAGTACTAATAATGCAACAAAATCTAGGACATAAAGGAGTATCTTGGGAAGGAACTCATCTTCATTTAGGAGTAAGATAATGATGTATGCTTACATTCATTCATTTGGCAAATGGTTAATGATTGAGGCACCCTGTTAAACTTTATAGGCACGGATCTGAGTACCACTTTAGCCAACAAGGAAGGTGCTTGATCTAAATCTGGTAGAGTTCTTCCAGTGTTCTTGGGAGCTCATTCTACATTTCTCAAAAGAGAAAAATAAAAATAGAGGAAGATAATATTTTGGAAGACTGAAAAGACAGCGGTGTTGGGAAATTCCTCTTGAGGATTCTTGATCAGAAGTGTCAGGAGCTAGCCAAGATAGATAAAGAAAAACTGACAGCATGGTATTCAGCAGAATAGTAAAAGTAAGAAAAAAAAGTCACCATTAACACAATAATACTCGAAAAGGGGTAGCTGAGTGGCTAGCACAGGGACAGCAGAATATTAGTTCTGGGATCCTGCAAAATGCCAAAGCTGCTAAAGAAATTCATGAGTCTTGAACTCCAATCGCTTTAAAGACTTACGGACTGGAAACAATATTGTAAATATAGTAGTACTGTCACTCATAACCATTTATACCTCCAGGCAAGCATTCTGAGTTTCCTTTCCATTATACCCCAGTTTGTTGTCTCTACCTCTCAAGATGCATGGATGTAACTAAATCCAATACTGCAGGTGTGATCTGATGATGACAGAAGGAAGTATGACTTAAACAACGTTGCCATCAGCCTTACTGATGATCTTGGTGAGGTTGTAGGTGAGTTTTATTGTTTCTTTCAAGTCACTGTCCACTCCCTGTACTGTGACACGACCTGTTCTTTCAGTTATCAGAAATAAAGGACAATTGTTCTACATGGGTTTTCAGATCTTGTCTATGGAACTCTAGGACTGTGATTTTGAATAACATATGATAATCAGTAACTGATATTATGAAGTATTTATAGATTAAAAAGTGGCCATTACTATTCCTTAGACATTAGCAGTAATTCTTGGTGTCATTCTTATTTCATTAAGTTTTACTAGGGTGAGATATTGCTGTTATATAAGATTTTACGATACAATTACTATTGATTGAAATCTGAGTTATAAACGATACCTGATTAAAAACCACTCAATAGGATTTTATTTACTTGGCCTCTTTTACTTTAAAATAAAGTAACCATAGGGACATCTGGGTGGCTCAGCTGGTTAAGTGTTCAACTCTTGATTTTGTCTCAGGTCATTATCTTGGGGTTCGTGGGTTTGACCCCTGCATTGGGCTCCATGCTGGCAGTACAGAGCCGGCTTGGGATTCTCTCTTTCTCCATCCCTCTGTCCCTCACCCTTCTCTTTTTCTCTCCTTCTCTCTCTCAAAATAAACTTAAAAAATAAAAATAAAGTAATCATAATTTATACCTCTAAAATCTAGGCAAATTGTTTGACACATTTGTGTGTATATATGTGCACATTTATATATAAGTTATTTGTGAACTTACACAAATAGCACTATTTTTATATTCAACACGTCATTTATACTGAGAACAATAATATTTAATGTAAATTCAAGACTCCTTCAGTGTTACTGGCCATGTCGATAACAATGGTCATCATCAGTATTACTACTTCTAATCAGGATTTTACAAACTATGGTTAACGACAAAAAAATTGTCTTGAGTATCAGTATTTTTCTGTACCCTCCCCCCTACATGAAGATGAGTGTGGTGAAATCCCAAACATAATAAGAAATTTGGAAAATTCAAGGATTTAACAATCATGAAATTAAATTTGAAAACTGACAATAATTAAGGAAAAAACTTAATTAAAGGCCAACAATTCCATTGGAGGTGAATAGTTGAGAAGCAAAACAATCTTTTGCAATGTGCTTTTTTAGTTCTTTTGCTCCTTTTTTAAATATTAAATAAGTATTGATTACTGTGGAGACAAATATCAAACCCTATTAAATGAGTAGTTAAATATTGACGAATGTAAAGTGGAGACCAATAGACCAATATTTGCTGCAGGGGACAGCAGTGATTGATATTCACTGGGAACAGGTTTAGCGTAAACTCATTATTTTCACCAAAATCACTGAAAATTCTCTTGTAGCATCTTTAAATTTTATAATGTAAAACCTGACTTTTCCAAATTTATTTTAGAACAACTAAATAGTTTAGGAAACCAGAAGCCAATTAATTTTTTTACTTCTTGTAGTCAAAACTAACAGAAATGTTTATTTAGATAAGTCACAAATTGTGTTAAGCATGAGGGTCCTAGAGACCTTAAATTAAGCATTTGGGCATCTCATTTTTTTTAATGTTTACTTATTTATTTTGAGAGAGAGAGTGAGTGACAAAGAGTACAGAAGCAGGGGAGGGGCAGAGAGGACGGAGAGCAGGGACGGAGAGAGAGAACCCCAAGTAGACTCTGCACTGTCAGCACAGTGTCCATCACAGGGCTTGATCTCATGAAGTGTGAGCTCATGACCTGAGCCAAAATCAAGAGTCAGACTCTTAATTAAGAGTCTGAGCCACCCAAGCACCCCAGGGCATCTCATTTTTATACACAGTAGATACAGGTCTTACTCTCTCATGGAAATCCCTTGGATACAGATGGTTTTCAGAATCCAGAATTTTTCAAATTTTTATAAAAGACATATGAAGGCACATGCCAGTGATTAGGCAATGCCCTTTTATAGATAGAGTAGCATAACCATATGCATTACTGTTTCTGCATCAAGGGACATGAATACTCACACTAAGCAAAATAAAGGAAAACAAAACAAAGTCTCATTTTGGTTCAGTTTAGGTTTGTGGCAAAATCAATTTTTGCCAATTTAAATAAAAAAAATTGTTTTAGGGTATTAAATTGTCTAGATCTATTTTAAAAGTTCAAAAGTTTTAGATCATTAGCAGTCACATTTTTAAAAAACAGTATGAGAGAAAGAATTTTTTTCTCATCCAATAAATGAATATTCTGTATGGCATCTTGATAAAAAGTTATCTCACCTGTTAAATGATAGTCAGCAGGGGATAATTCATCAGTCATTATAGGAAGACTTCCCCATCATGTGGGAAGCAAAAAGGGACATTTGCTTTAAACACACACAAAAGGTAACCACAGCTGGCTCTCTTGCCCCCCATTCTAACACTTGGGCTCACTGATCCTTCCTATTGCCCATTTTATCTGGATCCTTGATCCTCTAACTGTGGTCTCAAGATCAGTAGCATTTGCAGCAACTAGGATCTTGTTAGAAATGCAGAATCTCAGTTCCCACTCCAGATCAATGAAACCGTTATCTCCATTTTAAAAAGATTCCAAGGATTTTAAGAACAATGTAAACTGATTAATAATGACCCACCAGGTCATGGGGGAAGAAAGTCTCAGCTGCTTCTATGGAGCCCTCTCTCCATGCTTGCCATTGTTTCTGGAAATTTCCATTCACTGACTTTGCTTAATGTTCATATTTTAGGGAAACTTTCATACAAATGATTAAAAATTTCCGTGAATTAGGATACAGTGTTAAATGCTTAGCATCCATGTAAGCTTCTGAGTGGATTTCCTGATTTGAAGACTATAACCTGGAAAGTGCACACAGAGGGAGGGAGTCTATATAATCCATGGCATGGTAGGGGGGATTACTATAGAAACTGGAACTATTGATGCCTTTTCTAAAAATGTCCAAAGGAGCAGGGCCAATTTATGGGTCTTGTCCTTGGGTGAATAAAACTGGCTAGAAGAAATCTATCTGCACATAAAGCTACTACCTCAGAAAGGCCTCTGGATCTAAGATTCATGATAATACAAAGTTTTATAAGATGTTAGGAACATTGTAATTCCCTCTTGGTTTTGTTGTTGTTATTTCTTGGGTTTATTCCCCAGCTTCCCTTTGCTTCACCAGAAGGACCTTTAGGTTTGTCTTAAGGGGCAGTCAAGAAAGGAAGAAGGTATGGATGCCATATTCTGCTTCAGAGCCAGTTTCTGAAGAAACAGAATCACAAGAGCCATTGACTCAGAGGTAAACAATTAGAGTCCCTGTGGCCCTACAGCAAGAGAGAAAACATACCTGATAAATAACCTTAAGCCTTAATGATCTAAGAGCCAATGTGTGGTCCTCTGCAGCACAAGTTTTGGCTCTAAAGAAAAGTTTAAGTACTATTTTTTTAGAAGATTGTTGGATTTTCTGAAAGCCTTAAAATATATTGTGCTCCATTTGTTTTCTGCCTAGTGAAATGAGTAACCAGGTAATAATATGGGAATGTTGGGGACGAGAAAGCAGTTTAATTTAGCTACTTGATGATCAATTGAAGAGAAATGAATGAAAGAGATTCAGAGTCATGTAACGATGAATTTTATCTCTTACGATCAGGATCAAACCCCTTTGATATTTTGGGGATTCAATTCACCAACATCCTGATAAATTATGATGTAGCAGAAGTTTACATAAGTTGAGACTTAAAAGCTGATTTAAACCAAATAATGGTTGCATTTAATGACAAAATGTATTTTCACTGACAAAAAAGACAGTTTATAATAATAAGAAGTCTGACATGATCCTGCATCTTCCTAAATATATAGGAATCACAACATTCACATATTTGTTTCTGCCTAGAAAGCCCTGCAGAAGTTTCCTCCCAGAGCAAGAGGAAAAAAAAAAACAAAAACAAAACCAAAAAACTAGAGGAGCCAAGATGGCGGAACAGCATGGAAGTTTTTTTGTATCTTGCGTCCATGAAATAACAGCCAGACCAACACTAAACCATTCTACACACCTAGAAAATTGATTGGAGGATTAACAAAACAATCTGCACAACCTGAACCACAGAATTCAGCAGGTACACGGCACAAAGAGGGGAACTTAGGGAGCGAGAAGCCACAAGAAGGGAGGTGCTTTTGCGGGCAGAGAGAGGACAGAGACTGGTGGGGGAGAATGTGGGGAAAGCACCCCTCCCCAAAAGTAGCTGGAGAGAAAGTGGAAAGTTGGAAACAGCCGCAGGGACTAAACTAAAAAGGGAGAAAGGAGAAAGAAGAGGGTTTAAATTCCATTAAGACTATAAAAAAGGGGAGCACAAAGGCTGCAACTCTGCAACTTGATACCTGGTGGTGTTCTGGTGGGAAGGGCGAATCCCCAGAAACAGAGTGGAGTCCGGGAGGTTCTCGGCCCATACAGGGAAAAGCAGATCCACTGCAGGAAGGACATTTGGTAGAGACTGTTGAAGCCACCTGGTCCCAGGAGACCCCAGAAAATGGCCACATTCACTGGTGCTGGAACAAGGTCATTAAGGGTGAAGCCTGGTGTCAGATGTGTGTTGTGATTTTCCATAATCCCTGAAAAGCTGCTGCTACACTATCTTGTGAACTTCTTCTGGGGGGGGGGGGGTGGCTGGCACCTGGCCGCAGTCTCGGGGCACCAGAGGCAGCAGGGTCCAGCAAGTATTCCTGGGTGCAGCTGGCATTTGGCCATTGCTCAGTGAGACCCAACTGCAGAGGGGCAAAAGGGGTCAAAGCTGCAGTCCTTTGGAAGTAAGCGGCCAGGGAAAATAGCCACATCTGAGACAAAAATCGGGAGAGAGGTACTGCCTGGGGCCTGGTCACGGAGAGCAGAAAAGCCGAAGGTGGATGAGAGCTGAAGACAGAAGATGGGCATGGGATTGCTGATCAGGGAGAAAAGAGTTCTGATACTATGACTGGGTAGCTAGGTGACGCCATTTTCACCGCTCCCGCGCATGCGCATACGCACCTATGAGCACCATAACACTCCACTACGCTAGCAGCGTCATCTAGTGGAGAACGGAACTGTTGTACTGAGCCCCGCCCAACTGGGCCAATCTTGCTCTTCAAGAACACAAGTCTCACCGCCTACTTAGTTTATGGACTATAAAGCGCTTCATAGTCTGACTTCTAGGGGAAAATGAAGTAATTACAGTCCTATTTCAATCTGTTAGCAGGTCCATCTATTCAATTTTCTTTCTTTTTTTTCTCTCTTTTTCACTTCTTTTTCTTGAATACAGAGAGAGAAAAAATTCATTTTTATTTTCAATTTCTATTAAAAATATTTTTCTTTAATTCTTCACTATATTTTATACTTTTGAGTAAATTTTTTCAAATTCAATTTTACTCCCATTATTTTATTTTAGTCTACTTCAGTGTATTCACTTTTTCAAATTTTCAAATGATTTCCTTTTTTTTCTCTTTTTCCCTTCTTTTTTCTTGAATGCAGAAAGAGAAAAAATTCATTTTTACTTTCAATTTCTATTAAAATATTTTTCTTTAGTTTTTTACTATATTTTTTGCTTTTATGTAGATTTTTTTCAAATTCTATTTTACTTCCATCATTTTATTTTAGTCTACAACAGTGTATTCACTTTTTCAAATTTTCAAACAATTTCTTTTTTTTACTCTTTTTTCTCTTGCTCGTTTCTTTTTCTTGAGTACAGAAAGAGAAAAAATTCATTCTTTAATTTTTTTCTAGTATATTCTTTATTTTGTGTAAATTTTTTTCAAATTCTATTTTACTCCCATCATCTCATTTTTGTCTACTTCAGTGTATTCATTTTTTCAAATTCTCAAACAATTTCCTTCCCTCCCCCCATTTTTCTCTCATCTGTCAAACCACTTTAAAAACCCAGACCAAAACACACCTAGGATCTAGCACCATTTATTCAATTGTATGTGTGTGTGTGTGAATTTTTTAATTTTAATATTTTAAAATTTTAATTTAATTTATTTTTTTTTTAATTTTAATTCTGCATTTTGATTCCAAAACAAGACAGAGACCCCATTAAAAGGAGAACTGTAGACCAATTTCCCTGATGAACATGGATGCAAAAATCCTCAACAAGATATTAGTCAACCAACAATACATTAAAAAAATTATTGACCATGATCAAGTGGGATTTATACCTGGGATGCAGGGCTGGTTCAATATCTGCAAAACAATTAACATGATTCAAAACATCAATAAAAGAAAGGGCAAGAACCATATGATCCTCTCAATAGATGCAGAGAAAGCATTTGACAAAATACAGCATCCTTTTTTGATAAAAACCCTCAAAAAAGTAGGGATAGAAGGAGCATACCTCAAGATCATAAAAGCCATATATAAATGACCCAACGCTACTATTATCCTCAATGGGGAAAAACTGAGAACTTTCCCCCTAAGGTCAGGAACAAGACAGCGATGTCCACTCTCACCACTAGCCTCTGCAATTAGACAACACAAAGAAATAAAAGGCATCAAAATCGGCCAGGAGGAGGTCAAACTTTCACTCTTTGCAGATTACATCATACTCTATATGGAAAACCCAAAAGATTCCACCAAAAAAACGCTACAATTGATTCATGAATTCAGCAAAGTTGCAGGATATGTCAATGCACAGAAATGAGTTGCATTCCTATTCAGCAACAATGAAGTGACAGAAAGAGAAATCAAGGAATCAATCCCATTTACAGTTGCACCAAAAACCATAAAATACCTAGGAATAAATCTAACCAAAGAGGTGAAAAATCTATACACTGAAAACTATAGAAAGCTTATGAAAGAATTGAAGAAGACAAAAAAATGGAGAAAGATTCCATGCTCCTGGATAGGAAGAACAAATATTGTGAAAATGTTGATACCACCCAAACCAATCTACATATTCAAAGCAATCCCTATCAAAATAACACCAGCATTCTTCACAGAGCTAGAACAAATAATCCTAAAATGTGTATGGAACCAGAAAAGACCCTGAATAGCCAAAGCAATCTTGAAAAAGAAAACCAAAGCAGGAGGCATCACAATCCCAGACCTCAAGCTATCCTACAAAGGTGTAATCATCAAAACAGTATGGTACTGGCACAAGAACAGACACTCAGATCAATGGAACAGAATAGAGAACCCAGAAATGGACCCACAAATATATGGCCAACTAATCTTTGACAAAGCAGGAAAGAATATCCAATGGAATAAAGACAGTGTCTTCAGCAAGTGGTGCTGGGAAAACTGGACAGCGACATCCAGAAGAATGAACCTGGACCACTTTCTTACACCACACACAAAAATGAACTCAAAATGGATGAAAGACCTCGATGTAAGACAGGAAGCCATCAAAATTCTCGAGGAGAAAGCAGGCAAAAACCTCTTTGATCTTGCCCGCAACAACTTCTTACTCAACACGTCTCCAGAGGCAAGGGAAACAAAAGCAAAAATGAACTACTGGGACCTCATCAAAATAAAAAGCTTCTGCACAGTGAAGGAAACAATCAGCAAAACGAAAAGGCAACTGATGGAATGGGAGAAGATTTGTGCAAATGACATATCAGATAAAGGGTTAGTGCCCAAAGTCTACAAAGAACTTATTAAACTCAACACCCACAAAACTAATAATCCAGTGAAGATGGGCTAAAGACATGAATAGACACTTCTCCAAAGAAGACATCCAGATGGCCAACTGACACATGAAAAAATGCTCAACATCACTCATCATCAGGGAAATACAAATCAAAACCACAATGAGATACCACCTTACACCTGTCAGAATGTGTAACATTAACAACTCAGGCAACAACAGACGTTGGTGAGGATGCAGAGAGAGAGGATCTCTTTTGCATTGTTGGTAGGAATGCAAGGTGGTGCAGCCACTCTGGAAAACAGTATGGAGATTCCTCAAAAAACTAAAAATATAACTACCCTATGACTCAGCAATTGCACTACTAGGCATTTATCCAAGGGATACAGGTGTGCTGTTTCAAAGGGACACATGCACCCCAATGTTTACAGCAGCACTATCAACAATAGCCAAAGTATGGAAAGAGCCAAAATGTCCATCGATGGATGCATGGATAAAGAAGATGTGGTGTGTATATATACAATGGAGTATTACTTGGCAATCAAAAAGAATGAAATCTTGCCATTTGCAACCACATGGATGCAACTGGAGGGTGCTATGCTAAGTGAAATTAGTCAGTCAGAGAAAGGCAAATATCATATGACTTCACTCATATGAGGACTTTAAGAGACAAAACAGATGAACATAAGGGAAGGGAAGCAAAAATAATATGAAAACAGGGAGGGTGACAAAACAGAAGAGACTCATAAATATGGAGAACAAACTGAGGGTTGTTGGAGGGGTTGTGGGAGGGGGGATGGGCTAAATGGGTAAAGGGCACTGAGGAATCCACTTCTGAAATCATTGTTGCACTATATGCTAATTCGGATGTATATTTTGAAAAAATAAAAATAAAATTTAAAAAAAAACCTTCTTCACAGTTATACATAGAGTATAACCCAGAATTATTATTAAAAGTTAGTTGTCTTATTAGGGGTTTGCTATATATTTATACCTTTAAAAATTCAATTTAACTTAATAACCTAGGTTGTTAATAAATATAGAAATACTGGCAAGCCTTGTTATCACAGAATTTTAAAATCACCCTGTATAAAGTTGATAAAGTTTTTTCACTGTTAGCACGCTCAAGTTTGTATAAATATAAACTAATCTTCCATGAGTCCCTGTGGTGGTGAGACACTACATTCAATTTCACAGTGCAATAACAATGGTGAAATTTGAAACAGCCAAGACCTGAAATATTTGGGAAACCTTGGTCAACATTACTATTTCTCAAAAATTGAACCTAAATCACTTTAAATGATTTGTACCGAGTTTTTATTCTCTTCAACATTGAGCTCTGTGTTTGGGTAACAGACGACACATCTCAAAACTTCACCTGAGAGGGTGTGTGAGGAAGAGTTAGTAAGAAGAAGGCAGCCAGACAGACAGTTATAATCGGACATAGATGAACGTATGCGTACCAGAACTATTACTAATAATAACAGTAATACTCAGCAGACAACCAGCACTACTATGATAACTACAACCAATTTTTTGTAAGTTTACCTAAATAAGCATCATGCTATTTAAAAAAAAATCCTTTTGATGTTTTATTTATTCTTGGGAGAGAAAGAGACAGGGCATGAGTGAGGGAGGGGTAGAGAGAGACAGAGGGACACAGAATCTGAAGCAGACTCCAGGCTCTGAGCTGTCAACACAGAGCCCGACGTGGGGCTCGAACTCATGAGCCTCGAGATCGTGACCTGAGCCAAAGTCAGATGCTCAACCAACTGAGCCACCCAGGCGCCCCAGCATCATGCTATTTTATACATGAGGGCATGTATTTTATTGGCACAAAACAAAAATCTCATTTGAACCGGCTGAAACAGGAGGAAATGTATTGAATCATAACTAGTAAAAGGAGTAAGTTTGGAGAAAATGAGAGATAAAATTCCACAAGACTTTTTATTTCTCAGTTGCAATTTTGCTTATTGCTTTCTTTATGACTGAGGACAGATTTTTCTCCAAGGGGCTGAGGGAAAAGATGCTCTGACCTTGAGGGTTACATCTCCTCAGCTTTGCCGCCAGAAGAAAAAGGATTCTCCAAACTCCAACTCCACAAAAGTGGAAAAATCCTTAAGAAGAGTCCTCCTGGGTTTTGTTCTAAGCCAAGTAATGTTAGGAGAATGTCTGAAAGCTTAAAATAGTAGCCTAGAGTGGATTAGGTATCTACCCTTAGAACAATTGTGATAACCAGAGAGATAGTTAAGTCCATACTTGGGTCTCATGAAAAAATGCATATACACTCTTGTGGGGGTAGGGCAGGAGAGAGTACTACAAAAAAATAAGTTGGGGGGCTGCCTGGGTACCTCAGTGAGTTAAGTGGCCAACTCTTGATTTCAGCTCAGGTCATGATCTTGCAGTTCATGATTTCAAGCCCCTCATTGGGCTTGGCACTCACAGCATAGAGCCTGCTTGGGACTCACTCTCCTCCTCTCTCTCTGCCCTCTCCTGCTCTCTCTCTCTTTCTCTCTCTCTCTCCCTCTCAAAAATAAATTAAAAATGTTTAAAAAACTTAAAAAAACAAAGCACAGCTACTGTTGACCAAATAAACCATCCCAATTTGTTTCCATTTTGGTTTCTGATTGTCACAAGAATCATTCAAACTACAAACAAAATTTTATTTTAGACAGCGAGAACTTGCCCTTATTCATGTAATTAGTGAATTATAGGTCTAGAACTGACACAGATTTGTCTGCCATTGTCAACAGTACTACTCTGAGACCAGGGCAGGCATGGCTTGCCTGAGTCCATTCCTCAGGGCATCTCTGGACCTCATTTTGGAATGACACTTCCAGTGTCAATATACCAGTGTCCACAGTGGCTTCCTAAAAACTTCTAAGTCCCCCTCGAGGGCCTGGGATTGGCTGGAGCCGCTAGTGCTATCCTGGTGGGGTGGATGCTTGTCACTGGCTCTTGTCCCTCCACATTCAGGTTTCTCCCTGACCTCCAGTTTTTAGTCCTGAGGTCAGTGAGGGTGGTATCAGGCATCCTTTTCCTATTGGCTATCTCCTTCCCTACTTCTGGTACTAATACCCAGGACAGTAACTACAGTCATCCCTCTGAAGGCTCCATGTCATAGGTCAATCATTCCATTGGAATAGTCATGCATATCTCTTCTCAGAATTTTCTAGACTCTTGCTCCACATTTCCAAGGGGATTTTCTGATGCTGTCTCCTTCCTTAGATCAATGTGGTAACTTTGTGCTCTCCTGGTTGGGCGGGGGGCAGGGGGACTCTACCAGGAGAAGGATAGAAAATTCTTATGTGAATTGAACTGCTCTTACTCTACCAAAGGCTTCTAGCCTATCCAACGTGTAGGTGGTACTGTGTGGAAGGCAGGAGTGTCAGTATACTGAAAGAGATATTCTAGAAATGCTATGAATACAGCCTAAGAGTTTGAGAAGACTTGTTTGGAAGACATGTTGTTCTATGTTTACAAAGGGTCAAACTCACATCACACATACACACATACACAAACAAAACAAATCATCTTTCACATTTTCCTGTGTACTCTGAGTAAGACTTGTCTTTGTGATCATCATCAACAAAGCACAGTAACAATCTTTGAGAAATTCACTGGAAGCCAGTGTTCACAGGAAGCATGAAGGATGATGAAATGTCATGAGCAATAACTTAGTCAGCATGAAACAAATTGTATCAGGAAATTGCTGAGGCAAGAAGATCTATATTGTTTCTATACTAACTGGTTCCAAAGAGCCATGGCATTGTAAACAGTAACAGTATTGTGACCTCCTGCAGTGGTGAGAAATACAAAATTAGTCAAGAGGTTATCAGACAATGAAAAACAAGAAGAGTTGGTTCTTTAACTGGCATAGGGAATAGGGTGCCTGGAGCCTAGCAACAATCTTCACAAGTCATGGTGAGACAATAAACAAGCTACTTCTGCTCTGCCCATAATACCACATATATCTGATAATGGACTAGTATCCAAAATCTATAAAGAACTTATCCAACTCAATACGAAAAAAAAAAAATCCAGTTAAGAAATGGGCAGAAGACACTTTTCCAAAGAAGACATCTAGGGCTGCCTGGGTGGCTCAGTTGGTTTAGCATCCAAGTGTTGATTTCAGCTCAGGTCATGATCTTACAGCTTCATCAGTATGAGCCCTGCACTGGGCTCTGTGCTAACAGTACAGGACCTGCTTGAGATTCTCCCTCTCTCTCTGCCCCTCCCCTGCTCACACACTCTCTCTCTCTCAAAATTAATAAACAAACTTTTAAAAAAGACATCCAAATGGCTGACAGATGGAAAGATGCTCAACAACACTCATCATCAGAGAAATACAAATCAAAACCATGATGAGATACCACTTCACACCTGTCAGAATGGCTAAAATTAACACAAGAAACAACAGATGTTGGCAAGGATGAACTCTCTTACACTGTTGGTGGGAATGCACACTGGTGCAGCCACTCTGGAGAACGGTATGGTGGTTCTACAAAAAGTTAAAAATAGAACTACCTTATGACCCAGTAATTACACTACTAGCTATTTACTCAAAAGATACAAACATACTGATTCAAAGGGATACATGCACCCCAATGTGTATAGCAGCATTATCAACAATAGCTAAATTATGGAAAAAGCCCAAATGTCCACCAAGTGATGAATTGATAAAGAAGGTATGGTATATATATGTGTGTGTTCTACATGTGTGGTATGTGCATATGTGTGTGTGTGTGTGTGTAATGGAATATTACTCAGCCATCAAAAAGAATGAAATCTTGCCATTTGCAATGATGTGGATGGAGCTAGAGTGTATTTAACTACGTAAAATAAGTCAGAAAAGGACAAATACCATATTATTTCACTCATATGCAAATTTAAGAAACAAAACAGATGAACACAAGGGAAGGGGAAAAAAAGGAGAGGGAGGCAAACCATAAGAAAAAAAACTTAACTATAAGTTCTCCTAAGGGAACTCTTAACTATAGAGGACAAACTGAGGGGTGATAGAGGGGAGCTGAGTGAGGGATGGGCTAAATGGTGATGGGTATTAAGGAGGGCACTTGTTATGATGAGCACTGGGTGTTATATAAAGTGATGAATCACTAAATTCCACTCCTGAAACCACTATTACACTATATGTTAACTAACTAGAATGTAAATAAAAAATTGATACTATAGGAGAACCTGAGTGGCTCAGTTGGTTGAGTGTCCATCTCTTGATTTCAGCTCAGGTCATGATCCCGGGGTCATGCGATCAAGCCCTTTACCAGGCTCCATGTTGAGGTATTTGATGAAGATTCTCTTTCTCTCCCTCTGCCCCTCTTCCCCCATTCACACTCTGTCTTTAAAATAAAAATTGGTATAATATACAATATCTATATTATATAATATAAACATATAAGATATAAAATCTACATTATATAATATAAACATATAATATATAATATACATATAAAATATCTATATAGTCAGACGCTCAACCAACTGAGCCACCCAGGCACCCTGCCCACTTGTCATTATTCTGATAACTCTAAGAACTATGATTATCCAGCAGTTTCTGAGTCTTAAAACGGCAGAAGCCATTAAAGCTCTCCTCAATGTGTGCTACATCCTTCATGTGTGGATAAATTCCAAGACTAATTATCATCTTCTACATCAGGGTCCCAAATGGGAGAACTAGCAGGCATCAGAGTGGAAGGGTTAAGTATATATAGGAAATTGTGCCATTACAAAATTTGCATTTTTATATAAATTCCATTCTTTTAGAAATCCTCACACTATGTACAGCATCAGTTCCAGATGGCTTTTAAATTTAAATGTGAAGAGACAATGTAGTTTCAAGAAGAAAATATACTAGAATATTTAAATGAAAAAGACTGACACAATTAAGAAAGTAAAAAGGCAAGCTATATTGTGTAGTATCGACATTGTAATGATATTCCAATCCATGAATATGAGATGCCTTTCCATTTACCTGTGACTTCTTTAATTTCCTCTATCAATATTTTATAATTTTCAGTATAGAAGTATTTCATCTCTTTTGGTAAATTTATTCTTCAGTATTTTATTTTTGTTGCTATTGTGAATGGAATTATTTTATTAACTTCCTTTTTGGACAAATCATTGTACATAAAAATGCAACTGATTTTTAAATGTTGACTTTGTATCCTGCACCTTTGCTGAATTTGCTTAATAATTCTAATAGTTTTCTGTTAGGAGTCTTTAGGGTTTTCTACACTTATGACCATGGCATCTACACACAGAGATAATTTTACTTCTCCCTTTCCTATTTGGGTGCTTTTTATTTCTTCTTGATTAATTCCTCTGCCTGGGTCTTCCTGTAATAGATTGAAGAGAAGTGGTATGAATGGGCATCCTCGCTTTCTACAAAACTCACAAATAAAATTTTTCCCCACTGACCATAATATTAGCAGTGGGCTTTTCATACGGCCTTTATTGTATTGAGCTCATTCCTTCCATACCTATTTTGTTGAGAGTTTTAGCTATGAATGGATGTGCAACATTATCACATGCCCTTTCTATGTCTATTGAGATAATCATGTAGGGTTTTTTATTGTTTGTTTCATTTTGTTAATGTGCTGGATCAAATTGATTGATTTCCATACGTTAACTATCCTTGCATTACGTGGATAAATTTCACTTGGTCATGATGTATGATCCTTCAATGTGTTGTTGTATTTGGTTCACTAGTATTCAGTTTTTGCATGCATGTTTATCAAGGATACTGGCCTATAATTTTCTTTCATGTGGTGTCTTTTTTTTATCTGTTTTTGGTATCAGGGTAATGCTGGCTTCATAAAATGAATTTGGAAGTGTTCACTTTTCTTCTATTTGTGTGGAAGAGTTTAAAAAGAATTAGTATTCCTCTTTGAATTTTTGGTAGAATTCACCCATAAAGCCAAATGCCCAAGATGGCTATAAACATATAAGAAAGGTGTTCAAACCAAAATGAGATACTTGAACAGTAAAAACTTAAAAAAAAATAAATAAATAAAAGGAAGAGGAAAGAAAGAAAAGGAAAAAAAAAAAAACAATTAACGACCAAATGCTGACAAGGATGTGAAATAACAGGAACTATGGCTACAACTATAATACTGTTGTTGTATACAGATTGTAAATTCTTGTAACTACTGTAGAAAATTATTTGGTATTATCCTCTAAAAATGAACACCACACACACACACACACACACACACACACACACAACTCATTGTTTTGCTCTTAGAAATATACCCAACAAAAGTGCACTTATATATTTAACAAAAATAATGTACAAAAATGTTCATACAGCAACACTATGAGTTAAAAACTAGAAGCAAATATTAATCGATTGTATGTTCCTGGAAAATGATCCAGGAGCAAAAGAGCACAAGTTATAAGATTCCATTCATATAAATTTCAGTAAAAAGAGGGTGAGGGAGGGAGGCAAAAACAATCTATGGTGTTTTAATTCAGGTTAGTGCTCACCTTCAGGTTAGTGCTCACCTGGAATGTGCATGAAGGGAGATTCTCAAGTATTCATAATGGCTTACGACTTGATTTTGGGTTGGTTACACAGATTTGTTAACTCTAGGAAGGTTCACTTGGCTCTATACTTTTGATTTATGTACTTTTGCGCAGCATGTTATACTTGAATAAAAAGTTAGTTTAAAAAATTCCTGATGTTAAAAGAGGGCTTTATTCAATGTAGCACTGTAGATCGAATAGAGATACAGCCAGATGCTGTCTATAAATTACTGAATAGTGTTCTGCAAGGAGGAAGAATGTTGTACATTTCAATGACAGAGAATCAAGAACAAAGTATGATGGCAGCAGTTGTGAACTCCAGGGTTTAGAGTTTAGAGCTCCTGGTACATAAAAGGACTCAAGAAAGGTTTGAAATGAATATATGTCTAAAGGTGGAAAGGGTTTCCAAGAACGGCAAGGAGTCCTGAATGTCTGGTGCATAAGGAACTGGGGGAAGTTGATCTGCTGATGGGAAGAAACTGATCAGTAGTAAGCCACTAAGGAGGATCATCAAGTTGTAAAGGATATTGTAAAATAAATTTGAGAATTTGAGCATGCTTCTGAGACACTGAAACAAAATGATTGTTTTAATCTTTACTTGAAATTCATTCATTTGTTCCTTCCGAAAGTGACAGATAGAGTCGTCTTTGTTACTGAGGAAGTGAAAAAATGGAAATTTAATTGATATAAATGATATCAAATGACATCAAGTCAAAATCAAGCTATGATTTTTAATGTGGTAACAGATTTTGAGCCAAAACATGATTTTACCTTTGGAAGAACCAAGCCCAAATCACTTCTTTTATATGATAAATTCATACACAGAAGCAATTCAGAATCAACATATAATTTGAAGAACCTGCTATAATAAAGAAGTCATCTATGGAATTTTATATTCTCAGTTAATCCTGATAATAATCCCTGGTGGTAGTTATAGTTAACCCA
Organism: Prionailurus bengalensis; assembly: GCF_016509475.1. Classification (NCBI taxonomy): domain Eukaryota; kingdom Metazoa; phylum Chordata; class Mammalia; order Carnivora; family Felidae; genus Prionailurus; species Prionailurus bengalensis. The sequence continues at coordinate 32,842,690 of NC_057347.1, forward strand.
ATTTTAGACAAGCTATTTGAGCCTCAGTTTCTGTAGATAGTATATTCATACAGAACTAGCTGGTAGCGTAGCCAGAATGAGGTCTATATGTAATATTGTCATTATGCTCTTACCATTAAAGTTTAAGGATGTAAAATAAAGTGGTCAATTATTCATAAAATCCAGTCTCATACATGGGTGAATCTCTTCCTAACCATGGAGTGATAAAACTTTCCCAACTATGACTCAAACCTGAGAAGCCAAAAGAAAACAGCTATTGACATTTAATTGTATAAAAGTAAATAATAAATTGCACGGCAGAAACATCAGATGCAAAGTAAATAAAATGACAATCTGCAGAAAATATTTGTAGTATAAATTATAAATAAAGTTAATATTTATAATGTTTTAAAGCCTTTTAAAAACAGAGACAAAAAATATCAGCTACCTTAGAGGAAATGTGCTAGAAATATGAAGTGACCTTCACAGAAAAAAAATGGAAATGGAACTTAGACATATTAAGGATGCTAAACCTCGCTTATTAATAATAAGACAGATACAAATTAATACCTCACTGAGTTAGCATTTCTCACTTATCAAATTGGCAAAAAATCAAAAGCTTGACAATGAACTCTGTTGGCAAGGCTGTGAGGAAAAACACTCTCAGATATTGCTAGTGAGAATGCAAAATGTTACTACTTTTATGGAGGGGAATTGGCAATATATACAAAAATTACACGAGCAAAATTAAGAAAAGGCTATTTACTGAACCAGTATTTGTAATAATAAAATACCGAGAGAAGCCAAATTGTCCACCAAAAGGGCCTGCTGAGTAAACTATGGAATATCCATGCAATGCAGCCATGAGGAAAATGCAGCTGGAAAAATGGCGTGAGGTATCTCTGGGTATATTAAACTGGCATTATGCTCAGCATTTAAGGTTACCTGAAAAAGTCAGACAGAGATAAGTGCATATAAAGCTTTGCCATTTCTGATACATGTATGTATGTAAAGAGAAAAGTGGTAGATAAATTCTGATATGTGTATGTATGTAAAGAGAGAAATGGTAGATAAATATTTGCATAGAACAACACTAAATAGCAAAATAAAAGATAATGTTAAGACAAACATTTTACCTATAAAGGTAAGGAGGCAATATGGTAACAGGGACAGTTATGTATGTTATTATGGTGACCTTTTTCTGGAACCTGGTATATTTTACATACGTTTAGAACAGAAATAACTTTTGAAAAGTCCCAAAAAGCAGAAGCAAAATGAAACAAATGAACTAATTGTGAATCAGGCTGATGTTATAACAGTGAGAGAGGAACAACTCCAAGTGCCTGTGAAAACTCTAAATTGACTATATATCCCTAATGAGGTATATCCTAAGCAGTATATGTCCTGAGGACAAAAATAAGTGTGAAACATATTAAAATTTTTCAGTCATATTGTTGTCAGTGGTGTTAATATTATTCTGTGACAACAGTGGGATAAAGAAAATGGTTGATTCTTTTGACATCTTAAAGAGCTGACTTTCAAAATAGGAAAAAGAAAAATACAGAGGGAAGATGGAAGAGGTGAAGTGACAACTGTGGAATCCAGAATTTGAATTACATCAATACAAATTCACACAGCATTTCCTGAAACACAAATACATATATCCCAGCTCTGCCCCCTGAAAGGTCTTCTGAACAATGACTGGCCCAGTGGCAATAAACAACCATGGTACCCAGATTTTGTCCCCAACTACTCTCTGCCACTAAAAGGGATCAGGGCACCTTGCAAATGTGTAATTTAAAGTCTAAAGCAGCAAATGTATAAAATGAATGTGGAATATGCTGTCATCCAGATGACATGCAGGGAACATTTCAAATACTATTTTGGTGGAGTTAAAAGCATTCAGAGTTAGCTAGACGCTCCCACTAGACGCTCCCACTGGCCCAAGCTGAGACATTTGATTTCTGAGATCAATAATAACTGGTGGATTTAAACATATCAATTGTTGGGGTGCCTGGATGGCTCAGTTGGTTGGGCAACCGACTTTGGCTCAGGTCATGATCTCGCAGTTTTTGAGTTTGACCCCCATGTTGGGCTCTATGCTGACAGCTCAGAGCCTGGAGGGTGCTTCAGATTCTGTGTCTCCCCCTCTCTCTGCCCCTCCCCTGCTCACATTCTGTGTCTCTCTGTCTCTCAATGATAAATAAACATTAAAAAATTAATTAAACATATCAACTGTGCTTAAATCCTTGAGACGATCATGATCATGATAAGGCATTGGTAGATCCTTGGAGTATGCAAGGAAAGCGACTTATTTTGAAAATCAATAAATTAAAAAAATTAAATATTTACACTGATTTACTACAAAAAATATAACAGAGTTATCCAAACTACTGAATAGGGGAGACTGTCCTTGGAGAATTATTTCAGATAATAGACCAGGAAGACATGATTGTATTTGATAACCACCAGTTTTCAGCCCCTCATGAAAACCTAGAGCCAGTCAATGATCACCAATGGCAGCTAACCAAGGGCTCAGACATGTCCCTCCTGAAAGAAATATTCTTATAAAAGAAAAGAAAACAAAACAGAACAAAACAGAAATCTGATCAAGCTGTAAGATCTAACTGCCAATTTACAGGAAATGTAGAGAACAAACTAAAACGTGAGTAGATACCACAGAGATGCAATCAAAAGAATCCACCTTGTGGGGGACGATAGGACACACTGAATTTTGTCAACGAATTAATTGCAAAGAAAAGAACAAATGTGGAGGAAGAAATTATAAATTAAAAGATACACGGGTACCTGGGTGGCTCAGTCAGTTAAGTGTCCGATCCTGATTTTGGCTCAGGTCATGATCTCATGGTTCGTGAGATCAAGCCCCGTGTCAGGTTCTGCACCAAAAGCACAGAACCTGCTTGGGATTCTCTCTCTCCTCTCCCTCTGTCCCAGCCCTGCTCTCTCTCTCTCTCTCTCTCTCTCTCTCTCTCAAAATAAATAAATAAACTTTTAAAAAAAGATACTGATGAGACCTCTCAACCAATCCTAATTAATGAAACTTTTTGAATTGTGTTTCAAACAAGAGGAACGTGCATGTATAAACGTATGTGTTGGCAGGTGGGGTGGGGATCCGTAAGTATGTATGTGTGCATCTCTGCACATGGATTATAATTTGGAAACTGTGAATACTGGCTGGATATTTTATGACATTAAGTAGTTATTATGATTATGTTAGCCACGACAAGTATTATGCTTATGCTAACAGCAGTATTTAACTTTGAGAAATACCTACAGAAATATTTATGGATAAAGTGATATGATTATCTGGGATTTTCTTAAAATATCCTGAATCAGAAGCAGGTGGGAGTGGATATGAAACAAGACTGACCGTGAGTGATGGGCACATGGGGGTTCAGTGTACTAGTCCCTGCACTGTCATGTATGTTTAAAATTTTCCACAATGAAAAGCTTAAAAATATCTGCAGTGTCAATCTCAGTAAGACCAAGGTTGTGCAGTGGCTGTTTCATGGGACAGAGTGTTTGAAGAAGTGCATCTCGTAGAGTATAAAGTCACACACCTCTGTCTGATATCTTGCAAAGTTACAGCATACGTCCTCTGAATTTCTTTTCCTTGTCTCCACCACCCTTCAATTTAATTTTACATACGGTGTTGGTGTTCCCAGCTCTATTATTGTAAGGCAATCAGACACACTGTTTTATGAGGTGAGAAAATAATCCAGTCTAGAGATCAAGCAGGAACCAATGTGGGTGTCCATAACGTGAAATTAGAATGATGCATCTGTTTATCCATCTTAAAAAAAAAAAAAAAAAGCGGAACAATGCCAACATGAAAGTTTCGTCCAAGTCATTGATGGGTCAACCATGCCTTTTCTCTGTTAAAGCAGCTTCTTTGCGGCTGACCCCTTAGAATAAAGCTGTGAGTTTCTAATAATGGCTAAATGAGTCAGCCATACATAAAAGCACTCTATCAGATTATCTGGTAAACTCAAGCCTCAACTATGTCTTCTCTTACAGGAATTAAAGATGAGAAACTTTGACATTTATTATTGGAATGATTGATTCTTTTGTGGAATCTAAACACACCATTCATGCTCTGCTCTGTTACTGATTTGAAAACCTACAGAACTTCAGACAGGTTTGACTTTTAATCCAACATTTAAATACATAACAAGCTACATTTGAAAAGATAGAATCACTATGGAAAATGAATTTCATATCAGGGAGTAGCCCCTTTGTTGGTTCAATATAGTTAATATATATTGGTTTTAAGGGAAACTGAAAAGTATTTCCTAGGCCTTTTTCATTCATGCTGAGATTTTTTTTTTGAGGAACTAAATATATTAGAAAAATCCCCTTTCTTCTACTCTTATAGCCCCAAATTTTAAGAATGAAATGCACACAAAATCAGGGATAAAACAACTTACCAAAGAACTATTTCTTGGTTAAATGGAAACAATAAGTTCAGGTTTTAAGATACAATATTTCCTTCACAATTTTATCAAATTCATATCCCAACTTAAAAAAGGATTTTCCATCTCTCTGTCCCTCCCTCTTTCTCTAAATGTGTATATGTGTGTGTGTGTGTGTGTGTGTGTGTGTGTGTGTATATATATATACACACATATATATAGGACACTTTTTTAATAATTTTCTTTTTAAAATAAATCATAGTTCTTTTTTTACCACTCATTTAGAGCTAAGTTGTTTGCTTTTCTCCTACAAAAAGTTTTCATCACATTAACGAATGCATTGGAATATATACAAAAATGGAGAAGAGACGTTATCTCCATTGGAATACCACAGAAAGCAAATAGAATTACCTTCATCTATGCAGTGAAGAATGCAAACTTGATTTCCAAAATTCAAGTAGAGCTTATAATATTAGCGGGTATGAAGTTTAAAGAGAAGGAGAATTAGCCTACCATTACTATGATCTCTAAAGTCATTGTGAGTATGTGCACATTTGCTTGCTTCTGACTAACATGTATACATCTGACGTTGTATAGACAGGTAATCCCTTCTAACATGTATGCATCTAACTTTGTATAGATAGGTAATCTATCTACATGTGATTGGTAATCATTCACATTTGGGGGATCCGATAAATTAACTAAGACTAACAAAATTATTAATTCCAACCTTAGTAGATAAAGGGAGTGGAAAAGAGCCCAAGAGGATTCATTTGGTCATTTTCCTTGACCTTCCACAATTAAAAATTATTAGTCCTAGTTTCTCCGTGAATGGTTTCATAAAAGACACTCAATTCTGTACCAAGGGCGATTTCATTTCAACTATTAGATATGCCAGTTATGAACTAAAGGGGATTACTTATCATTGACTGTGATTCTTTACCACTCCCTGCATCTCTGCCCTTCGCGATTTGACTTTGCAGCTCCTCCTACAAGAGGCAGAGAATACATCCCTGCTCATCAATGTTTGATCAATATCGTGTGAGTGGAAGTGTAAGTGGGCCAACTTGGATCCAAGCCTTATGAATTGTGGTTTTGTGTTTGCCCCTCTATCGTTTCTGCTGTGATCACATAAGAACATATCCTAAGTGACCCAGAGTCCCAGAAGAATGAGAGACACATGAAGCGGCCATGAACTGCTCCTGGGCTTGGAGCCAAACAGGCAAATCCAACCATTTCAGATAAACTACTGCCAATCTGCACCTGCACGAATGACAAAACAAAAACAATGATTTTTATAGAACACTGAGTCTAGTTTTTTGTTATGCAGCATTACAGCGGCATATGCTGACTAATCCAGACATGGGTTACAGAACTAAGATACTGTTGGAAGAAAAACCTGAAAGGGATTACAGTGGTTGAGGACAGAACAGGAGTAGGAAAGAAAAAAGAAAAAAAAAAAAAAAAACGATCTGATATGGGAAAACTGTGTCTCAATTTCCTACTGTGTCTCAATTTCCTACCTGGTAAAATTGGAAAAAATGTAACTAATTCATAGAGGCAATATAAATATTCAACAGAATAACATGTGCCCGTTTCTTAACCAGTATTTGATGCATATAAATTATACTCAAATTTTAGTTATAAACATTTTAATATAAAAGTTATATAAAATAATAATTGCAATATGTGAGTCAGAGTTATGAATCAGCATTCATGGGTTTCCTAATGACTTCGGACATCCTAAAAACTGTGAAACAAAATACTGTAAAAGAGAGAATAAGGCAGAATCCAGATCATCAACCTGTCTTATCCTACCAAATCCCATCAAATTATTGCAGTCCAAACCCTCTCCAGATTGATTCATTTCCCTATGAAAGGATGCAAGATCTTCTTAGCTAACATCTACTAAATGTTTATCATACGCCAGTAAATGTGATAGAATTTCTAAATGTTAACCCCACAGCAGACTGCTCAAGTAGATGTATTATTACTCCCAGTTGATAGATGAGAAAAATCACAGCAAACGAAGGTTAATTCCCTCATCGTTACCATCTTAGTGTGTGAAGAGATTAATTAAGAATTGGACCCAGGACCATCAGATTACATAGTTCTTGCTCGAGCCCACAGTGCTCTGCTGAAGCTTTCCTGAGACACAGAGGTTCTCAAAACTGACTGCACATGGAATCAACTGGGAAGCTTGGGAAACAGACCCATCCCCGATCTAACCTCCGTAGATTCTCCCTTCATCGATCTGAATGGAGACCAGAGAGTTTTAAAATACCCCACATGATCCTGGAACACAGGTGTGATTAACAACCTCCAGCACAGTGGGAAGACAGTACATCGCAGAGGGTTAGAGCCCTGCTGCTACCTTCAGACTGCACAGGTTCAAATCCCACCTCTCCTATGGAGAGATGCTGTGTTCCTCATTCTCCCTATCTGTAACATGGGGATTAACACTGCCTTGCCTCAAAGGATTGTGCTGAGAATTGAATGATGATATTTGTAAAGGGCTGAATGAATAGCATCTGTATATAACAATAACCGCTACCCTGCTGATTTTTTTCTGGGGGGGGGGGGGGCGTCACATTTTTTTAAATTTATTTATTTAAATTCAAGTAAGTTAACATACAGCGTAGTATTGGTTTACAGAGTAGAACCCAGTGATTCATCACTTACATACAACACGCAGTGCTCATCCCAGCAAGTGCCCTCCTTAATGCCCATCAACCTTTTAGCTCGTCCCCCACCCACTTCCCCTCCAGCAACCCTCTGTACCCTGGTGAGTCTTAAAGAGAAACAGGCTTGGAAACAGAAATAAGTTGATTCAAATGGATGTAACTCCAGTAGGTGTTTGGTGACACTGAGAAAATCCTAACTTCTCTATGCCATGCCCTGCTTACCTCCTCCTCCTCTTCTACTTTGAGTTGAATTTTATTTAAATGTAATATTTTTCTAGAATAAGAATGTTTAATCATTTAGTTTTGAAATGCCTTGGGACATTTGAACACTTACTTTGAATGCTAAAAAAATTCTAAAACTTTAACATTTAGAATCATTTATAACTGGCTCACCTAGTTCTTACCATTCAAAGGTCATAACTGGGATTCATACAAAAAGAAAAAAAACTCTTCAGGTTAGGTTAACTCAACAAGTTGTGCAATAAACACAGGAGAGTAATATGGGGGGAGGGGGAATGTAGAATTCAGGATCCCTTGAATTTTAATTAACTCATTTAGAAAACAGTACAATAACAGATTGTCACAGAAATACGATAATTCTATTCTTCAGGGAAGGTTTTTATTGAGTCATATAATTTTTTTTTTCTTATAAAGGAAAATACAGGATCTGATATTATTCAGGTCTGGGCAACTTCCCAGCAAAAGTTGCTGAGACAGGAAGACGTGTGATGGCTTTCATTTTTATGGAGGTGGAATAATTTCAATTTAGAAGTACCTGCAAATATGGGGGGGGGGGTATTATTTCCAGATCCAATTTGAAAGACTAAAAAACTTCCTAACTCCACACTCTGCTTTTCTAAAGAATCTATCTGTACAGCTCAGATAAAGGTAATCTGTTAAAATTTGTGTTTTGCTATATTTGTTTCAGGAAGTGTTACTTCCGCAAGTCTTCAAAGTGTTGTTTTGTTACAACCCATATTTCTAATGGTATCACAATATTTTATAAACATTTACTCAAATTTTGTTTTCCTCGCGAGACCACAGACCTCTTGAGGTTTATGTGTGTGTGCCTTAGATATAAACTAATGAGTATGTGGGTCTCTGTGTTAGGTGGTGAGGTTGCACTTTTTTTCCCCCTTCAGAAAGACAAATTACTGATATGCAAAGCTTGAAGAGTGCTGAGAAGTAGGGGGCAGGTGTGGGGCTGTTATGAGGAAATCAAGAAAAATAAAGGATACAAACTCTTATCTGTTCTACCAGCAAGTTTTTCTGAATGACTCAGATTTTTCTAATCAAGATACATATACAAGGCAAGGAAAACAAGGCTTCTCAGATAAATATTACCACATTCCTGGGAAGAGTCAGGCCAGCATGCTAGGCTCTGCACTCAGCTAAGGGGTGTGGAGAAGGAGCAAACTCTGGACTCTCTCCTGCTGCAACCATCTAGGTGCCCTGAGAAAACTGATGGTATAAATGAATATAAAGAAATATGATACTGAAGAACATTCTGGAATGAACCACTCTTAACTGAATATAACTCCAAGAAAGTCATCATTCTATCTTTCTCTTTGGAGAACTACAGTGGTAAAATAGTTATCTCCATTAACTGCAATAGCCACCACATGTGATAGATAGCTCTTACATGTTTATGATCTGGCAGGTGCAGAGAAAATGAACAGTTGCAATGCTTTGATGTGCATGTTTTAGCGAAGACACCAGGCCTTGGCATGGGGATGTAATGGCAGAGCCTCAACCATCCTGGAACAACCAGTTCACAGTAACAACAGCAGAGATATTTCTGAGCTTCAGCTTCAAGGGACCAGCACTCCGGACACAAGAAGGTATTCCAACAGACTACTACAGTAGATGCAAAGGTTTCCCTGGTGTCCCTGGAAATACTGGGATTCTTATATTAGCAGTGGGGACACTAAAGGGGTCTGTAGATTGACCACCATAAGATGAAACTTTCATAAGATGAAAGTTGGTTGTGTCCTTGTGTATCAAAGAATATATCTGAGCTCCAGATTTACTGGCAATGAAATAGGACACCCAAGCAACACAAAAAGATTCAATAGATGTAATTATTGATTCCCTACATAATCATGGCTCTGGAGATGCAATGTAAGTTGATGGATTACTTAGAAAAACCTTGGTGGTACCCTTGTTTACTTGAAAATACTTTGCTCAAATGACCTTCTCCACTCTGTGAATCAGATATCTGTACACAGCATGGCAGGACCCCTCAGGATCCTCTGACCTGGCCCAGTTAGCTCTTTTGTCTTAACCTTCCTCCCTATCCTATGGCTAAAGCCATAAATACCTCAGATTCCTTTATCTTTCCAAATGATTCACATATATCTAAATTCTCTCCTACACTCTTTTGATTGGCTACTTCTCTCTTACTATCCTAAAGGATCACTATTGAGTATTTAATAAATATACCCAAAATGACTGCGAAATTTGAAGTAATTATCAATTTTCATAGGAAAATGTTACATTTGTTAATTCAATTATTGGATGAGTCTCTTTCTAACACTTCCAACAAAGTTCAGCCTAATTTGCATATTTTTCCTTTAATTCTCTCATTACTTCTTGTATATACTGCAATTATAGTACTCATGATGTTACATTGTAATTTATTTCCTTTTTTTTTTCCTATTTGACCAGAAGTTCTTTAAAAGTGGGAACCATGCCCTTGACTGCATTTAACACAGTGATGAATCTACTGTAAGCCTTTAATAAAGAGCCAGTGAATAAAACCAAATTATCGAGGGTTTCTGGACACTTTCCATCAACAATAATGAATAGCTTTCCTTTGGATATTGGTATGAGAGCTCAGTTATTTCTGACTGCCATATAGATAATGTTAACAGCCCAGAGTTGACAACTGATATTTTAGAAGGCTCATCAATAAAATGTGTCTATTAGTCATTCCTCAAATTCTACAACTACTTTAAAGAGATCACCTAGATTATATGATATTTGAAGTAGATACAGGTTTAGGAGGCGATGACAAACAGTTAAGGGCACTCTCCTGAAGAAAAACAGAATAAATTGCAAATGCAAATTGGGTTCAGGATCTTTGAAAGGGCCCAAGTCTATGAGGGGCTCTGAAGCTTAGGTGTCATTTGCTTTATGGCAAATCCTCTTTTTCTGGTATGTATAGAATTACTTGTGCAGAACAAGATGCAGTGCATTTTCTCAAATTTTACAGAGTTTCCACATTAGAAATAGTCAAATGTGGAATGTAGGAGCATTTTTATTTTGAGGGAAAGGAGAAATACAACGATTGAAAATATTATCTTTATTACTCTTGTTCAAAATCCCCTATGTGAATCTACTAGGAATTTTTTTTTCCTCCGAACTCAAACCAAGATATAACCTGTTTTTAATTTATGAATCTCTCTATTTCATGCTAGGTAGAAAAAAAATGGCAGTCTCATGACACAAAAAGTGCCTTTTCTTTAGAAGCTGGGAAATGTACACATAAATGATGGATTCAACTGATGTAACTCTCTGCTGCCTTGATTTTCCATAGTTCCTCTTCCTGCTCCACCCTCCATTTTGATCACTTGGGTTTTTATCTTTTCTTTAAAAATATTTTTCCAGTCTTGCTGCATGAATGTTTACATGTAAAATACCTCAGACCTCCTAGTGTACATAAACAAGTAAAGTCTGAATCATGACCCTAGCGGTTAAAGAAAAGAACACATGGAGATGTATAAGAGGAACCTTTAGAGATGGTAAACAAGAACACCGCCATTGAACTTGCCCACCTCCAGTCCCCATCTCTACGCACTCAGCAAAAATCAGGAAATACCGCTCTTTTGCCTCATACAATGGGGAGACCCAGAGTCAATGTGAGAGTCAGGGGGTAAGGTTAGCTTTTCTGCTATGACTCTTGCAGAGAATCAAGGCAGAGAAGAAAGTCTCAAGACAAAGGAGAAGTCAGAAACCATGATCTGAAACCAAAGATGCCAGAGTAATGAACCGGATACAGAGAGAAAGGCATGGAGAAAGAGATGGTCTGGGACGGCTTGTAGCTAACTACTGAGACTCACTTTTCCATCTGTTCTGTGAAGTATGGACAGGTTGGCTTTACCTAAAGAACCAGCATAAAGAAAGATTTAGGAAACAGAATCCACATGGTTTTCAGAGTCCACAGCAGCATCAGTCAAGAGAAATTAGTTTCAGCATTTGTACAAACTGGAAAACGCTTTCAGAACTTAGTTACCTTTCAGGCTATATGAACAGAACCACGTTCATCAACTCCATCTGCTTCAGAAGGTTTCCTTGATAAATCCAATTCAACTGCCAGTGCACCTTAATGCTCACCTGGCTGCTTGTACATTAGTGAAATTCTGTGTTTCCAATTATTTCACATTTACCCTGCTGCTATAATTATTTTTTTAAGTATCTTAACCACAAAGACTGTACCTGATCTTTTGTGTAGCTTCAAATCATTAGATGAAAAATTCTATATACCCGACATTGATTTGTTTCATTTGATGTGCTTAGTTAGGAAACCACAGTGACATTTATTTTCATTCATTGCACACAAGAACTCTGAAATAGAGCTGTTGCATTCATACCTCATCCCTTTTTTATGAAAATAAAAAGTCTGAGACATACATTAGGTTACTCATCTATAGTCCTATAAGCATAAATAGATCGAAGACAAGGACCCCAGTTTTCTTTTTCCAAGTTGAATATTCTTTTCCTTTATGCTACAGAAGTCTCAGTCAAGGAGTTTTGAGTGGAATGCCTTAAGTTCTGACTGTTAGCAGCCAAAATCTACATGAAAACCCAGCGGTGCTACCCGATCATCTATTCATTCAGTCTATCAGCCAAAATGGGCGGAGCAGCATCTGTGTGCCACACAGAGAGCTGGTCACTAAAAACGAGGCTTGCATGCTAATTAGGTGACATGTCTGAGACTGGAGTGTATCTCATTGCCTTTAGGATAATGACGGAAAGAGTCAACTCGAAAAGTCCAACCCCAGCATTCAGGAGTCTACGTAAAAGCAAAGCATACGGTGTGGTTCAGATGTTAATGCCACCGTGTTAACCCAGCACTAAGTGAACAATGCTTGGATGCACATGACCAGGTCTGGAATCACCCTGATGTCAGCAACAGAGCACAGAGAATTGGCCCCGGAGCCAAAGGCATCTCCCAGCATCACTGTGGTTGCTGTCGCCCTTGGAGACAATGCCAATCATGACTATTCCTGCAGCTGCCTCTGCCGGCTGTGCCTCTCTAAATGTTCACAGCTTTTGCTTTTGGAGTGGGCTCAGTAACAGGTGGAATTTAGGGATACCCAAGTTTCGTGGAGCAGATCCAAACACGGTATAGACTTAGTACATTTGATGTTAATCAGCAGACTGTGCATAAAACAATGAAAGGAGTGGGCGAGTTTGTTCTCTCTGCTCTGAGGGAGGCTCCCTGCTTCATGGAAAAGACTACAGGCTGTGGAAGAAGGGCAAGTTGGGTCTGTACCTTGACTCTGCTATTTACTTTGTGGCCTTGGGCAAAAATTTTGAAATTTCTGATCTTCAATGTCCTTGTGTGGGTAATCGAAGATAATCACACTTTCTCTTCAAGGTTGTAGTAAAGGTTAAAAATTGTGTGGCCATGAATGATGTGTAATTAAGTGGAAGAAAAACAAAGAGAGTTGCTGATGAGTAAGTATAATTTTCTCCCTTTTTTTGTAGGTGAGAATATAAGGAAACAGAGACAGAAATTAGTAGGGGATGCTCTATCTGAAAGGCATTAGAAAAAGTCTAGAAGAATCTAGATAAAATGGGGATTGGGTGAGATCGAAGCAGCAGAGATTTTGACTTCATACTTCATATTTTGAATAGTGGTGAGATTGTGAGTGATTTTTACTGTGTGTGTGTGTGTGTGTGTGTGTGTGTGTGTTCTATAAACACAAATAAGAGAGACTATACGGAGGCGCATACATAAAGAGCCTGGATCACAATACATATTTTCTATAGATACATTTCTTTTTTTCCCTTTCCTTTAAGGTAATATAAAATGTTGAAATGGACATCCCTGGTTACTGGGATCTTTTAATAGAGATGCCACAAATCATTCAATGATGTGGGTGGTTGGCAGATGACAGGACTTTGAGGAAACAAAACACACTCCTAGGGAAAAGGCTGGAGTATTCAGAGTTGTTTAAAATAATCAAGTGATTGTTTCACTCCTGTCCTGGCTGTGTAGTGAGGAATCCTATTCAGTTTTTGTCCCAGGAAATCTCTGGGTAAAAATGGAAAGAGGGACGGTTTTGTAATCAAAACAATTGTGTTCTAGCCTTGGCTCCATACCTGAAAATTCATGCCACTAAATCCTAACATTCCTAATCTGAACAAGTTGATTTTGATTTGTCTTCCTTTTAAATATTAAGTTAAAAATTCTTGTAACTGGGTCAAATGAGATGGTGACTTCAAAAACACTTTTGTTTGTTCGTTCGTTCATTCATTCATTCAATGTGGTTGGAGGACCTATGAAGGAGTGCTACAGTAACATTTGAAAGCCCAGTGGGTTGATGGGGGGTGGGAGGGAGGGGAGGGTGGGTGATGGGTATTGAGGAGGACACCTGTTGGGATGAGCATTGGGTGTTGTATGGAAACCAGTTTGACAATAAATGTCATATTAAAAAAAAAAAAAAATGAAAGCCCGGTGGGGTAGCGAGCTACTTCAAATACACTTTAATAAAAGTCATAGGGGCTCTGGGGCCACAGAGAATGATTAACTACCGGGAAGAATGGCTTTGCTTTGTAAACTATGACACATTTTATAAAACCTAGAGGTCTTTATTCTTTCTAAATGAGCAGAACTTGGCTTGTGTATCTCCCAAAGAAAGGTTTACCTGGGAATTACCAACCTACTATGTTTTATATTCAGCAAGGAGACCAACTGCTCTTTAGAGACGGTTCAGCAGATGAACGGCCTCCTCCACTCTCCCAAACACACTTCTGTATCTCCTCCACCCTTTATCCCTTTCTCTGAAATATTCCTGTTACTTATAACTCGGCCTACAATCATCTTCCAATTACTGGTGTGAGTTGATATTTTTTAAACAATAACTCTGTGAAAATCAAATGTCCTCCAGCCACACCAGCTCCAGATAATTGGGATGATTGCTTAACTGCCAAGGTTTTGCTACCAATTAGGGTGGTTTTACTGTACTGGGCCTAAGGTGGAGTTTCTCTGTCAACTCTTCTTCTGTTAGGCAAGATCTGAGACCAAACAAATTACCGTAGCCGTCATTGTTAGCAGGCTTTCTGTCTAGCCCTTGATCGCACTCACAGATTTCTATGAATGCTCAAGAATATTTCCCATTTCAAACAGCAGTGCTTGTGAAGTAAAAATCAGCACCTTCAGACAGAACCTCTCTAACAGAGTTAGTTAATACTCCTTTAACACACCTCGGGGAAGGAACTCTGGCCCCTGATCTCAGAAGTCACAAACCTGCTGGCTTCTAATTCCCTGGATATATTATGGTATTCTCTTGTAACTTAAGACTTTTTAAATTCAAGGAGATGTTTCCCATCTCGTTAATCACATTTGAGAAAGCAAATGGGGAACTAACCTTTCTTACAACATTTATGCAATAAAAACCCATTTGGGGCTGGCTGTTTTTATGTGTAAACAATTTCTTCTCCTCTTTACTTCTATGAAGCTACTGCCCAAAATGAATACCCAGATTTAACCATGTGAAGCTCAACTGAAATTGCTGTATGACTTTTCAGTAGCTTCTGCCATAATACTTTTCCCTGACCATGTGACTAAATTACCACTGTTTATGTGCATGTGGAATTTGAGAAGCTCACCTTTCAATAAGTTTCTTATTTATTGACATCATTATTTGTCATGTACCCCATTGCTTGATGATAAAATATTCAAGGAATAGACATCCTCGACATCCTCCTTTTGTATCTTTAGCATTTATGGTAGGTGGCAAAATATATTTTTAAAAATTTTTCTCACCTATGTCCTGTGCTAAATGTGGGATGGGGTGGGGACCAGACCCTTGGAATCTCGGTCCTGCCTGCTCCCCTCTCTTCCTTATCTCAGCAAATGCTATCACCATCTACATCATCGTTCAAGCCAAAACTTTAGAAGTTTTCAGTGACTTCTCGTCTTCCCTCCATCTTCTCTCTAAACCCAGTCATCTGGAATCTATGTCAAGTCCACTTGCACAACACATTCTGAAAGCACCTACTTACTCCAGCTCTACTGGGAACAAAACTGTCCAAGTCACCATAATCTTTCACTAGAAATGCTACAGGAAGAGCCTCTGAACCAGTCTTCCTGTTTGTTCTTGTCTCCCTGAAACTCACTCTCTAACAACATTCAGTGATCTTCTAGAACCTCATTATTTTAAAGACTGATTCAGAACAGTAGCATCACCTGGGAGCTGGTTAGAAATGCAGAATATCGGTTCCCACCCAAGACCTGCTGAGCCAGAATCTGCATTGTAACAAAGTCTCCAGGGGATCTGTGTGCACAATACATACTGAAAGGCATTGATCTAGAAGATAAATCAGCTTGGCTGCTTTTCTGATTGAAAGCCTTCAATAGTTTCTCATTTTACCTAGAATACAGAAAATACCCCAAACTTGTTAATAGGACTCATGAATCTCCATGTATCCTGACGTCTACCACACCCTCTGATCACCATTTTTTCCAGTCTCCGCTACACCCATTCTACTTGAGCCACGGGAGTGATCTGTCTGCTCCCAGAACATGTCTTGTTGTCTTTGCAATGGCTGATCCCTCTGCCTATAATGCTATTCCCTCATTATGTTATGCCTGGCCCTTTTCTGTCCCTTTGGTTTTAGATTATATATTACCAAATCAGAATATGATTCCCTTTAACTACTCAAATGAGAGTAGCCATCAGATCATTATGTTTCTGTGCTCTTATGTTAATTCTCCACTTAGTGCTTTATTGCCATTTCATATTTTTCATCTGGTCATCATCCTTCTCCTCTCTTCTAGAAAGTATTTCACCAGACTTGTTGCCCGCCCTTTCTTCAGCACATAAAACAGTGCCTGTCATACGTTACAGGTATCTAGATGGTATGTTTTGAATGGAAAAATGAAGAAAGGTAGGGAGGGATAAAAAATTGGATATACTCAGGGCATTTCCTGGAAGGAAGCTAGGAGTGGATACTGGAGAAACCAGGGAGTGGCTACCTGGGGCTCACTAAAAGTACGTCTACTTTTCCTAAATCTGGAATTGGAGACGGTAGGACTTTATTATATAAAGAATACTGCCCAGTATATTTATAAATCTGTTGAGTTTGTTGTAGGCACCCCCACAACACACCAAATTTTATATCCACTTTTTCTTTTAAAAACTTCCATAATTTAGCAAAATTTGATGTGATTCTTGATGTGGAAAACAGGGTAAATACTGTTGGTTTGACATGTAAAGTGTATTCAGGGTCATGGCACTCTCTCTCCCTCCCCATGCCTGGAAGCAGGCTCTCTCCCTCCCCATGCGTGGAAGCAGGCTCTCTCCCTCCCCATGCCTGGAAGCAGGCCCTCTCCCTCCCCATGCCTGACCCACTCCCTCCTCTCTCCCTCCATGCCTGAAAAACTGAAACACAGAGGCCAGAGGGTGGTGGAGATGCCACTTCCTGGACTCAAAGGAGAAGTAGTAGCAGAGATTGTGGGAGAATGTTCTCCTGCCCCTGAGGACTCTCTTTCTTCATTCCCTAGCTCTCCCCCTAAACTGTAGGGACTGCATGCATTCACATATTCCTTGTTTTCCTCTTGGAGGGTAGAACATCACTTTTCTCTCTTGAAAAGCCTGGAGTTTTGTCTGACTTCCACTTTGCTTCTCCAGGGACTAGCACGGGAAATGACACGTAACAGAATCTCAGCAAATATATATTGAACAAATGAAGAAAAGGAGAAAAAACTGATGAGAATTTCTAGGAACCAAAGGAAGGGCTGGAATAGAAGGTAAAGTGAAGGAGTATGGTTTTCAATGAGGTAAGATTAATATTTCAAACAGCTGTTACTGGAGCACCACCTTTGTAAAGATCCAATCCTAAAGTTTTAGTAGAAAAGGAAATCTGTGGGACACATTGCCAGCTCATTTTAATATGCACTATTTGCCTCCAGCATAAATATATTCTGCAAGTCGGGCTTCTGATTCTGACTCCCCAGCCAGGCGATACTCCTGCCTCTTATAGCGCCAGCCTTTATAGGTAGAAGGAGAATAGAGATAGGTTTCTTGTTGGCAAAATCTCACTGGAGTCTTACTAGAAAAACCAATGATGGAACACAAACTTACCCATAGAATGCTTGTTGACTGAAGGGGAAGAAATCAATGGTTTATCTAAGTAGCATGTTACTGACAAAGACAATGTTCCAGCAGTCCAGGTCCTTACCCCTGGTGAATAAAACATTGTGAAAACACCGTGGAAGTCTCCTAGGATAATGGTATTAGATCACTGGAGTTGCTATTACAAGCCACTTCCAGAAACAAATGGGGAATCAATTAAACAACCCCTTTAATTTGTGAATATGGTGCCTGGCCAAAGAGGAAAGAAAACCACTTACTAATTAGCTTCATGGGAAAGTACTAGAGGTTTCTTAGACTCTAGACTCAGAACAGAAGGTAAATATTTACGTGCCCAATCTAACACCAATCACAAAATATGATGGATGATCTCTTCTGTCCCATCAACTTTCTAGCATAGCACCGTGTGAAGGCAATAGGGTTTAGTACAGGACAAAAAAAAAAAAAAAAAGAAAAAAAAAAAAGACTTACATCTAAGCAATGGCTCTGGGGAATATTAAAGGTATAAATTTTCACCAATGTTTTAGAGCTTTTGTTTCCTTATGAAGATGGTGATTACCTCACCGTTTATGAGTGTGAGGGTGAGGTGGGGGGTGCTGTGTGGGACAGAATAAGAAAATGTGTCAAGCAGAGAGTAGGTACGAAATAAGGCATGAATATTGCTTTTGTTATGATTAAGGAAAATTTCTTCAAATGAAGTTAGAACTATGGTAAATTAATTAATATAAAGGTAGTTTATATATATAGGCACAGACATAATGAAAATATGGTTGTACAAAAATTTTGTTATATTCGCTATTTTCCTAATTAAAGGTCAGAAGTTGTTTAACCTAAATGGGTCATAAGCCTCCAAGGTTATTTAAGGACTAAATGAAATAAAGGTTAGCTATTATTATTATTATTTCTCAATATTATGACTCTGATCTATTGAATGAGAGAATATTTCATCAAAATCTAATTTGCCACATACTATGAATGCACTGCCCATTATCATTTCTTTTTTTTAATGTTTATTCATTTTTGAGAGACAGAGAGAGAGAGAGCATAAGCATGAGCAGGGTGGGGGCAGGGAGTGAGGGAGAGAGCCTCACAAGCAAGCTCCTCACTGTCAGCCCAGAGTCCTACGCGTGGCTGGAACTTATGAACCCTGAGATCATGACCTGAGCCAAAACCAAGAGTAAGACCTTGGCCAACTGAGCCACCCAGGCGTCTGCCTGTTATCATTTCAAAACACATGATTTTCCTTCTTTTTCTACTATTTTTAAGCCATAATAATCAGCAAGCCACTCTCTTTAAAGTTTATGAAAATGATCTGATTGTGGCTGTTTGCAATGGTTTTGTGATTGTTTCTTTTAGTTGTGTTTTGTTTTAACCATTAAATCTCTGATAGGTGTTATGGACTGAAGCTTGTGTCTCCCCCAAAATTCATGTTGAAATTTTACCCACCAATGAGATGGTCTTAGGAAGTGAGGCCTTTGAGAGATAATTAAGATCAGATGAGGTTGAAGGTGGAGCCCTAATGAATGAGATTAATGCCCATAAAGAGTCACAAGAAAACTCACTTCTCCTCTCCACTCTCTGCCATGTGATGATACCACCCCCCACAAAACCTCCTAACTGAATTATTTTTCTGATTACTGCCCATTTGACTTTCCTGATTCAAGTCTCATATCACCTTCTCCCTGAAGCCTTCCTGACTTGCCCACACTTTAACCTAGCCTAGGAGTATCTTCACTATCACTTGCAGTGTATGTAGGTCAGCCATGGTTTGGCCAGATAATGGAAAGTCCTCTAAGTACCTAGAATAGTAGGAGGCTTATCTCAAGGGACTATAGGCTTCTGTACTTTTTGGAGTTTGAGGTGCAAAGGTCGGTCAAGTAACATTCAGAAAGTCCCTGGTGCAGAGCTTATGGGGAGCCTGCTACCAAGGGCCTCTTGCTTGCCACACAGATGTGTGCCAGGGCTCAAAGGAGATCTGTGGTTCAGGAGAAAGTGCAAACTGCACTTGAACAAGAAATATCTTTGAAATCATCAGGGTGGAAAATTGGGAGCTCACCACGTCAGCAGCAAAGAGGAGCTTCAAATCCCTCTCTTAGGCTATACAGCTGTGGGTAGAGACAGGCTTCAAATGACATGGTGCTCTAGTAATGGTCAAAAACAAATACTGGGAGAGTCCTTCCCAGGTGACTGGTTTAACCTTGGCAATCCTTTCAAGAGCTACCCTGTTTAAAAAAAAAAAAAAAAATCTGATACAGCTCTGATTCTTTTTCAATGACTGATAAGGAACCGTGACTTTTCTTTTCAGTAACCAAAGTAGAGCCTGATTCTCTCTCTAAGGTTGTGTCGCACACGCTCACAAACCCTCTTCCTTGGGTGATTACAGAAAATGAAAAGTGGAAGCATTGACTTCTAATATAGTCCCTTCCGAGCACTTTTATATTGGAATATTATTTTGTTATGAGTTGTGTTTCTCTTATTTCTCTTTTACAACATTTCAGAATAGAAAGGAAAAAAGGAGTATTGTGCTACTTCCACAAGCAGGCAGGTAGACAAGACTAGACAATAGACAGGTTTTTAATGGAAAGAAGCAATTAAGTCTGAAGAGGTTGTACGAATATGCTTGCTCCTACAGCACAGTCTTCTTACCACATGCACTCAGCATACTGTTTTAAAATTATGTTTATGGGTCCACTTTCCCAAGTGGCTTCAAGAATTATGATAGCAGGGCTGCTATTATTTTTACTTTTTACAACCCACTCACCCAGCATGGAAACTGAAACATACTTATAAATGTATACTTAATTTAAAACCCTTTGTTAATCTGATAAGATCAAAAAAAAATTCACCTTCCTTATTTGTAAAAAGAGGGTTTTCTACCATAGAATTAAGATTTGGGGAGGATTTAATTTGGAAAATCTGTATTTACTACAGTATTTGGCACATAGTAATAGTTCAGTAAATGCAGGTATATAGTCAATGCCTTGATTCTGAAAACCATAGACTCCTAACACCTTTGACTCTGTTTATTGGCACCATTACACCCTTACTAGAAACTTTATAATACCAGATCCCTGGCTCTACTGGGAGCATGTGAGACTCTATCTAGCCATTATAGAAGATTCCCTACTCTTAAGATTTTTTTTTTTAACATTTCTCTGTTAAACACAATGAGAGTAACTCTCTAATCAAAGCTGAAAAATTATGAGACAACTATTTCACAAATAATCTCCTTGAGGTGATAACTGTACTTGAGGTAACAGGCTCTAAATACTCACTTTAAAATATTTATACGTAATAGCTCAGAATCCATGAAACAAAACAAAATAGCTTGTGTGTATTTTTCTTCCTCTTTGTTTTCCTTGCCTCCTCCTAGCTTAGAGACAGCCTTCAGGCAACCTGGGGACAGGGTAGAGCAGAGGGAGATATCATAGGCAGACACCAGGGAACAGGTGAATCCATTTCATAGACTAGAAACTAACTAGAGCAATGCTATTTCAACTAAAACATCTCAGCTCTGCTGCAATTCCAGAGATTACAAATTTGAAATGTAGGAAGTGCATAATGTCCTTCAGGCTAATGATAGGAAGAATTTTGTTCCAAACCGTATCTTGGCAATAGACACAGTATCAATATTATGTAACAACAGGTACTCCTAGCCAGGTTTTTGAAATTGTTACATGAGAAATGGATTCCACAGAATAGTGATGGGATTTGTAGAAAAAACAGGGGGTCCCCAGAACAAGTTAGGAAATCTTCTAAGTGGTATTGTTCTTTATGAGAGCCCATTAATAGACAATTCTGGTATACAGAGTCCACAAGAAGGGGATGTGGTGAGAAATCTCCTAATCTTTTTGTTCATATTGTGAGATGAATACCCCATGGAACCTATTGTTGAAAATGACTGTACATATACAAGCACAGTGGCATCACATTACATATACAAGATTCATCATTTCATGTGTATCCTCTATAGTTGGTGTTCCCCTTTAAGTAACCAGCCACCATGGTTATTTATCTCCTCCCATCTGTTCTTCACATGGTGCTTAGCACAAGGTTGGCACCCAATAATTATGGACTATGTAAATGTGCAAATAGACAGATAAATAAGTGGATGGATATAAGGTTTATTCAACGATAGCAAATTAAGTACCAATCCTCTGAACTCAGGGCTTGGTACAAGCCCTGCCTTCTCCATATATTAAACTCTGTAATTATAGTGCTTTCTTCATCTTTAAAACTGAGATCATATTCTCTAACACATGGGATTGCTATGAGAATTACATGAAATATTTACATTATGCTTAGCACAATGTTAGGTACACAGCTAATATGCAATAACTTGTATTAAGTGCTGTTAATATTAAATAATTAAGTTAGAATCCAAAAGATACTCAAGATAAGATATAAAAGAGTAAACATATTTTTGTTCACCTTGCTCATTTTTAAAATAGCTTTAAGTATGTTCATTTAAAAGCTGCTCTGTGTAAGCTAAAATGTTCAAATGTTAGATGAGCTATAAAGCAAACTATTAAAGGCCTATAATATGGTACTTTGTCAAAATGTTTCATCTCCATAGTATTTATGTTAAGTAATATGATCAGATTCCTCCATGGAAGAATGTTGTTGCTGATTTAGTAATGTTCAGTATTACTCATTGCATTAAGGGGAATATATTTAAAGTGAGAAGTTTATTATATGCCATTGTGAGAAAAATTTCGAAGTGGCGAATTTAGCTTGGCATCTGCAAGGTTTCTTTTTTTCTAACCCTTAGAATGTGTGGAACTTTTCCCACATGTGGCCTAGAATAAGGTCAGAGATTTTATAAAGGCATTCTTTGTACCAGAAAAGCAGCAGCCCTGACTTAAGTCATTATATACGTGATAATCAATCCGGAGTGATGCTTCCAACCCCTCTGTCACCAACTAAAATGTGTAAAGAGTCAGCCTCCTGAGAAACCCCTTTAAATTTAGAACATCTTTTGTAATGGTTCTTCTGGTAGCTACTGAAGGCGGTAAAAGGCTTTCAACATCAGCAGGACAAACAAGATTTGCGTTTAAATTGATATTATAAAGAATGGTATGATGTATGGCTTACCAGGGGTAGTCAGCAGCTGATGTAGAATATGACACTAATGCTTTAAGTGACTACAGAGCTCCTTTGCAAAGTTTTGCCATCTTGCATCCATGGAAATTAACTTAGTAGCCTGTATACATGTGTCAAAGCTGGCATTTCCTCAACCCTCTTTTCTATAGGAAATTTGAAACTAACTGAAATGCAGCTTTTAGCTAAATTGGCAATCTGCGGAATCATGAAAATTGTTTTAAGTTAACTAGGAGGAAATCACACAGACCTGGGTATGAATCCTGGCTTTATCATTGTACAGATGTGCAATTTGAGGCACACGACTTAACTACTTCCTACCTCAATTTCCACATCTGTCAGGAGAAGCTTTCTGTGACTAGATAAAGGGTATGGATTCTGCTAGGGTTTGAGTCTGAGCTGCTCTGCACAGAAACTGTGTAGCTGGACATGGGCAAGCTCTCTGTACCACTGCTTAGTCATCTGTTGTAAAGGCTGCCATGACAGAACACCACAGCCTGGAGTGTTTTAGAGGCTGGAAGTTTTGGAGGCTGGAAGACCAAGATCAAGGTATCTAGTCTTCTGGACCAAGATCTGGTATCTTCTGAAGCCTCTCTCCTTGGCTTGAAGAAGATGGCCTCATTCTAATTCTGTCTTCAATGGGCTTTTCTCTGCATGCATAAACCCCTGGTTATCTCTCTGTGTATCCAAATGTCTTCTGCTTATAAGGACATTAGTCAAACTGGATTAGGGCTAATCCTAAGGACCTCATTTTAACTTAATCACTTCTTAAGAGACTCCATCTCCAAATACAGTCACATTCTAAGATACGGGGTTTAGATCTTGAACATAAGAATTTTGGGGGAATTCAGCCTATAATATTTGTAAAATGGGAAAAATAATACACTCTATCTCACGGAAAATTAAGATATCTAATGTTTTCAAACAACACCAGCCAATTAGTAAGTACTCAATATATGTTGGCCATTATTGTTATTCTAGCTCACTTTGGACAAATAAACTAAGCTTTTTAAGCCTTGTTAAAATAGAGAAAGTATCTTCTTATACAGTGTTTGCATAGACTAAGATCGTGCATGTGAAGTTCTTAGCTTAGTGCTGACATATCTCAAACTCTATAAAAAGGTTAGTCACTACTTACACCTGTCAGAATGGCTAACATTAACAACTCAGGCAACAACAGATGTTGGCGAGGATGCGGCGAGGATGCATTGTTGGTGGGAATGCAAGCTGGTGCAGCCACTCTGGAAAACAGTATGGAGGTTCCTCAAAAAACTAATAATAGAACTACCCTACGACTCAGCAATTGCACTACTAGGCATCTATCCAAGGGATACAGGTGTGCTGTTTCGAAGGGACACGTGCACCCCCATGTTTATAGCAGCACTATCAACAATAGCCAAAGTATGGAAAGAGCCCAAATGTCCATTGATGGATGCATGGATAAAGAAAATGTGGTATATATATACAATGGAGTATTACTCGGCAATCAAAAAGAATGAAATCTTGCCATTTGCAACTACGTGGATGGAACTGGAGGGTTTTATGCTAAGTGAAATTAGTCAGTCAGAGAAAGACAAAAATCATATGACTTCACTCATATGAGGACTTTAAGAGACAAAACAGATGAACATAAGGGAAGGGAAACAAAAATAATATAAAAACAGGGAAGGTGACAAAACAGAAGAGACTTATAAACATGGAGAATAAACTGAGGGTTGCTGGAGGGGTTGTGGGAGGGGGGATGGGCTAAATAGGTAAGGGGCATTAAGGAATCTACTGAAATCATTGCTTCACTATATACTAACTAATTTGGATGTAAATTTCAAAAAAAAAAATAAAGTTAAATCAAAAAAAGTCACTACCAGTAATAATAGAAATATTGTTATTGTCATTGTAAATAATTATTTCCATGTACAAGACATTTATACTTATTTCACATGATTTATAAAAACTGATTTTTTGGATCAGTATTATTCTATACCTTTTGTGTATGGGGAAATTGGGTTTCAGAAAGCAACGGGTTTCACCAAATTTGCATAACTTGGATGACAAAGCCAAGATGTACCCCTTCCTGATTGAAATCGAATGGCCTTTGTAACTTTTAACATCAACTGTCTCACTCTGTAATCACATGACTACCTACTTACTTCTCCCAGTAGACTGGGAGCTCCTGAAAGTAAGGGGCTCTGTCTCACCGATTTTAACTTTCCAGAATACGGTCAACAAACATTTGTTTGGTTGATGAGCAGATGAACTACAATTAAACCCATAAATATGCATTAAGACCTCTTGATCATTCTTTTGAGTTGAGAATCTATTAAACATGAAGTCATTAGAGATTATGTAGCACCCCAACCTCTCAATATTTCTAATGATCCTAACTTAAGCTATGACCAGAATAGCAGTTTGATATGGGGCGAGGAAGTAATTCAGAGTATCAGTTTTATCATATTTAGTAATTCTTCTCCGTAAACCTGTCTGAATTGCTGCACAACCATATATATATTTTATTTCTTTTGATAGATTGACTTCAGATTACTGTCCAAGACCTCTGGCCAGAAACATATCTTATAGCAGGTTTGTCTTCTTTTCCTCTGAGTCTACTTAACAACAGTCATTGAGAAACAGGGAACTGATACAATTTTTGTGTGTTCTGAGGAGAACAATACTATCTATGAGTTTTCCACCTAAAATAATTTATTTCTATATGAATCAGTAACCTCATATTTGAAATTTCAGTTAAGGGGTCAATCCTCATTGATGGGGATTCTCATGAATAGTATGGTAAGTGGGAAGTTAACTTTAGCAAATGCATTCTATGTGGATATACAATCTTGACAATTCTGAGGGAACAAAGCATCAATGCTCAGTGGAAAGATTTGGTGTCTAAACTATTAGAAAATTGGCAGTGTTTTGATAGACCCAGCTAGCAGTGCTGCTCTGTAAGTAATGAGTGAGTTGATATATAGTATATTGGTGAATAATATAGGAAAAATGATGGCTTTGGTGAACTTGAATCACTCATTCAAAAAACAGACTCTAGACTATAGAGATACAGATGATAAATTGATCCTTGTAGTGGTTTCAACAGGAACATGTCTTTTTGCTTTTTAATTTTTTTTTAACGTTTATTCATTTATTTTTTTGAGACAGAGAGAGTTAGGGCATGAACGGGGGAGGGTCAGAGAGAAAGGGAGACACAGAATCCGAAACAGGCTCCAGGCTCTGAGCTGTCAGCACAGAGCCCGATCTGGGGCTTGAACTCACAGACCACAAGGTCACGACCTGAGCTGGAGTCAGACACTCAACCGACTGAGCCACCCAGGCGCCCCAACAGGAACATATCTTTAAAAAGATTTAAGGACATTGCTTACAGAACATTAGTAACTCAGAACCCTCAAGTTTTCACATAATCAGGATCGAGTTATTATTGTCGCTGCCACTCTATGTTACTGGTTTCGTCCAAATTCCATAAAGAGTCAAAGGGACTTTTTATCTCAAAGCAGTTCCAAAACCAAAAACACTAACTGCTTGCTATAGACATGTACAAGACCATTTCCTAGCCAATCAAGATTAGAATGAAGTAACAGGTTAAGAATGAGAATATAATGCTGCTTTTTATAGAATGAGACTAGATTGCCACCCCACTGGTTGCATGAACCATCCTTTATTATGAATTTGATAGGAAAATATATATTTATTCAGTTTTTGCAGAAATGTTTTATTTTTATTTGTTTAATATTTGGGGCAGAAATAGTTATATCGTCCTTCTAAGATGCAATTCCTTTATAGCTTCGAATTTTCAAACTGAAAACAAAACTCATAGGTATATTATAATCATTATCTCTGGTATAATATTTGCCGTATTATCTTACCTTCACAAACTTCTTTAAAAAAAGATTGAACAATATGATTCTGTCTCTATAATCAATTAACTGTAATCAATATTAGCTAATATACAGTGAAATATTGGTTTCAGAAGTAGAATTCAGTGATTCATCACTTACATACAACACCCAGTGCTCATCACAAGTGCCCTCCTTCTAGCCTATCTCTCACCTAGCTCCCTCCATCAACCCTGTTTGTTCTCTATTGTTAAGATCCTCTTGATGTTTGTTTCCCTTTCTTTCCCCCTTCCCAAATGTTCATCTGTTTTATTTCTTAGATTCGACATGAGTGATATCATATGATATTTGTCTTTCTCTGATTGACTTTTTTTGCTTAGCATAATATATTCTAGTTCCACCCATGTCATTGCAAATGGCAAGAGTTCATTCTTTTTGATGGCTGAGTAATATTCCATTGTATATATCCACCACCTCTTCTTTATCCATTCATCAGTCAATGGACATTTGAGCTCTCTCCATAGTTTGGCTATAGTTAATAATGCTGTTATGAACATTGGGGTGCATGAACCCCCTTCAAATCTGTATTTTTGTATCCTTTGGGTTAATACCTAATAGTGCAATTGCTGGATCATAGTGTAGTTCTATTTTTAGTTTAGTTTTTTGTTTGTTTGTTTCTGTTTTGTTTGCTTGTTTTTGAGAGAGAGAGAGAGAGTGCACATGCATGAGCAGGGAAGGGGTAGAGAGAGAGAGGGAGAGAGAAAATCCCAAGCAGGCTCTACTCTTTCAGCACAGAGCCTGACATGGAGCTAAATCTCACGAACCATGAGATCATGACCCAAGCTGAAATCAAAAGTCAGACATTTAACCAACTGAGCCACCCAGGCACCGCTATTTTTAGTTTTTTGAGGAAACTCCACACTGTTCTCCAGAGTACAGAATGGGAGAAGATATTTGCAAATGACATTTCTGATAAAGGGTTTGTATCCAAGATTTATAAAGAACTTATCAAACTCAACACCCAAATCACACACAACCCAGTTAAGAACTGAATGGAAGACACAAACAGACATTTTCCAAAAAAGACATCCAGATGGCTACCAGACACATGAAAAGATGCCCAACAGCTCTCACCATCAGGGAAATACAAATCAAAACCATGATGAGATACCACCTCACACCTGTCAGAATACCTACAATTAACAACAGAAGAAATAACAGTGTTGGCGAGGATGTGGAAAAAGGGGAACCCTCTTGCACTGCTGGTGGGAATGCAAACTAGTGCAGCTACTCTGGAGAAAAATCTTGATGGAAGTACCCACCTATGAGTACTGTAAAAATCTGTGTTAAGGAGATGTTATTATGGATGTAAACTTATTTAAATATTGCATCACTAAATATTAAGTCACACAGGCAAACCCTGCACACTAACAGTGTGTGATCAAGGGAAAACTAGAAGCTTCCCTGCCAGGGCCTTCCTTTGATGGCTCTTCTCCCATCTCTTGTCACTGTACCTAATGTGGACAGCATTCGAGTTGTTCTTTTGGGGGCTGAAACAGCACTTCCAGAAGTCTCTGCTAAAATGTATACATAATACCTATTAAGATAGAGGCAAAGGTGTTCTTTATTACTATTAATAGCAATTTTTTACTACGTTATTATCTTTACAAGTGAAAACACTATTATACAAGGGAAGCACAGGATATGTTATTTTGATAGAGGAAAGATAATGGGAAAAATGAATTTAAGAGCATGATATGTGTATATGGCAGGGTGGCCAGGGATAGAAGCAGAGCTAGAGAGAGGGTCACTGTCTGTGGGACCCACATGGGAAAGAAAAGACTCAAGGCAGATGGCAGAAGGGAAAAAATGTTGTGTCCTTTGCAAATGTGTCTGGGGCTGTTTTGAGACCTCATAAGATATCATATTAGGTATTTTCAGAGCACAGAACTTAAAGGTAGTACTATAATGGGCTCCCAGCTTAATAAGATTCTAACACTGTTGTTTGAATATATGATATCATCATGTTTAAAATGCAATATTCATTCCATTTATGCAATTTCTTTACCCTAGATGTTTGTGCTTTCTGAGAGGATATAATAAGAAAATAAACAGCTCAAATGGCTTTTCCTCTATAGTTCTATCAGTTTAGAGAAATGATAAGACAATGAACGAGGAGATCTAACATTTATAAAGGGCTAAACAGGGGCTGGGCATTATGCATAGGTATGTTACATATATATGTATACATATATTAACTACATATACACACATGTATATATACGCACGTATATACATATATATGTATATATATACATGTATATATATACGTGTATATATATATACGTGTGTATATATATATATCATCTTATTACATCACACACCTTTCCTTTAAAGTAAGTATAATTATCTCCATCTATAAATGAGAAAATGGAAAATGCAGATGTTAAGTAACTTGCTTAAAGTCATACAGGTCATAGGGTGAAAACAGAGAAGCAAACACCAGACTGTCTAATTTCATAATATTTCCCTTTACACTATCCTAGATTTGGAAACTCATTAAAAGGTGGGGTCCTAAGAAGTCATCAACCGCACATCCCTTTTTATTAGCAATTTGTTTAAAATACTGGCAACTGTCAGGTTACTCAAAGGATATCCTTTTCACTCAAACAAGAAAACTGGACCAAAATGGTTCCTTTACCACCACCACCCCTTTTTTTTTTTTAATTTATATCCAAATCAGTTAGTATATAGTGAAACAATGATTTCAGGAGTAGATTCCTTAACGTCCCTTACCTATTTAGCCCATCCCCCTCCCACAACCCCTCCAGCAACCCTGTTTGTTCTCCATATTTATGAGTCTCTTCTGTTCTGTCACCTTCCCTGTTTTTACATTATTTTTGTTTCCCTTCCCTTATGTTCATCTGTTTTGTCTCTTAAAGTCCTCATATGAGTGAAGTCATATGATTTTTGTCTTTCTCTGACTGACTAATTTCACTTAGCATAAAACCCTCCAGTTCCATCCACATAGTTGCAAATGGCAAGATTTCATTCTTTTTGATTGCTGGGTAAGACTCCATTGTATATATATACACCACATTTTCTTTATCCATGCATCTATTGATGGACATTTGGGCTCTTTCCATATTTTGACTCTTGTTGATAGTGCTGTATAAACATGGGGGTGCATGTGTCCCTTCGAAAGAGCACATCCCTTGGATAAATGCCTAGAAGTGCAATTGCTGAGTCATAGGGTAGTTATATTTTTAGTTTTTGAGGAACCTCCATACTGTTTTCCAGAGTGGTTGCACCAGCTTGCATTCCAACCAACAGTGCAAAAGAGATCCTCTTTCTCCGCATCCTCGCCAACATCTGTTGTTGCCTGAGTTGTTAATGTTAGCCATTCTGACAGGTGTGAGGTGGTATCTCATTGCGTTTTTGACTTGTATTTCCCTGATGATGAGTGATGTGGAGCATTTTTTCATGTTTCGGTTGGCCATCTGGATGTCTTCCTTGCAGAAATGTCTATTCATGTATTTTGCCCATTACTTCACTGGATTATTTGTTTTTGGGGTGTTGAGTTTGATAAGTTCTTTATAAATTTTGGATACTAACCCTTTATCTGATATGTCATTTGCAAATATCTTCTCCCATGCCATCAGTTGCCTTTTCGTTTTGCTGATTATTTCCTTTGCTGTGCAGAAGCTTTTATTTTGATGAGGTCCCAGTAGTTCATTTTTGCTTTTGTTTCCCTTGCCTTCGGAGACCTGTTGAGTAAGAAGTTGCTGTGGGCAAGATTAAAGAGATTTTTGCCTGCTTTCTCCTCAAGGATTTTGATGGCTTCCTGTCTTACATCGAGGTCTTTCATCCATTTTGAGTTCATTTTTGTGTGTGGTTTAAGAAAGTGGTCCAGGTTCATTCTTCTGGATGTCACTGTCCAGTTTTCCCAGCACCACTTGCTGAAGAGACTGTCTTTATTCCATTGGATTTTCTTTCCTGCTTTGTCAAATATTAGTTGGCCATATATTTGTGGGTCCATTTCTGGGTTCTCTATTCTGTTCCATTGATCTGAGTGTCTGTTCTTGTGCCAGTACCATACTGTTTTGATGATTACACCTTTGTAGGATAGCTTGAAGTCTGGGAATGTGCCTCCTGCTTTGGTTTTCTTTTTCAAGATTGCTTTGGCTCTTCGGGGTCTTTTCTGGTTCCATACACATTTTAGGATTATTTGTTCTAGCTCTGTGAAGAATGCTGGTGTTATTTTGATAGGGATTGCATTGAATATGTAGATTGTTTTGGGTGGTATCGACATTTTCACAATATTTGTTCTTCCTATCCAGGAGCATGGAATCTTTTTTCCATTTTTTTGTGTCTTCTTCAATTTCTTTCATAAGCTTTCTATAGTTTTCAGTGTATAGATTGTTCACCTCTTTGTTTAGATTTATTCCTAGGTATTTTATGGTTTTTGGTGCAACTGTAAGTGGGATTGATTCTCTGATTTCTCTTTCTGTCGCTTCATTGTTGCTGTATAGGAATGCAACCGATTTCTGTACGTTGGTTTTATATCCTGCAACTTTGCTGAAATCACTAATCAGCTCTAGCAGTTTTTTGGTGGAATCTTTTGGGTTTTCCATATAGAGTATGATGTCATCTGTAAAGAGTGAAAGTTTGACCTCCTCCTGGACGATCTGGATGCCTTTTATTTCTTTCTATTGTCTGATTGCAGAGGCTAAGACTTCCAATACTATGCTGAGTAACAGTGGCGAGAATGGACATTGCTGTCTTGTTCCTGACCTTAGGGGGAAAGTTCTCAGTTTTTGCCCCTTGAGGATATTAGTGTTGGGTCGTTCATATATGGCTCTTATGATCTCAAGGTATGCTCCTTCTATCCCTACTTTCTTGAGGGTTTTTATCAAGAAAGGATGCTGTATTTTGTCAAATGCTTTCTCTGCATCTATTGAGAGGATCATATGGTTCTTGAACTTTCTTTTACTGATGTGATGAGTCACGTTAATTGTTTTGCAGATATTGAACCAGCCCTGCATCCCAGGTATTAATCCCGCTTGGTCGTGGTGAATAATAATTTTAAAAAATATGGAACGCCTCACGAATTTGCATATCATCCTTGTGCAGGGGCCATGCTACTGTTCTGTGTTGGTTCCAATGTTAGTATATGTACTGCCATAGGGAGCCACCACCACCCCCTATGTTAAAAGTTTTACTGTATGCCATGCCAAAGCATGGCCTTGCTAATATGTTGTCCATGGCGAATCTGCAAAAACATAAGGAAAGTAGATGGAATCTCCCTCATTCTAGAACAGTAAAATCATCTCATCAGCTGCCTGCCCTGGGAGTGAACACTCAGAAAAGTCACTGCAAGCTGTATTAGGTAAAAGAGAGCTCAGACCTACATGCCCCCCATCAAACAGAAGATTGGCCATGATCCCTTGTGGTCAGAGAAAAAACAAAATTCAAGCACCTTCCTATTCAGACAACTGTGTTACACAGACCTGGTTGGACCTACTGCAAAGCTTTTGTGAAAACCTGCAATTCTTGAAACGTGGTCTGAGGATGCATAGTACAAATGATCCTATTACCGAAGTGCTCCTCAAAGTTTGATGCAGGTAGGGATTACTCGGGCATCTTGTTAAACTGCAGATTCTGATTCAACAGTTCTGGGATCAGTCCTGAGATTCTGTATCTCTAACAAGCTCCTAGGTGAGGCTAATGATGCTGACCCATGGTTCTTATTTTGAGTAAAAAGACCAAGATTATTTTTTACATTTTCCTGTGTGGTTTGTTGATATTAAGCATTTGTAAAAGTCCTTAAATCAAGCTAACTCCCTGAATACCATTAAAAAATACAACACTTTTTTTTTCCTGAAATTATTTGAAAATACTTTTGCCCACTCCTGAACCACCCAGTTTTCTCTACATTTTGACCAAATTTATCTTAACTTGTATTGATCCACAGGCTTCTAACGTTGCAACTTGTATTCATCTTGTGCCTCTCTTCCTTTTTGATGAGTCATACTCCTAAAACATCACATCAATACCTAGTTTACCTACCACTAGTTTCCAATCTCTGCCATCATGTCACATTTTTTTCTAGAGAGGAACACATTCAGAAACTCACTTCCTTTATTTTCCTGCTCCATAGAAAGGAGCTCTTGTCCAATTTCTCAGGAAACAACAAAAGGGAATTAATAACAGCAACCAAAGCTGTGTCAAAAAGTTCCAGAAACTTTATATGAAGCCATTGAAAAACATGGGCAGCTGTCATAAGTAGAGTTAAAGTGGAAGTAGGTTGTTAAGCTTTAATACAAAGTATACCGGATACAAAAAGTGAGTCATGTCTGTAACACCTATCCATCTCTTTCCATGAGACAATAAGCAACTTGAAATAAAGGACCGCATCATCTTCACCTTCATGTCTTGCACAACGTCTGACAAATGGGAGAATGGAGGTACGCAGTATGGCTCTTGATCTTGTTTCTGTTCTATGAATGACTGAAAAAAGAAATGAATGGCAATCTAAGCTTGACTTTTGATTAAGTGTTCTCATCTATAAAAGGAGTGATGTTAATCTGCACAAGTGCAATAGCGTTCTTATGTAATATGATAATAGCTATTAAACTAGTTTAAAACTTCAAAGCACTAGTTTAAAACTTTAAAAACTTTAAAATATGCAAGCACTTTTTTTATTATATCTATTACTAACTATATTATCAGTGTTCTCAAAAGATGGAGGGCTTGAGATGGAAGACAGACACACTGTTTTAGAAGTTCAGGACGACCTCCCATGGTTATCAAACATCCTGTACATAATGCTTGCTATTTGAAATTTAGTGATTAGAAATTATTTGTTCTACTTAAGCTCTTTCCCTACTAAACTTTCTTTTACCTTGGAGAAAAGTATCACATTAAGTTTTATCAGTAGATTGATCATATGTCCAATTTTCCTAGACAGTGTCACTTTATGCCTCTAGACCAAGTATCCCATTTGCCCCCATTTAGTGCCCCAATTTAATCTCAAAAAGGCCCTTATTTAGCATATATATATATAATATTATATATATATATATATATATATATACACACACATGCACACACAGTCATCTTACTTATTAGACATGTTTACATCTTGGTGTGAAACAGTAAGTTCCATCTTTTGCCTAAGTACACAAGCTCTAAATGGAAAGGTAGAAGCAGGGAAGAAAAGAATATCTTAATGGGTCTAAAATGGCAGGGAACAGACTGTGAGGTTTGTATAACCTGAAAAATGGAGGGACTATAAGGGTAACAAAGGGGAAAAAAATATTTTAGCAAGGGAAGTCTAGTATCAGTGAATACCCACGTGGCCTTCCTTAATTCTTTGCTAAGAAACCACTTTGTTATGAAATGTCTAGGGCAAAAGGTGGCTATTTCCTTGAGACTGGTGAGGGGAGTATTTATTTAGAAAGGTTGAGAAATCAATATGTCTCTGAGGTTTGCCATCAGAGTCATTCAATTACTAATATAGGTAATTGAAGCATTAATCTGCTTCTGCAATTTAGAGAAGAGACCAAACACAGAATGATTGATTTTAAAGGAAAATAAAGTCAAATGGATACGGAATTTAATCTGTCAGTAAGTAGACCTCCAGAAAACAGAGCCCATTTTATTCCAAGGGAGTGTAATGAAATACCCCAATATATACACATCTATTTCTTTGAGGATGTCCCAGCTCTTGGAAGGAATAGGAGGCAGAAAATGCTACATCAACACAATTCTTCCATTTTTAACAGCCAGGACAGGACAAGCTGAAAATCAGAGTTTTGTTGGTATTGGCTGGTGGTATCAGATTTCATATAAAAGCTTGACAGACTGCCCTATTTGTACTGCAATGGGCTATAGGATATGTCATGAGAATTTATCAATGTGTTCTTCCCTTTGAGAGCCCTTTTTCTCATATTTTCAATTTAATATTCACCATTGAACTATTCTGTTTTATAAAAGGACTGACAGTTTCAAATCTAGAATTAGATAATTCAAGACAACCAGCCTCAGGTGAATATCTGATTTAGAATTTAAAAGGCTTGCAAAGTTACAAATCAGGTTATTTGTGCTCCTCTCTTTAGAAAATTCTCCACCCAAACATGTTACTGGTTCATTAAGTTCCCATTCTGATTGAGACACTAGGCATGTGATAAGATTCTTCCAGCAAATGAAGACTCCTGATGTTTGACTTAACCAGGGGGCATTCCCTTCAGGAGAAACCATCCAGAACACAATAGATTCTCCTTAGAATTTGAATGCATCACACCTTCCCCAGAAAAATGATATCTAGTACTTCAAAGCAGGTCTGGGAGAGCCTGGTGAGGGTGCAGTCACATGGCTTGTTTCTTTTTTTTTTTTTAAATTATAGAAGGTAATGTTCTTTTCTTTTTAATCTGCCTATTTGAAATAATTTTAGGTTTACCGGAAAATTGTAAAGACAATAGAATGTATTAGTAACCTTCATCCAGCTTTCCCTAATTTTTACATTATACAAAACCAAGGAGTACTTGTTGAAACTAAGAAATTCATAATACTGGTAATATACTAATATATATGAACAAAACATTTTGTTTGGATTTTACCAGTTTTCTCACTAACGCTGGTTTTCTGTTCAGGATCTGATTGAGGATACTACAGTATTTCTCCATGTCAGGTCATATCAGTTGTCATGTCTCCTTAGTTTGCGAAAGTTTCTCAGTCATTCCTTTCTTTTTTTTTCATGACCTTGATTATTTTAAGAGTACTGACCAGTTATTTTCTACAGTGATGTTCAAGTTTGAGTTTGTTTAATGATTTCTCATGACTAGATTGGGTTTATAGCGAAGTCCCCTTTTTATCATATTATATTGGAGAGCCTTGTATCAACACTACTGAGAATGCTAAAATTGATCTTTTTGTTTTTTTTAAATGATGCCTGCCAGTTTTCTCCATTGCAAAGTTGTTTGTTTATTATTTATTTATTTATTTATTTATTTTTATTTTTTGTTTTGGTACTGTATTCGTTCCAAGTGAGTCACTAAGTATGTTAATAGACAGGTTGTTTTGTTGTTTTAATAAAAGGCAGAAGTTCCACCTTGAGTCTCTATTGTGGTCACTGCCCTTCATGCCCAAGCTATAGGATAGAACTGAACTGACATGAGTCTCCATTAAAAGAAAGGTTCAGGAAATTTGACTTCTTTTGACCCAACCCCCAACTTCTAAGTGTCTCAATCATACAGAGGTAGAGAAAACCACAAACAAAAATTTAACAGTGGTTTCCTATGACTGTTGTAAGACACTGGAGAATAAGAAGCTCTGATTTGCCACTATATTTTTAGTATAATACAAAAAAAGAGAAAAAAACAAGACTTTCCCTATTTTACGAAATATATGTGGACCAACAAAAGAACTGAATGCAATATGGCAGAGAATAGGAAACTAAATAGCAAGTGTATTTCATGACCAGTAGAAAGGGCACAAGTTCACACTGGGTGTGCAGCAAAGGAAGGAAGTTTGTTATGTTGGGGTCATGATGGAATCTGAAGGAGGGTAATGGAATAATGAAAGACAATGAACCTGTGGGATCCATTACTTAGGAGGTCAAGAAATTAAAAAAGGGGAGGTTAATTGCTTGAGGTGGGGGGTGGGTATAAAAAATCTGCAGACCCCTCATGGTAAAAGTTTGAAACTTTCTAGATGCTTCCAACAACACTGAAGAAAGGAGTGATGGCAGCAGGACAGTAACTGAAATGCCTACATCAGAAATTAGAGGCCAGTTATTCTAAATAAATTATTCAAAATGTAAGAAAAGTTACTTTATTTGTATATACAAATAGATTATATTTACATATAATTGTGTACTTATTAAAAATCAAAATAATCATTTGTCACACCTCCTACATTTTTTCTTTGGAAATAGTGATCTTCAAACTAGGCATGTACTCAGACTCACAGAAGTTCATTTTTTCTCTGCAGCAAGCTTTTCTGCTGAAGAAATTCTAACACTCAAAAACGATTTTACAACAACAGCTGAAAGTCTAGTGGGTGAGAATGGGAAATAATTCAATTGGAGACACAGTTAGATGGATCTTACTTTTCATCCTCCTCTCCAAATTTCAGAGTAATAATGTCAAATGCCCTTCCTAGCAGGTTTGGACCTTCATGCAAGATATTGGAATAATGTCTCCAACTACAACTCAAGAAGAGTACAAGAGTCTATATTGTATAATTTATAATTACTAAGCCTATTAAAACAAGGTGTTTTAATTTTTGTTTGTTTGCCTAGAAATAGAGAGGGATAGCATTTTGTTACTTACACTTATATATTTTATACAATTATTACTGCTCATAACTAAATTCTCTCTAATTTTTTAATTTTTTTTACTTTAGAGAGAGAGAGTGCAAGCAGGGGAGGAGGCAGAGAGAGAGAGAGAGAGAGAGAGAGAGAGAGAGAGAAAGAGAGAGAAAGAGAGAGAGAATCTTAAGCAGGCTCCACACTCAGCACAGAGCCCAGAGCAGGACTCCATCCCATGGCCCTGAGATCATGACCTGAGCTGAAACCAAGAGTTGGAAGCTCAACTGACTGAGCCATCCAGGCGCCCCAATGATCTCTTCTCTAAAACAAATTATTAGACTCAGACAACATGGCAGACTGTACTCAAACAGTATACTCTATTAACTACACTACACACACACACACACACACACACACACACACACACAAAGAGCTTGATAACATACTTAAAATGCACAGCCAAGTCAGACGGAAGAAAGACAAATCAACTCCCAGGTAAACAAAGAAATAAAACCAAAGTGGTAGGTAAAGTTGATAAAGCAGGCATCCATGAGATGTTTAGACCAGGAAAAAATTCTAAGAGTATAACTATGAATAAAAATTAGACAGGAAACTAGAACTTCTCCAGTTGCTTAAGCCTTGAGCCCTCAAGACACTACCAATCTTCACAATCTAAAAAAAAAAAAAAAAAAAAAAAAAAAAAAAAAAAAAAAAAAAAAATCATCCAATATTCCAGCAAAGAAAAGTTACAAAAGTTTTTCTTCTTTCTGGGCTTTGGGTGAGGAAATAAATATAAAAACAGTAAGCATTATCCATGTATGTGAGTATGGAATCCTATTTATAATACCTACATAATACAAGAACCACAAAACAAGAAAAAAAGAAAATCTAGTAGAGCCACTGAAACTCATGGGATCTCTAACAGAAACCACACTAAAACCAGTCTATTTAAATGCTCTCATAAGGAGCTCCTGGGTAGCTCAGTCGGTTGAGCCTCTGACTTTGGCTTAGGTCATGATCTCACGGTCTGTGAGTTCAAGCCCCGCGTCAGGCTCTGTACTGACAGCTCGGAGCTGGAGCCTGGAGAGAGTCTCCCTTTCTCTCTGCCCCTCCCTCGTTCATGCTCTGTCTCTCTCTCTCAAAAATAAATAAAAATTAAAAAAATTAAATGAATAAATAAATAAATGCTCTGATAATTCAGGATATACAGAAGCCATAGAGAATACTAATAATAATAAAAAAAAAAAAGGTTAATAGGGGTGCACACACAGGCACACACAAACTAATCACAGACCACACAGAGAAACAAAGTATTGTTAACAGCCTACCCATAAATGAAAACAGCACAAGACCTGAGATTAGCTGAATAATCTGAGAGTGGCAATTACATAAGTCTGCTTACAATGTTGGCAGGTATATTGTGAATGACTAGAAATCAAATCAAAAGACGAGGATACTATAAAGTGTAGACAGATTTTATATAGACACACACTGAATTTCTAGCCATAAAATATTATTAAAATAAAATTCATAGGCAGAATAAACAGAGCCAATGACTTCATAATAAAGTAAAAGATTAACATTAGAAAGTTATAAAAAGGAATACAAGTTACAATTATCAAAAAAGATGGGGCGCCTGGGTGGCGCAGTCGGTTAAGCGTCTGACTTCAGCCAGGTCACGATCTCACAGTCCGTGAGTTCGAGCCCCGCGTGGGGCTCTGGGCTGATGGCTCAGAGCCTGGAGCCTGTTTCCGATTCTGTGTCTCCCTCTCTCTCTGCCCCTCCCCCGTTCATGCTTTGTCTCTCTCTGTCCCAAAAATAAATAAACGTTGAAAAAAAAAAAAAGAAAAAGAAAATTAGGTGAATGTAGTACAAAGAGACAGAAATGAAAATATGAAACAGGTTAAGAAAACTTGGAAGGTAGCAGATGATCCAACACAATTTGAATTGCACGTCATAAGAAAAAAATGGAGAAAATATTTTTGACAGAGAAAGTTGTTATTTGAAGAGATGTCGTCTATGAATTCTCATTATCTAAAGGCAAGAGTTCTTGGATACAAGAAAAATACCAATTTCTAAGCAATATAAATAATTATAAACCCACACCTGGAAACCTTGTGTGGTACCTGTATAATTCACCGAAAAAAAACTTAATTGATTAGGCAAGCAGAAAGTAAAACTATCCTTTTTAAATATACTATATTAGGGGCACCTGGGTGGCTCAGTGGATTAAGTGTCCAACTTCAGCTCAGGTCATGATCTCACGGTTCGTGAGTTTGAGCCCCACGTTGGGCTCTGTGCTGACAGCTGGGAGTCTGGAGCCTGCTTCGGATTCTGTGTCTCCCTCTCTCTCTCTCTCCCCTCTCCCACTTGGACTGTCTCTCTCTCAAAAATAAACATTAAAAATTTTTAAATAAATAAATGTACTATATTAAACACACAAAAAATGTGCAAACTAGGCCCAACTATACGATGAAAACAAACGATTGAGATTAAGAATGTCTGCTTTGAATTTTAGGACAAAATGAAATTAGGTACTCCAAAGACTCTTACTTCATTAAAAGGATTATCTCTACTACAGTATAATTAGAGCTTTTGATCCAGTTGTTTTCAAAATGTGGAGGTCCTAACTGTCCTGAAGAGTTGCTGCAAGCCAGCAAGATATGCAAAGGCCAATTAGCAGAACTTTCTCTCTCTCATTCCCACTTCAACTCAAGCAGGTACAAAATATATTGAGTCTTATATATTGAGTATCTCTGTAAGTTTTTCTTGAAAGAAAGATCTATGTCATTTTTTAAAAAGTCTGAATATCAATATTACGTGCCAATCAACATTGTGGGCCAATCAATGTCCAGAGCCTAAAGCAGGTTGACCACAAATAAATAAGTAAATACATAAATACATAAGTACATAGATACATAAAATAATCATCTTGGAGGTTTTATGCAGAGGCTATCTAGTAAAAACCTTACATTTTAAAATTAGCAATTATCCTATAATGACTGCTACCATTATGGCAAACACTTCTGGGCACTTTGTATACATCATCACATTTAATATTACAGTAATTTGATGTGTTATTAATTACTATACCTATTTTCTATCTCTACTTATTCTACTTATGTTCTTCACTGAAGTGTTCCTAACTTTCCCTTTATCTCCAATGCCTTCTTTTCCCAGTTAATGACTTTTTCCTCTGGATTCTAAAAGCAGCTACCCACCACCCCCTGCCGCCTGGGGTACTTGTTGCACTGTAATATAATCAGTTGGGCAAAGCATTGCATGTGTCTGTGTGCTCACTGAAGGACACCATCACATTTGGTTGATGATACTGTTGAGGAGAAGGGGGACAAGAGCAAAGATGTATATGGGAATAGTCAGTGGAATTTTTATTTGTTGCATTTCTACAATGTTATTCTAGGCACATCGTGTTCACTCCTTTAATTTTGAGAAGTAAGTAAAAGTAACCACATTCTACTAATGACAATGCTGATGCCTCCAGAAGTCAAACAACTTGTCTCAAGTCACTTACATGGGCCATCCATGTTTGAGTGCAAGTCTCCCTGGGTCGTAAATTCTTTCTCTTTCCACATTTCATGGAACTTGCGAAACATTTTTTAAATGAATTAATTTTTTATTCACAAAGCTGTGAACCCCAAGTCTAGTGATTCCTTTATTGTATTCATTCTCTTTAGACATGAGCATTGATTATTTATAGTACAAGAACAGGATACAGTAAGTAGCCCCTGCTGCCTAATGAAGCTTTCTAAAATACAGCTCACTGCTTCAGAGATCTCATTCGATAGCTGTGGAAGCTTTCATGTATTTATTTTCCAATTTATTTCATATTTCCCCGGACTCCCTAGCTCGATCTCACTAGCGCCGGCCAATGGCTGTGAGTGTAAGCGATGTATGTCACTTTTATGTCAAAGAATACGAAAGCAACGTTAAGAACCCCGTACATCATCTTCCTTGCCTCAGCAGGCAGAATATCCACCCTGGTGGAATATCCATTAGCCTGGGTCCCTGAGGGACTGCGTGGGGCAAGCACTCTGCAGATGATTAGCATGAATAAAAAGTAAACATTGTGTGAAGTCACTGATGTCCAGGAGTTAATTTGTTAGCACAATACAACCTACACTACTGCCTCATGGCTAAGGCAGTACATATTGGCAAATGATAGCCGGATACCTTTTAAAACAAACATATCCCCAATGTATTCCTCTGTTCATATGTATACATAAATACGGTATGCCTCTTTCCAAAGAGTAAGAGATTTCAAGCATCTACCTTTCTGCGTCTCTTATGCAATGAGTCTTGCCCCTAACAGATACCTGATTTTTCTTCCTGACATTCTAAAATAAAAGCCTGGATCAATCATAATGTTATTTGTAATACAGATTAGAGAGAAGGAATTTTAACTATTATAGTTTCAAACCAGAAGCAAATTTGTGCCAGGGCACCTGATACAACAATTATTCTGCCAAAGAACTGCTGTTGATTTTGGAAACCAGAATCCAAATTATGAATATTGATGTCTTTGAAGTAACAGGTAAATGGATCTCTGCATTATTTAGATATCAAATATAGATTTTAAAAATATTTGTAACACTGGACAGTATTTCCGTGTCCTGTGATATATGATGTTTCTATTAGCTCAATTCAATAAATAATATTAATTGGCACCTGCTGTGTATTAGGAATATCACTGTGGATAAGATGTGATAAATTAATGATCCTCTCTTAACTTGTAAGACTTTATAGTCTAGAAAGACGGTGAGACACGTTAGAAAATAATTCCAAAACAAAATGATACATTACACAGGGAACATACATGAAGGGAAACATTACTCAGTCTATGTGAGCAGGAGGAGAAGAGGAGGAGAAGAGAAGCCTTCTTTGGGAAGGTGGGACCTATGCTGTGAATGATTAGAAGGAATTAGGAGGTCAGTTGAGGGGAAAAGAAATTTGAAATGAAGAGAACAGCACGAACAGCAGGAAGATTCAACACAGCAGCCTGTTTTGACTGTAAGTAATCCAATACTATTAGATTAGGACATGCAAAGCACAGACTATCAGGAGACAGAATTAGAGAGGTTTCCCATCATTTTGTAATCATACGGCACCACTAAAAGATTCTGTGAAGAGAAATAATATCATCAAATTTCTATATCAGGTAGATCACTCTGATGACAGTATGCAGGACACTCTGGAAGGTACATATTTTTAAGAAAGTAGTTTGGGGAGAGAAATAAACTTTACAAAACACTAAAAAAGTCAAAAATTTATTTATAGCACACTGAAGTTTGTTTCGTGGTCTATTGAATCCAGGTGTTATTCTCAGAATAGACTCAGACTAGGTAGCTACTATAATAATAATCACCTCCCCCCAATTATCTCAATTAGTTTAAATTCTGATAAAGTTTTTTTCTATACATATGTGAATATTTGATGAGCTACAATTGGTGAAGGGGTTAGACAAGTCAACAAAGGAAAATGAAATAGCAAATCCTGTGAATCTGATCATTGTCAAAACCAAGCTGAATAATTCAGTCTTCTACGATGGTGTTTTCCTACTTTTTTTTTCAAGTCTTGAATTATTAATCTTATTCTGCTTTTCTAGCTTGGCATCACCATATGGATACAAATATCTACATATACTTTCTGAATAACTCATGGAAAATAATACATTTCAAAAGGCAATCTTTAGAATGTAACTTAGTAAGCAATTAAGTGACTACTCTGAGGCCAAGAAAATATAACATGATATGAAACACTTAAAGGAAATATATGTTGAAGGTGAAATGGAAATTATGATGCAAGACAGTATAGGATGAACAGGGTAGACGACTTAACACAATTAGGAGTCCAGCCTGCCAATTTTCCACTGTGGCAAAGACGAGCTCATTGTCCCCCAAACTCATTCCCCTTTCTGCCTTGGTACAAACCTGATAACATTTGCCAGCCTCTCCTGCAGTTTTACCAAGTGAACTGCAGTGGAGTTGATGTGCGTTTTTTCTGTTCTTGGCCCATTAAAAATTAAAATCAAAACTC
This sequence comes from Prionailurus bengalensis, assembly GCF_016509475.1. Lineage (NCBI taxonomy): Eukaryota > Metazoa > Chordata > Mammalia > Carnivora > Felidae > Prionailurus > Prionailurus bengalensis. The sequence goes on from NC_057347.1 coordinate 32,885,422, forward strand.
TCCTACCCCTTATCTCCCAAATGAATCCAGGGCAATGGAAGTCACCAGAGCACTTGGTGATAGTGGAACCACCAACTAGGAGGCAGCTGTGCCCTATGCTGAGTATCCTCCTGGACTTTTTTTTTTTTTTTCCTTTTTGGTAGGTGGCAGGTTTAGTAAGCAAGGGAACTTACATATGAAGTTTGTCTAAGGCAGCAGGAAAACGAGTACATCTCTGACTGGCCTGCCACGTCTTAAAGGTTTATATAGAAGCTCACCCTGTTGGATTTTACGTAACCAAGAAATGAACTTCAGTTGGGTTAAATCACTAATCACTAAGATTTGCGGACCTCTTTGTTAAAATAGCTAGTATTATATGCCCCGGATAATATAGGTAATACAACAAGAGTACATGAGTGATGAGAGAACACATCTTTCTCTCAAGAGTATATGTGTGCACGTGTGTGTTTATACCTGCAAGTGTTTTTGTTATATAGTTATATATTATATATATTCATATATAGATACATATATATCAACAAGACAAATGTATAAATCGAATATCAATGAATAATGTATTGGGAGAATCCACTATAAATTATTCATTGATAGGAAGACAAGAATATTCTTGTATGATTAGTGCATTTTTCCCATGAAAGTAAACACATGTGGGAAGATAAATTGTGTTCAGATGCTTCTTTGGAGAGAATGGAATAAGAATGAGAGAGAATGAAAGAGCTCAAGGGGATAGACACCAGAGGTTGCAGGCCGTGAGGAAGGCATAATTACTGAGGGCCTGCCAGAAAGATTCAAGGAAAGAGACGTTTGGTTTGTGATCAGTTTAATTAATCGTATTTGGGGGGATAAAAAAATAAAGACAGCCAAAATACTGAACTATCAAAGGAGGGTAAGGAACATATACACTTAAGTTTGTAAGACTGTGTACAAAGATAGTGAGGGCAAGAAGGCAGGAAAGTAGCTGGGTAGAGCTGTGATTAAGATACATCGCCATGCATTTTATGCCAAGATAGTGAGCATTGTTCTTTACATAATTTTGTTATCTTTAAGAATCTTTGTGCCTTTTGAAATATCACAACATTAACAAATCTAAATGTGAGTTTATTTATGTATATGATTTTCTATACTTTTTCTCAGTTGTTTCAGCTTATAAGAATAATGATACATGATTTTTTCTACTAGGATGTGGGTAGAGCACATCCCCTACCAGGTTGTCCCCTTGCACTGTCATTATCATAATTGACTAATGTCTGGGAGTTATTTATTGTCACAAGTAGAGTATCTTCAGTAGAGATGTTGAGAAGTAAATGGATTAAAGAGACAGTTACAGATTGAAAGAAAAAAAAAGAGAACTTGGTGATTAACTGAATATAGTTGAACAAGGAAAGAAGAAATATGAGATTATATCCAGATTTTTGACCTGGATGACTTGATGTTTGGTGGTATAACTGAGCTAGATATCATAAGAAGAAGAACAATTCTTATCAGATACATGATTTCACTACTGGACACACTGAAATTCCATTGTTTGTGAGATATGCAAGAGAAGGTGTCAAAAATTAGAAATAGATATAAAACTTAGAGCAAGAAAGTCTGAGCATAAAATATGCATTTGTTAGCCATAAAAATGTAAGTGGTAAGTATAGCAATGGGAAAGGATTACATCACCTGTGAATGATGTTAGAGTGACTTTAAAAAGTTACAACTAGAAATACCAGCATTGAAGACAAGGGAAGAACAATGATGGATTCCGAAAGATTAAAGTTAAGAGAATACCAAGTGTTGGTCAGGATGTAGAACAACAGGACAACAGGAACTCCTACATAATAAAATAAAAGAGAAAACTGATACATTAATTTAAAAATTCATAGAGGCGCCTGGGTGGCTCAGTCAGTTAAGCGTCCGACTTCGGCCCAAGTCATGATCTTGCAGTTCGTTGAGTTCGAGCCCCACATTGGGCTCTGTGATGACAGCTCAGAGCCTGGAGCTTGCTTTGGATTCTGTGTCTCCCTCTCTCTTTCTCTGCCCCTCCCCCGCTTGCACTCTGTCTCTCAAAAAATAAATGATCAGTAAAACAAAATTAAATTAAAATAAAATAAAATAAAATAAAATAAAATAAAATAAAATAAAATAAAAATTCAGGGATGCCTGGGTGGCTCAGTCGGTTAGGCGCCCAACTCTTGATTTCAGTCATGTCACAATCTCATGGTTCGTGAGATCCAGCCCTGCAAGGGCTCCACACTGATAGCACAGAGCCTGCTTGGGATTCTCTCTCTCCCTCTCTCTCTGCCCCTCCCCCATCTCAAAATAAATTTAAAAAAAAACTTAAAAACTTCAATTTGGAATTCTTTTGTAAAGTTGCAAGTATTCATGTGACATAATTTAACAATTGCTATTATAAGTATATACCTAAATATTTCTGTACATGTACCAGATGGCACATATAAGAACATTTATGTCAGTATTGTTTATAAAAGAAAAACATGAAAAAATCCAAGGGCTCATCGATGAGAAAATTAACGCACAGAATTTCAGTAACATATAAGAGTGAAAATGAATTATAGTTTCAAGATAAATGAATCTTACGTTACATTGAGTAGGGAAAAAGAGAGAAGCATACAGTATGCTGCCATCAATACAAAACTGAACGCATGTAAAACTGCTGTATTTTGAGACATATATACATATATAGAAAAACGGTAATAAAAAGAAAAACAGAGCAAGAGTCATGAATACCAGAATGATAGTTAACTTTGTTGGGAGAGGGAAATATACAGAGAACACATTATTTTATACGGATGAAGTATTAGAAAATAAGAGCAGATTCTCAAAATGTGATGGGGAGATTAGATAGAACACACACACACACACACACACACACACAACTGAAAGACCTGCTACCAGAGAAGGAACACAAAGAGCTGGACAACAATGCTGGGGCAGCAGTGCCCAAAGGACAGCAATATTTTGAGATGAAAGAGTAGTGGACTGTCAAAACCCGGTAAGGCCGCCAGAAAAATAAACCAGAAAATGATTAAATTAATTGGCATCATTTACCCAACTAGGGTACATTCAATAGAGTCAGGGAGCTGGAAGCCAGAATGAATCATTTTGAGGAACACAGGGAAGGTGAAGAAATGGGAAGCAGAGAATCAAAAGGGTAATGACTCTTACCAGAGGGTTTAACAGATAGATGTTTGAAACTGGAGAGCTTTGGACTTGCCTAAGTGTTTATGAGAAGAAGTATATAGATGGGGAGGACTCAAACGTTTGGAAAGTAGGGGCACCTGGGTGGCTCAGTTGGTTAAGCGTCTGACTGCAGCTCAGGTCGTGATCTTACAGTTTGCAGGTTTGAGCCCTGCATGGGGCTCTGTGCTGACAGCTCAGAGCCTGGAGCCTGCTTCGGATTCTGTGTCTCCCTCTCCCACTGCCCCTCCCCCACTCATGCTCTATCTCTCTCCAAAATAAATAAATGTTAAAGAAATTTTTTTAAAAAGTATGGAAAGATAGCAGAAATGATATGATCTAGATTATAGGTAAGAAGCTTCAACTTCTGGTCTTAACAAACAAGTCTCTACCATACTGACTCTCTTCAACTCAGAACAGACTTGAAAGCTGAAAACAAACAAGAAAATATTTGAAGACTTAAAAGAAGATTCAAAAGAGCCAGGGTCGGAGAGGGCCAAGGTGGGCATTTTCTGGTTCCCAGCACAAGAAATAGAGTAGAAGCAAAATTCAGAGCTTAGATCTTACAGTAGCCTCACTACACTCAAGATACAGAAGTTAGAGCTCAGAAGTATTAAGCCAAGATCCCAGAGTAGAGAAAAATGCCCAATGTGTTCCCTTCCAGGTGCTTGACCAAGAAGACAGAACTAACGGGGTAGCTAAAAAGCTGAGCAGAAATTTTAGGAAGCTCATCATGTTTGGGAAACAAAGGTGGAGATCCAGAACCAAAAGGGTGGAAGAAACTTGATAATAGCTCCAGGCTTTTCATGGAAACTCAAAAGTTAAACACTAGGATAAGGCTTATTTTAAGAGGAAACCATCTGCCATGCTCTATCCCCACAATATCTTCCTTCCAGGAATTTATTTGTAATCCCTCTCTGAAGAAAAATAATAATTATTATCCTAACCCTCTAAAATTACCCATACTCAATGGTTGGCATTCAATAAATATTGCCAGGCATGCCAAGAAAGAATGAAAAGGCAATCTCCTCTCTCCCCAAATTACATAGAATAAAGAACCAATAAGTGATCCTGGTATTAATCAGACAGGAATATTTCTTTAGACTACAAAATACCGGGGTACCTGGATGGCTCAGCTGGTTAAGCATCTGACTCTTGGTTTCAGCAATAGGTCACGATCTCACAATTCATGAGACTGGACCCCCCGCCGGGCTTTGTACTGGCAGCAAGGAGCCTGCTTGGGATAGTCTCAATCTCTCACTCTCTCTCTCTCTCTCTGCACCACTCCCAAAATTAATTAAAAAATAAACTTTTTTCTTTTAATTTTTTTTCAACGTTTTTATTTATTTCTTTTGGGGCAGAGAGAGACAGAGCATGAACGGGGGAGGGGCAGAGAGAGAGGGAGACACAGAATCAGAAGCAGGCTCCAGGCTCTGAGCCATCAGCCCAGAGCCCGACGCGGGGCTCGAACTCATGGACCGCGAGATCGTGACCTGGCTGAAGTCGGACGCTTAACCGACTGCGCCACCCAGGCGCCCCAAAAAAATAAACTTTAAAAGCATAAAGAAACTACAAAATATTGAAGAAAACAAAGAAAACATGAATAGTTTTATTACAGAACATGATAAAGAAAAGATTTAAAAGGAAAAACATGAAATATCTGCAATAACTCATTTTAAAAACTGCCTTAGCCACAACAAGAAGTAGATTACTGAATTAAAAGGTAGGGCAGGAGAGAAAGCAGAGATTGGAACATAGGAAAGAAAACAGAGGAAAAACCTATCAAGATAGGGCAAAAACATACATGTGGAGCTGGGGCCTCACACAGAAAGGAGAAAGAAAATGGAACAGGTAAAATAATTAGAAAAAATACTGGCAGATAATTTTCAAATATGATCATAGACATAAGCCCAGAGATCTAAAAAGTCAGCAAATAGTAACCAGGCTAAATGCAAACAAACAAACAAAACAAAAACACTTAGGTACAGCATTATTTGCTCACAAGCAAATAGAAAGTCCAAACTATAGGAGAAATTAGTAATGCAGTGATTAAATCAAAAGAGCAGTTTCCTTTATGGAATGATATTGACTATCTAGGGCATAAGGGGAGCTTCTGGTATACTGTTAACAATCTACTTTTTTAATTGGGGTAGTTATTAAACTGGTATACTTAATTAAATATCAATCTAACTGGACATTCTGTTCGTATTTTTTTACATATGTCACACCTCTATGAAAATTTAATATAAAAGCCCATACATTTTTTGTCTTGAAATCTGACAATATGATTCTAAAATCTGTAGAAACCCAAAGGGGTAAAGGCAGCCAAAACACATTTGAGGAAAGAGAACAAGGTGGAAAAATCTGCTGTACCAAACATCAAGGCTTATTATAAAACTGTAGGAACTAGGATAGTGAGGCATTTTTCAGGAATAAACAAACCAATCAAAAGAACAGAGTAAAGGCCCAGAATAGCCCCATGCATATATGGCCAACTGATATATGATAAAAGTGGTATGGCAAAACAATTGGGAAAAAACAGTTGGGAATGTCAGTTTAAAAAAAAAAAACTGTACTGAGACAATACTACATGATAAAACAAAATTAGGAAACTGACCTCTATCTCACACTCTACACAAATTTTAATTGCGGATTGTAGCAAAGCAAATTGTAAAGGAAAAATTAAGCATCTAGAGGTTAACATAGAATATTTTAATGTCTTAGAGTAGGGAAAAAACCTAGTAAACAGAACAACAATAACACCCAATGAAAAATAAAATATTGGTCCACTTAACCATATTAAATTCTTAAGTGCTCTTCATTTTTTAAAAAATCGCCTTAAGAGACATAGTGATCACACATAGTGATTCACAGAGCGATAGAAGATATGTGTGCTATACATCCACAAAAGAATTGCTTCCAGAATATAAAAATATCACCTGTATAACAAGAAAAAGACAAACCATCTCACAGTAAAATAGATTGAACATTTGAGTATCTTTCACAGAAGAGGGTATAAACATGGTCAATAAGTATAAGTGCTCAATCTCCCTAGAAAAGTAAGAATTGGAAGTTAAAAGCATAATGAAGTATCACACTACACACCCCCTCAGAATGACTAAAAATAAGAAAAGAGCAGTTGCCAGTGAGGCTGGGTATGCAGTTCCTTTGGAAAATAATTTTATATTACCTACCAAAACTGAATAAAGTCATACCCCAGACCCATCGTTCCATTACTCTTTATGTACCTAATGTGAAAGCATACATATATGCACAAAATAAATGGACAGATAATTCATTGGAGCATTATTCATAATATCCCCATATAAGGGAAATAACTTGCATCCTTCCACAGAGTGTATAGAAATTGTGCTATTTTTATATAACTCAATGCTATACAGCAATGCAAATGAACAAAGTACATTAATTTCACACAAAAAGAGTTGCATGATTTTATTTATATAAAATTTAGAAAACGGGCCAAATCATAGTGCTTAGCATGTGGTATAAACAAACTAGTGCACAAAAATGACCCCACGTACAGGTAAGTGTGGGGCTGCCTCTGGAGAAATGAAGGGGTGACAGAGACTCCTGACTCCCCAGAAACATTCTATTTCTTGAACCATATGATGGCAGACTTTGTGATAAACCCTTGAACTGTGCATATTAGTATGTGTGCATGCGTGTGCGTATTTCTCTATGCTTGTGTTATTTGTACAAAGTAGCTAAATGAATAAAAACTGTAAAATAAAATTAGTTAACTGCAATTACTTTATGAGAAATAAAGACAGAGTTATAGCTTTCTCTTTTCACTAATGTTATTAGTTTCAAGAAATTTATTATCACCTATTACACATTTTCATAATTTTTACAAGATAACCAAATGTAAAGAACAATTTAAGAATGTGTGAACACAGTGGTTTTCTTGGACCTTATAATAGCTGTAATGGGGAAGTGTAAATTCTGACCAAGGAGGCATAAACTTTTCTTACAGTTCTGCCACACATTTGCTGTTCTGACCATTGCAAAGTGAAATGAACCAAGCTATCCCACTTTTTCTCACCTTGTAAATCAGCTTATAACAAATATCTAATTCACTCTGGAGATTATCTAAGAGTATATACAGTTTTCAAAACAAATCCTGAAACCTGTTGGAGCCACAGAGGTAACAGCTGCATAAGTCAGTGATGATTTTTACAATGCTTTACAATGAAATTACTGAGACTTACTCTAGGAGTCAACATTTGAAAAGGCAAAACTGTAGCTATTAAATCACCAGGCACTTAGCTATAGTTCTTTTCCAACAGTAATTTGAAGAGAGTTCTTCATTAAAATATTTCTGGGGTTGGCAGCAAAAATTTGGTGTTCACAGTCTCTGAATCCCTTAGAAACCATGCTTCATTATTTGATCTATGCTGACGCTTGTTGTACCTTATAACACCTGCCTCATAACATTCCTCCAAAAGAGATGCATTAGAAATTTTATAATAAAACATATACACACTATAGAGCAGAGGTAAAAGGGAGCAACTATATAGAGGAAGGAGTGAAAAAGTTTAAGAAGGGCGGATATAATCGCTATAATTAAAAATTAAATGCTCCACTGCCATGCTGAGTGTAATACATTGTAAGAACATTTGTTTCCAAAAGTATTCATGTGACTGCTAAGCATACTGTCAAAACCCTCTATGACCAGTTATGCGAGAAGCTTGGTTTATTCTCCTCTGCGTAAATTAGATCACAAGGAGTAATGGATCAGGTGTAGACACTAGGCTCATAGGCCAAGCTATTGCACCTGATTAGTTTTTTGTTTTGTTTTTTTAATTTTATTTGAGAGAAAGAGAGAGCATGAACGAGGGAGGGGCAGAGAGAGAGGGAGAGAGACAGAGTCCCAAGCAGGCTCTGCACTGTCATCATGAAACAGGACACAGGACTCAGACTCACAAACCATGAAATTATGACCTCAGCCAAAATCAAGAGCCTGAACCACCAGAGCAGGGGCCTGTATCTGATTAGTTTTGTTATCACAAAGCAAATTATCGTTTTCTTCCGTCTCCATTTTCTCTTCGATCAAATGAAGAGATTATTCTTCTTATCTTTAATAATGTGTGACTTGGTTATTTTGCATCAAAGGTCAGAAATATTTTTTTTTTTGGTCAAGTTCCTACGTTTCTGTGGCAACTATTCAACTCCAAAATTGTAGAATGATACATGGGTAATACATCAACGAATGGGCATGGCTGTGCCCTGATAATATTTGACTTACAAACACAGGCTATAGGCTGGATTAGGCCCTCGGCCAGTAGTTGGCTAATTCCTGACATAATGTTGACGTATTATTAGTTTTATATCAAGTGTTGGGTCAAAATTAGGTATGGGCATAAACTTGAGTAAGGCAGCTAATGAAAATGAACTCACAAACAGTGCTAACTTGGGGACTTGTAAAGAACCTGAGTTCGTTTAACTTGCTCATGTGTGCCAAAATCTTCTGTCAATCTCCTTGCTAACAGGATTCTTGAGAAGTTACTTCAACTTGCTGGATTTATAGTCTGTCATTATATAGGAAAGAGATGGCATAGAGAAATTAACAGTATGTTGTCTGTCTTATGCTATGCCTTCAGTTACACAAAACGCCTTCCTTTAAGCACCTATAATTAAGTGGAAGGTGAATAATCATTTGTAAAGTAAGAGCCATGCATGCATCCACAACTAAATCAGGTTTCCCAAGTACATTTTCTTCAAAAGCAAGTTATCTTTTGACCATTTAAAATGGATTATGGAAGGGATGGGGGGACTTCAATTGAAAGACCATATGTCATTTTGGTTTTTAGTTTCTTATCTTTTCCACAGCTATTTCTTTCTGGAGCTTTTGTACTATGCACTAAGAAACTACTACAATTAAATGGTTTTGGAATACTCCGTGGGAATTTTCCACACTAGGAAAGCAAATAGATATGCCCAACATTTCTATTTAGACTTCATAGTTTGTCAGATCTCTGAAGTAAATATAGAGAAAACATAAAGCCATACGATACAGGTATAACTGGACACTACAGAAATACTTCCTTTGAAATCCTTCATTATTGCAGCATATTTTTACCTATCTGTTTTGGTTATTCAAACAAACCAGTAAAAATAATGGTTCTAAGAAACAATGAGTAACCTTTGTTTAATAAATTATATCTAAGCATTTGAAGACAAATGAATCAATTATAGTATAATTTCAGTAGTAAAACTCAGTGAAGATACTTCAAATAGTAAGACAGAAACTCTGACTAAAACTCTTGGACAGTTTATCCAACCAAATTCTGATTAAAGAGGCATATACTTAAAGACATTTTGATTACAGTTACCAAGTGATTTTCACATATATCACCTATCGGTTTTTCAAAAATCATTTCCAAAATGTGAAATGTTGATTTCGTAAAGATTATTTCTCTCGGGTAATGTAGCCACCCTCATACAAATTCAGGATGTTTAGCCTTTATGGAATTCTGTAAGCAGGGCCCATTAACCTATAGGTTTCCCTGCAATACTCACTTATTCCATCATACATAATTTATACTGTTGTTAAGTATTTATTGACTGATATCGCTTCTTGCTATTGAAGATTTATAGCACCAACATTCAGGAGTTTAGCATTCTCAAAGTAATAGTGAAGAACAAAGTTAATGCACTAGAAAATTTTACAAGAAACATACATTGCTTCTGCACAATCAGTGTTTGGGGTATTCTTCTTTTATTAAGTCCTATCTCACACAATTCTTTTTGAAGACGGTTTCACACAAAGGCTCGTTCCCAGAAGTTGCCTTTTTGATACACGCTGAGGCATTTGATTCACTAGATTTGTATTTCCTTGTGACTGCTTTAATCCAGACTATGTAATCATTCACTCCTCAGCTGTGACCCACAGGGTTTACAGTTGCCTTTGTCCAATGGATCGGTGGAGTTCTTTCACAAAGGAACTTGGAAATAAGTGCAAAAGGAAGTGTGCTTCGAAGGGAGACATTTTTTCAAAGCTGATCATGACAACAGCGGCCACCATATGCCAATGTTACAATGTATGATTGTATAGACAATAAGAAATTCAATAAATTGTCTTTAAGTTGGAGTAAGTAGCCCATTTTGCCCAACAATTGGCACTGGTTGAAATCAATATATGAATTGGTAATATATAGGTCAAATTAAGTAATATGTTGTTTAACCAATGATGAAAAGTAAAGACCAGTAACACTGGTTGTCCAAAAAAGAAAAATAATAATTTTAACAATTATCATAGTAATTTGAATAATAATAGTAATAGTAAAGTAATAACTCTTGCCATTCATTTAAATATTTTTAAGTTTTTTTTGAATGTTTTTTTTAATTTTTTTTAACGTTTATTTATTTTTGAGACAGAGAGAGATACAGCATGAACGGGGGAGGGGCAGAGAGAGAGGGAGACACAGAATCAGAAGCAGGCTCCAGGCTCTGAGCCATCAGCCCAGAGCCCAGCGCGGGGCTCGAACTCGCGGACCGCGAGATCGTCACCTGAGCTGCAGTCGGACGCTTAACCGACTGAGCCACCCAGGCGCCCCTTGAATGTTTATTTTTATTTTTAAGAGAGAGAGAAAGAGACAGAGCATGAGCAGGGGAGGGGTAGAGAGAGAGAGGGAGACACAGAATCCAAAGCAGGCTCCAGACTCTGAGCTGTCAGCACAGAGCCCAACACAGGGCTCAAACTCATAAGCCACGAGACCATGACCTGAGCCGAAGTCGGATGCTCAACCGACTAGCCACCCAGGTGCCCCTTAAATCTTTTTATATATCTGATTTTATTGTTTTCTTGTTATAATCATGTGAAGCAACACAACAGTATTATTTTTCTTAGGAGTGTAAGAAATAGACTCAAGGAAAATAAAGACATTTGCCCAAGATCATGGTGTCTGTAAGCTGCTCAGAACTTTTGGATTGCAAATTCTATATTCTCCCCCCCCCCAGCTTTATTGAGTATAACTAACAAATAAAATTGCACATATTTAAAGTGCACGGCATGATGATTTCATATAAATATACACTGTGAAATTATTGCCACAATCAAGTTAACACATCCATCACCTCAAACAGTTACCAAGTTGTTTCTGTGTGTGTGTTCAGAGAATGCTCAAGATCTAATTTCTCAGCAAATTTCAGCTACACAAGATTATTAACTACAGCTATTAGTCTGCACATTAGATTCTCAGAATTTATTAATCTTATAGATGAAAGTTTGTACTCTTTGACCAGTGTCTCCTCAGAACCAGTCCCTGGCAACCATCATTCTACTCTCTGTTTCTATGGGTTTTTTTTTTTATTTTTTTATTTTATTTTTTTTGGGGGGGTTATTTTTTTAGATTCCACGTATAAGTAAAATCATACGACATTTGAAAACATTACGCTAAATGAAATAAGCCAGGCAGAGAAAGGCAAATTCTGTATTCTTAATTCCTAATATTAGAAACTAAAAATGAACAAAATGGAAAATTACAAAACTTCAGAATTTATGACCTAGAAATAGTATGATCAAATGCCTAGTTTGCATATGATAGTACTGGATTTTGGCCTGATGTCCTAGTGTAATTTCTAATGGCCCCCACTTTTACTCTTAAAAAACACCTAAGTTTGGGCAGTATATTATATGGTCAGTCTACCTAAATGCATCCTTTCAAAGTATTTTGTGTAACACATGAATTTTACAAATAAAATTCAGCCTCAAAGAGATGATGATTTCTGTGATCTCATAAGTAGTTATTGGCAGCATGCTCTGAAAACTGTGTGCACTCAACCTTCCAAAAATACTACTGGAATTCATTTTAGCAATTCAATGGACATTTGATAACAACTTACTTCATGCAAAGCTCTGTGCCAGTCACTAGGAATACAAAGAAGGAGACAAGTTTTCCATTGCCTGTAGGCAAGTGAGGATAGTACTAGAGAAACAAGATATATGTCAAATGCACCACGTGGAGAATAACCTGCCAGACTGATAACTGGAGTATTGAAGATGAAACAAGATGGTAAGCTAGAGAAAATGCTATCAATCATACATGAATGTAGCACACTGCCTTGGAAAATTTCAGAAAATGAAAGTTAAAATGCTTTTTAGCTTTGATGTTTTAAAAACAAAACTTACAAGTATTCTCACTATACACATATATACAAAACAGTAACTATGTGAAGTGATGGATATGTTAATTGTGATAATAATTTCACAATGTATGTGTGTATCAAGTTATCATGTCATATACTTCAAATATATACAATCTCGTTTGTCAATTATACAAATAATTACACAAAGACTACATTCTTTACAACTTCTGAATTCTCAGTAAATTTATTGATCCATTTTTCACTGCCTCTGACAAATATTCAACTATATACCAATTAAGAAGGCACTATCATTTGATGACTTTTGAAATAACTCTATGGATGTTCTCTCTCTACTAATTACAGAAACTTTGCAGCCAATGAACATAGTCACTTCTACTTTTGGACTCATTAGGTTACCTACAAAAATATATATTATAAAGTAGCAAGCTAAATTAAGGAGGTGACACATTTTCAGGGTGCTTCCTAGTACTAAGATACTAGTTGATTACCATAATGCAAGACAATACTAATATCTAAATATACATCTAAATCTAGGTTATACTGATTGACTCTTACGTAATATTTCTGGGATAATTTCAATAGGATTATACTTGAACTATACCCAGCAATATATAGCAGAGTAGAATATAAGAAAAAATTAGTAAAACAGTCCAGAGGCAGTAGAGCAAAGGATGAAAATAATGAGCAACTAAGTCAGCATGATCTGGGTTTGAATATCAAACCAAAACCTCTACCTCTCCCTACTACCTTACTCTGACATTGGGCAAGTAAGACAATTCTATAACGTTTAGTGTCCACAGATTTAAAATGTAGATCTTGGGGCACCTGGATGACTCGGTTAAAGGTCCAACTCTTGATTTTGGCTCAGGCCATGATCTCACAGTTGTGGGACTGAGACCCGCAGCAGGCTCCCCACTGGGCATGGAGCCTGCCTAAGCTTCTCTCTCTCCCTCTCCCTCTGCCCCTCCCTTGTGTACTTGAGTCTGTGTGTGTGTGTGTGTGTGTGTGTGCGCGTGTGTGTGAGCACGCGCATTCTTTCCCTCTCTCAAAAAAACAACAGAAAAAAATAAAATATGCATCTTAAGGTGAGTCCCATACTGCTGTTGTTAAGACTAAATGAGAAAACAACAACAACAAAATAATCCATTGTAATTTCCAGCATGTAATAATTCAGTAAATGGTGGCATCCTTTCTTAAAGCCCAGTTAGTCATACCAGGACCAAAACTTTCTAAAAATGCAACTGAGTATCTCACAGTAAAATAAAATTGAAGTGTGGCTGAGTACCTAATAATTTGCTCTACAGCATCCCAAACTGAAATAGTAATAAAGCAAGAAGGAAAAAGAGATGCTCGATGTTCATACTGAAATTTAGTGTCAGAGAAAGAAACAGTGTACGATACAAGAAAGCTTTGGGAAAAACAAAAACAGATTGACCAGCCTTGAGGTGCCATGATCAGAGACAATATTCATTTGGGGCAAAATATGAAAAACTCTATAATACTAAGCTACACACAACTTCAACATATCTCCAAACAGCTGCAAAGAAAAGGGTTGCACTGATATGTGAAATTGAAATCCTGGGCAAGCCTATTTTGCGAGTGTCTCTTTCTGCATAATGGGGAACAGAAGAGGTGTCCAATTTACTTACTCGGTTTCACAGAGGCCAAAAGCCAGCAACCTTTTGATACAGTGTGGGAAAGCAGGGAACAGAGCGCTGAAGTCAGCTTGAATAGCAAGGACAATGTGCATTTGTCTTCAGTCTTCAGAGCTAATTGTGGAAGGAGCGGTTCTTAGAGAAACCAAGGAAGTACGGACAACAAGCAGAGGTGAGATGTCCTGCAGAAATCCCAGATTTGGCATGCTGACTATTATGGTGGAACTTTATAAATTCTTAGTCCCAGTCTGAATGGGCAAGCTACATCTATTTGTGGAAACTGGAATAGGCTACTTTTAAACTGCCCACATCTCTGCTGTCCTGCATGTATGAGAAATCATGTTAATGGCCTTACTTACCCCTGTGAACATCAGAGATAATGGGTCTGAAAGTGATTTTGACTGAAGGGAAATTTCCAGTGGTCTTCAACATGGAGAGAGATGATGTCAATTAGAAAAACATATACACGTTCACAAATATTTCCTTCTTTACCACGTATAACTTGTGTATTCCATAATCTAACATAGTTTAATTGCAAGTATGTGTAAATTATAAACATATGCGTATATATAAATATATGCATATATATGCTCAAAACAACTTAATAATATGTCATCATTTCAAAATAGTATATCTTCAAAAGGCTTTGAGCTCACTGCTGTGGATACTGAATTTCACCACCAAGTAGCAACCATAGTCACAAAAACATTGACTATCCTAGAGTTTTATGTGTTATTTTACAAAGACTTGGAGATATGTCACTGGCTCAGCAGTTTTACTGGCTCAGCACTATGGAGTTTAGTACAAAATCCTCTATGCACTCCAGTGGCATTTTTCAGACTCCCATCCCAATATATTTTGCCATATATGGGTATCAGTTTACTGGTAACCATGATAACTTCTCATCACGTGGCATCATGTTACTCTGGCAGGCCTCGGCAATCTCAGACTATCTCTTATTTCCTTCTGCTCCATGCCACACTCACTCAATTCAGTTTTTTCTCTATCACTGACTTAGGTACATAGCTGTAAGGCTTGTCACATAATACTTTTATTTCCTTTCCTTATCTGCAGTCTGTACTTACACATGCGACCACTCCTTCTCTGCTTCCTCCCTTCCTTACATTGAACGCCCTCTTATTCTAATTATTATCAATATGCTGAAAGTATTATTTATGTGTGTCCATAGCTCAGAAGACACACTTGACGTCCAACATTTTCCAGTGTTTCCCACAGAACCATATCACCTTCCAGCAGAGAAGACAATGACCCACGTATAGGACAGTTACAAAGGTTGCTGGGAAAAAGAATCAGCCAGAGAAACAGAATAATAAGAATTGTAGTACATGCCCCCACTATCAAGTCAGTGGTAAAAGGCAATCAGGAATGGATTTCTTAGCTTGTACTTAATGAGTGCTTCAGAGAAAAGAAGAGGAATTTTAGAATCTCTCGCTTCTGTTTGGCAACTGCTCCATTAGCAGGTATAGTGCAAAGAGATATGGATGGTGTGGATACATAGCAATATCTGACATTCCAAGCGGATGGGAATGCAAGCTGTGGTGTGTGGCTATGCCCGTGACTGACAGGTCCTTGCTGTGACAACACTGCTGCCACCACCCCTTCAAACAAAGGACATCCCCTGGGATGTCTTGTCAACCCTTGGCACTCTGACACTGCAGCCTGCCAGAGCGCTGACTTGCCTAGTCGGCCTGCCCTCTGCTGACTTAGGGGCATTGTGTACAGGTTTCCGAGGGGAGGGTTAAAATAGGGTTCTGCTCTGTAGTATGTTGGGCAGGGTAGTTTCCAGCTGCTCTTTCTCCCAAATAGAAAAACACACCCCATACGATACAGGCAATAGTCTTCTGCCTTAGCTCTAACCAGACCCAAGATGAACAAGGCATGTCTCTTTTTGCCATGGGCTTCTTCATTTACCATCGTTATTCGTGAATAAATTCTGATTTAAAAAATCTTAAGAGCCACTAAGAACTACATTTAAATTCTGGTTATAAAATAAGTGAGTGATTTCCTACAGAACCCCTATTAAACATATATTAAGCACACTATGACCAAAAGTCATCCAAAGAGTAGAATAGCAAATCAACTGCACAACCACACACACACACAAGCAGACACAAAATCATTTAAAATATAGGTTGTTAAAACAGACACAATATGGAATCTACATTACTCATAGTCTACCGTCAAGTCTATACATAAAAGATATTCAAAGTTTTGGATGAAGGAAAACACAGGTTGGAAATGGGGAAATCCAAGGCTGTGGCCCTGGTTCTAATGAGAGAGCTGGAGAAAGCAGGTCTTCCTGCCTATGGTTCATTTTCTCATCTAAAGGAAAGATGAATGGTGCCTGCCTCAAAGTGCTATCGTGAGTGAGGAGTCCATACAAGAAACTCTTTTGTATTTTTCTCATGTTAATGAATGTGCAAGGTATCATATAACTACCTAGATGCAAAAATGTACTTTTCCTGTGATTGCAGAATTTCCTCTGAAGCTCCCAAGCTGAAAACAAAAAAAGATAAATGCAACCTTCGTGTTTCTAAATAAATGTGCTGGACACATCCAAGAGAGATTTACTGGAAGAGAATAAAAGCAGCCCTCAATCACTGGTCATATGATTTATCCAGACTGTAAAAGAATAAAATGATATATTTGAAGAGGAATCCATTCAAGTGGGAGAATGTATAGGAGGTGACAGTGTGTCATTTTCCTTTCCCTTACTCATGGGGATAAAGGTACTCCCCGCTACCAGCCCTAGCCAAGTGACTAGGCTCCCAAAGAAACATTCATTCTCATGAGACTGGTTGCAAGAAACAGAGACCACTATCTTATTCCACAACTGGACCTTTGTGCGCTCTCCTGACACTGAGGGGGTAAAGCACAGCTTGGTGAGTGAGATCCCGGGACAAAGAAGCCTATGTCTCCCAAATCTGGGGACATTCTGAGACAGAGAGGTACATGAGGTGGCTGCTTCTTACCTAGAGAAGACTGAATCCTGGAGGCTGGTTGGAGTAGACACGGAGAGGGGAAGGACTGTAGGAACAAGGTGCCAAGAGCTTTTGGCAAGGCAGAGGTGTACAATGTTTTCCACAGGGTCAGAAGAGACTAATGAAATAACTGTGTGAGATCTCTTAAAAGCGATCCCTGCAAAAGGACTGCTTGACAGGGGGAGGAAACTCCCACAGGGAGAAGCTGGAGACAGTCCCCAGTGTGTAAGAACAAAGGGTGGCAGGTCATGGAAGAGGATAAAGTATGAACGGGAATGATGTCACTGAAGAATCCTCTGAGACCCTCTGGAAGAGTCAACCATGATATTAACAGAAGGCACAAGAGCAAAGTGGAGAATGCCAACTGGAAAGTATTTCTGATTCTCTTGCTTCCATTGCCCCCTCTTCCCAACTCTGCTGGAACCTGAAACAGGATATAGAGAGAAGTGGAGTAAGAGAGAAGAACAAATCTCCACTCACTTTCTGTCTGCAGACACCCAGGCCAGCAATCAGGCCTGAGCTGAGGGGATGTAAAGATCACTGAATCGGATGAAAAATGGAAGTGGTGATTCAATGTAATTTAGACTGGATTTTATTTTATTTTATCTTATTTTATTTTATTTTTATTTATTTATTTGTATGCTATTTTCATTTTTATTTACTTATTTAAATACTTATTTTATTTATTTAGGCTGGATGTTAAAACCTAAAAAATGAGACTATTCTTACATTCAAAAGGGACTAGACAGATATGAGATCCCCTCAAAATGTTGAGAGACAGAAGAAAAGATTCAACAGTGCATGTTTGAGGGCAGTCGTAGGAAAAAAAATTAAGTTGTATCATAACATCTAACACGTTCAGTCCTATCAACGCATGTACAAATATCTGTATCATTTATCTACCTACCCATCTATCTAAATAGAGATTTATCTTTTTTATCTATGCATACACACGCAGACAGACACACACACACACACACACACACACAAACACACTGTGAACATATAAATTAGTATCTTACCACAGTGCACTTTTAATATTTCAATGTGCCCCTTTACTGTTTCTTTGTAACAGCACCCCAAATGACATGGAGAAGCACCCCTTTATCTACTCTGTCTTTATAGCTTGCATGGGTTGGACATCTTCCAACTCCAGGGTTGGACAGTGTCCTAATTTTGTCCAATTCAGTATATTCCCTGTAATCTTGTCCATAGTGATTGTTTGGCAATAGGTATGTGATCCAAGCAAGACCAATCATAGCCAGTAAGGTCAAGTTCTAAAAATTTAGAAAAATAAGCTTTTGTTCTCTGTACTTGAAATACACAGAGTATCATCCTGGAGCTGTTAAAAGGTAGCTTGTGACCTAGTGAAGGTAGCATGCCTATGAATGTCATAAAAACTTAGACATGTATAGCAAAAACTGTCAAAAGAAAAATTATTTGGTAACTGATGGATTATTTGAGATCCTGGATTTAGTTGTGCCTGAAATCAAAACTAATTCTGTAGTTTTAAACTACCTAAGCTGATAAATTCCTTTTCTAAGTTAGTTTGAGTTCCTTCTTTTCCTTCTTAAAATTAAAATGGTTCTTAGAAAGATCTTCCTTAAAAGTTGTGGGTTTTTATGTGAATATGGCTGATGGTTGTTAGGGAAAAATATTAAGTAATGGCAACAGCAGAAACGTTAAGTGGAAGGGACTGATAAATCAGTAAAAAGTTCATTCCAGTTAAATGGGCACCATATTTTAAGGCTTTTGAAAGCATTTCTTTTATCTACCACATATAAGTTGTCCATGTATGACTATTTTTAAATTGCATAATCTTCTGGCCTGTCCATTAAAAATATGCATTTTGTTTTAGGATTTGTGGGCAAGAGACATTTTTGGATGATAGTGCATTTTACTCCACAAGAAAAGTTGCTCTTAGAGTGATTAAATATATCACAAATCGTAGTGTCAAAAATACTGAACCCAAGCAATTTAAATTTGATTTTCTGGCTTTTTTCGAGATTGTTTTGATGTTTATAAACCAGGAAAATCAATGATCGACATAAGCCAATCTATGAAAGTTTGATTATGTTTGGCCTGGCTGTGCTGGTGGAGAAAGTAAGAGCAGCACAGAGGCAGAGAAGGACGCACACAGCAGCACTGTCCAGTTGAGCATAAAATTTGTAAATCCCCTTGCCGTCAGAGCTAAATGTGGAAAATAAAATTCTCTAGCTTTTCCCTCAGACCCAATGATTTGAAAATAGAAAATAAAATGCAGGAACGTTAGATAAGTGAGCTTCTGCTATTTTCTGCCATTTCGTTATAAAAATATTACTAATTAAAAATATATTTTAAAAAAAGGGGGGGGGGCGCCTGGGTGGCTCAGCTGGTTGAGCGTCTGGCTTCGGCTCAGGTCATGATCTCACGGTCTGTGAGTTCAAGCCCCGCGTCGGGCTCTGTGCTGACAGCTCGGAGCCTGGAGCCTGTTTCGGATTCTGCGTTTTCCTCTCTCTCTGCTCTTCCCCTGTTCGTGCTCGGTCTCTGTCTCTCAGAAATAAATAAATAAACATTAAAAAAAAAAAAAATATATATATATATATATATATATATATATATATATATATAAAATACAATACAGAAATATACACCACCCATCATCCAGGTTATAGCTAGTAATTGCAGAGAGTTTGTTTTGGTTCAGGCTCTGTTCAGAATACTTGATATGTGTTAATGCATTTAATAAAACAATTTCATAAAACCATTACTCTTATGATATAATACTGATACGATCCCTCAATTTACAAAATTGAGGAAACTCAGGAAAAGACACATCATGTACCTTACTCAAGTTATATATAACATAATAAGTCACAAAGAAGACATGCTGACTAATTTCAATTTCAGTGTCTATAGTTATTGTTCTGTTTTCTGCCATTTCATCCTCCTTCCAAATGGATACCAGTAAAATGTTGACTTGAGTCCTTCTTATCTGCATTTACTTATTAAGAGTTATAATTGACTGTGCATAATCCTTCTTAACTTACTTAACATTATTTTACAAGCTTTTTCAAAGTTATTATATGGTTCCTTGTAAACATTTCAATGATAATATTATACTCAAAAGACTGGATGAGCCAATTAATTTACCTATTGCCATATCTTGGGGCAAAGAGTTGTCTTTGAATTTTCACAATTAAAATAACAATGTTACTACAATAAACATATTTTTTGGCATAAAGATTTTTCTTCATTTCAGTTTATTTCCTCAGGAAAGATTCCCAGACTGAGAATTGCCAGATCAAAGTATTTACTACTGGTTTGAATCACATACTGCCAAAATGTTTATTTCAAAGGAATTATCCTAATTTACACTTTCACAATCTGTTGACGTTTTCTTTTGTTATTATTATTTTTTCAAAGGAAACATAATCTAAACTTTTCTATAGAATTTCTTTAATATTTTTAGAGGTAACACTGATTTAATAATTTTTTATTCAAAGAGCAGTGATAGCTTTCTGTGAATGTCTTTTGAAATTATTACTACATCTGACTGATCCACACAATGTTAAATAAAAAGTAGCTTTATAGCTCAAATGTCCTTATCCTGAATTCTTCAAATATTCTTATCCTAAACTCTTCTCCCATGCTTCCCCACTTAATGCAGAGTTGCTTTAAAAAAAAAAACAAAACAAAACAAAACAAAAGCACCATATATACTACTATTTAACAATTTTGGCAGTGTTGATCAATTATTTCTTCTAAAAACAAGACTGAGGAGTTTTAATAGAACTGTTACTATTTTGTATATGGTGCAATTGGCTCTTTTTCGAGCATTATATAACATACGCTATTTACCCATTAATATTTTTTCTAGTGCTCGCTTTTAAAACCAAAGCTAACTCTTTGACAAGAACAATAAAATTGATGAAAGCCCAAAGCCAGACTGAACAGGCAAAAACAAAAGATACAGAATACACGTTATCAATTACAGGAATAAGAGAAGTGACATCACTACAGATTTTACAGATAATAAAAGGATAATTAGGGAATGCTGTGGACAACTTTAGGCTTAATAATATGAATACTATCATATTGCAGTATTTTTCCACCTCCCTGAATATATGTGTATTCATATGTGTATGTATCAAGGAGACTATATTTTTTTATTTTTTTTAATATGAAATTTATTGTCAAATTGGTTTCCATACAACACCCAGTGCTCATCCCAACAGGTGCCCTCCTCAATACCTATCACCCACCCTCTCCACCCCCCCCAACCCCCCAATCAACCGTCAGTTTATTCTCAGTTTTTAAGTTTTTTATGGTTTGGCTCCCTCCCTAACTTTTTTTTTTCCTTCCCCTTCCCCATGGTCTTCTGTTAAGTTTCTCAGGATCCACATAGGAGTGAAAACATATGGTATCTGTCTTTCTCTGCTTGACTTATTTCACTCAGTAGAATACCCTCCAGTTCCATCCACGTTGCTGCAAATGGCAAGATTTCATTCTTTCTCATTGCCAAGTAGCATTCCATTGTATATATAAACCACATCTTTATCCATTCATCAGTTGATGGACATTTAGGCTCTTTCTATAATTTGGCTATTGTTGAAAGTGCTGCTATAAACATTGGGGTACAAGTGTCCCTATGCATCAGCACTCCTGTATCCCTTGGGTAAATTCCTAGCAGTGCTATTGCTGGGTCATAGGATAGATCTATTTTTAATTTTTTGAGGAACCTCCACACTGTTTTCCAGAGTGGCTGCACCAGTTTGCATTCCCACCAACAGTGCAAGAGGGTTCCCGTTTCTCCACATCCTCTCCAGCATCTATAGAAAGGAGACTATATTTTAAGACTTTTGAAAGAATTTCTTTTATCTACCACATATAAGCTGTCCGTGTATGACATGAGAGAAAAGCATATATTAGTGCATAAAAAGACAAATAAAATGGAAAAAAAAAAAGCTAGAGAACATATATGCAATATAATGACAACCTGAGGAGTATTAGCCCTAGTATATAAATAATTCTTGGAATCAATATGGAAAGATACATAATCCTATTAGGAAACAAATGTTTGTTCAAAAATAAAAGTAAAAAATAGCCAATAAAAAAGCATGTATACACACAAATACATGTAATAATCAAGATAAATGTCAAGTAGATATAAAGCATTAAGGCATCAGGTAGAATTTTCAGCGGTCACCTTCCCAAAACTAGTTTTAATGCAAATATCTAATGCTGGAAAAGCTGTAGGTTAACACACCTACACATGCATCACACATTGGTTTAGTGGGTCTATAAGGGCTTTATGTATCTGACTGATAACATGTATCACAACTCCTTAAAAAACTACTTAGTCCTAAGACACCTAGATGTCTCAGTCGGTTAAGCATCTGACATCAGCTAGGGTCATGATCTCACAGTGGCTCCTGAGTTCAAGCCCCACATCCATCTCTGTACTGACAGCTCAGAGCCTGGAGCCTGCCTGCTTCTGATTCTGTCTCCTGCTCTCTGCCCCTCCTCCAGGCTCTTGCACTCTCTCTTGAGTGCGCGTGCTCTCTCTCTGTCTCTCTGTCAAAAATAAATAATAAAACGCTGTTGTTTTTTTTAATTTTTTTAAACATTTATTTATTTTTGAGACAGACAGCATGAATGGGGGAGGGTCAGAGAGAGGGAGACACCGAATCTGAAACAGGCTCCAGGCTCTGAGCTGTCAGCACAGAGCCCGACGCAGGGCTCAAACCCACGGACTGCAAGATCATGACCTCAGCTGAAGTCAGACGTTCAACCAACTGAGCCACCCAGGCGCCCCAATAATAAAACGTTTTAAAATTTTTTTAGTTAAAAAAAAAGTACTTAGTTCTTTTTGACCAAGAATTTCTTTTCTAACATTTATATAGAAAACTGTTTATCAGGGCGCCTGGCTCAGTCAGTTAAGCCTCCGACTTCAACTGAGGTCATGATCTCACAGTTTGTGAGTTGGAGCCCCACTTGGGGCTCTGTGCTGACAGCTCAGAGCCTGGAGCCTGCTTTGGATTCTGGGTCTCCCTCTCTCTCTGCCCCTCCCCTTCTCTCATTCTGTCTCTCTCTCTCTCTCTCTCAAAAATAAAAATTAAAAATTAAAAAATAAACATTAAAAAAAGAAAATTGTTTATCAAACTGTTAAGTTCATGAAATATTAATCATCAAAATAGGTAATAATAAGGAATTGGTTACATTATACATGACACATTAATAGGCAAATGTTAGAATTCTTTATAGAAACATGTAATAAAAGAAAAACATTCTAAGTATATATTATTAATTAAAAGCCAAACTACAAAACAGAATACAGAGTCTAATCACAGGTTTTTATAAAGTTATTTGAAGAAATCAGAAACATGTTTTCAATGCTTATTTTTAGCTAGTGTTTTTGGTGAGTTTTGAGCAATTTTGTTGTTTTTTATTATACAAATTTCTACAATAAACATGTATTAATTTAATGAATATTATAGAACCAATAAAAGCTATTCTCTTAATAAAAATATTTGCTTAGCATTCTTGCTTGCTTCTCCTTTGTTTACTGGGTGGGATATAGTAGATGGTGTGTCTTTAATTTAATGTAATAAAATATACATGCCTTGGGGTTTTCCATTTTATGATTTTCACCCATGGGGCCATTATTTCCTTGTTAAGTGTCTTTACTTAGAGCAGTCAGCAAATACACAGAGAAATGCCTTCCCTCAGTAAACAGAATGAGAGCACTGAACATGGATCGCTACTGGGCAGAAAGGCTTATTTTCGAAATTCTGCTGTTAGGTCTCTAGGTTCCCATCCAAAGACACAGTGCAACACTTTTACAATTGGAATCCAAATAGTATGAATAATCATTCTATGGTTCCCTAAAGGAAACAACAGAGTTTCTTCCCACTGTCAAGATCTGTATGGCATAGGAAAGAAGAAATTTTTAAAGAAACATTCATGAAAATCCATGATGGCTGGCCATGCTGATGAGCCACTGTGCCACAGCAGGCAAGCTAATGGAACTCTCTGCACCTCAGTTTTCTCATCCGAAAACACATGAGCATACAGATTCTTAATTTGCATAATTTTGTGAAGATGAAAACCACAATGTTGAAAGCATCAGGCTTCCTGTTATGTTTTATTACAGTGGGTCTTATCATCATCGTATCTTTCAGAGAACTTGAGTTTATACAAAACCATGCTTTGTTTGCAGCAACGACACAGTAAGTTCCAGGAGTCCAGCTATGTACTAAATATGTGTGTATAAATTTGTGAGGCTATTTTCCTCTTGTGCCCTACAGAGAGAGAGTCCTATGACTTTAAAGCCATTTGTATATGGTGGTAAAATGAGAGTGATTTTACTTTACAGTTCAATATATCTCCTGAGAGTTTTCTCCATTAGCCATTACATTAGTAGTTTAGATTAGACATTCCTAAATATGCTTGCTAAACAAATTTTAGAATGGCATACAAAGGCATTACCCCAGGCAAAATCTTTGATTGATATTTCCATTGCACTGATTTTCTCTTATTTAACTCAATAACTTTTTGTTTACATGGTGTTAGTTTTGTGATGGAAAATCAGATTCTAAAAATATGACGATGAACTTGTCAGGCAAAATAAATAAATAAATAAATATGCCTATTTAATCCTGTTTGGTTCTCAAGATCACAATACACTGAACACTTGAAGGAATACACTGACATTACACTTCAACGAAACAAAACACACATGGCTCCTACACATTCCATGTACTGGCCAGTCTGGGCTGAGTGGTCAGCAGAGTCCGCAGAAGGATAAAACCACTGCTAGACCATAGCCATGAAACACTTTTCTCTTTGTGATGTTCACGAGCGTGAGCCTGCTTGAGATGACCTTATTGAAATGCTCAGTCTGCCCTGCTTGCAGTTAGAATGTGCATCAAACTGACAGCCAACTAGCCCATGAAACCTGATATGGAGCCTTGCACAGCAGTGCTCTCCCCTGGAGGTGGGAAAGGAAATGTGTTTATATGCTTATGGTGCAGAGGAATGAGATGGACACCTGGATCCAATCATTCTCTAAAGATCACTTTCATTCATCCATTCGTGTATTCACTCATTAACAGCAATTAGCACCTACTCAGTGCCAGACGCTGTATCAAGCTTTCCTGGTGATGTAATATAAGGAATTGTCTATCCTTCCAAAGTGACAACTGTGCCTTTGTTTACTTAAGTTTGTGCCTGATGGCCCCGAATGTTTTTTGAGATGGTTTTCTGTTTACCCCATCACAATTTCCCCTGCTTGGATAGGCAGAAAAGAAAAATAAGAAAGGCAGTTTAAAAAAGAATATAAGAAGCAATTTCCTACAATTCCTCCAATAAAGGATATATAAAACGATGACTTTATATATACATCAAATACATATATATTATGACTTCATATATGTGAAGTACAGTACATAAAGTACAGGAAAACCTTACTAATATGAATATTTAGGATATTCATATCTTATTTATCCTAAATATTCATATTAGTAAAGTTTTTTGTAGTTTCCATCAGCCAATCAGGACTGAGCCAATATACGTATGAATAAAGATGCCATAAGGAACTGTCTTCCTGATCTGGGCTCTAGTTACTGCTGCTAAGGAATTCCTGCAAATTCCAGGTGCTCCCTCTGGTTTGGAGGACCTCTGTTTGATTCAGACCTAACCCACAAACCATAACACTGTGAGGTTTGCAGAACTTCTAAGATTGGAAACAATATAGTGCATGAATACATGAACAAAGGTATCTCTCTCTCTGAAAGAGAGGTGGCTCCTTACTCTGCTTTAGAGGCATGTGCTGAGTCATGTGTTTTGTGATACAAAGGCCCAGAGCGGGAAGGAGATTTTGAAAGCTTACAAACCTAGACCTGCCTCATTTTGTTCTCATTTTTCTTTTTTTAAATCTTTCCCTTCCTCTTTGTCAAAGTTTGTTGGGGTAAAAACTGGAGACTATGTTGTGGATTCAAATGCTGAAGAACTGAAGATAATAAACATAAGAAAAAATTAGTAACTATCAGGGCCACTAGCTGACTTCCTAGCCATCAGCAAGTGAATCTACCACAGTACCTTGTGTGTTTCCAAAGCATTGCATCCTTTTTGAAATGCATCATATTGCAACAGTGTCTCCGACTTTTTAGTTTCCATTGTGCAGGCAAAAGCAATCACTAAGTCACATGCTTTTCTCTTTACTGTTCCCCACAATTTTAACAGCTAATATTAAATGCCAAAGCACCACTAATTGAAAATTGATTTTGGAATCAATTAAACAGCCAGCTCTGTTGAGAAGAACACATGAAGAAGTTTCATCAACTGCCTCTGTCCCCTGTGCAAGTCTTTGTTACATACATTCCTCTGGTTGGGACCTAATTAGTAATTCACAGTGGTCCTGCAATCCAAAGAATTCCAATCTGCAAATTTAGCTATTGATTATGGAAGAATAGCTTTACTAGGGGACTTTAATTCCAGGGGTACCACAAGATAAAATTAATTATATTTTTGGAAGGATAATGTAAGTTCAATTTATTAAGTTATGGTCCAAGAAAAATACTTAAGACTATGTCATATCCTTTTCATTCCTAACCCTATGAATTTTATGATTGAGTATCAGACTAAATATTTCACATACGAGGAGTCCCAAGGTGTGGGCTGAATCTTTCTAATTTAACAGATGTGGAAAATGAAGGAAATAATATGACTAGGGCTCAAATAGCGAAATCTTCATCTCCTTCTGATATACCAGGCTGGGATTTCTAATTACACTTGCCCTTTGTTGAAAATTTATGTTTCCATACTCTACACTAAGTGTTTTATGTGCATTATCTCATTTAATGTTCACATAAACTCTATAGTGTGGTCACAATTACTTCCCATTATTTTCTAGAAGATAAACCTGAGGCCGAGAGAAGGAAATTAATATCCTCAAGGTCACAGAGCTAGCGAAGGGTGGAGGGAAATCTTAACCAGCCTTTGACTATGCATTCTTCAACCTCATCCAGTAGGCGGTGCCACTGCCACTGTTTATCAGGGTTTAACAAAGGAGCTCATACAGATTGCTATTAATAACGGAATGGGTATGTGGACACTGAGAAGCAGTAAGGTAGGTAAAGCGGATGATAGTGAATGAGTACTGCTACTGGCCTTGAGAAAGACACAGGAAAGTGCATCCCATTTCCCAGAGCACTGGGGTTCCTTTGTCTGTTAGCAAGGGGGGAAAGAGGGGGCATGGAGTTGAAGGGGTTGGCTAGACGAGTTCCTGAGTTTTCCAGTCTTTGTTTCTTCATGTGGTTTACTTGGGGGAATGCCAAAGACATAGAGGTCTGTGTATAGCAGAGAGGATGTAGAGGTGACCTTGCCCACTTCACATACTTCCAGAACAAAAAAAAGGGATTTTCCCTTTTGGTCCAGCTGTGATAAGCATGTCAACAAAGCAGAAGCAGAGCTTCTTCTATAAAAGCATCTTGGGTACTTACACTGGGGGGATGGAAGATGTAATCCAGATGGACCAATCTGCCTACTCAGCCAGTCAGCCAGTGGGTTGTCTGAGAGTTCAGACGGCCACGTGTGTTTTAAAGGCAGGAAGCTGATAGATGCCAAGGGTACTAGAGATGATTTGAAAATGTTGAATTAACTGATAATATTTAGACAATCTGCTCTGTCATTTTCCAATACTCTTTAAGAACAGACCATTCACCTTCCTGCACCGGTTGCAGCGGCATCTATCACAAGGCAGAAAAATCATGAACAATTCCCCAAAAGCAGAATTTTCTCCTCATGCCCAGTGGATGTTTTGTGATAAAATAAATAATGAGGGGAAAGGCTTGTCTCTTTGTGGTTGGATATATAAGGGGATTGGGTTATGGCCTACAATTTTCGCCCAAGGACTTCAACAGACCAAGAGCCTATTTGAAGAGAAAAGTTAACGGTGGTAGGTATTTTACTTCATGTATCGAATACATGTAATTTTGATAATGCTAACTTCTTGAAGATTTCATCCTCACACCACACCCCCAGCCAAGTTGGTCTGGCCCAGATGCATATAAACACAAACTTACACTGATCTATGATTAATTCTTGCCATAGTTTACTATTAAAAATTGAGCATTATCACACATTGTTAAAAAAATTATTCATGAGGGGGTGCCTGGGTGGCTCAGTCGGTTGAGCGGCTGACCTCAGCTCAGGTCACGATCTCGCGGTCCGTGAGCTCGAGCCCCGTGTCGGGCTCTGTGCTGACAGCTCAGAGCCTGGAGCCTGTTTCAGATTCTGTGTCGCCCTCTCTCTGACCCTCCCCCGTTCATGCTCTGTCTCTCTCTGTCTCAAAAATAAATAAACGTTAAAAAAAATTAAAAAAAAATATTCATGAGAAGTGGTTACATGACACTCTCACCTTGTATCATGGGTAGTTGAGTCAGACAGGAATCTTTTAAGTTTCTGGGCATTCTTTATTTTTCCAGGAGAACTCAAGTAGCCATGTGAGTACAATGGAAGCAACCTGAAATCCTGCTTAGATTCTGATTTTAAAATTGATGAGAGCCAGTATAAAGAATAGATTTTGGTACATCGTGGTTCAGAAAAGGGCTTGACCCTTGATCAAAGCCTTACAAAACAACTGAAAATGCAGTAAGATACCACAATATGATAGTCGAGATACCAAAATAATAAAATAAACACTGACTTCGAGGTACCATGAAATTAAAACAATCACAAATATGTACTTAAGCGCACTGCCAATGTTTTCAGGGCCAGACACTTAATCTCACCAGGCTTCTATGTGACAGGAACTCTCACCGGCCGGAATGTGCTACTGAGGACACTGAGCCTCACACAAGTGATATTAACTTGTGCAAAATCACAGGGTAAGTAGCAGAGTCAAGACTGAATGCAGGCATTCCAGCTCAAGAGCTCACAATTTTAAACAAGCTGATCGGAGTCTTTCTGAGGATAAGAATCAAAAAGAAAAATGCCCTATTAGCTCTAGGATGCCATACCCCCAATTAAATTAAAGGATGCTTGAAAATCAACTGTTATCAAAAGGCTTTGCTGACACTAAATCAATGTTACAGAGACAAAAGTTAGTAATGAATGATTATATCCTGGTCAGATTCCATTTTATTTATAAAATGCCAAAGAGCTATGTTAAGGTATGGATTGCCCTGTGAGAACGAGTAGGCACCATTGTATTTTCAAACTCCTGAATGCCCTTCTCAGAGGCAAATTAAAGTCATGTATAGAGCAACAGACTAAGACTTCTATTTACTAGGAATATAATGTTGGGAGAATCGCTTAACCTTTCTAAACCTATTTCCTTGTTGGCACACGTGTATGTGTGTGTGTGTGTGTGCGCGCGCGTGCGCGCACACACGCACACACATCCTATTCCGATGTCAAACAGTGTTATGAGGGTGGCATAAATGCCTGGGACACAGAGCTCTGCTGCTGGTAATGGTAAAATAAGTGTCTTACGCTCACCTTCACACTGAAAACAAACAGAAAATTTGAATTTAGAGTGATAATAACACAATGAGGAATGACAGGATCAAGATGCTAGAGACCAGGAATCCTAGAGAAAAAAGCTCAATATTTGGAGCTACTACTTTTCCTCTAGGGCATCTGCACATTCTAGAAGAGGCAGCTGAACAGCTGAGAAGTTGAGTGCGGTTCTAGACAGACCATGATGGATGAAAACAAGCTCAGACCCAGTCCCCCAGGATATCGGGTTAAAACCCAAAAATTTACACACCAGCAGTAAAGACACACCAAAACTGGACTGGCCTTTGTAGGAACCAAAGCTCACAGTGGATACAGGAGATCACAGGTTGTTAGTGTCCCACAGGCAGGGGTTCTGATTGGAAGCTAGCACAGTGGGGCATCTGGGGTGCTGCAAACACTTTAGTTCTTGGCCTGAGTAGTAGTTCCATGAGTTACTGATTTCATGACAGCTTATTGGTCTGTATACTTATGACTTGCAGGATTTTCTCTACTGGTTTTATATTTCTTTTTTTCAACGTTTATTTATTTTTGGGACAGAGAGAGACAGAGCATGAACGGGGGAGGGGCAGAGAGAGAGGGAGACACAGAATCGGAAACAGGCTCCAGGCTCTGAGCCATCAGCCCAGAGCCCGACACGGGGCTCGAACTCACGAACCGCGAGATCGTGACCTGGCTGAAGTCGGACGCTTAACCGACTGCGCCACCCAGGCGCCCCTCTACTGGTTTTATATTTCAATAATTGGATTTTTAAGACATTTATTTTAAGGAAAAAATTTTACCATATTCTCTGGTGTGGTCGAAGTTTATTTATTCTTTCCATGGTATTTTCAAGATTTTTGTCAGGAGTACTTACATAAGTATATCTCTGAACTCTCTCTCTCTCTCTCTCTCTCTCTCTCTCTCTCTCTCTTAGATAACACCAAACTACAATACCAAAATCTTAGATAAAAACAAACACAATAAATAAAATAAATAAATAATCAGTATATATCCTGAAAATCCAGGATTTTATAATATTGGACTGACCTCAGTCAGAAACCTTCTGCTTCTTCCACAGGGTTTTGATCATGTGAAGCCACAACGTTCACTAATGGCAAATAAGAAAGCAGGGAATTCATGACTGTATACACTGCTGCCAGGTAGGAAGGAAGGAAAGAACATAATAGGAAGGCAGACCCTGAAAAACAGATCCCTGGGGCAGTCTGCCTTTATGTCCATTTCCCCAAAGACTCCTCAGTGACCTATCTTCCTTGTTGAGGATCACATCATATGGACAATTGTTTAGACATCTCATTGAGCAGGGGTGCCTGGGTGGCTTTGTCAGTTGAGCGTCAGACTCCGGCTCAGGTCATGATCTCATGGCTCATGAATTTGAGCCCCCGCGTCAGGCTCTGTGCTGACAGCTCAGAGCCTGGAGCCTGCTTTGGATTCTGTTTCTCCCTCACTCTCTGCTCCTCCCCCACTCACTCTGTCTCTCTCAAAAATAAATAAACATTAAAAAAAATTTAAAGAAATCTCATTGAGTACAATCCATTAATGTAAACTCCTTTCGCCAAGGTTTCTGGAATACAATACCATGAACTTATTTTTCTTTTAAAAGTGTCTATCTCTCTGATTAATCAGATACAGTAGAAACAGGGATGGTCTAATTTCCTAGAAGAACTTAATGTGAGGTAGAATAGAATTGCCAGCTATCTCTACCATTCACAAGAGCTAGAGAATAAAGCTCCCTTCTCTCATCCTTACTCCCAAGATCCTCTCAATTTCTACTCAACTGAAATCGTTCATTTTTCAGTCCATAACTCTACGCTTTTAGAAGGTAGAATCATTAAATGCTTTGATCATGGTCTTTGGAAACCAGAACACATTAACATTAAACCCAATACCAGCTCTGCCAACTAGTCTACTTTGAGACATCAAGCAAATCAAATCAGAACCTCCTCCCCCCAGTCTGTTAAATACACATGATCACCAACTCACCAGGGTTGCTGTTAAAGGCATGCACAGTTCCAGGGTACTATGCCTGGAACAGGAAAAAACTCAGCAAATGCTATTCCTTTCTGCTTCTTTCTCATTTTACTTGTTTTTGCAAGAGACTATGTGTTCGTCAGTGGCTGTGCTGCTACATTCCAAAGCAACCAGTTGATTTGGTCAGTGCAGATTCGGAGTTACACTCAAGCCATGCCTCATGTTGCATTTTGCATCAAATAGAACACCTGGGGTTTTGGCATCAAAGCTGGGTGTACTCTATGGTGGCCAAGAGAGCCTTGAAGTGTCCCTCAGTTTGACTTCTTCCTGACTCCAAGCCCCTGACCTTCCTTTTCCTGGGGTGTTTACTTTACAAACTTGTGATTATAAGTCCTTTCTCTGTTCTTTTGAAATAGAAGTCTTTTAAGAAAGTTTCTTGCCAGTTTTACAACCCAGGAATGCCTTTCTCAAGGACCTGGGTACTATTTCTTTTAAATGTAATCACCCACGAAGACAGCGCTCCTATTTCTGAGTTTCTGTAGAGAGGTTGAGTGACTTGTTCCACGTTGTCACCACCTCTGATCATGAAGATACGAGAAAAATGAGAAAGTTTACTTTTCCTCTGGATAAAGCCAAGTAGCAAACATTAGGTGGTCTATAATCCCCTATGGAGTTGGGTACTCCTGGGTATTCAGCCTTGGTCTATGCTCTCTCCCTTTCTGCTGGCAAGAGTATTGGAATAAAATCAAGTTTTGTCTACTAATTTCTAGGTTGTATTTTTTTGTTTAACAATGGATATATAATTTCCTTGCACACCGATATGAGTCATGAATAAATATACCTCTGTAATGATCTATTGATACGTGTATACCTACAGACTCATCAGAGCTTCTTAACCAGAAAGACTAGAAACATAGTACTGAAGGAACAGCACAAGGTATAAATCAATAAATGTCACTGATTTAATGTATCAGTGAGTTGACGAATGAATCAAGAAATATTTAATAAATTCAGAGAATTTTGAGATAGTGTCTTTCCTGTCATCATAAATCAATCTCTCTCTCTTTCAATCTCTCTCTCAACTTTTAATCTCTTTCCATGCACTTATTTTCAAAATCATATGTAAAGGGTATTTTAAAATAAATGAACATGTATAATGCACTAACAATTCAAGTGAAACGCATGTTTTGAAATAGACATTAGTAACATACCACTTAATATGTGGCTCATTCAGTGCCCAGCACCCTAAACAGGATCAGCATGCTCGATTATTTTTAACAGTGATGTAGAGTTCCCTTCCCCTTCCTTTTACACATTTCCTATGGAAGTGCTGATCTTCATCCAAAAGAAGAGTTCAGTTTTGCTTGCTAAGTGTGGGTATCATCAGCCACCTTTGATATGTCTGTTTGCCCGACTGCTTTCAGCTGTAATATGGCCATAAATACCTTCCAACACACTTTTCTCCCTACGAAGCTGTGTATTAATAATTAGTGAGTTACATCTGTTCCATCTGTCACATCAGATTCATTATTTTCGTAACAGCAATCAACCAACAGACTGTGCAGGAATTAGAGTCCTTACTTGTCTGTCTGTCCTCCACTAAACAGGCACGGTTGTATCTAATAGCTGTGGGAGCCTGTTGCTTAAAAAAAGAGAGAGAGAGAGAGAAATCAATGCCTGTTTGTTCAATAACAGGGCAAAAGAGAAGAGAACACGTTTGCAAACAGTAGGTGAGGCTTTCAATTTGAAAAGCAATCAGAGTATCAGTTGTCTGGCTTCAAGGGCAGAGCTCATAGGTATACACCAACAGAGGGGAGGATATCTGAATACAGCTTTTCTTAGTTTTGAGATTTACACATTTACAAAGCCATTCCTTGACAGTCTTACATTCTGATTCTGAAAGCTTATGCAATGATGCCCCATTTTGATGGCTTAGACTTGTTGCTTGCCGCTTGATATATCTTATCAAATTTCAAATTTATTTAAAATAAATAGGATTTTTACCATAAGGGCACATATGGGCCATCTTCAAGAAAACAAACAAAACAGGCACACATAACCCTGAAGTTCAACAAACATTTACAGAGTCCCTACTCTTTACCAAGGATTGTAGCAGGCATTAAGGATGCAGAGAGGCTTTGCTTGTGGAAGCATGTCAATAGTGAAAGGGCGGGCCCTTTTCACTTTTGAATCCTCAGGCATTCAAAAATTCACCCACCATCTTCGATGAGGCACTACACGAGGACCTGGGTGAGTACAGAAGGGAGCACCCTGGCCTCACCCTCCTACAGTACGTAGATGACATCCTGATTGCTGCCGACATGGCCAAAGACTGTGAGCGAGGGACCCAGGACCTGCTGGCTACCCTGGGGGCCTTAGGGTGCCGGGCATCCGTGAAGAAGGCTCAGATATGCAGGGAGAGGGTAAGTTACCTGGGATATATCCTGGAGGGCGGACAGCGGCGGTTATCAGATGCCAGAAAAGAAACTGTCCTAAAGATCCCTACTCCCACCTCCCGAAGAGAAGTGAGGGAATTCCTAGGATCAGCCGGCTACTGCCGCCTCTGGGTTCCAGGTTTTGCTGAGATTGCCAAGCCCCTATATGAAGCTACCAAAGAGGGGAAAACATTTAAATGGACTGAAAAAGAAGAAATTGCCTTTAATCAGTTAAAAAAGGCCCTCTTAAGTGCCCCAGCCCTGGGCCTACCAGACATTAGGAAACCCTCCCACCTCTTTGTAGAGGAACATAAGGGAATAGCAAAAGGGTTTCTAACTCAAGCCTTAGGCCCCTGGAACCGCCCAGTGGCTTACCTGTCTAAGAAACTAGACCCAGTGGCTGCCGGCTGGCCGCCATTCCTAAGAATTATTGCGGCGACAGCACTCCTAGTCAAGGATGCAGACAAACTGACCCTAGGACAGGAGATCTGGATCACGACCCCACACGCCATTGAAGGGGTCATGAAACAGCCTCCGGATAGATGGATGAGCAATACACGTATGACTCATTACCAGAGCCTCCTACTCAACCCTCCATGAGTGCGGTTCCACCCCAGTGCAGCCCTCAATCCTGCAACCCTGCTGCCCGACCCTGACCTAGGTGCTCCACTACATGACTGTGCGGGAATCCTGGAACAAGTACATGGATTCCAGATGGACCTGACCGACCGGCCCCTCCCCGATGCCGAGGCTACTTGGTTCACTGATGGCAGCAGCTTTGTGCAAGATGGACACAGGTATGCGGGTGCAGCGGTGGTCACCGAAACGGACACCGTATGGGCGGAGGCTCTACATCAGCCCAGCGAGCAGAGCTCATAGCCCTCACCAAGGCGCTGATGCTGAGAGCTGGAAAACGGCTTAACATCTACACAGACAGCCATTATGCATTTGCCACAGCTCATATTCATGGGGCAATTTATCAGGAGGGGGGTTACTGACGGCAGAAGGACCGACTATAAAAAATAAGCAGGAGATACTTAACCTGCTTACGGCCTTATGGCTTCCTGCCAAGCTAGCCATTATCCACTGCCAAGGGCACCAAAAAGCTGATAACCCAGTAGCTAGAGGTAATCAAAAGGCTGACCAGGCAGCCAAGGCAGTAGCCCTTACTCCAGTCCCCACCATGACCATACAACTGCCGGACCCGGGAGACCCAGTTTTACCAGACCAGCCCAAGTACTCCCAGGAGGAGTTACACCGGATCAAGAAACTCCCCATGGCCCAGGAGATAAAGGGATGGTGGTATACACCTAACAAGGAGCTCGTGCTGCCAGACCGGCTCGGAGACTCAATATTAGAGCACATGCATCGGTCTACTCACATGGGGGCCCGAAAATTAAAAGACTTAATCCGACATGCCGGAATCAAGATTCACCAACAGGACACCAAAATAGAGCAAGTTGTATCTGCCTGCAAGACCTGCCAACTCACCAACGCAAGAGCCACATCAAATAAAAAAGGAACCAGTCTCAGAGACACCAGACCGGGAGCCCAATGGGAAGTCGACTTCACTGAAGTCAAACCAGGAAAGTATGGTAATAAATATCTTTTAGTATTTACAGAAACCTTCTCTGGCTGGGTGGAGGCATACCCAACCAAGCATGAAACGGCTCAGACGGTGGCTAAGAAGCTACTAGAAGACATCTTACCCAGGTATGGTTTTCCTGCCCTGGTAGGATCAGACAATGGACCAGCTTTTATCTCGCAGGTAACACAGGCAGTAGCCAAGGCGGTGGGGGCAAACTGGAAATTACATTGTGCTTATAGGCCCCAGAGCTCAGGACAGGTAGAAAGAATGAATAGAACCCTAAAAGAGACCCTTACCAAATTAACCATGGAGACTGGCGGGGACTGGGTGACTCTCCTACTGTACGCCCTTTACCGGGTTAGAAACACTCCTTATACTCTGGGTTTTACTCCCTACGAGATCATGTTTGGCAGGCCACCCCCTGTTATTCCCAGCCTTCAAGCTGAACTTATTGCTGAGTTTAAAGATCAAGAACTTTTCTTTCCTTGAGAGGGCTCCAGAGGGCGCACGAGGACATTTGACCGCGCCTCCGTGCCATCTACGAGGCTGGCCGGACCCCGACACCTCATCAGTACAGGCCGGGAGACTGGGTCTATGTCAAGAGGCACCACGAGAGACCCTCGAGCCGCGCTGGAAGAGACCCTACATCCTGGTGCTGACAACCCCCACCGCTCTCAAAGTAGATGGCATCGTGACCTGGGTCCATCACACCCACGTTCGGCCAGCGGACCCCTCCTCAATCCGGAAGGACTTCGTCACGCGATGGGCCATCAGTCAGGACCAACACAACCCGCTCAAGCTCAAGCTACAGCGCATTCGACCCACCTAATATTGGTAACTCTGTTAACTCTGCTTGTCATTGCTCATGCTTCCGGGAGTCCCCACACCCCCCCAAACATCACCTGGCAGATCACAGACACCAGCTCGGGGACAATACTTAATCAGACCTCCCAGAGCCACCCCAGGGACACATGCTTCCCAGAACTTAGCGTAAACCTCCAAACTCTGTTCCCCTTGTCACCATAAATGCAGCCGGTCCCATGATTGGGTCCGTAAGCTACATGACAAGGGGGGAATGAAAGGGCGGGCCTACACCAGCCAACTCCATCTTGTTCTGTGTTCTCCACCTTGAGTGACTATGTCCCCGACATGACCCCTTTTCCGGGAAAATCGCAGAAACCTCAGATCGCGCCTCCTCCCCTTGAGTAACCTCCCGCTCACCCGTTCAAACTTCCTGATCAAAACACGCCCAGCAACCTGCGTAACAGGACTCTGACCCTTCCCCAGCCAATCAGCCGAGGCCACGACCCTTCCCCAGCCAATCGGCTGCCCCTAGACCCCTACAAAACCTTTGTGCTTTTGAAACTCGCTCTCTCTCCCCGGTATCTCACCGCTGCATCGGTGCAGGCAGGGGACTGAGCTCGAGCTAGCTTGAATAAAGGCTCTTTTGCTTTTGCATGGGACTCGGCTCCCTGGTGGTCTTTGGGGATCACGAATTCTGGGCATAACAAATAGTGTATTTTTACTAGTTAAACTTGAATGTGGATTAAATCCAGAAAACGAAACAAAGCAATGCTATACATAAAGTCAGGAATTCTATACCTGCCTGTATAGGAAAAAGACAAGCTTCTCTGTTGTTAAACACAAGAAAACAGTCCCCAGATGAAGGTGCTTAGGTTAAGTCCTAAGTCCCCAAAGGCATCAAGACTGACTTAGAGTTACTGCTCTCCAGAAATGAAGTCTTGAAGCCGTCACTCAGGAGTCGCCTGATCAGCACTAGTTAGGTAATCAGCTTGATACACCCCTGCCATCTCCCAAAGCAAAGCCACCTTGCAATAACCAACAGGCTCTCTTCCCTTCCTGTTTCTGCTCCCTTGTGCCTACAAACAACTCTCATTTTGCTCAGCTCCTTGAACATCTTTTCTATCTGCTAGATGGGACGCTGCCCGATTCAAATTCTGCTCAAACAAACTCTTAAAAGTTTACTATGCCTCAGTTCATCTTTTAAGAGTCTGGGTGTCACAAGAGGAAACAAAAGGAGACCCCTGCAGCCCCCAGGACCAAGGAGCCACCAGGCTTACCTACCTGTTGAGCTCCCCTCAGCTTGCCGCTTTCTCGCAGGCTCTGGAGGCGGTAAGTCCCTCCTGGAGCCTAGCTCTGCAGCTGCTCTGTGAGGCGCTTTCAGACAGCAGGCATTTCCTTTCCTGGGCCCGGTCTGGGGTCAGACTGGGTGCACCCTCGAAACCGAGGGAGTCCGAGGTCGAATGGCAGCTGACCCAGAAACCGGAAGAGACTCTGTTCGACTCAGACACGGAACCGGGTTAGAAACCCCACCGGATGCGGGACGGACCAGGTCTGACTTAGAAACCGGAAGGAGTCCTTTGTCAGAATGGATGCACTTCAAAACCAGGAAGGAGGGGCATCTGAGTGACTCGGTGGGTTAAGCGCGGGACTTCGGCTCAGGCCATGATCTCAGCTTTGTGGGTTCCAGCCCCGCCTTGCGCTCTGTGCTGATGGCTCAGGGCCTGGAGCCTGCTCAGGATTCTCTGTCTCCCTCTCTGTCTCTCTCTCTCAAAAAAAAAAAAAAAAAAAAAAAAAAAAAAAAAGAATAAGACATTAAAAAAAAAAAAGTAAAAAGTAAAAAAAAAAAAAAAAAAAAAAAAAAAGAATCCAGGAAGGATTACTAGGTTAGGCTAGGTCTAACTTAGAAACTGGATTGGATCCTGGCTGGATTGGGTCTGACTTAAGGGGGATTTGGGGCCAGTGTGACATCTCCGGCGAATAAAATTTTGTGGGCTTTTTGTTTTGTTTTTTGTTTTTTGTTTTGTTTTGTTTTTTGCTTTTTTAATATTTATTTACTTTTTGAGAGAGAGAGAGAGAGAGAGAGAGCTGGGGAGGGGCAGACAGAGGAAACAGAGGATCTGAAGCAGTCTCTGTGCTGAGAGTGGAGAGGGGACAGCGGGTGCGGAGCTCAAACAAATCAACCATGGCATCATGACCTGAGCTGAAGTTGGATGTTTAACACACTGACCCACCCAGGAGCCCTGGTTAAATTTTGTTTTAAGCCTGAACAAGCAGGCTAGCCTTACCAAAGATAATCTTGAATTACTGTGGCTGCTGCGAAGAACTTTTAACCTAGATAAACTTCTCCATTTACAAGGTGCCCTAGAGAAAAAGGGTCTCAGCCAAGCACTCACCATAAAGAATAAAAGGGAAGACTCATTTTTCCTCTTTTATAGTTTCTGGTGGCCAGGATGAGGCCCACTGGGACACCCCACTCACTCCCGAGCCTGCAGACATGATCCTGAGAAAACTGGCAGAAGCCTGCAAAAGGTGAGGATTCTTACCAGTGTCAGCTCTCCCATTTCTATCTTTCTATCTGTAATGCCTCCTCAAGAAAGGAAGACAAGAGCACCTGGATGGTTCAGTTGGTTAAGTGTCCCAAATTGGAATCAGGTCATGATCTCACAGTTCAGTTCATGAGTTCGAGCTCCATGTCAGGCTCTTCACTGTCAGCAAAGAGCCTGTATCAGGTCCTCTGGCTCCCTCTCTCTCTCTACCCCTCTGCCACTCCCACATCTCTCAAAAATAAATACATAATTTTTTTTAAAAAAAGGAAAGAAGGTAAGATTTCACATTTCCCTTTCTTTCCAAAGTCTGATTGGCAGGCAAAAAACATTTATAAGACTTAGATCTTTGAATTATGACTCAATTTGCTTTGAGGTACCAACTGATTATCCAACCTTTCTCTTTTCCGGGGACAACCATTGCCTTCTTGTTTGTCTCACTTTGTGACCTGACAACTTGTCTTGGTAACAGTCAAATTGGGAGCCACAAAAAGATGACCAGACAGAAATGTGCGTTGCACCCCATTTGTGGCTAAATATGGCTGGACAGAAATGTAGATTATACTCTTTCTGGCTGGGGTCCTACAGAGTGTTGCTGGCTCTCAGGGGAATTGCCTAAGGCTTTCTTCTGGTTTATCTTTGAAAGTGGGAAGGTAGTATCTTTTGCTTCATGCATTTGTGGGGTTGTTTGATATTGTCAGGAATATTTATTGTTTGTCCTGGCTGAAGCCTGACAAGATATTTGAAAGGATTTATTTTTGAACTGTTCTGTGGTCAAAAGTTGGCTAAATTGGAAGCTGATAGTCAGCTTGATAGGAACTTCCCCCCCCCCCCCAATCTAAAATGAAACTATGTACTCAGACAGAAAGTAAAACATTCTGAAACCTTTGTGGAAGGATTTGCTAAAACATTCCAAGGACACACAGCGCTAAATCTAAAACACAAGTTTTTTTTTGATTTCCATCTTTATTGAAGATCTTCTCCCTGATATAAAAAAGCAAACTGAGGATAATGTAGTTGGATGGGTGAGGCAGTCATTTGATATCCTGCAGGTTGCAACCCAATTCTTTGAGGAATTAAAAATAAGTGTACTTGTCTTACAAATCTAGTCTTTTTATTTTTTTTAAACGTTTTATTTATTTTTGAGACAGAGAGAGACAGAGCATGAACAGGGGAGGGGGAGAGAGAGAGGGAGACACAGAATCGGAAACAGGCTCCAGGCTCTGAGCCATCAGCCCAGAGCCCGACGCGGGGCTCGAACTCACGGACCGCGAGATCATGACCTGAGCCGAAGTCAGTCGCTTAACCGACTGAGCCACCCAGGCGCCCCCAAATCTAGTCTTTTACAAGAGCAGAAATGTGACTATAGAAATAATTCAAAGCCCACCTATCTTTTTTTTTTTAACCAATCCCCAAACCTCCTCTATTCATCTCAGAAAACTTGCAGATATTGTAAAATATCTGGATTTAGGGAACCAAAGTCCTTCCTGATGGTGCTTGTATTCTTTCTCTGTGCCTTTTGAGATGTAAGCATTCTACCATTGTCTTCTCCAGGAACCAAGGGTATTCTTATCAGAAGGAAAAGAAAAAAGAGAGAAGGCCAATTTGAAAACTAGACCTATTAAAAACCTTTAAAGTCTCTTCTGCAAAATTAGTTAATTTTTTTTTAATCCATCTGAGCAGGTAAATTGAAATCTTACTTGCATCTTCCAGAAGCAATTTGGATCCCACTGTTCTTTCATAAACTAGTGAGTTTTTCATTACTCTACCTGTCTGGTGGCTCACGTTTTAAAATTAATTAATTAATTAATTATTTATTTATTTATTTATTTATTTATTTATTTAGTGAGAGGCAGAGGGACAGAGGGAGAGAATCCCAAGCAGTCTCCACGCTGTCAGCACAGAGCCCAATGCAGGGCTCGATCTTCTAAACTTGAGATCATGAGTCAGATGCTTAATCAGCTGAGCCACCCAGGTGCCCCTGGTGGCTAACATTTTTAAATAAGAACTATAAAGTCTCTGTATCTATCTGTATGTTCACATATGTTTAGCTATGTATGTTGTACAAATATGCAATTTTTTCTACTTCTGGATGATATTGCCACAATTATTATATAAATAGTTCTATTTAATTGGCTTAAAGAAAATTAAACATTTATATAAATCAAGTGTACTCTCAGAAACATAGAACACCTAAGCATGTACAGGGGCACCTTGGTGGCTCAGTTGGTTAAGCGTCCAACTTCAGATCAGGTCATGATCTCATGGTTTGTGAATTCACGCCCCACATAAAGCTCTGTGCTGACAGCTCAGAGCCTGGAGCCTGTTTCAGATTCTGCATCTCTCTCTGTCTCTTCCCCTCCCCTTCTTTCTCTCTCTCTCTCAAAAATAAATAAACAGTTAAAAGTTTTTTAAAGGAACACCTAAAGCATGTGCAACAAAAGCAAAAAGAAACAAGTGGTACCACATCAAGCTAAAAAGCTTCTAGGGGCGCCTGAGTGGCTCAGTAGGTAGGGCGTCCGCCTTCGGCTCAGGTCATGATCTCATGGTTAGTGGGTTCGAGCCCCGCTTCAGGCTCTGTGCTGACAGCTCAGAGGCTGGAGCCTGATTCAGATTCTGTGGCTTCCTCTCTCTCTGCCCCTCCCCTGCTCACTCTCTGTCTCTCTCTGCCTTTCAATAATAAATAAACGTTAAAAAAAATTTTTTTTTTAAATAAAAAAATAAAAAAAAATAAAAAGCTTCTGCACAGAAAAAGGAGCCATCAACAAAATGAAAAGACAAGCTATGGAATGGAGGAACAAATTGCAAACCATATATCTAATAAGGGTTAATATCCAAAATATATAAAGAACTCATAGAACTCAATAGCAAAAAAAAAAATACAAATAATTCAAAACAAAATCAGCAAAGGACCCAAATAGATATTTCTCCAAAGGAGATGTATGAAAGAGGGGCACCTGGTGACTCAGTTGGTTAAGCATCTGTCTTTGTTTGGCTCAGGTTATGATCTCATGGATCATGAGGTCAAGCCCCACATCAGGCTCTGTGCAAACAGTGTGGAGCCTGCTTGAGGTTCTCTCTCACCCTCTTTCTCTCTTTCTGCCCCTTCCCCACTTGCTCTCTCTCTCTCTTTCAAAATAAATGAATAAACTTAAAAAAAGAAGATATATGAAAGGCCAACAGGTACATTTAAAGATGTTCAACATCACACATCATTAGGGAAATGCAAATTAAAACCTCAGTGATCTATCACCTCACACCTGTTTGAGTGGCCTTCATGAAAGAGACAAGAGATAACAAATGCTGGCATAGATGTAGAGAAAATGAAATGCTTGTTTATTGTTGGAGAACTGTTGGTAGAATTGCAAAGTGGTACAGTCATTGTGGAAAACAACATGGAGGCTCCTCAAAAAATTAAAAACAGAACTACCATATGATCCAGCAATTCCACTTCTGGTAATATACCTAAAAGAAATGAAAATACTAACTCAAAAACATATCTGTAACCTCATGTTCATAGCCGCACTATTTACAATGGACAAAACATGGAAATAAGCTACATATCCATTGATGGATGAGTGGATAACGGAGGTGTGTGTGTGTGTGTGTGTGTGGTATACATGAAATATATATCAAAATATTGTTCATGCAATGAAATATTCACTCATAAAAAAACAAGGAGTGGGAACCTGGGTGGCTCAGTCAGTTAAGCATCTGACTTCGGCCCAGGTCATGGTCTCATGGTTCATGAGTTCAAGCCCTGCGTCTGGCTCTTTGCTGACAGCTTGGAGCCTGGAGCCTGCTTTGGATTCTGTGTCTCCCTCTTTCTGTCCCTCCCACACTCGTACTCAGTCTGTCTCTCTCAAAAATAAATAAACATTAAAAAAATTTTAATAAAAAAATAAGGAAATATTACAATTTGCAACAGTGAGAATGGACCTTTATCACATTATGCCAAGTGAAATTAGTCAGACAAGGAAGATACATATTGTGACATCTCCCATCAGACTCCACTCAGCATCTGATTTTGAGGGGCGCTTGGGTGGCTTGCTCAGTTAAGTGTTCTACTCTTGATTTTAGCCCAGGTCATCATCTCATGGTTCGTGGGTTCGAGCCCCACATTGGGCTCTGTGGTGACAATACATAGAGCCTGCTTGGGATTCTGTCTCCCTTTCTCTCTCCCTGCCCCTCCCCTGCTTGCTCTCTATCTCTCTCTCAAAAATAATAAGTAAACATTTAGAAAAATAATCTGATTTGGGGAAGTTGTCAGAACATTAAAATGTTTGAATATTTGAATAAATAGGATCACTGATCATTATGAAATAATAATCATCTGTTCAGTGAAAGTGACAATAGAAGATATTAAAGGCAAATACAGAAGGTTACATAGGTGTGAACAAAATGTAGCTCTTTTAATATTGAGAAGACCAGGTTTTCTTAAGTAAGCAAAGACCTAATAAAGCTCATGGCTCCCATCCTGCTTATATAATTCATGTGTCTCCAATAAAATATCAATACTGTGCTAAATACAGTTTAGCCTATTTTTATATTCATATATATTAGATTAACAGTGTTAAAAGATAAACCAAGGGAGGGGTGCCTGGGTGGCTCAGTCCTTTAAACGTCCGACTTTGGCTCAGGTCATGATCTCACAGCTCATAAGTTTGAGCACAGTGTTGGGCTCTGTGCTGACAGCTCAGAGCCTGGAGCCTACTTCAGATTCTGTTTCCATCTCTCTCTGCCCACCCCTTCAAAATATAAATAAACATTAAAAATTAAAAAAAAAACTGGGTGGAAAAATCTCACCAGATTATAAAAGATAAACTGAGGACATCAAAATGGTAAGAGTTTATTTGAGCAAAAACTGATTCAAATTGGGTAACATCCACACCAGCCATGTCAATGTCAATAGTACTTGGTAAGGTCCTTTCCATGATTCTTAGTTTTGCAAAAGCATCAGAGTCAAACAGTAACTGTCTGTAGATAACAGAAGACTTTAAAAGGCTCATGATTAAAGATTTGATGAGAGTTCATTATAGAACTCTCAATGGAATTGACAAGCAAATTTGGTATTTCTCTGACACATAACATTTTAAGACAATAACTGGAATCACAACATTATACCAACACTACTGTCAAATTATGAAGTGTCAAAACATGGGTGGATATTTCACAACCGAAGAAGGCTCCACTTGACATCTGTTCCTGTGCCAAGCAATGCCGGAGACCTCAAAATCAAATTGGCTAGGAAGAGAAGTAGCTCACACTGAGGTAGACTGCTTCTTCCCAAGATATCAGATCAAAAACATTTCTTTCCATTCTTCCTTCCTTCTCTGACCATCCTTTTCTTAATGCTTACACGAGGAAATGTCTTTATGATTCTTTGGTCCACCTTTTGCCTTGCTCTGAGCTGGCACATATCTCAGGCCATTGCAAGATGTGGTGGAGGGTGGGAATCTACCTCCAAATGATTTCTGGATCTGCCATGATGCTGGTGATCTTGTAGTTCTGCCCATCACAAACTTCTCCTGGATTTCCAAGGTCTCAGTTTCTCTGGAACAAACTCAGCCTTCTCTCTGTCATGTCAGACAGTTTCACCCTGGGGTCCATCTCTTTGGCTAACAACCCCAAACTTGGGCAATCTTGCATTCAGCCTCTATAATAAGAAGGGGACATAAGGCAAGAGCACAGAATAAAACTTTCTGTGCAGTCTGTAGACCCTTATGTTTTACTGGTCTCCATGGCTGTCACCTTTTTATTTCCAAGCCATAGACTCAAATGGCAATTGCCAGGAGGCACTCATGACTCAAAATGTGCTTCTTTTTGGCAGATGCTTCCTTCCCTAGCCAGGAGTCTGTGCAAAGAGGCTATGATTAGGAATCTCCCTTTAACTCTTAAAGATATTTCAGAATCTGCTGC
This sequence comes from Prionailurus bengalensis, assembly GCF_016509475.1. NCBI lineage: Eukaryota > Metazoa > Chordata > Mammalia > Carnivora > Felidae > Prionailurus > Prionailurus bengalensis. Next base: position 32,930,152 of record NC_057347.1, read on the forward strand.
TAAAGCAATAGCTACCCAAGAAAAACCCCTAGACTTTCTGTCTGAAGTTGTTCTTGATAATACTATACCCCTTGATTATTTTTTTTTTTATCTGTACAAGGAGATGTGTGTTCTATGGCCATCACCACTTGTTGCACTTGGATTGACACTTCTGGTACGTAAGATCACCAAACAAGTCAGCTGGCTTAAAAGAGTGACTCCTTCAGAGGTGTCTTCTTTTGACTTATTTGATTCTCATTGGTTTGAGTCTTAGGGACTATCTCTCCAAAGTGAACTCCAGACATTGGGAATTATCCTGCTTACAATAATCATAATAGTCTCCTGGCATACTGTTATTTGCTCAAAAGGTTTCAATGCATGTTTGGAAAAAGAAAATCATGTTTGTACCCCAACCACCAAGCAAATGATTTCCCTAAGAATAGAACATCAGAAAAGGGAAACAGAGAATGACCAACTTAAAGAATGTGAACCTCACCTCATGACCCATTAATGCCCTGCAGAGATTCAGCAAAAACGGTGAGAACTCCAGAGCAGTAGCAGCTTAAGTTTTTTGTCATACCTCTCAGGCTGACAGTCTGATCAAGAAGGGAGAGTTACTAAAAATAAGAGAACAGGCCTAAAATGGAATGACTTATACTAAGCCCTATATCACCAAACAGACTTAATCACAGTGACATCTCTCCCAGAAATGGAATCTTAAACCAACCAGCAATCACCTGATTGGTCCTACTTAGGTAATCTTTCAAATGAGATCCCTACCATCCCTTAAAGGGAAGTAACCTAGCAATAAGCAACCCACTTTTTGCCGAGTATAAAGGCCTTGTTCCAACTTCCTTCTGCCTATAACCAACTTTTATTTTGTACAGCTCCTTGGACATCTTTTCTACTTGCTAGATTAGATGTTGCCTGATCTGAATCAATTTTTGCTTAAAAATTTAAATATGCCTCAGTTTATCTTTTAACACTATTCAAGAAATGTGTATAAAAATAAAAACAGGCTAAACTGTATTTAGCACAGTGTCGAGTTTTCATTGGAGACACATATATAAGCAGTATGGGAACCAGGAGCTATCTTTCCAAAGAAAAGGGGGAAGAGTTGCTGTGGTTTTGCAAACCCTTCAGAACTATAAGAAAACATCTGGTTGGGCTCAGAATAAAACATGTGAATTGGACGTTGATTTCCTTCCTGCCACAATGCCAGAACATTATTTTCAATGCTTTTGCCAAGGGCAGCCTCTGGTTTCTTCTGCTAAAAAAACAAAACAAACAAAACAAACAAAAAAACCCTTATGAGCAACCTTATGATTTGAACCCAAGAATTCTGACAGCGACTCCTATTGTTCCTGCATATTGAATAGCATCCTAGCACAATACATCTATGTGTTCACACCTGATAAATAGTAGCCAATGGGATTTATTCTGAAAACCACCCCCTTATTTCTTATTTGTATTTACAGAATTATATAGAGGGCAAGCACTTTCAAATATGAATGGGGCATAAATATTGTTTGCCATGTAAACATAAGACAAATGCACAAACCCTTCTTTCTAGGCAGATTATGTTAGAAACTAAATGCAAAGAGAACAGACAGGAAAGATGAAATTCCAGGTCTTTGATAGCTAACATATTGGATCTGTGGGGGATCCTGGAAAGAAACAGAAAGCATAGTAGAATGGAGGTAATTGAGAAGAGTTGAATGAAAGACATTATTTGCAAAGATATGAGCAGAGTTGGGAAAGGCCAACAAGAATTAGGGCTAGCCATGGGGAGGAGAAGAAAAGGGGAAGATCATGTCCTCCATGACCTAAAGGGGCAAGAAGAGGGAGGGATTACTGCAAAGGATGGATGCCTGATGAGAGTGTGGCTTTCAGAAGGTAGACACAGCCAACATTTACCAGAAAGGAAGCAAGGGAGTGTAGGTCCTGTCCTTGATCTTCTACTTCCTTGAGATTCTGCCGCTGTCTTTCATTGGCTGAACCCAACACGGAAGCAGAGGAAAGGAAGCTCGTTGATACTGTTGAGTGTTCCAGGACCAAGCAGAGTGGAGAAGATGGAGTCTGGAGAGGCAACAGAAAATGTATATAACGGTCCACCTGTTTGACCTTAGCATCGACTCTGGTCTTTTGTCCAGATGAGGGTAACCAGAATCTCATCAGTTACCATATCATTACAGAATGGTGTCAATTCTTTCATACTATCGATGGAAATTAAAAACTCTTTTCATTATTAGTGCCTTTTAAAGAATTGAACAAAGAGGAAAGGCAAAGAAGGAAGCAAACATATTAACCTAAAATATAGCTATTACAGTCCCAACTTCTATATCTGTTCTATTATTGGTTCCCAGGGTTAATTTAGTAATCAGCCTTCCTTCTCCAATCACCCATTCCATGTCTTCCCTAACTTCCTGACAGCATCTCTGTTAGAGGGATTCTTGACCAAACTTTCAATATTGTTGTCTTACTCTGTTTAGGCTATTATAATAAAATACCAAAAGACTGGGGTGTCTTACTAACAACAGAAATTTATCTCTCACAGTTCTGGAGTCTGGCACATTCCAGATCAGGGTGCCAGCAGATACTGTGTCTGCTGAGGGCCTTCTTCCTGGTCCATGGTGGGTATCTTCTCACTGTGTCTTCACATAGTAGAAGGGACATAGAATCTCTCTGGGGTCTCTTTTATAAAGTATCCATTCCATCCATGAAGTTCTGCCCTTATGACTTAATTACTTCATAAAAGTTCCCACCTCCAAATGCCATCATATTGGGAATTAGGTTTCAACATATAATTTTTTGGGGGACACAGATATTTAGACCATACAACTGTGGAGTCTAGGCCACAGTTCCATCCTTGGAATCTAGCTTGTTGTAATTTTCCACTATCCAAAACTAGTGGGCAAGAGAGTAACAGATAATCCAGTGTTTCCTTAGGGTTCCAACCTTAGTCTTCTTTGCTCTCATTGTTTAACAACAACCTAAAATTTCTAAGGTACTCAAATAAATCACCCACCTTCTACATCTCTGTTGCTTGAACAGTCCAAAATGGCCAGGAAAGAATCCAAAAGGCCAGGTCTTAGCTACTAAGTTAATAAAACTGTACTGTGAAGTAGAAGCATTTGTGCCATGAGACAGGACAACTTCATTGGTATAGAAAGCAAAAAGTACTTAAGTGGATTATAGGTATAATGATGATGATGTCAATATCACCTATATGTTTTGATTCCTGGACTAAGAATTCAGGTTTAGAAGTTACTTCCTAACACTGTTGATTGAAAATTGGAAGTCTATATCCCATTGTGGTATAGCATCCTAACCTCATAGAGTGTTGCCTCCAAGATGGCACCCTAGTCAATCTTTTAGTATGCTATTTTACCATTCTATCAAGCTCACCTTTTCTAGGTAATGAGGTATATGGGATTATCAGTGATTTCTATGAGAATGAATCTTTGCTTCTCTTCCTTTGCTATAAAGTGAATGATCTGGTGATCAGCGTATTGGAGGTCAATGAATAATGCATTCTTCAAATTTACAAATGATAATGCCTGCTGATTTGCTGCAAGCAGGGGAGGTAGAGTAAGGTTCTATCGCTATGATGACACATTACTGACCTCTCCAAAACAGAAAGGAATGATGTCAATCTAGGGTTTAGTACTGGCTGTTGCTTTTCTTTCTTTCTTTTTTTTTCTTCATTTTTTAATGGTAATGTTATCTGATCAGTTACTAAGTATAATGGTTTCTTTGCCATAGTATCTTATTTATTTTTTAATTTTAATTCCAGTTTAGTTAACATACAGTGTTACATAAGTTTCATTTACTTATTTATGTATCTCCTTCCTTTTATCATTTTTTCTTCTTTTTTTTTTTCTTTATTTTTTTCAATGCACTTCTGTATTGCTGGAATGCTTTTTAAATGAGCATTTATCATTTTTCTAAAACAAAGGCAATAAGTGACCATTATTTTAATACACATTTGTAAAACAACAACAATGCAACCATTGCTTCAGCTAACTCATTACAAGAAATCAAAAGGGAAGTGATTGTAATGAACTAACTTGCACTTTTTCTCTTTATTTTTCCCAGGAAGGCTTATATCACCATGAATTTTATAATAGTACAATCAAAGGGATCATGGAATTGTGTTTTTAAATTTATGCTCAAAATTTTTTCAAAGACAGATAAATCCTTGGTAGTTTACAAAAAGAATATAGCTAACACCTTAGGGATGATATCAGACACTCTTTCAAACCAGGCGGATGCCATTTAGTGTGCTGAATTATTAAATTATTTCTAGCAACCTAATGGCTTGAAAGAGTTTACTGGATTGTCCCATAGCTTCAAATTACTCTTCAGTAGGAACTTAAGATAGTAGAAATTGATTCACCTTGTATATAAACAATGCACATGATATAGCTAATTGCTTCTTGCAGCAAATTGAAGCTGACTATTTTATGGACCCAAAACCTGATATCTATATTTCTAGTCATATATTTTTGAAAACATAGTATTATCAAATATTTAAACAATTCTAAGTTATCTTCCCATTAAAATTATATTTCTATTTATGGAACATTGATTTTTTTTTAAAAAAAAGGAATCACAATGTAATCATTCAAATTCACTAACAAATACAAATGAAATACAAATAACATTTTAATAGTGCACAGGAGGCATCTGAACAGATGGCATGAAGAAAATTATTTTAATTAGTATACTACTGTTTTGGCTTGAATTCTGTTCTCCCAAAATTCATATACTGAAGTCTTAACTCCCAGTAATGCAAACTGTGAGCTTATTTGGAAATAGGGTTGTTGCAAATATAATTACTTAAGATCATAGTGGAGTAGGATGGGCCCCTAATTATATGACTGTTGTCCTTATGAAATGAGGAAATGTGGACCCAGACACACACATAAGAACACTCTGTGAAGGTTGTACTTATACTGTCACAGCCAAGGAAAGACACCTGGAAACATCCTTCCCTAGTGCCTTCAGAGGGATCATAGCCCTGCTAACACTTCAATCTCAGACTTCTAGCCACCAGAACTGCAAGACAATAAATTCGTATTATTTAAGCCACTCAGTTTGTGGTGCTTTGTTACTGCTGTGCTAGAAAACTAAAATAAGTACTAAAAGAGGTTGGCAGTGATACACCAATATTTTATGATAGATATTCAATTGTATTATTATTAGTCATGAGAAAGTCATTTAAGGGAGAAAAGGACAAAAATGTAGAGAAAAAAATTAAACACAAGAAAACTAACAATTTCCCCAAGAAGATTCATAAAAAAAGTGTTGTCACGCTATTATCAAGATTTCCAGTCCTGGGGCACCTGGGTGGCTCAGTCGGTTAAGCGTCCGACTTCAGCCAGGTCACGATCTCGCGGTCCGGGAGTTCGAGCCCCGTGTTGGGCTCTGGGCTGACGGCTCAGAACCTGGAGCCTGCTTCAAATTCTGTGTCTTCCTCTCTCTCTGCCCCTCCCCCATTCATGCTCTGTCTCTCTCTGTCTCAAAAATAAATAAACGTTAAAAAAAATTTTTTTAAAAAGATTTCCAGTCCCAAATGGGGCCAAAGGACTGATTTCCATGGGAAATGGTATCATGAATGAGTCAGCAGGTAGAGGCAATTAATGATCAAAATGCCACATTAAACTACAGGTCAGTAGTTACACTGAATCAGATCGAAGACATCACTCTAATAAATAATATATACATCTCATCTGAATAACATTTTAATATTCAAATGGTTGAATTTTCAGAACATTTGCCTCTTCTAAGTCTTATTAGACCTCCCAAGAAATTACTCATTTCTCTCTGTTGGCTATGGGAGGCTCAAATCCTGAATGTTTATCATCAAAATGATAATCAGGTTCCAGATAACATAAATCCACAAAGATTTCCAGTAACCTTCCAAGAAGTATAACGACAAAAACCAACACGAAAAGAAAAGCCCAGTGTTGTGCCAACATGAAAAATGTACAGATAGATTCTATTTCTACATATATGCGACAAAATAGAAAAATTTTTTAAAAACATATACTTGAAAGAAAACAGTGTCTGGGCATAAAGTTTTATTGTCCTATGGTTTCTGAGGCTCTGGTGTATTGCTTTGTATATCCGAGAATATTTGTATTTCATTGTGAAAAACAGAAGTTGATGCATTTTTTTAGAGATAGTGTAAATTTAATCCATGGATTAAGGGAAACTACCAGAGATTCATGCACAACATTGCAGAATTTTTATTGATGAATTACCCTTGGCATTCTGTTTTTACCCTACATGGAAGGACATTATAAGAAGACACTGTATGGACTGACTATTATTCATGACAGAGCCAGATGTGTGGCCCCGAACCCATGGACCATGAGATCATGACCTGAGCTGAACTAGGACACTCAACCAACTGAGCCGCCCAGGTGCTTCAGTAGTTAGCTGTTTAATATCTTATCTTTGCTTTGATTTATAGGAAACTTAAAGTTAAATGTGTGTCCTAAGTCTAACATCATATACAGGTATCAGGGCATCAGGTAGCTACAAGCCTTGTCCTTGGTTTTGTTTTTAAGTATCTCGTTTTCAATTTTCCCATAATTTGTCAGTTACTTTGATATGATGTATATATTGTGTAAAAAGAAAAACTAATTCATCAGGATAACAAACTTCTGTTCTTCAAAAGAATATTTGGAAAATGAAAAGGCAAGCCAAAGACTGGGAGAAAAAAAAAAAAACGCAATACATATATCTGGAAAAGAATATATAGGGAGAATATATGAAGACTCCTACAAATCAATAATAGCGACAAACACCAAGGATAAAAATGGAATAGATACGGGGCGCCTGGGTGGCGCAGTCGGTTGAGCGTCCGACTTCAGCCAGGTCACGATCTCGCGGTCCGTGAGTTCGAGCCCCGCGTCGGGCTCTGGGTTGATGGCTCAGAGCCTGGAGCCTGTTTCCGATTCTGTGTCTCCCTCTCTCTCTCTCTGCCCCTCCCCTGTTCATGCTCTGTCTCTCTCTGTCCCAAAAATAAATAAACGTTGAAAAAAAAATGGAATAGATACTGTACAAAAGAAGATATGGGAAGAACCAAAATAATATACAATGATATAGATAATTATTAGTCATTAGTGAAACACGGAGCAAAACCTCCAAAAGATACTACATCAGATCCACAAGAATGATTTAAAAAACTGACTATAGACTCAGGGGAAGATGGCAGCGTAGGAGGACGCTGGGCTCACCGCGCGTCCTGCTGATCACTTAGATTCCACCTACACCTGCCTAAATAACCCAGAAAACCGCCAGAGGATTAGCAGAATGGAGTCGCCGGAGCCAAGTGCAGACGAGAGGCCCACGGAAGAGGGTAGGAAGGGCGGCGAGGCGGTGCTTGCTCCACGGACTGGCAGGAGGGAGCCGGGGCGGAGGGGCGGCTCACCGGCCAAGCAGAGCCCCCGAGTCTGGTTTGCAAAAGCGGAGGGGCCTGACGGACTGCGTTCCGACAGCAAGCGCGACTTAGCGTCTGGGAGGTCATAAGTTAACAGCTCTGCTCAGAAAGCGGGAAAGCTGGAGGACAAAGGGAGGGAGAGCTGCTGAGCCCCCAGACCACAGAGCTCAGTTTGGTGGGGAACAAAGGCGCGCTCGCCAGCGCCATCTCCCCTGCCCATCCCTCAGCCAAAATCCCGAAGAGAACCAGTTCCTGCCAGGGAACTTGCTCCCTCCGCGCAATCACCCAACTCTGTGCTTCTGCGGAGCCAAACCTCCGGCATCGGATCTGACTCCCTCCCGCTGCCACAGGGACCCTCCTGAAGTGGATCACCTAAGGAGAAGCGAGCTAAGCCTGCCCCTCCTGCCCCCGTGCACCTTGCCTACCCACCCCAGCTAATACGCCAGATCCCCAGCATCACAAGCCTGGCAGTGTGCAAGTATCCCAGATGGGCCACGCCACCCCACAGTGAATCCCGCCCTTAGGAGAGGGGAAGAGAAGGCACACACCAGTCTGACTGTGGCCCCAGCAGTGGGCTGGGGGCAGACATCAGGTCGGACTGCGGCCCCGCCCACCAACTCCAGTTATACACCACAGCACAGGGGAAGTGCCCTGCAGGTCCTCACCACGCCAGGGACTATCCAAAATGACCAAGCGGAATAATTCCCCTCAGAAGAATCTCCAGGAAATAACAACAGCTAATGAGCTGATCAAAAAGGATTTAAATAATATAACAGAAAGTGAATTTAGAATAATAGTCATAAAATTAATCACCGGGCTTGAAAACAGTATAGAGGACAGCAGAGAATCTCTTGCTACAGAGATCAAGGGACTAAGGAACAGTCACGAGGAGCTGAAAAACGCTTTAAACGAAATGCAAAACAAAATGGAAACCACCACGGCTCGGATTGAAGAGGCAGAGGAGAGAACAGGTGAACTAGAAGATAAAGTTATGGAAAAAGAGGAAGCTGAGAAAAAGAGAGATAAAAAAATCCAGGAGTATGAGGGGAAAATTAGAGAACTAAGTGATACACTAAAAAGAAATAATATACGCATAATTGGTATCCCAGAGGAGGAAGAGAGAGGGAAAGGTGCTGAAGGGGTACTTGAAAAAATAATAGCTGAGAACTTCCCCGAACTGGGGAAGGAAAAGGCATTGAAATCCAAGAGGCACAGAGAACTCCCTTCAGACGTAACTTGAATCGATCTTCTGCACGACATACCATAGTGAAACTGGCAAAATACAAGGATAAAGAGAAAATTCTGAAAGCAGCAAGGGATAAATGTGCCCTCACATATAAAGGGAGACCTATAAGACTCGTGACTGATCTCTCTTTTGAAACTTGGCAGGCCAGAAAGAATTGGCACAATATTTTCACTGTGCTAAACAGGAAAAATATGCAGCCGAGAATCCTTTATCCAGCAAGTCTGTCATTTAGAATAGAAGGAGAGATAAAGGTCTTCCCAAACAAACAAAAACTGAAGGAATTGGTCACCACTAAACCAGCCCTACAAGAGATCCTAAGGGGGATCCTGTGAGACAAAGTCCCAGAGACATCACTACAAGCATAAAACATACAGACATCACAATGACTCTAAACCCGTATCTTTCTATAATAACACTGAATGTAAATGGATTAAATGCACCAACCAAAAGACATAGGGTATCAGAATGGATAAAAAAACAAGACCCATCTATTTGCTGTCTACAAGAGACTCATTTTAGACCTGAGGACACCTTTAGATTGAGAGTGAGGGGATGGAGAACTATTTATCATGCTACTGGAAGCCAAAAGAAAGCTGGAGTAGCCATACTTATATCAGACAAACTAGACTTTAAATTAAAGGCTGTAACAAGAGATGAAGAAGGGCATTATATAATAGTTACAGGGTCTATCCATCAGGAAGAGCTAACAATTATAAATGTCTATGCGCCGAATACTGGAGCCCCCAAATATATAAAAAATTACTCACAAACATAAGCAACCTTATTGATAAGAATGTAGTAATTGCAAGGGACTTTAACACCCCACTTACAGAAATGGATAGATAATCTAGACACACGGTCAATAAAGAAACAAGGGCCCTGAATGAGACATTGGATCAGATGGACTTCACAGATTAGAACTCTGCATCCCAAAGCAACAGAATATACTTTCTTCTCGAGTGCACATGGAACATTCTCCAAGATAGATCATATACTGGGTCACAAAACAGCCCTTCCTAAGTTTACAAGAATTGAAATTATACCATGCATACTTTCAGGCCACAATGCTATGAAGCTTGAAATCAACCACAGGAAAAAGTCTGGAAAACCTCCAAAAGCATGGAGGTCAAAGAACACCCTACTAACGAATTAGTGGGTCAACCAGGCAATCAGAGAAGAAATTAAAAAATATATGGAAACAAACGAAAATGAAAATACAACAATCCAAACGCTTTGGGATGCAGCGAAGGCAGTCCTGAGAGGAAAATACATTGCCATCCAGCCCTATCTCAAGAAACAAGAAAAATCCCAAATACAAAATCTAACAGCACACCTAAAGGAACTAGAAGCAGAACAGCAAAGGCAGCCTAAGCCCAGCAGAAGAAGAGAAATAATAAAGATCAGAGCAGAAATAAACAATATAGAATCTAAAAAAACTGTAGAGCAGATCAACGAAACCAAGAGTTGGTTTTTTGAAAAAATAAACAAAATTGACAAACCTCTAGCCAGGCTTCTCAAAAAGAAAAGGGAGATGACCCAAATAGATAAAATCATGAATGATAATGGAATTATTACAACCAATCCCTCAGAGATACAAACAATTATCAGGGAATACTATGAAAAATTATATGCCAACAAATTGGACAATGTGGAAGAAATGGACAAATTCCTGAACACCCACACTCTTCCAAAACTCAATCAGGAGGAAATAGAAAGCTTGAACAGACCCATAACCAGCGAAGAAATTGAATCGGTTATCAAAAATCTCCCAACAAATAAGAGTCCAGGACCAGATGGCTTCCCAGGGGAGTTCTACCAGATGTTTAAAGCAGAGATCATACTTATCCTTCTCAAGTTATTCCAAGAAATAGAAAGGGTAGGAAAACTTCCAGACTCATTCTACGAAGCCAGTATTACTTTGATTCCTAAACCAGACAGAGACCCAGTAAAAAAAGAGAACTACCGGCCAATATCCCTGATGAATATGGATGCAAAAATTCTCAATAAGGTACTAGCAAATCGAATTCAACGGCATATAAAAAGAATTATTCACCATGATCAAGTGGGATGCATTCCTGGGATGCAGGGCTGGTTCAACATTCGCAAATCAATGAACGTGATACATCACATTAACAAAAAAAAAGAGAAGAACCATATGATCCTGTCAATCGATGCAGAAAAGGCCCTTGACAAAATCCAGCACCCTTTCTTAATAAAAACCCTTGAGAAAGTCAGGATAGAAGGAACATACTTAAAGATCATAAAAGCCATTTATGAAAAACTCACAGCTAACATCATCCTCAACGGGGAAAAACTGAGAGCTTTTTCCCTGAGATCAGGAACACAACAGGGATGCCCACTCTCACCGCTGTTGTTTAACATAGTGCTGGAAGTTCTAGCATCAGCAATCAGACAACAAAAGGAAATCAAAGGCATCCAAATTGGCAAAGATGAAGTCAAGCTTTCGCTTTTTGCAGATGACATGATATTTTACATGGAAAATCCGATAGACTCCACCAAAAGTCTGCCAGAACTGATACATGAATTCAGCAAAGTTGCAGGATACAAAATCCATGTACAGAAATCAGTTGCATTCTTATACACTAACAATGAAGCAACAGAAAGACAAATAAAGAAACTGATCCCATTCACAATTGCACCAAGAAGCATAAAATACCTAGGAATAAATCTAACCAAAGATGTAAAGGATCTGTATGCTGAAAACTATAGAAAGCTTATGAAGGTAATTGAGGAAGATTTAAAGAAATGGAAAGACATTCCCTGCTCATGGACTGGAAGAATAAATATTGTCAAAATGTCAATACTACCCAAAGCTATCTACACATTCAATGCAATCCCAATCAAAATTGTACCAGCATTCTTCTCGAAACTAGAACAAGCCATCCTAAAATTCATATGGAACCACAAAAGGCCCCGAATAGCCAAAGGAATTTTGAAGAAGAAGACCAAAGCAGGAGGCATCACAATCCCAGACTTTAGCCTCTACTACAAAGCTGTCATCATCAAGACAGCATGGTATTGGCACCAAAACAGACACATAGACCAATGGCATAGAATAGAAACCCCAGAACTAGACCCACAAACGTATGGCTAACTCATCTTTGACAAAGCAGGAAAGAACATCCAATGGAAAAAAGACAGCCTCTTTAACAAATGGTGCTGGGAGAACTGGACAGCAACATGCAGAAGGTTGAAACTAGACCACTTTCTCACACCATTCACAAAAATAAACTCAAAATGGATAAAGGACCTAAATGTGAGACAGGAAACCATCAAAACCTTAGAGGAGAAAGCAGGAAAAGACCTCTCTGACCTCAGCCGTAGCAATCTCTTACTCGACACATCCCCAAAGGCAAGGGAAGTAAAAGCAAAAGTGAATTACTGGGACCTTATGAAGATAAAAAGCTTCTGCACAGCAAAGGAAACAACCAACAAAACTAAAAGGCAACCAACGGAATGGGAAAAGATATTCGCAAATGACATATCGGACAAAGGGCTAGTATCCAAAATCTATAAAGAGCTCACCAAACTCCACACCCAAAAAACAAATAACCCAGTGAAGAAATGGGCAGAAAACATGAATAGACACTTCTCTAAAGAAGACATCCAGATGGCCAACAAGCACATGAAAAGATGTTCAGCGTCGCTCCTTATCAGGGAAATACAAATCAAAACCACACTCAGGTATCACCTCACGCCAGTCAGAGTGGCCAAAATGAACAAATCAGGAGACTATTGATGCTGGAGAGGATGTGGAGAAACGGGAACCCTCTTGCACTGTTGGTGGGAATGCGAAGTGGTGCAGCCGCTCTGGAAAGCAGTGTGGAAGTTCCTCAGAAAATTAAAAATAGACCTACCCTATGACCCAGCAATAGCACTGCTAGGAATTTATCCAAGGGATACAGGAGTACTGATGCATAGGGCCACTTGTACCCCAATGTTTATAGCAGCACTCTCAACAATAGCCAAATTATGGAAAGAGCCTAAATGTCCATCAGCTGATGAATGGATAAAGAAATTGTGGTTTATATACACAATGGAATACTACGTGGCAATGAGAAAAAATGAAATATGGCCTTTTGTAGCAACGTGGATGGAACTGGAGAGTGTGATGCTAAGTGAAATAAGCCATACAGAGAAAGACAGATACCATATGGTTTCACTCTTATGTGGATCCTGAGAAACTTAACAGGAACCCATGGGGGAGGGGAAGGAAAAAAAAAAGAGGTTAGAGTGGGAGAGAGCCAAAGCATAAGAGACTTACAAACTGAGAACAAACTGAGGCTTGATGGGGGGTGGGAGGGAGGAGATGGTGGGTGATGGGTATTGAGAAGGGCACCGTTTGGGATGAGCACTGGGTGTTGTATGGAAACCAATTTGACAATAAATTTCATATATTAAAATAAAATAAAATAAAATAAAATAAAATAAAATAAAATAAAATAAAATAAAATAAAATAAATAAAAATAAAAAACTGACTATAGGGGCACCCGGGTGGTTCAGTCATTTAAGTGTCCAACTCTTGACTTCAACTCAGGTCGTGATCTCACGGTTCCTGTGTTCAAGCCCTGCTTCAGACTCTATGCTGATAACACAGAGCCTGCTTGGGATTCTCTCCCCCTCTCTCTCTGACCCTCCACCCCCCTCAAAATAAATAAATAAACTTAAAACAATCTGACAATATCAAATGTTAGAGGGAATGGGTAATAACTAGAACTCTCATCCATCATTAATGAAAGTGTAAAATGTTATAACCCTTTGAAAAGCTATTTGGAAGTTTTATTTTTTCTTTAAAATGAAACATGTACCTTTATCATGATTCAGCAATTCTATTCCCATGCATTTACCCAGGAAAGATGATAATGTATGCCCCCTTAAAGATTTATATTAGGAAAGTCAGAAGAGATATATACATCATGAGAAAACCTGGAAACAACTGGAATGTTCATAAACACAGGGAATTAATAAACACATTACAGTTCAATGTGATATAACACAATGTAATACTACTTAGCAATGAGAGGAACAAACTATTGAAACATATTGCAGGCACCACTAATAAATTTCAAAATTGCAGTGGTGAGAGTTAGAAAGTCTTATTCAAAAGAGTACATGTTGTATAATTGCATTTATGTGGAGTTTACAACAGGCAAAATTAATCCATGACATAGAAATCAGGTCAATGAATGCTTCTGGTCAGGGGCGCAGACTGACTAAAGGAGCAAAGATGAAGTTTCTAGGATTGTGGAAGCATTGTAAATCATGACTGAGGTGATATGCATTTTGACAGGTATATGCATTAGTAAAAGCTTAATGAACTCTGCACTTTAAATGTGCACTTTTAGGATATGTAAATTCAATGAAAAAGTATTGGTTATATATATATATATTTTTTTTTAAAGGGTAGGAAGACATGATAAGAACCTTGAATAAATGTATATAGGGCTACATTTCTCAACCATCTGCCCAGACCCTCAAACCTCTGCACTAAAGTACACTTTAAGGAACGTATGATAGTAATTTTTGTGGGCCATTAACTATTATGGGAGGTCAATTTCTTTTAATTAATTTCAACAAACGTGTACTAAGTTCCTACTCAGAAAAAGACACTGAAGGATATTGGTGAGAGACAAAGGAAGATTCCCTATCATCAAGTAACTTGTCTAATAGACTGAAAGACTCCAGAGAGAACTATTTCAAAGGCAATTTAATTTTTTTTTTAAATATTAGCTAGGACAGGTTACAAAGTCATAATCATTATAGTGGTCCTTGTACCAAGCCTAGTGTGAGGTATAAGGCAGGAATAACTTGTAAAACCAAGCATTATTAAAGAGTAATAAAGATACCATCATAAGGCAAAATTAGTGGGGGAAATGGGTAAAAACCAAGCCTCTTACATCCTCTTTGAGTCCTTCCGTACAGCAGCTTGTCCAAAAAATTGTGGCTGTGAGGTCTTAAAATAGCTATGAAGTGAAGCAAAGCAGCAACAAATTAACGTCCTTGAGGCTTTAAAAAATTTTTTCATGGTCATAACTAGTCAAGTAGGTTCTGTGGGAAGAAGGATTTGAACTTCCTCAATAAACTCTGTAGGTAAATGGGAACTTAAGTGTTTCTGTTCAGTGGATTTTGATATCTTATTTACTTTTTAGCTAGTAAAGCAAAAAATATACCATGGCAATAATAACAATACCTACAGAAAAGCATAGTGGTTAAGAGGCTTGGAATCCTGGCTCTGTCATTTACCAGCTGTGATCATGTCATTTAGTTTCTTCTTTGCCTTGGCATCTCGTCTGAAAATGGAAATAATTGCAGTACCTACATCATAGGGTGTTTCTACGAATGATATATCATACTCATACAAACCACATGGAAATTCCCTAGGGCATAAACAATAAATGTCTATTTTATTACTTTAAAAATCATAAAGCCCTTTTGTGTACTGCTTGGCGTTGATGACAATATATGTTACTTGTACTAATATTCATTATTTTTATTTCACTTCAATTAATAATTATTATTTTAACCTCAGAATGCCTGCGATGTCTGGTACAACAAATATGTGTCCAATACATGAGCGCAACCTCACATCAAAAAAAGAAATTGAAATTGTCAACTGGCCTGACTTTTTTTTTTTTTGAAGCAAACCAACACCTTTCAAAATAAACTCTGGGGATATAATTAAATGCTCCACAAATGACATATAGAGGAAAGTGAAATAAAAACAAAGGCATTTTGTGTGGTAAGAAAAAGGACAAAATTCTCATGCAAAATGGTCTGAATTGATCAGGAGGGATAATGGAACAGAAAGTTCTTTTTAAAAGCAAAATCAATACTCTGATGGAAAAAAGACTATAGCTCATTTTAAACTGAGAAAATGGGCAGATAAAATAAACTAGAACATATGTGACAGAGTTGGAAGGCAAATCGAGATTTGTCAAAGGAAGAAAATATCAGCAATTGAACTTGTAATATAATAGCTTCCCATTTTTCCCCATACATCTTAATTTAGAGCAAAATGACATAAGGAAATCAGCAGAATGCCAAAACAGTATTAAGAAGGCACAAGTAGCTACAGCAGGGATGTAAAAGAGAGACATTGCAGATGAGATTTGTTTGATGTCAGATAATCTGCTTTCAGTTATTGATCTCGATTATCCACCAATCAATATCTTTTCTCTATTTGCCAACTGATTTCTGAATCCACGTGTGCATTCGCCCACACGCGTGCGTACCCACACACACTCTGGAATAGGATATGTGATCCAACTGCCTTGAAGGAAGAAACAAGAACAGAGATGTGGAAACCACTATGTATGACAAGTTGCCTGCACTGTGGAATGCAGCTGTTCCAGAAGCTGTCAGGAGACTTTATCCTGGCTATTAGACTTGAGAGCTGTAGACCCGGAGACAATGTCAAAGTGTTTCTGGAGGCAGGAAAGGTTAAGCAAACCTATGAAATGGTGAGTTTTAGTGAACGGAAGCACATCATTGCCTCCTAAGTGTGGGATTTGAGGACAGAAAGGTCTACATAGGAAGGCCAATCATGTCACTTAACAGGTGAATGGCTGGCTTAAAAGTTCCCAACTTTTTTTTTTATATAAAATTTTAAATGTTTATTTATTCTTGAGAAAGAGGGGGACAGAGCGTGAGAGAGACACAGAATCTGAAACGGGCTCCAGGCTCTGAGCTGTCAGCACAGAGCCCTATGCAGGGCTTGAACCTATGAACTGTGAGATCATGACCTGAGCCAAAGTCGGATGTTTAACCAACTGAACCACCCAGGCACCCCTGTTTTATTTTTCCCAAAGAATTCTACTATAGTTTGTTGTTGTTGTTGTTGTTGTTGTTGTTGTTTTGGAATTTCTACCTTTTTGTTTTGTTTTGTTTTAAATCACTGTGTTGCATAGTGCCCCCAAGGGAGAGGATACCAGAGAAAGCAGGGAAGTGGAGAGGGAAAAAAGGAAACGAGGAGGAACAAGAAAAGAATGATTCCTGGCTATCTGAGGCACACACAGCTGCCTGGTGTCCAGGTTCAGCAAGGAAACTTCTGCAGCTGTGGACCTTTGAATACTTTACAACGGTTACTACGTACTTTCCTTTAGTCAATGCAAAGATAGCTGTTAATAACATATTTTTGTGGTTGAATATTATGTATTATCAGTCATTATTTTCTGATTCCTCCTCCCTCCTTTATTTCTACTCCCTTTTCAGAAGATGATCTGTTCTGTACTCCTTATCTTGGAAAAGGAATGTAATATCATGAATCATAAAAAACCCAGTAAACTTTAAATTTTAACTTTGAAATGTTTAAATATTTAGAGACCAGGGACTCCACAGCCGCGTGGGGAAAACATGAGAGGGGCAAAAGGCCTTTCCACAAACCTGTACTAAACCTCTCCCACCACTATTCAGACTAACGAAAGAATTTCTTCGATCTTGGAAAGGGGCAGAAAAATGGAGAAGAGTTCATGAAAGGTTTATGGGTCTAGGGCTGTAGGAAGAAGCATGAGCCAGTAGAAGTTTAGGGGACTTTTATCCATTGAATTCAGAGTGTTTGCAATGGGGATGTGAGATTTATAAATGTGAATGACCAGGGTTGGGCCCTCTGCCAGGGAGTAAGTCCTATACCTCTTGCAATCCCTGGGGTCACTCTTCCCTTCAGCTGTGTACTCTGACACAAAGTTCTTATTTAGTCCACCAATGGCACAACATTTTTATTACATTTCTGCTATGGTCTGAATGTTTGTGTCCTCTTGAAATTCATATGTTGAAATCCTAACTCCTATGGTGATAGTATTAGGAGGTAGGGTTTTAGGGAGCTGATTAAGGTGATGAAGGTAGAACCCTCATTCATGTGATTCTTAGATTATTATAATTATCTAGTATCCTAATAAAAGAGGCTCGAGAAACTCCAGTGCTCCTTCCACCATGGGGGGCGCTGTGAAAAAACAGCCATCCAGGAAGCTGTCCTCACCAGGTACCAGATCTGCCAGCTCTTGATCTCGGACTTCCCAGCCTCCACAACTGTGAGAAATGATTTTCTATTGTTCATAATACACTCAGTCCATGGTATTATTCTGTTATGGCAGCCCAAATGAGTTGACAATTTCTAATGATTATCGTGGGTGATTTTATAGAAGAGAGCTCATTTTTTGATAAAATTTAAGTGAATTTTGATATCTATAAAAAGAAATAAAGTTGATAGATTTTAAATGAGTTTGGGAATAATCTACTATTAGGGGGATAGTCGTATACTATTGTGACTCTCCTTGTAGGAATATGGTTCCTCTCGTCATGTCTTAACATTTTCCTTCATGTCCTTTGGTTGAGTTTGTGATGTAAGGTGAGCTGTGTATTTCTTAAGTTTATCACTAGGTAATTCTGATGTTGTTGGCATTGTGATTTTTGTAGTAATGATTCCAGTTAACAATTGCTGCGTGTTGATGATGTACCAGGCATTGTGCTGAGCAGTTTAATAGTATTAATTTATTTAATTTTCACAATAATCCTGTGAGTTAAAAACTATGTGAAACCCATTTAGACTATGCAATTGACTCAGATAAATTAAGGAACTTGCCAAAAGTCATGCAGAAAGCATATGTCAGGATATAAAACAAGTTTTGCCTCCACATCATACTATTTTTTTTAAATCATTATACTATTCTGTTCTGCCTCATTGATTTAAGGAAACACACACACACACACACACACACACACACACACACAGATGTTTTCTAATTAACAGACTACAAAAATCTTCCATGAGATAATCCTAATTTTCTGAGACATGTTGATGATACGGAAACAGTTTGTAGATATTGTTTAGAAAGTAATTAGTCTGATAGAATTAGCCTTATACACTTCAGTTGATTAACTATAAAATTCTTTTTCCACTTCACACCTTGGGTGATTTGGGACACCTAATGTAAACATGATTTCACTGACCATACTTATCTAAATTGTAGCTTTTACCCTGGAAATAATTATTATGTATGTGATTATGTAAATTTCCCACCAGTATAAGTAAAAACATGATACTATCCAAAATGATTAAGTATTCTACTTCATAATTCTCTAATGAGGTCCTGCTGCCATAAAATTTTGGAGGAAAGTCTTTTAGAGGTTTATGACACTATGCTTGTCACTTGGACAAAAAGAAGGGAAGAACTGCGCTCATTTTGTGTTTATACTGCTTACTTCAGTAATAAACTATGGGGCATCTAGCTAACTTCTCTGTTTTTAAGTTTCTACAACTCACAAATTGAGAGATAGTATTGCTACAGCCCTTTGTAGCTCAAATGGTGTGTAACATTTATGTTTTATTATTCATCAGGTGTCTCTGAGTAGCATTCTTATTGGCTAAAAATATAGCAACAATCTATTGATAGAATGATGCTTCTCTTAGTGCTTTGTTGAGAACCTTGAAGTGAACTCATGTAAAACTGCACAAAAGCAGACTTTTCTCTTTTGCAAATTTCCTACCAGTATAAATAAAAAGGCAACTCCAAAGAGCATAAGTGAATTATTTGAATCTCTAGCTCAAGCTACATAGGAGCTATTGGGATTATTATTGAGATAATTTGGTTCACTGTGCACAACTTTCAGCAGTAATAAGTTACTAAGGGCTGCCAATATATGATCAGATTTTTCCTGCAAATATAGAACCATTGTACTTGGGAAAATAGCCTAATGCAACCATCAGTGATACAATCAATTCTCTATTGTATATTTTGTTACTAGACTTTATCATTTCACTCAGTTATTAGGCAGGAAGAAATCCTCAACAACCATACTGCATATCTACTGTGGCAAAGCTCTGTAAAAGACAATGAAGACAAAATGATTATATAGACACCTTACTGGCTCAGTAGGTTAAGCATCTGACCCTTGAGTTTGGTGGCTCAGGTCATGATCTCACAGTCATAAGATCAAACCCCACATCGGGCTCTGTGCTGGGCATGGAGCCTGCTG
Source organism: Prionailurus bengalensis (assembly GCF_016509475.1). Classification (NCBI taxonomy): domain Eukaryota; kingdom Metazoa; phylum Chordata; class Mammalia; order Carnivora; family Felidae; genus Prionailurus; species Prionailurus bengalensis. Next base: position 32,949,823 of record NC_057347.1, read on the forward strand.
CAAGTTCTCTCTTTCCTTTTACCCCGGCCACTCCCCCCTCTCTAAAACAAATAAGTAAATCTATTTAAAAAGGAAATATATATACATACATACATACACATTTTTGCAAAAGGTATCATATCCCTTAAAGGGAACATATAGTGTCAGAGTAGTAATTAATAATGGGTTAAAAGAAAGAACCAAGCACCCCTGAGATATAATGAGATCATAAGTCTTTCTCTCTCTCTGTGTCTCTCTGTCTCTCTCTTTCTTTCTTTCTTTTTCTAGCAGGAGCACTCTATTTATCATGCCCAGAAATCCCAGGAATAGAATGTTTGGGACATCTTGACAAAGGAAACATTATCTTTAAAAGTACAGACAATAGACAGCAACCTCCTCAAGTTAATAGTTAATATCTACACAAAACCAACAGCTAACATCACACTTAATGGTGAGAAACTCAAAAGTTTTTGCCTAAGATCAGGAACAAAATAAGAATGTCCCCTATAACCACTCTTTTCCAACACTATACTGGAAGTCACTGTTATAATAAGAAAATAGAATTAAAAGTATACATGTTGGGAAGGAAGAAATAAAACTCCTTGTTCACAGATGACACTGACTATTGGTGTAAAAAATCTGTAAGTCAACAACAACAAGATCCTAGAACTAATAATGTTTTATAGCAAGGTTGCAGGATACAAGGTTAATATACAAAAGCCAACTGCTTTCCTATATAAAGCAAAGAATTGAAATTAGAAATTAGAAACAGTATCATTTACATTAGCACACTCAAAAATAAAATATTTAGATATAAATCTAACAAAATATGTACAAGTTATGTATGAAGAAAACAATACAACCCTCATGAATAAAGGAAATAAGAAATAAGGAAATAGAGGTAATATCAGAGACATGATTGAACAAGACATCCTGACTCATGTCTCCATTCCAGTGACAACAATTTGGCATCTATTCACAGATAATGGTACCTCTGCGGGAGCTGTGGGATTCAGCAACATGTTTGAAGGAACACAGGAGGACCCTTACCCACTCATGGGTTTAGCAATAGGCATATAGACCTTGATCCTGGCTATGGACCCTGGAGGGCCTATGAACTAGCTTTAGCCCCACTCAGCTACAGTCCAGGGGCCCCTGGAAACCCTGTCTCAGACAGTCACCTATGGACAAGAGAGTGTTTGTGGAAGTCCAGGTTTCCAATGAAAAAGTTCCAGCACAATGTTGGAACAGCAATGTTTGAGTTTGGATGCACTGGAAAGGAGAAGAGGAAAAGTTTGATTTTACTTACATCAATCCTCCTTCAAGGTGGCACACTTAGGGCCAAGAGGGATCTTGTTGGGCTGTAATTTTTTCCACTTAAATACCTCATTTTCAACAATGGTTAACTTATCTATACAGAAAATCAATAGGAAAATGTTTGACTTAAACTACACTTTAGACTAAATTTACCCAATAGATGTGAACAGAACATTCCATTCAGCAAGAGCAGAATACACATTCTTCTCGAATACACACAAGACATTCTCCAGGATAAATTATATGATAGGTCACAAAACAAGTCTTAGCAAATTAAGAAGACTGAAAAAAACAGAAAAGACGGAACGAACTACACACAATTTAGAAGAAATAACAAAGCTCACAACAAAAATAAAGACCAGAAAAACAATTTTAAAAATCAGTGAAACTAAAAGTTTGTATTATTGAAAAGATAAAATAACAAACCTTTAGCTATAATAACTAAGAAAAAAGAAAACTCAAATAAATAAAATTAAAAATGGAAGAAGAATTACAACCAATACCACAGAAATGCAACAATCATAGAGACTAAGAACAATTATATGCCAGGAAATTGGATAAATCAGAAGAAATGTATAAATTTCTAGAATCATAACCCAACCAAGACCAAATCATGAAAAGTAGCAAACCTGAACAGACCAATAATGCCTAAGGAAATTGAATCATAAAAACAAAACAAACAAACAAACAAAAACCTAATGAAGAACGAGGACCAGATGGCTTCACTGGTGAATCCTACTGAACATTTAATGAATTAACACCAATTCTCAAACTTATCCAAAAAATTAAAGAAGAGTGAACACTCCCAAACTCATTAATGAAGGCAGCATTATCTTGATATCAAAGTCAGATCAGGACACCACAAGAAAAGAGAACTATAGGCCAATATACTTAATGAATATAGTTACAAAAATTTTCAACAAAATATTAACCAATCAAATTCAACAGTATAGGGGTGCCTGGGTGGCTCAGTCAGTTGAGCGTCTGACTTCAGCTTAGGTCTTGATCTCGTGACTTGTGAGTTCGTGGCCGTGTCAGGCTCTGTGCTGATGGCTCAGAGCCTGGAGCCTCTTCAGATTCTGTGTCTTTCTCTCTCTGCCCCTCCCCCGCTCACACTCTGTCTCTCTCTGTCTCTCAAAAATAAATGAACATTAAAAAAAACTCAACAGTATGAAAAGACCACATACTATGATCAAATAGGATTTATTTCTGGGATGCAAAGATCACTTAACACATGAAAACCAATAAATGTAATACACCACATTAATAGAATGAAAGACAAAAATCATATGATTGTCTCAATGCAGACAGTGCATTTGACAAAATTCAACCTACTCGCATAAAAATACTCTCAATAAATTGGGGTGAGAAGGAATTTATTTCAGCATAATAAAGGCCATATATGGCAATTTCATAACTAACATCATGCTTAACAGTGAAAATTTGAACATTATTTTCTCAAAGATCATGAAAATGGCAAGGGTCCTCACTCTCACCTCTCCTATTCAACTTAGTACTGGAAGTCCTAGCCACAACAATTAATTAGGCAAGAAGAATAAATAAAAGGCAACCAACTGTAAGGGAAGAAGTAAACTTCTCTTTGTGTGCAGATGATATAATCTTATGCATAGAAATCCTAAAGACACCACCAAAATCTGTTATAATTAATATTCAGTAAAGCTGTAGGATTCAAAATGAACATACAAAAATAAGTTGCATTCCTACACACTAACAGTAAAATATCTGAAAAAGAAAAAGAAAACAATTCTATTACTATGACATTTTAAAAAATGCTTAGGAATAAAATTTAACCAAGGAGATGAAAGACCTATACATTGAAACTGTAAGACACTGATGAAAAAATTGAAGAATACAAAAATAAATGGAAAGATCTCCTGCCTTCATGGATTGGAATAATTAATATTGTTAAAATATCTCTATATCCCAAAGCTATCTATAGATTCAATGCAATTCTTTTTTTTTTAATGTTTATTTATTTTTGAGAGAGAGTGAGAGACAGAGCATGAGCGGAGGAGGGGCAGAGAGAGAGGGAGACACAGAAACCAAAGCAGGCTCCAGTCTCTGAGCCATCAGCAGAGAGCCCGATGCGGGGCTTGAACCCATGAACCGTGAGATCATGTCCTGAGCTGAAGTCAGGCGCTTATTAGACTGAGCCACCCAGGTGCCCCAGATTCAATCCAATTCTTATCAAAAATTCCAATGACATTTGTCACAGAAAGAGAAAAAAAATCTAAATATTTATATGTATAGCCAAAGCAATCCTGAAAGTGGGAAAAAGCTGGAGGCATCACACTTACTCATTTCAAACAACATTACAAAACTGTATGCTTTGAAGCACTGTGGTACTGGCATAAAAGCAGACACATAGACTAATGGAACAGAATGAAGAGCTCAAAAATAAACCCTCTTATATAAAGCTAACAAATATATGACAGGAGAGGCAAGGATACTGAATGGCAAGGATGATCTCTTCCATAAATGGCATAGGAAAAATTGGATAATCACCTGCAAAAAAATGAAATTGAACTCTTACATTACGCCACTCAAAATTAATTTGAAATGGATTACATACTTAAATATAAGACTATAAAACTTGTAGAATAAAAAAGGGTAAAAGTGTCTTGACATTAGTATTGGCAATGATTTTTTTGGATATGACACAAAAAAAAAAGGCAACTAAAGCTAAAATAAATAAATGAGACTACATAAAACTAGAAAGCAAAAGAAACAACCAACAAAATGAAAAAAAAACAAACTATGAATGGGAGAAAAATATTTGAAAACCATGTATCTCGTAAGGGTTTAATATAAAAAAATATATAAGGAACTCTTACAACTCAAAAGCAAATAAAAACAATTTGATTTAAGAATGCCAGGGGGATTGAATAGTCTTTCCTCCAAAGTACCTATATAAATTTCCCACAGATTTGAAAAGATGCTCAGCATCATTGATCAACAGAGAAATGCAACTCAAAAACCACAGTATCACCCGCACCTGTTAGAATGGCTAGTATCAAAAAGGCAAGAGATAATTTTTGGCAAGGATGTGGTGAAAGGGAACCCTTCAGCACCATTGGTAGGAATGTAAATGTTTACAACCATTATGGAGTATGGAGATTACTCAAAAAATTAAAAAAAGAACTATCTCATGATGCAGCTAAGTGTTCTGAACCCATTTCGAAGTTTGTGTGTGATGGATGGAGCTAGTTTGCAACAAGCAATTCTTCCTTACCAGGGGGATGTCCTATAATTCAATTCAATTCTAACACTATCCACCAGGAGTTAGTATTAGATTCCACTGGTTAAGGGCTCAGTCCTACAAGACTGCTCTCTACTTCACTTACCAATTGCAAGACCAGGTTGTTACCTGTGTTTCAAACAAATGGGCTACAAAAATGAACAAATCAGGAGACTATAGATGCTGGAGAGGATGTGGAGAAATGGGAACCCTCTTGTACTTTTGGTGGGAATGCAAACTGGTGCAGCCACTCTGGAAAACAGTGTGGAGGTTCCTCAAAAAATTAAAAATAGACCTACCCTATGACCCAGCAGTAGCACTGCTAGGAATTTACCCAAGGGATACAGGAGTACTGACGCATAGGGGCACTTGTACCCCAGTGTTTATAGCAGCCCTCTCAACAATAGCCAAATTATGGAAAGAGCCTAAATGTCCATCAGCTGATGAATGGATAAAGAAATTGTGGTTTATATACACAATGGAGTACTACGTGGCAATGAGAAAGAATGAAAAATGGCCCTTTGTAGCAACGTGGATGGAACTGGAGAGTGTGATACTAAGTGAAATAAGCCATACTGAGAAAGACAGATACCATATGTGTTCACTCTTATGTGGATCCTGAAAAACTTAACAGGAACCCATGGGGGAGGGGAAGGAAAAAAAAAAAAAGAGGTTAGAGTGGGAGAGAGCCAAAGTATAAGAGACTCTTAAAAACTGAGAACATACTGAGGGCTGATGGGGGGTGGGAGGGAGGGGAGGGTGGGTGATGGGTATTGAGGAGGGCACCTGTTGGGATGAGCACTGGGTGTTGTATGGAAACCAATTTGACAATAAATTTCATATATTTAAAAACAAACAAACAAATGGGCTACAGATGGGGGGGGGGGTTTCCACAACTGCCCACCTGGGTTCAATTAATTTGCTAAAACAGCCCACAGAACTCAGAATATCCACCAGATTACAAATTTATTACAAATTATATTAAAGGATAAAAATCTATAGCCAGACTAAGAAATACATAGGGAAAAGTCCTGAACGAAGTAGTTTCTGCCTTGCAGAGTTTGGGGCTTGGCATGCTGGCATGTGTAACCTTCTGGTTCCTCAACCCTGAAGCTCTCTGAACACCCTCCTTTTGGGTTTTTATGGAGGCTTCATTACATAGGCACGGTTGATTAAATCATTGGCCATTGGTGATTGATTTAGCCTCCAGCCTTTAACCCCTCTCAGAAATCGGGGTGGACTGAAAGTTCTAACCCTCTCTTAATGGCTGGTTCCCCTGGCAACAAGCCCCATCTTTAAGGCATTTCCAAAAGTCATCTCATTAACATAAACTCATTTGTGGTTGAAAGGTGCTTGATATGCATAATAAGATACCTATTTCAATGGCTTTGAAGCATTTTCAGGATCTGAGGACAGAGAGACTAAATATTACAGCAAAAGATGCTCCCATTGCTCATATAGGCTCAGGACATTTCAAGGGTTTTGGGAGATGTGAGCTGGGAATGGTGGATGAAGACTATATATATATATATATATATATATATATATATATATATGAGACATATATCATGGTCATCTGAATGGCCTGTACATAGGTATTTATAGCAGTTTGATTCATAATTGCCAAACCAAAAGGTTCTTCACTAGGTGAATGAATAAAAAACTATGATAAATCCAGGGATGCCTGGGTGGCTCAGTTGGTTAAGTGTCTGACTTCAGCTCAGGTCATGATCTCACAGTCCGTGAGTTCGAGCCCCGCGTCAGGCTCTGTGCTGACAGCTCAGAGCCTGGAGCCTGCTTTGGATTCTGTATCTCCCTCTCTCTCTGCCCTTCCCCTGCTCATGCTCTATCTCTCTCTGTCTCAAAAATAAATAAAAATATTTAAAGCAATTAAAAAAAACCATGGTAAATCCAGACAATGGGATGCTATTCAGCATTAAAAAACAACAACAAAACAACTATCAAGATATGTAATTTTAGGGAGGAAACTTAAATACATACTACTAGGTGAAGGAAACCAATCTGAAAAGGCTCCAGATTATATGATTCCAACTATATGACATTCTGGAAAAGACAAAACTATGGAGACAATAAAAAAGATAAGAGTTGCCAGGAGTTATGAGGGAGAAAAGAATGAATAGGTAAGGCATAGAGGATTTTTAGGATCATGAAACTACTCTGTATGATCCTATAATGGTGGATTCGTGTCATTATACATTTGTCCAAATCTGTAGAATGTATAACACCGAGAGTGAACTCTAATGTAAACTATGGACTCTGAGTGATACTGATGCCACAATGTAGGTTCATCAGTTGTAATAAATGTGCACTCTGGTGGGGGATGTTGATAATGGGGGAGGCTATCTATGTGTGTGTGTGTGTGTGTGTGTGTGTGTGTGTGTGAGTAGTGGTTATATGGGAGAAATCTGTACTTTGTGCTCTATTTACTATGAAATTAAATTTCCTAAATAATTAATTCTATTAGTTTTTTAAAAATTTAAGTAAGGTTAAGAAATCGGGAGAAACATTGTGATATTTGTATTATATTGTACAGGTGGGTGGGACATCTCCCTCCGCTTGATAGCAAAGTGTTAGAGGCAGAGATTAATGAGTCAAAGCTAATTAAAGAAGTAATTGCTTCTGGGGATATACCCTAGGTAGGGAGGTAACTGTTTTGGAGGCTAAAAATATCATAGCTTAATAAAATAAAATTGCACAACTGAAAGGTAAGTAGAACAATAAAATGCCAAACATATTAAAATGTACTCTGTTTATTAGAAAAATAAATTGTATTCTGGAGTTCAATAAAAACCTAATTAAGGATTTTGGCCGGGCTTCACTGTTGTTGCAACTATTGTTACTTATTAATTGTTCTCTGGGGTCCAAAGATCTCTATACTGCTGGGGGTATCTGAGACCCTAAATTTCCTAGAGCAAGAGTAATTGGATATAAGGTTTTAAAATTTTTTGAAAACATCCAAAACACTAACGAAAACTGCACCTCTATTCAAGCGACGGCTGTGCAGACTAATTAAAACATTGGGTTCTTTTGCTTTGGGGGTAGAATTGTACCTATTCCCTGTGGGGAAACTGGCTAGCTCAGATATTTGTTATTCGTCTTCTATTAATAAAAAGGAGGAACAAATTAAGTATTCCCTGAACAATGCAGTTGGGCAGTCAAGATTTTTCTAAACATGGGATTCATTCATGAGTGACCATAACCAAGGAAGTATTATATAGTGGGAATGTCTCTAAAATTCTCTTAAAGCTTCTTCTTCAAATTTTATGTCACCCAGATCCTTCCAACCACTTGCCATCCTGTTGGTTTCCTATATGCTACAGACACTGTCTTGTTCACATGAGTGAAATTTCAGTGAAGGATGATTAAATACTGAGTAATTTAGATTAAGCAAAGGTGTACTTTTAGTTCTAGATTATTCAGACTGCTTTGACTTATTCAAGTCATCCAACATTTCACCATACAAAGGCTGCCCCTTCTAGTTCTGGGAACAGGTTTATGTAAGTTTACCGTGCACAATAATATTTGGTCACTTCCTAACAAATTATTCAGAAGTTCTCATTGATTTTATTAAAAAATTTTTTAACATTTATTTATTTTTGAGAGTGAGACAGAATGTGAGTGGGAGAGAGGCAGAGAGAGAGGGAGAGACACAGAATCTGAAGCAGGCTCCCAGCTCTGAGCTGAACACAGAGCCCAACACGGGGCTCAAACTCACGAACCATTAGATCATGACCTGAGCTGAAGTCAGATGTTTGACTGGCTGAGCCATCTAGGTGCCCCATCTCATTGATTTTATTTGAGATCTAACCTGAATACTTCCTCCAAAGACTGGGCACACTCACCAAACAACAACAGCACTAACCAACCAAACAAACAAAAAACACCAAACAAGCAAAAAACCCTGGTCCTTAGCAAAGATCTTAAATTAACACTTGGCACTCTATCAATGTCTTATGTCTTTACCAGAAGAAGGACTGAAACAAAAGAAAACAATAATTACCTTATATCACAGTCAACTGATTCTTATAAAAATCATTGTATAGCATCCAAAGCCTTTTCACAATGCCCCATCTCCTTGTTTCTCTATAGTAGATAACAGAGACACTTTTATTCTGATCTTGATATTCCCACTGCTCTGAATTTGACGTATCTGCCTGCCATTACTTCATCTGGTCTGTGACTCTTAATCAGAAGGTTCATTAACTGATGATTAAATTGATAAACATTGATTCATCCTCTGTTACTTCATTAAGCTCACCCGCCAGTCCACTGAGATTTATTTTCTACTATGTCATTATTCACCTGTAAAATCTCTGGTCTCCAGCTTCAAAAAGTGCTTTGTAAGTTTTACATACATTTCATTGTCCTATTTTTTTTTTCACTCATCCAAAAGACCTGATAGAGTTTTCTTGTCTTTTTTTTTTTCTTTTTGCAACAGAACACCAGCAACTTCACGCTGAGACCTTTCTTTTTAATTTGCAGTAGCTCCTTCAAAGAGGAGGTGTTTTCTCCACATCATTTCTTTTCCAGGGGAGGACAAGTTTCATTTTGTTTAACTGCAATTCTTTGCTGTAAGTTTCCTCCGTGGTTCTGTGTCAGGGAAGAAAAATAATCCAGAGTGTGTATCACCTCACAATTTACAGCTCAGTTTTGTGATCAAAATATGATCTTTTACAGCAAATGCTAAATTGGAAAAATTCAATTTTCCGATTGACAAACAAAAGAATTCCAGATGTTTCCCAATGAGAAAGAAACTGGGCCATCAAGTATGAAGTGAAAAAATTGCTATCTTTTCCCTCTTTGCAAAACTCTTTGCTGTAGAACTCTGTTATTGAAAGGAAGAGCTTATGTAGATTCCTGTGTGAGCCAGCTTTCCTACCTCTCAGTTATGAGGATTTTATTTTTATTTAATATTTATGAAAAATGAATGACATGCTATGGTTATTAGAGAAAATACATGTAAACAAGATACCATAATCTTGGTTAGAAGAATCACCAACGAAATGGGAGATTGAAATCCCATAGCTGTTTTTTTATTTGTCTTTTTTCAGCTTTGAGATATAATTGATGTAAAACACTAGTAAGTTTAAGGTGTTGATGTGATAATTTGATATGTGTATGTATGGAGAAATTTTTGCCACAGTAAGTTTAGTTAACACATTCTTTACCTCATGTAATTACCATTTTGTTGTTGTTTTTAAGGGGAAAAGACTAAAACTATGTTCTCATTGCCACTTGCCCATAGCTTTTTATTATTTTATTTTATTTTTTATTTATTTATATTTTATTTGAGAGAGAGAGCACAAGAGTGTGGAGAAGGAATATAGGGATAGGGATAGGGGAAGGGAGAGGGAGGGAGGGAGGGAGGGAGGGAGGAAGAGAGAGAGAGAGAGAGAGAGAGAGAGAGAGAGAGAGAGAGAGAGAGAGAATCATAAGCAGGCTTCACGTCCAGCATATGGAACCCAACGCAGGACTCCATCCCACCTTCCTGGGATCATGACCTGAGCCAAAATCAAGAGTTGGTCGCTCAACAGACTGAGCCACCCCGGCTTGGCTTTTTAAACAAAAGAGTAAGTGCTCATTTGGGCAGCACATATACTAAACTTGGAATGATACACAGAAGATTAGCAAGGCCCCGGCACAAGGATGACTCAAAAATTCATGAAGTTTTCCATATTTTTAAGCGTTGGGTGATGTATGGAAGTGTTGAATCACTATATTGTACACCGGAAACTAATACAACACTGTATGTTAACTATACTGGAATTTAAAATTAAATTAAACTAAATTAAAAAAAAATAAAAGAGTATATCACAAGGGCAAGGTCACTTCCAGGATCTATGATAAAATGAAAACCTCTCTGCAGGTGGAACAATCAAGAAGGATACTCAAAACAGCAGAGAGAGATGCATTCTAACAGGTATGCAAGAAAAATGAATAAAAAAGCATGAGGGGTGATGCAAAGGACTGAAGACACAGAAGAAAAAAAATGAGGAGTTAAATTTAATCCAACCCAGCTGTGCCTGGGTGGTTCAGTCTGTTAAGCATTCAACTCTTGATTTTAGCTCAGGTCATGATCTCATGGTTGGTGAGATTGAGCCCCGTGTTGAGCTATGTGATGGCAGCAGAGCCTGCTTGAGATTCTCTCTCTCTCTCTCTCTCTCTCTCTCTCTCTCTCTGATCCTCTCACAGTCTCTCTCTCCCTCAAAACAAATGAATGAATAAATAAATAAATAAATAATCCACCCCAAACAAGGAATCTCACTAGCCTCTGTCTGTTCATTCTCCACAAAACAACACCAGATCAGAGCCTGGGATATTATCATTGGCATAAATGAAATTTACACTATCTCAAGTTTCACTAGAAAGAATTCAGTTTCAATTGATTTTATATACTTTAGAAAAAATAGATGTGGTGAAGCTCTGCAAGTTTTAGCAATCGCCTAATAAGTTCCCTAGCCTATTTCAAATTCAATATACAGTATTTCTGGAAAGCATTAACTATGATAATTATACTGCCCATATATTCCCCTTTAATGTTTGCAATAACCAAAGAAAATTAATGCAAGAAAAGAAATATAGATAATAATACTTTTCTTCTTAAGACATATCTTTCTAAGAGAGTTATTCTGGGCACCAGCTATAAATTACTGTACCCATTTAAAGCGTTATAAAAATAAAAACTAGTGGCTAGTGAATGGAGATTTGTGCCACACAGGCTGTACTGCAGAAATAACTAGCTTTTTACAATGGGGACATTCCCATTTACACAAAATAATTTCGAGTTATCTTTTTTTTCTTTATTTGACACCACAATGCCGTCATGACCTTCATCTACCCTGTGAGTTTTGGTAATATTTTCATTTATATCTTCTCTCCATGGGGATAAATGGTTCTAACCTTGAAATCTCAGTTCCTATGTGAAAAATAACTTTATAAATACTTCAAACACTTACATTTTCAGCAACAAATGTTCCAGTATGAATACAAAACAGCATTTCTGTCAAACACAGCAATACATAACTTGAACTCAGAAGACAGGAGTCCCTATACACACACAGTTCACTGTCAATTCTCAGAAATCATTTACATATTCTTCAGTGGCATTATGATCATATATTTCTTCTTAGGTTGTGACTGACTTGGGGTTCCTACAGCTGTTCGCTGGCAACTCTAAGCGTTTGTTGATTAGGCTGTAACCTTTGAGATGCTTATAATCATCAATATTAATTACATATTTAAAAAGCTATCCATTTTATCCATTGATATATTAATTTCACAAACATTCTTTGAACAGCTATTATTTTCCAGGCACTTTCCTAGGCCCAGGAGATATAAAGATAAATTATACCTGATATCCTTTGCCTTTAAAGGACTCACATTTGAGTAAGAAAAGCAAACATGTGAAAATATATTTTAATCAAACAATAACTCTGTCGTGACAGTTTGTTATTAGGAGTACAGAATGTGTGTGTGTGTGTTGACGCAATGTAAATGCATTCTTAATTTGGATTACCCCCAAAGCACACACTAAGCAGGGATTTGAGTTTCAAGTAATTATTAAGGAGGTAATCACAAGAAGTCCTCTGAAGGATTGACTTGTACAAAAACTATCTTCAGTGGCCTCTAGGGAAGGACTGAAGCAATATCTCGAGATTTAGGGTACTCTAACATTACCTGAAGTGTTTATTTTATTTTTTTTCATTTACATCCAAATTAGTTAGCTTATAATGCAATGATGATCTCATCAAAATGAAGTGTTTGATACAGCGCTGATATCTCCATACCCAGAGCTTCACATCCAGTAGATTTGCAATGGAATATGAGGACTTGCGTTTTCAAATTCCTACTTGATGCTGAGGCTGAGGGTCTCCAGACTGCATTTTAAGGACCACCGAGGTGGCAGGTATGAGCAAGGCATAATAGCATAAGCCATGCGCACATATATTCGAATATTTTTGAGGCCTTGTTCTCACCCAAACTTCACAGTTTCCTCGTGCTTTGAGCCACGTATCAAACCAATGATGGAACTTGTATGAATTTCAGTCATGCGTGAACCTGGAAAGCTTTGCCCCCTCATTAACCTAGCTATTAGCCAGATGACTACATTCAGTTGGCTAATGAGAAAATATTTGACAGGCACCCTGCACCCATTTTTCCTTATTTTATATTTTCTGTGATGCCTGTACCTATAAACTAAATGTCCATCTCTGGTTTGAAAGGAGCCCAGTGCCAAGGTCATGTCTATTGTACGGAAAATGTCTTCTTGGATAATTCATGTGAAATAGCTTTTGGCTGCTTATCTAGATCAGGGCACACAAGGATTGGAAGTGTGTGTGTGTGTGTGTGTGTGTGTGTGTGCGCCTGTGTATGTGTATTAATGATATGCGCATGTATAGCAGGAACAACTATTTTGTGTTCATAAATATTTGATAAAATTCTTCCAAGCATGAAATCGGAATTTTCTCTGCACCAAGCAATGTATTTCCGTGAGGTTCATGGAGCCAGGATAAAAACAGAAGTCTCGTAAAACAGTTTGGCAAAAATAACTACATATATACCTTATTGCCTTTGAATAAAGAACATTTTGTGTAGAAAGCTTTTCACTCTGTTTCTTGCCTGTGACTATACTACAGGTAAAAAAAAATGCCATTTATGGAGGGACATTTTTAAAACAAAATGAGTGTTTGTACCTATGTGGGGAGCATAGTAACAAAGAAACGTATTTAACTGCAAAATGCTATTTGTTTCCACAGAATACACATGCAATTTTCTATTCCGAGTGCACATTTAAATCCACATAAAAAGGGCACTTTATTTTCCAAGGACACTGAGTGGAATAATGTAAACTGACTAAAAAGAGATGAACTCGACTTCTGCGTGTATTCTGGGCCTTCAAAGGCATCAAAATTAGGAAAGCTAAGTACATAATATCAGCTGTATAATCTGCTCATTCTAATGTATAATTTTTTATGTTAAAGGGTCTAAAATAACTATACTCTCTTCTTACTGAATACTTAATTATCTCAATAAAATGCACACAGGAACAACATATAATAAAACATTTGAACAAGACATTTAGAGTCTCTTGACTCGAAGCATCAATATGCTGTATCTCTTAAAGTCCATCAGCTAAGAAGCTAAAAAATAAAATGAATGTTCTCATATTATTAACTGCATTTAAATAGTGCAGCTTAAACATCTAGCCTGAAAAAAATATAATTACATTTTTCTTTGAGTCAATGTATACATATTAAATAAAAATTTCCCCTCCAAATCTTATTTTAGAATCTCTTTCTTGCTTGTTATGTGACTGAATCCCTTTCTTTTTGGAGAAACTCCAGTTATTCCCGTGCTCGGGTTTTCGACCATTTGTTATCTTCCAATTCAATCACGTGCTTCAAAACCTGTGTTCTTTAAGAGAAGACTTTGTGATCTGCTGTACCTTTGCTGGTTTTACCAGGATTCAACTCAAGCCAGGTTTTTAAAAGCCGGGTATATAGAAAACTTCACTGGTCCCTCATTTACTGTTGAGAGCTTACAGCCAGGAATGGGGAGGAGGTGCGGAAGAGGCAAAAGTGGCCTTTAACACAGATTCATTCAACAATTGCTAAGCTCCATGGGCTGCCTGGGTGGCTCAGTCGGTTAAGCATTCAGCTCTCGGCTTGGGCTCAGGTCATGATCTCACTTTTGTGAGTGAGTTCAATCCCCGCATCGGGCTCTGTGCTGGCAATGCGGAGTCTGCTTGGGATTCTCTTTCTCCCTCACTCTCTGTCCCTCCCCCCACTTGCACTGTCTCTGTCTCACTCAAAATAAATAAATAAAACTTAACAACAACAACAACAACAATTACCAAGCTCCTGCTCTGATTTACTGTAAAGTGTGTTCAGTGTGTGACAGCAGTACTTTGCGTTTGCTGTTTCCTAATGGTATATGTATTAATGTGATCATGCCTGTTCAGACTGCTTCTGCTCTCCACACATGCTTTTTCATGCACCACACTTCCACCACCAGCCCTTTTCACGTAACAAAAGGCAGCTTCAACTTCAAGAACCACTGCCAGTGTCCTCTTCTTTACAAAACCTTCTTGTCTAGTCTACTTCCCAATATGAATCATTCCCTACTGTGCTCAGTCAACATTGTTTGTTTATAGATTTAAATCCATATTAGGGTACTTACCACTTTGATTATAGTTCTTAGCATTTGTGCCTACTACTCCACAAGGGCTACCAACTGTTGGGGGAAGAATGCTAGAAAACGATGTCTCTTTCTCATTAGCTAACAAGTTTTGAAGCATTTCCACGGACTGCCATCTTCTTTGTAATTCAGTTCTGCTCGGTTCAGCCAATATTTATTGAGTACCTACTGTTGTCCTAGGAATTGAGATAGTCCTCAAGAACTCGCAGATGGATTAATATTGAGCATTTAGGAGTGACAGGTATGTATCTAGGCTATTTCATACACTGGAAGTATGGTAGTTTTCCTGAGCAAGAAGCGTTATATACCATGACACAAGAAAGTAGCATAGACTCTGGATTGGAAGAGGGAGGGTATTTATCAAGTCCACATATCGGGAGGCATAGGCAGGAAAAGGAGTCACTCCTGATCGAGTGTGAGAGTAAGCCTGCTCCCAGGAAGTGTGTGTGTTTGTGTGTGTGTGTGTATGTACTAAAAGCTGTGTACTAAGGTTTCATGAAGATCTTATAGCTAAAGATAAACATTACCTAGTGATAAATTACTGCCTGGTCAGTAAATTCACAGAAGTCCTAAGCCACTGAAATGCTTTTATCCAGTGGAGAGAAATCATAGTAGGCAGCCAGTTTGCGAGGTTTCAGGAACAATCACCATCTGAGGCCAACTCGGTCCAGCCTCTATGGGTGGTCAGACCACCTCTGCACCTGACAGTGGAGTTAAAATCTTTCAGGACAGGAACACCTGGGTATCTCAGTCGGTTAGGCATCTGACTTCAGCTCAGGTCATGATCTCACAGTTCACAAGTTCTGCGTTGGGCTCTGTGCTGACAGCTCAGAGCCTGGAGCCTACTTTAGATTCTGTGTCTCCCTCTCTCTCTGCCCCTCCCCAGCTCACGCTGTGTCTGTCTGTCTGTCTCTCTCAAACATAAGTAAACATTAAAAAGTTTTTTTTAATATGACATTTATCGTACCCAGTACTCATCCCAACAGGTGCCCTCCTCAGTGCCCGTCACCCACTTTCCCCTCCCTCCCACCCTCCATCAACCCTCAGTTTATTTTCAGTTTTCAAGAGTCTCTTTTGGTTTGGCTCCCTCCCTAACGTTTTTTCCCCCTTCCCCTCCCCCATGGTCTTCTGTTAAGTTTCTCAGGATCCACAAAAGAGTGAAAACATATGGTATCTGTATTTCTCTGTATGACTTATTTCACTTAGCATAACACTCTCCAGTTCCATCCACATTGCTACAAAAGACCATATTTCATTCTTTCTCATTGCCAAGTAGTATTCTATTGTATATATAAACCACAATTTCTTTACCCATTCATCAGTTGATGGACATTTAGGCTCTTTCCATAATTTGGCTATTTTTTTTTAAAGTCTTTCAGGACAAACCAATTCCTTGCTGTATTTTCCAGTGCTATTTTCTCCTCATAGGAGTGATTAAGTCTAGCCATTTGAATTGGCTAAGTATCTTGCAGCTTGGATAGTACAAAGCCTTATGATAGCAAAAGAGAGTAAAAATCATTTAATTTGAGCTGGGAGACATTTTTATTAATTTTTTAATGTTTATTTATCTTTGAGGGGGGAAGGGAGGGGCAGAGAGAGACACACACAGAATCCAAAGCAAGCTCCAGGCTCTGAGCTGTCAGCACAGAGCCTGATGTGGGGCTTGAACCCATTAACTGCAGGATCATGACCTGAGCCGAAGTTGGACACCTAAATGACTGAGCCACCCAGGAGCCCCTGAACTGGGAAACATTTAAGTTAATTGGCAGTGAACTGGGAAAAGAGAGTTGCATAATGTTATTAGTGACTAAACCAGACTTGTAATTTCAAAATGCTACCAAACATTTGTCCTATGCTATTCCAAAATCTTTGTTCAAATGAGAATATTTCCAAGCATCTTAAAAAATGCACATTTTATTATGGAACATTAAAATTCATATGATTGCCCCCAATGTCTCTTCCTCTTTGACCTCCAGAATAGGTTCAATTTTGTTTCCTTTGTTTTTCATACTCGCATCCTTCTATTTCCATTCAGAAGCTCTCTATCATCACCACACTATGTCTTTAATTTTTAAGGCGAGGGGAACAAAACATTAAAAAACTAAGGAAACAAAATAAAATTATCATAAAGTTGCAGGAAAAAAGAGGAAGCAATAGAAAGATAAGGCTAGGTCTAGTTAATTTGGGGCAGGGGTGGGAGGGGAAACCATGAAGAGGCACCAGGAAGCTGCACAAATGAAGGAAGTAAATACAAAAAAGAATATGATTTAAACAATTTTTTAATGTTTATTTATTTTTGAGAGAAAGAGAGAGAGCACAAGTAGGGGAGGGGCAGAGAGAGAGGGAGACACAGAATCCGAAGCAGGCTCCAAGCTCTGAGCTGTCAGCACAGAACCGAATGTGGGCCTCAAACCCACAAACAGTAAGATCATGACCTGAGCCAAATTTGGATGCTTAACTGAGCCACCCAGTCACCCCAAAATAATATGATTTTTAAATGAAGATTTCACGTGCCCTTCACTGTGCTTAAGAAACATTTTTAGGGGGCACCTGAATGGCTCAGTCAGTTAAGTGCCTGCTTCTTGATTTTGGCACAGGTCATGATTTTATGGTTTGTGAGATCAAGCCCCATGTGGGGTTCTATGTTGACAGTGCAGAGCATGCTTAGAATTCTCTCTCTTTCTCTCTCTCTCAAAAATAAATAAATAACCTTAAAAATTATTGTTTTAAACATTTTAAAAATTATTTTTCAAACTTAGGTTTTAATCTTTTTTCTTTTCAACTTAAGCAGCACTATATAGGTCACAGTTTCAATAGCATGGTAGGTTGATTTTCTTTTCCCAGATCAAATACATGGCCTCACTCAGCCACCATGCTGCTATGAGTGGGAACTTCAAAGTACCACTGAGGGACTTCTCAAATAGGTCTCTAAAAAGACCTACTCAACTGGTAGTACTTTGCTGAAAAAGTGAATTAATGGTTGACACTCACAAAGTAGTAGAATTTATTCTTCCAGAAACTCATTTGTATTAGTAGAATCCTTTGTAATCCTACACTGAAAACTAATTAAAAGGATGGTATTCCTGACAGCATGTTCAGCGGTCAACATATTCATGATTGATTTAATATATAGATAATACATATTATATATTCCTGGAAGAGGTGAATGGAAAGAGAGCTAATATGAAGTATATCCTATTCTACCTATTTTTAAGGCCACTGTATGTACCCAAAACTTAAAGAGCTAAATATGCAATAAAATCTTAATATATACTTATGCCTATGTTCTTTGATGGGGTTTATGGTGTATTGATTTTTTTTAACATTTATTTACTGTTGAGAGAGAGAGAGAGAGAGTGGGGGGGGGGAGAGCATGAGAAGGGAAGGGGCAGAGAGAAAGAGAGGCAGAGGATCTGAAGCAAGAGAGCCTGATGTGGAGCTCGAACTCACAAACTGAGATCATGACCTGAGCTAAAGTCAGATGCTTAACTGACTGAGCCTCCCAGGCACACCAATGGTCTATTAATTTCTAAACAATACCTTAATTCATGTTCATTTTGACCCCTTGAGAAATTTACAAGTTATGCATACTAAATTTCTTATTTTGTAGTCAGAGATGTTGTTTTGTCTATCATTGTATCCCCAGTGCATACCACTATGCCTGGCATTGCAAATACTTGGGAAGATACTTGACTTATAAGTGAATGAATAAGCGAACAAACACTACTCCATTTTATTTTGCAAAGGAAGTGCATGGTAGCAATGGAGTAGGTTCGTAAGTGAGCCTTGTGCAGATTATGACTGCTTATTCATAAACACCCTAAAGAACAGTGTGTGGCAGTGAAGCAAATACTTGTCTGTTGGGTGGTGGTGAAAGATTTTGGAAGTTAGCTTGTCCAACAATATTCATTCAGATGTTACCTGTCTGGTGCTTGAAATTATGTCTGTGATACAACAAACAGAATTCTCTAAATTGCCTCTGGTAACTCACATGGGGATCCTGGACAACGAGGTACCAAGGACCTGAATGCCCCTGCCCATCTGGCTGAAGGGGGCCATCCCTGAACCGAACCCCTTACAGGACCAATAACATGCGTGGACTGAAGGAGCTTCCATATTCTTCAGGCCCAAAGGTCTCCCAAATTGGGGAGTCTGGCTTTACCATACAGTTCTTACAAAAAGCTAGCATCTAAACACAGATTGCCGAGACCCACGTGGTCAGTGTTTTTCTTCACTGGCAAATTTGCCTTCACATTTGTTCCAGAGAAGAGAACGCAATATAAAAGAAGAGGTTCTCCTCTTCCTGGGATGATTTACTCTCAGCGTGACCAATAGGATACTCTTGTCCTAGAATTTCTCTCCCCAGCTATATAGGGATAGGAGGAATATTTCCCTTTTCTTTTTGTTAATGCTGGCTTTATAATGTTCCCCAATAAAACCTGATTTCTACACCATATCTTGTGATGCTGTCAACTATGTCCCAGCACTCCAAGTCCTGTAGTTAGATGGTGACTTTAAACAGATCATCCTTGTATAACAAAATTTTTCATTAGGTATAAGCATTGCCATTGTATTTTCTACTGGGTAGGATAGGTTCAGGGAGGAGTCGGGTAGAGTGTTACCTTTTAAAATAAAATTCTTTCTGGGAGAAGTTGTTATACTACTCTGAGTGAGTCTTTCAAATCACGATTTTCCTTCATGAGAGGACAATTCAGCCCACACGAGACATTCAGAAAGTGATGTCTAATCACCATTGTCTAATTATGTTGTTACAACAACACTGCATGGTGGGTAGTCCTAACTCAGTCAAGTAATTTGGTCAATGCCACAAAGTTAAAATATGAGCTTTGATCTTTCTATTTCTGGTTGACATATAGCACTTGGGGTTCTATATTCAGTTGTTAAACAAATGATCATGAATGGTTCTTGAAGGGTTAGGGGGATTTTCCCCATGAAAGCAAGACTTGTCATGTCTCTATTGGAAAATGTAATGGCACCTATAAGTGCTTATTAATGTATGTAAAATCATTAAATATGCATGTAAAATTATATGTGAAATGTCAAGTATATACGATCTAAATTCTAGTGGAAATTTCAGTGATTCGAAGATAGTGTTTTATTTTGTTTTGTTTTTTAGATATCGGTCATGGAGGCAATTTGGCACAACATATAGAATGCATTCTCTGACATCAGAAAGATGGCTTCAAGTTCCTGTCTCAAACCTTTGCCAGTTAGGTGAACTTGAGCAAGTTTTTGACCTTTCTGATGCTCATTTTCCTAAGAATGTGACTTATGCCAGGCTAGACCAGTGTGTACCAAACTGCATTGTGCACAGACATCACTGAGGGCCTTATTCAAATGCAAATTCTGGAGGGTTGGTGGAGAGTTGGAGATTCTCCATATCTAACATACTTTCAGTTGACACTGTTACTGCTCAATTTTGGACAACGTTCTGTTGCAAGGGGTAGAATTTCATCATCAGCCCTACTGACATTTTGTCCAGATAATTCTCTGCTATACAAGGTTTTCCTGTGTGCTGCACGATGTCCTGTGTAATGTAGTAACATTCCTGGCACAGTTCCTGATACATAATAGAAATCAGGTGAATATTTGTTCCTTTCTTTTCACATCTTCTGCTTAGATTTGGTAGTTGTCAAGAAGTTTAGACTGAAGGTCACCTCTATGATGATAGTGTCCTCTAAAAGAAGAGTCAGCAAACTACCTCTCATAGGCCAAATCTAACCTACCACTTCATTTTGTAAATAAAGTTGTGTTGGACCATATCTACCACCATTAGTTTATCAATTTTCTTTGGCCACTTTTGCACTTAAACAGCAGAGTTGAGTAATTCCAGCAAAAACTGTACAGCCTACGAAATCTAAAATATTTACTACCTGGTCCTTAGCAGAAAAAGTTTGCCAAGACCTCTTCTTGATACCTGAAAATCCTAGAGCTATAGGTTTCCTATGCTGTAGAAGCAGAGTTTTATAGCAGTCTTCTGGGTGTAATTCAACAGATGCTAAGTCAAGAACATTTCCTTTGGGTTGGTCCCAAAGAGAGTGCCTAGATTCTTTCCATTTTTCAAGGAGCCATTGGCTTCTACAATGCAGGTGTTAGGCGGCCTCTTCAGAAACAGTGGAAATAAGAAAAATCCCCAGTGCCAGAGAGCACTGCATAGGTTTCCCTTTTGTAAAAATATCTTTCCCCAAGTACAGACAATTTACCTTCCTAATTATAATTGACAAGAATCAGTCACAGGAGTAAAATGTATTTCCTGTGGCTGCTAACTTTACTTAGTATGCTAAGTTGGTGACTGGTGATTTGCATTTGTATAAGGTTTCATAGGAGCCAGACTGTTTTTAAAAACAAACTCAGAGGATTTTGATGGAAAGCAAATAGGCAGGGAGTAAAATGAGGAAGCAACGATGAAGAACGGTTGTCTATGAAATAAGATTTGGGGAAGTTACATGGGTGAGCTGCACTTGGTTACTGTTAGTAGAAGGGACTATGGTATGTGTAGCCTAAAGTATAGTTTCATTGTGATGTGAGCAGTCATCACAAGGGATCTTTACTGTTGCTTCACACATTCTCATGCTTACTTTGAGGCAATAATGTGTGCTAGAAGAGGCTAGATCAGGTTTCTCAATCTCAAGCACTATTTTTGGAATGGATATTTCTTTGTGGTGGGGTCTATACTGTTCAATTCTGTTCAATATAGAATGTCAGGCAGCATCTCTGGCCTTTACACAATACATGCCAATATTAATGCTTTCCCCAGTTGTGGCAATCAAGACTGTCTCTAGACATTGTCAAATATCCTTTGGGCATCAAAATCACTCCTGGTTGAGAATTACTTGGCTATCTTATTCCACAAGAAGAAATAACTCCACAATCTCAGTGGCTTAATATACTAAATGTTTATTTCTTGCTGACATAAATCCTACTGGGCAGCTTTCCAGGGCAATTGTACTCTACGTGGAGGCTCGGGACTCAGACTGACTTTGATCTTATGGTATTTTTGACCCACATATTCTTTCTAGATCACCATGGAAAATAAAGGGAGAGTATAGAATTGAATTCAAGCTCTTAAATATTTATGCTCAGAAGTGACAGTTCCCACTTCTGTCCACATTTTATGGATCAGAGCAATTAATATGGTCATGCCTACCTTTAAGAGAGAAGTAAAATCTTCCTCCAAGACTAGTAACAAACATTCTGTTGTCAAGAACAGATCTTATGTGTTAGTTTCCACCTTATTTAGTGAATGCTTGCTAATACTGAGAACTACCATATTGTCAAGGGTCTAGAGGCAGGATAGTAATGTAGTTGAAAGCATGGACCCTGGAACCACTGTACTTGGGACTCAACCAAGTTTTACAGAATTACATCTGTGATCTTAAACAAATTAGGTAACCTCATTGTGCCTGAGTTTCTCACCTATAAAACAAGGGAAAATAGAAGTACTCACCTCAGAGGGAATTCACAAGAATGAAATGTGTTAGCATTTGTAACACCTTAGAAAAATGCCTAGCACATTATAAGCACGTTGTAAATATGTTTAAATAAAAATGTATAAAATTTAAAATATAAAAATATTTTATAAGTAAAATATAAGTAAAATTTAAGTAAAATTAAAATTTTACTTAAATTTACTTAAAATTTTTAAGTAAAATTAAAAATTAAGTAAAATATAAGTAAAATATAAGTAAAATTTATAAGTAAAAATATAATTTTAAAATAAAAAAATATTGAGAGTCTTAAAAAAGTATGCAGTGTCATGTGTATTGAGAGACATTTATCAACTCTCAAACAGGGCGTCTCCATAACTGTACCTTAGAAATACGTTGCAAAAATAAAAATGTCCAGAAAGGCATGTCTTCCAACTCCAGCTTGGAGGTACTTACCGAGTTCAGGGAAATAAATCCATAAATATTACAAAATGTTTGAAGGTATACTTTAAAATTTTAATGTAGGCAAAACAAGATAGAAATATACTTGTTCTCTGTTCACCAAAGCCATGTTACAACTGCTTAATGTTGACTATAGATGAAAACAGTTGTCTCTTGATTATTAGAATTTTACTAGAATCCTTCCCTTAAGAAACTATTCGATACTATTTTAAACGTCCACCTATTTCAGATGTCATGAAAGTACTAAGTGCCTAACTGTTCCGTCTATGCATTCATTCAGCATTTCCTTTCCTGCACAGTCATTAATGTTCTATTACCATTCAGAGAGCACCATCCTTTCCTGCCACCGTTTACCACCAGGGGGAGGTTAAGCGCCAGCACCCTTGATAGAAAATAATCAAGTTACAACATACTTTTCTCTTGTGGCTGTTGTATTTCCTTTGAAGGCATTTAAGGAACTGTTTACATTCTAAATGCATAAAAACAAATATTCTTCCACGTGCACCGTATTTGTGACTTGATTTCCTGAATTTCCCAGTTTCATCTGCTTTCCAACTCCTAGACCATTCAACGTACTGAGACACTTCTCTATCATTTTATCTTTAAGTCACCGCTTTAGCAGAATTCTGATCTAGTCTTTCTGATCTTGACTCCTTTTGTCTCTTGCCTCTCGGAATGTCACAATCACATAAAGCTTCGGGTGAACAACTTTCTTATCACCACCCAACTTCCAAAAATCTTATTAATGTTGGTCTGCTAGAGATTAGAAGATTCAGAAAGAGGAAGTAATTTATCTTCTTAGATCATGTTTTTCAAAGTGTGTATCAAGAAACACTTGTGTCAGAACCATGTGAAGAGCTTGTTAAAAATATATGTTCCTAAGATTCAGCCCAGACCTCGTGAATCAGAATCTCTGGGAATGAAACTGGAAATCTGTATTATTAATAAACTCTCCAGCTGATTTCTACCCACACCACATAACTATAGCCAAATTCCTTTAAGAAACTATATTATAATAGGATTCTACTACATACCTAAAATTCATTTGTAGACTAAGTAAAAGTAAGCAGAATAAATTGCTTGAAGTATATGTCATCATGCATGTGAAATCATTATCATAGTCTCTTTAAAAAAATACATACATATGTCTTTAAAATGATCTGTCCAAGTGTTGGTCATGATTTGGTCTGTTTAATTCTTTTACTGGGTTTAGAAATATTGTCAGTAGAAAAACATCACAAGAATATACTTAAAGAATAACAATAATGTGTCTGTGACTATATGCATGGAGTTTTTAGTATATTTCCCCCTTCCCTGTGGCTTTATCTTCACAGAAATTTCAGAAACATTTCTAAATAATAGATTATAGGCTTTTGGAGGCACTGCTTCCTTCCATCTCTAAAATATGCTGGTATGATGAAATGTCCTGAATTCCCTTTAAACATTAATTGTGATAAGCAAGCTCTTCTAAATGGTCTTTGTCCAGACCATTTTTACCAGAATTCCCTCTTGAAATGGTCATCTATAACCTATTTATGGTATAATTGATGAGGAAAAAGAGAACCATAATGTCAAACTTTGTATTTTATGTTGTGACTGAGACTCACTTCTCTTTTGATAGTTAAGGCCCCTGGTTTTAGAAGAGTTAACAACATAAACACTTAAGACTAAGTAATCTGGGGCACCTGGGTGGCTCAGTTGGTTAAGTGTCAAACTTCGGCTCAGGGCATAATCTCACAGTTTGTTAGTTCAAGCCCCACGTTGGGCTCTGTGCTGACAGCAAGGAACCTGCAGCCCAGAGCCCGCTTTGAGTTCTGTCTCCCTTTCTCTCTGCCCTTCCTCTGCTTACACTTTTTCTGTCTCTCTCTCGAAAACAAACAAACATTAAATAATTTTTAAAAGAATAGGAGTAATCAGTAGTTTCAAGGTCAGCTTGACAAAGTAAATTTGTACAAAGTTACAGGCTTATGGACCTTTCCCTGTACTAGGACAGTTTCCAGACTCAAACTTTCTTTATGTCAGTATAATAATCACAGCTCATAAGAGGCAGTGACAACAGTATTAGAAGTAGGAAAATGAGACTGAATAAAACCTTTCCTCACAATTTGAAGACATTTGCCCTTTGGCATTTCACTTGGATTTTATCTTCTTAACAGCTCTCTATCCCCGTGTGGTATACAATATCAATACATCTATCTCTCTGAAAACCACCTGAGAGATTTAGGTGGCACTAATATCGTGACCTCAAGGATTTTACTTAGATCATCATGGTTCTTTCACCACTATCCAGTATCAACAGATGAGATGCAGCCTAAAAACATGTTAATCGTAGATACCAAACAGAAAAACATGCAGGACAATACTGTTTTACAGAAGAAAATATGCAAATGTTCCAAAAAAATGTAGTTACAACAGACTTTTCTATTATCTGTGCAACAGACTTTTCTCCCTTTCTATGCATGAGAAAAATGTAGGGAGTCAGAGATTTCTTTTTTGGCTAGAAAATCATGGTCTGAGTATTTCCTTAAAAAACAGGGCTATATTATTCCTACCCCCTCCAAATTTATCACTTCATACTTAGTAGCAGCTACCAAAGCAAGCAAGCATGATTTATAATAGTGACTGCTATGCAATAAAAACCCAATAAATGATGGTTTTGTAGCATATTGTTATTGTTGTCAACGACTACACCTTTCAAGAATAAAGAGAGCTATGGCAGTTGTGAAATGGAACTAACATTAGACGTATACTTTTAATCTATTTTAAAATACTTTTAAATTTACCTGATGCCTAACTACCTGCTATTTAAGCACACATATACACACAAACACAAATTTGGGTCACCTCTCAGAAAGTAGAATGAATAATTATCTGTGGAAGGTGCTTGATACAACAATAAGATACCTTTTTTATGTCTAAATATAGCATTATGCCTATGTGCCAGTTTAAGATTTCCACCACTATTTTTATTAAAACATTATACCCCAATATTCATCTTTAAAATCCAGGTACACTAGGTGGAATGCATTATGCTTTTTCATAGATGGTCTATTAGAAGAAGCTGAAAAGTTAGGCATTTTAATTTCCTATGTCTACTTGTGTGTGTGTGTGTGTGTGTGTGTGTGTGTGTGTGTATCACTACATCCATTGGGTTCTTCATTTCTTCTTACCAAGATTTCTGTAATGATCTCCAGTCTTTCATTTCATTCATCTCTTCTCTATGTTGCTACCATAGATCTCTACTGCTTAAAACCTTTTGTGGTTTCCTGAAGTCTTTTTTTTTTCTATGGGGGAAGGTGGAGAGGGAGAGAGAGAATCTTAAGCAGGCTCTGCACCCAGCATTAGCCCAATGCGGGGCTCAATCTTGACCATGCTAATCATGACCTGAGCTGAAATCAAGAGTCAGATGCTTAATTGACTGAGCCACCAAGGTGCCCCTGAGGGTAAGTAAGAACTCCCAGTTTCTTAATGTCATGTAGAAGATGTTGAATAATCTGATCCATGCACAATTCTGTAGTCACCTTGCTCAATCCCATATAACCCATATGCACACTCACACATACATTCCTTATCTTGGTCAGTCATACTAAGCTTTTTGCTAAATGCACTGTGCTTTTTCATTATTTTTTATGTATTAGACTATGCCTGGAAACTTCTAATTTCTCTCATCTGTTTGCTGCATGTAACTTGTCATTTGACACTGAACAAGCACCAATTGGAAATTTGTCCTGACTTAAACAGGATGAATTAGATGCCCTTCATTGATAATCCTCCCAGCTTATAGTTGCCCCTACACAACATTTATCACATTATATTGAAAGCTTTGGCAGCCTTGTCTCTCTTCTACTAGACTGTGGGGTTCAGGAAAATGGGGAATGAATGCTGTTGTGTCAGTATCTCCAATGGTTAGAATAATGTCATCTAAATAATAGAAACTTAGTGAATGCTTACTGAATGTGTGAGCATGAAAGTGTTTTGATTCTTAGAGGAAGGGGATTCTCAGGGAGGGGAAGGGATGCTATGAATGATACTGCTGAATTTGCAAAGGCAGTGTCCTTTATTTCTCCCCGGAGCAATTTAGGTAGCATGATAAATGTCTCTTTGTGCTTGTGGGAGTAACCAGCCTCACATTTATGGTGACTGTCACATCAAGGCTCTTGAGTCACACATAAATTTGCAATCTATTTCTCTTCCAAACATTTTTTTTCTGTTTAAGTGGTATCATATATCCAACAACACTTACAGCTGCCATGTGTCCCTTTGCTTAATGATAATTATGAATATATCATAATAATGAATATCATGTGATTAGTTTGTTAACCTTGTATTTCTGAAATTGTTTCTGTGGAACACTGGCTGGGATATTCATAATTATTACAATTAAAAAAGGAAAGAGTGAGGGATTCTATGATCAAATATATTATGAATAATACTGAGTTAAACGGAATTAAATATGTTACATTAGTGCAGGACTTTGCCATTATTGCTATGCTGTTGTGCATTGTGGATCTATAAGAAAATAAGAAAGTAAGATAGTGATTTCCAAATGTATTTGAGCATGCACTTTTTTTGTTTGTTTTCCTCCCTTAGAGTATATTTAGCAACAGTAAGTTCTGCAGACATATAGAACATTCTAGAAGAGTGCTCACAGGTATGGATCAATGAGAAGGACAGAAACTAAAGAACTCAGTTCGACTAAACACACTCTTTTCTAACAAAACATCACTTGATTTAAAGTAATTCTAGAAATACTAGTCAAAATAAATTAGGCTTATATATGCTTAGAAGAGAATATGCCATTGAGCAAGATAAAAGGATATATTTTGCCATGGAAGCCTCAAATTTGTGCTTTACCTCCAGTTTTTGCTTATTAATTCATCCAGTTTAGTTATTTACTGTTTATGCTTATGTATTGAATAGTTTTGATCTTAATTTCTGCAAAGAAAGTAGTAGCTTATCATGTCTGAACTTGTCCTTCTTGCCTTGCTGTCTTGGTAAAGACAGGAATCGTTTCACGTAGATGTCAGAGGACCTAGGTGAATCTCTGTTCTACTTATTTCTAATTTTGTGATACAGGCAATATGTAAACCGTTTCTGAGCTTAAGGGTTTTTTGTATTGTTTTGTTTTAATGAATCAGGGTGTTACTGACTCATCAGGTTTTGGTGAGGATAACCTGAGGCATGATATAATGCTGTGACTACCTAGTCAGTGCCTTGAATATTTGGAGCACTAAACAGTCATTTAGTCCATCAGTTAATCAGTTAATTATCCATCCATTCAGCAACCTGTAAGTACAGCTCTTCCCGAAAACTTGTTGTCCCCATCCAGTTTTGGATTGGAGAGATTCTGCCATATCCACACATCTTTCTCCAGCGATGATCAAAAGCCATTTCAGATATGCTTCAACAAGCATTGATTGGCCTTGTCATCTTTCATACCCTCACTTCTAATAAATGCTTCTTTTTCATTAAATGATTTCACAGGCAAATTTAATTCTCTAATTTGGTTTTCTATGAAGTTTTATTATTTCTAGAGACTTGTGTATTTGAGTATTTTCCAGATAAAAATGAAGATAAACCTCTGTTTCAGAGGAAGCCTCTTACCTTAAATTTCTTGTTCACTGTATTTTGAATAGAAGAGAGCTGAAGAATGTAACCATTGCTTACATGGCTGAGTGATGGTTTCTACACAAGAGAAAGGGTATTGTCGTAAGTGGTCAGGTGATAGTTATCTTTTGAACACACTTAGACACTATGCAAGAAATTTTACATGAAATCTCTCACTGGAGTCCTTGTGGTAGCACTTTGTAACCAGTATCATCCTCTCATTTGCCAATAAGGAAGCTTGATGTTTGAGATTCTGAAAGTTCAAATAATTTGCCAGTATCACACAGCTAATGAATGACAGAGCTGGCATCAAACCCTGGGTCTATCTGATTCAAAATTAGCCCTTATTACGTTCTGCCACACTGCACCAAGAGGCCAAACTATGGCCAGAATCTAGCCTCTACTGATTCTAACTGCAACTGATAGATTTGACCAGAATGTACAATTGAAATGTTTTTGAAACAGTCTTCCACTCAAGTTGAAATACACAGCCAAGAAAGGAAAGAATCAGGAATATGGAGAGAAAAATGAGGGATGGAGGGAAAGAAAATGAAAGAACTCTATTGAGAAGCATAAAATAACAAGTGAATTGCAATACTCCAGAGAATAAACCTATTTGACTAGTTGGCTCTACCGAAAATGCATCATTTCAGCCCTCTGTGCCTTTTCACACTTGATATGTGTAGTGCTAGATTCCTTGATCATTCTGCGAGCCATACTAAATCCTGTACAGATTTCAAATTTATGCATATTCTATATAGTTAATCAACTTTTTAATACTTTGGCTTTAGTATAATTATTTTAATGAGTATATGAAAATATAGACCTATCAAAGACGATAGCTTTATAGGCTGGTTAATATCTTAAATTGAATATTGTGTCATATTGAATTTGGAGAATTTCTGAACTTGGAAGAAAAATCACTCAACTTTCTATGTTTAAATGACTACACTGGTGACCTGAGTTTGGAAATATTACAGCCTATTGCAGTTGATTGTCATGGGGGTTGTCTCAGGCACAGTGGAAAATGAAACAAGTAGTCCCTTACAAAATAAGCCACATCAGCCTTCTTGCTAAAAAAAATGGTTACGATACCAGCTGGAACACCATTTAGAATGATATGGGATTCATGTGACCTTTATTATTATAATACATTCTAAACTGCATTTCCATGGAAACAAAGTAAAAAAAGAATAACTGGGAATATGATGGGGTTGAGAACAAGGGTATAAAGAAGCAAACTTTTCTTGATGCATGTCCTGCATGAAGCTTGTAGCAGGAGCCATGCGGGGCCCAAAGTCTAATCCTACATGCAGCGAATCACTAAAACCTTATATTTAGTACTGTCCCTGCTACACGACTCCCTCAAAGCTATACCCACCAAGTCTTATGTCCCTGTGAATTATGCCAAAAATATACACCAGTTTTGTCATCTATTATACCCTAAATTCTCCCAATTCTCATCCCAATACTACTCCTTATATTCCCTTTATCAACCAAACCTTCTCTCCACTCTCAAACTCTTTTGCTTGACTCATTGTATCCAATGATCATTTAATCCTTTATATTTTCATCCTCTTCTTCAAAGGTTCCTTCCATCTCAATGTAACTTAAACCTAGAGTTTCACGAAGATACCACTTTCCTTCCATGATGTTAAGTTGGGTTTTTTGTTTCTTACACTCTATTTATCTAAAGACCTAGAAGTAAAGTTAGGGTTCTCCAAGTTCCAAATTGCTGTTTCTGGGCAGTTAAATACTCTCACCTGAGCAAAAACCTTGTTCCTTTGAATCTCATCTAGTTATAACTCACTTGGGCTCTTAATAGCAATCATCTGCAGACCTATTTACCACCGTGACTGTCCCTCATTTATTGAACATGTTAGTATTTCATTTCTAGTATTTGTATCCTCTGCAGTTTCTGTCATCGTTCTGGGTCTGTTTGATGGGAATCTAACACCTGGCATCGAGCTCCCAGATGCCCTCTAAAATTGCATTTTCCTCCATTCCAATATACTTTTAAGGTCCTTTCCCATTCCATGTAACTACCTCAAATCATGAAGTCACTTAGTCCTTAACCACAACTTTCTGTCTTCTGAGTTGCCCAAGCAGCCTAATGCAATAGTCATTAAATTCATAAGTTTATTACTCTGATATTTTCTCTCTATTCTTTAACCTTCTCTTCGATAGTCTTCACTTTTGCCAAGCTTAGAATCTATGAGTCAAAATTATTGTCACCTCACTTTAAAGACTTTCGTTTACTCTGTCACTCACTTATTTCTTTGAACCTGGTTTTCAAAACCTTACCCTCAAATGGAACTGAGTCATCAGTGATCCCACCTGCATCTATGAGCTCAGGCAAGGCAATAGAGAACTACAAAATCAGATTGGTGTCATTAATAATTTACTATTTTCTGCCTCAGGGTCTAAAAATCACCTAAAAGTGTTTCAAGAATTATGACAAATTCATGCTCTTACACTTTACTGTGATGTCCTTCCCATTTCATTTTTTAAATGTTTATTTATTTTGAGAGAGAGAGAGCTGGGGAGGGGCAGAGAAGCTTATGCAGACTCCGTGCTGTTAGCGCAGGACCAATATGGGGGTTGAACTCACAAACCATGAGATCATGACCTGAGCTGAAACCAAGAGTCAGACACTTAACTGACTGAGCCACCCAGGCAACCCCATTTCATTTTGATTAAACGAGAACCTCTCATCTTCTCAGATCCTCAAACCTATCTTCTTTAGGACTCCATATGGTTTCCCCCCCCCTCTCATTTCTCTGGGTGGGGTTTCATCCACCTGTGACAGTACAAGCCTATATATCCCCTTTAGGAAAGGAAATCCCACTGATCCCATGGGCAGGCTGCAGGAAGGAGAGAGATCCAGCCTCGATTTTGAGACTTCAGCATATAAATAACAATAGAAAACCATGCAATGCTTGCAGAGTAAGAAGTGAAGCAATGACATTAGCTAATTCCAAAGGAAGATTAACCTGAGTGGAGAAAAAAGGAGGAAAATCAGAGAAGTTAAGGCCAAGTGTTTCAAGAAAGAAGCAAGTAAGTCCTAATACTCTGATGACTATGAGAACTGGGAAGTGCTCACTGGGTTGTCTGGTAATTAGTTCTTTGGTAACTTCAGCAAAGAGTGCGTGTATGGCGTCACAACCTGCTTTGGGTAGGCTGATAGGTAGATTAAGAAATATTAACTTTCGTGAAGCATGTGTTCACTAAGTGTAGTTGCGAAAAGGAGAAGCAGGTAGGAAAGTGACTTGGAGGAATGTGAGCATGAAGGAGCTTTTTGTTTCTTTTCTTCATAAGATAAAGGTGACTTGAGGATGTATGACTGCTACTGGGAAGAAGCCAATAAGAAAGGAAAGTGTGGGAAGAATTGGGAAAGATTGGGGTATTGAAAAAACATTCTCTCTGAAGGGGCAAAGAGGGATATGATTCTAGTGAAGAATTATCTTAGAGCTGTGGTCTCTGAAGAAGCAGCTTCAGCAACACCTGGGTCTTGTTAAAAACACAAACTCTCAGGCCCCACCTCCAAGACCTGCTAATTCAGAATTGCTGGGTGTGGGGCCAATCAATCTGCTTTCCTGAGCCATCAGCTACCTTCTAGTGTATGTTAGGTTTGAGAACCCCTGGATTAGAGAAATGAAGCTACCTCTTCATTGTCATAGAAGAAAGGAAAAAAAAAAGAGTAAACTGCAGGTAAGTTAAAGATGTTGAAACCCAGTCAAGACGGGGATGGGGAGTTAAGGAGTGCAAATTTCTGGTTATGGAGTGAATGGTTCATTGGGATGTGGTGTCTATAGCAGATGCTGCATATTTGACAGTTGGTAAAAGAGTATATCTTAAAAGGTCTTATGAGAAAAAAAAATGGAACTATGTATGGTAATGGATGCTAACTGGACTTAACTGTGGTGATCATTTCACAGTATGTGCAGATGTTGAATTGCTATGTTGGACACTTGAAACTGCTATAACGATGAACTTTGGTTACATATATGTATATAAAATCATATATATCTGTAATGGGTAACAAAGTTATCTGCTGAAAATGGACGGGTAGCATTGGAGTTTTAAAGACACTGGAAAAGGTTTACAGTAACTACTCTTTTGGAAAAAGGGCTAACATGAACACATGGTGGAATTCTAAGTTGTGTGAGGACCTGAGGTTGAAGAATATGAATCTCTAGAGCAGGTAATTGCTTATAAGCATGCTTATTTTCCCAGGTATTCAAGGCATGTGAGGATATGAGAGAGAAGGTAAGTTGATTCAAAGCTGAAAATTGATACTCAGTTGAAAGTTTTATAAGGTGTATCTAGGTGAAACATAGTAGGTTTAAAATCTGGGAATGGTGGCAAGAGAGTAGAGTAACGGACTTCTAATTTTAGTCTGGTTGGAGAAAAACTGAATACAAAAAGGTCCTAATAGACTGGGAGAAAATAGAATATCCTCTGCCTGTTTTTTAATCAAAAAAGTTTGTTTTTGCTATTGAGTTATATGGTTTTTTATATATTTTGGGTATTAATCCCTTTTTAAGCATATGACTTGCACATATTTTCTCATATTCACAGATCTCCTGTGCAGAAGCTTTTTAGTTGGATATGGTCTCTCTTGTCTATAGTTTTGCTTTTATTGCTTGTGTTTGGTGTTAGATTAACAAAGATCCTCATCAAGACTGATATCAAGGACCTTAGTGCCTATGTTTTCCTTTAGGAGTATTATGGTTTTCTGGCCATTACAGACCTTCAAGTCCGTAATCTATTTTGAGTTAGTTTTTGTGTGTGGTGTGAGATAGTGGCCCAGTTTTGTTCTTTTGCATATGGCGGACCAGTTTTTCCAGCACCATTTTTTGAGGAGACTGCTTTCCCCATTGTGTATTCTTGGTTCCTTTGTCATAAGTTAATTGACAATATATGTGTGGGCATACTTCCGGGCGCTCTATCATGTTCTATTAATCTATGTGTCTGTTTTTATGCCAATACCATACTATTTTCATTACCA
Organism: Prionailurus bengalensis; assembly: GCF_016509475.1. Lineage (NCBI taxonomy): Eukaryota > Metazoa > Chordata > Mammalia > Carnivora > Felidae > Prionailurus > Prionailurus bengalensis. The sequence goes on from NC_057347.1 coordinate 32,983,124, forward strand.
TAGCTTTGATTTTTTTTCTTAACATTTATTCATTTTTAAGAGGCAGAGCGGCAGAGCACAAGCAGGGGAGAGGCAGAGAGAGAGAGGGAGACATAGAATTAGAAGCAGGCTCCAGGCTCTGAGCTGTCAGCACAGAGCCTGACATGGGACTCAAACTTGTGAACCGTGAGATCATGACCTATGTTAAAGTTGGACACTTAACTGACTGAGCCACCCAGGTGCCCTGTGATTATTATAGCTTTGTAATATAGTTTGAAACTGGGGAGGATGATTGCCTCCAGCTGTATTCTTTCTCCAGCTCTCTTTGGCTATTCACGGTCTTTTGTGGTCCTATGCATATTTTAAGATTGTTCTATTCCTGTGAAAAATGCCTTTGAAATTTTGATGGGAATTGCATTAAATCTATAGATTCCTTTGGGTAGAATGGAACTTGTAACAGTATTCTCTCATGAGTACAGAGTATCTTTCCATTTACTTGTGTCTTCAATTTCTTTCATAAATATCTTCTAGTTTTCAGTGTACAGGTCTTTTGCCTGCTTAGTGATATGTTATATGTCAACTATACCTTAATAAAAAAGGGGAGACTGATATACAAAATACAGTAAAAACCACAAAGTACTGGGAATACTGGAAGTTGTAATAAAGTGTATTCCAGAGAAAATGGTGTCTTCAAATAAGAGACAGGTTTTTTTTTAAATATATGAAATTTATTGACAAATTGGTTTCCATACAACACCCAGTGCTCATCCCAAAAGGTGCCCTCCTCAATACCCATCACCCACCCTCTCCTCCCTCCCACCCCCCATCAACCCTCAGTTTGTTCTCAGTTTTTAACAGTAAGAGACAGGTTTTAATGGTACGCACTCTTAGTCAAAAGTTGAAAATGTATGGGATTGTGTTTACCACAGAATGGGGGTCCCACAGGGGCGCAGTGGAAATGTTTGGAAGGAAAGGAAGCCATATACTTTCAGGCGAGAAGAAAGAAGGCTAGAGCAATGGGGAATTGGGATAAGAGGAGATAGATTGCAAAGAAATTTACAGTGTGGGACATGAACAAGGAAATGAACGTAATTTTAGATGAAATTGTGGGAAAGATATAGTCAGTATGACCAATTGTTCATAATAATGAAATGGCCCAAAATGACTATTCGAAGGCTTTGATTCCTATAATGGATTGAAATATTTTCTTCTTAAGTACTTACATTTAATTCTCGGGTTTTGTTTTAAATTTCTGACTCCTTTTACTATATAACTACTGCCCTTGTTTGACCAAGTCTTCCTGAATTTTTAAACTATGTATCCTGCACTAGTGGAGTTTTCTGAAATCAAAAACGTCAAAAATAAGCATTTCTAACTATCCATATATATTGTAAAAGCTCTTGTGAACCACAAGGAGAACTTAACGGCTGTTTTCCGGTTTTAAAATTCTATTTAGTTTTAAATTTCTTGCCTTTATATCTTAAATTCATTTTAGTGCATAATGACTACTTTTTAGCAGGGTTGTCCATTTATTCAACTGTATACTTTTCAAATGCTTTCATAAAACTACTCCATACACTTATCATGGTGAGCATTGTGTAATGTATAGAATTGTCAAATCACTGTTGTACACCTGAAACTAATATAGCATTGTGTGTCAGCTATACTTCACTAAAAAACCTACTTTATAGGGGTGCCTGGGTGTGAGCCCGTTAAGCATCAGACTCTCCATTTTGGTTTAGGTCAAGGTCTCCTGTTTCGTGAGTTCCAGCCCCACATTGGGCTCTGAGCTGACAGCACAGAGGCTTCTTGGGATTCTCCCTCTGCCCCTACCCCACTCATGCACACTCTCTCTCTCTCTTGCTCTAATTAAATAAAAAACAAACTTAAAACTTTATATAGAAACCATAAATAAATTGAAGTATCTTACTTATGGACAGAAAGATTCAATATCATAATGGTGTTTTTTGATCTCCAATTAATATAATATTATAAAGCAACCGAGTTATGTTTAAATAAAACTGGCAAGTTAATCCTAAAATACATATAGAATTATAGAGCAAAAAATCAAGACTCTGAAGAATAAGGACTTAGATTATTAGGCATTAATAGCTTGAAAAGTTTAAATTAATGGAAAAATGGTCTCAGTACATAAATAGATGAAAAACCTAATAAGAAATAGAGGAGTAAGGTGTGGGAATGAGTGCTTGATAATTGAGATGATTTTGACATATGACAAAAGACATAAGTGAAATATTTTGTAAGTGACTACATTTAAAATTAATGTTTCCGTATGATAACACCATCAGTAAAGTGGAGAGAGAGTACTAGCAAAGCATGTGAGTAACAAATGATTCCTGAACGGAATATATAAAGGAAAGCAAAACCTAAATGATCCCAGTCAATAGAAAGGAACTAGTCACATAGGTAAATAGGTAACTTCCCTAGAAACACTGTTGCATTTCTAAGAAAGAAATGGAAAGATACTCAATGTTTTTCATAATCGGGAAACTGCGTACTAAACATCCTGCCATTTCACTTCCATGGTACTGTTAAAATTAACGTTTAATTAAAAGTGTTAACAGTAACAAGTGGAAATTGAGACCGTTTGACATTGCTGATGGGGGGTAAGCATTGGTACCACCACTTTGGAGAACTATCGAGCAAATCTCTACAAGGGGAATACATGCATATTCTCTGATAAAGCAGTTCTATTTCTTGTTTCCCTAGAGACCTTTTTGAGCATATGTCTAGGGATATTAATGTTTAATGGCAAGATGTTATTGGTGAGATGACTTTTTCTGCAAGAGAATGAAGAAGTACACTATGATTTATGTATAATACTTTTTTTGCAATTAATGTTAGCTTGATGTGAAAAACATGGGAAAATTTAGAAATAGAATTCTAGTGATACAGCAAATCGCAAAATGACTGTAATGGTATGATCTCTTTTATATCAAGTTTTAAAAGACATGCCTCTGTCATAAAAATACAAAAATATAGGATGATCTGTACAAATAAAGAATAGTTACTTGTAGAGGAGGAAGGCTGGAAAGTGGAGGGATGGGGCTTTGGCTCTATCTCTAAACCACTGTTCCTTTAAATAAAAGGTGAGATTATACATAATGTGAAATAACTAGTAGTGGTGGGTAAATCTGTATATTTATGTGTAATTGAACTGTCTGATAATTAACAAAAAAATGGCACAATAAGAACGCTGAAATTCTCGTAAATATGTATCCTTCACCCAAGCTTCTGCAAACTGACATCCATATCTAAAGTAAAAGATTAAATAGCATCCCACCCCAGTGGTTCACAAGAATACAATTAGTTCTTAGATGCTTCTGCATACACCAAGATGGAAGAGGTCAGGGAAGAGAGCAAAAGTACATCGGTTAAGATTCTGCATGAGAAAATGTGGAGGTGTGCTTCACTTACCTGAAGACAGGAAGCCATAGTTAGTATGATGATTAATTGAATCAATAACTTCAGATGGTGCCTGGTATAGTAAACATTCAAAAAATGTTGGTTATTATGACTATTGTACTAGGAGATAGATTGTAGAAGTAACCAGCTCTAAAAACTACTAAGAACAAGTCAACAATAACAAGGCAGCTAAGAACCGAGGTTAGGACACTGCTCGGTTATAAGCACTCCATATTTACATATCATTTAGTCTGCAAATCTCAGGCAAAGAATTTTGATGAACAGACCCATGCCTGTGCCTTTATTATCTTGTAAATAACTGAAAGGGATAAGAACAAAGTCTTCAACATCAGCAATGATTCACAACCAGCAGAGCTGTGGATGTCCCTTTCACAATTATAGAGCATATTATTCCTCCCCAAGCTGACAAAGTGCAAGTGTTAGTAGCCTTGCAAAATGAAAAAAAGGTGTGAATTTTGAGGCTTATTTCAGGGTTCAAATCAGGATACACCTTTTTTTAAAACTAGGCAAATAATATTGGAAAAACAGTTAAATATTCTGTGCTTCAGAAAATTAATCCCATAAAAATAATGCCATGACCAACTTTCCCAGGTTGTTGTGAGGTTTATAGTAGTATAAACATAAAGCCACAAGCCCAGAGTCTGGCACTGCTATATGTAGATAATGTTAGTCCATGCTCGACTTTCACAATATTTAATGTCTCATTGTTTGATATCCCCCATTATTACACCTTAGTCATTTCTATAAGAATCACTTATTAGTCAACTTAAAATATATCCTTGTAAATCTTTGTAGCTATACATTTCCATTATACCATCTAGGAACTCCACATGTATTATAAAACATTTATTATTACTATTACCCACTTCTCCAATTCAAATCATTCATTACACACACTCACACACACACACCACAACCCACACAGATGTGCAACAACTTGTTTAACTGGAAGTGTTAAGAAAATGTAAATTCACTGCTATAGCTAGTTCCCATGCAACCTCTCAGTGCTGGAGAGAGAACATGGACTCTGCCACCTGAATGTATTTTTTTTTGTATGGCAGCAAAGAAAGCCAGTGGTCTGCTGTTGCACTCTCTCTCTTTTAACATCCTTCTCTATGCTTCTCATCTGTGATTCTTTACTAGAAGCCAGTAAAAGGTAGATCAGAGGATCTGTGCCAATGATTGGCATCAATTTGCAGTTGAAGTTTCATTGCTACCCTATCGTGCCAATAGATCATTAATTGAGAAAATAGGCATATAGCTTCCTAATGCAGTTCTCATTTTTAAAAAAGTAATAAGACAGTTTAAGAGAAATTCTCAAGACGCTTGCCAAGATGGCAGAGTTGGAGACTCTCATCCCTATGCAAAGTTCAACATTTAGCTTACACACACACACCGCACACACACGTATGCATGTACACAATGCTCTTGGGGAGCGTAGGAGTCATTTAAACTTCAGCAACCTGAAATTATAAAACCTGAACTCGTACATTTCAACATAGAGAAAAAGCTCCTTATATTGGTCTTGGCAATGATTTTTCTGGTTATGACCCCAAACTTGAGCAAGAAAAGCAAAAATAAATACAAAAAGCTTCTGTAGAGCCCCGGGCAGCCCCCCATCCTTCCCGAGCCAGGCCCCCCGTTCTGTGACTTCCAGGGTAACCTGAGGCCCGTGCCAGGCAGAACCTCCCATTTCCAGGCTGGGAAATGGTCAGGAGTGCTTGAGCCGAACCAAACGTTGACAGTTTTCAGGCATTTCTACCACAATATTGGAATTGAACACATTGGCCAAATAAAGTTGAAATTTTACTAAAAAACAAACAAAACAACAAAAAAAAGCTTCTGTACATCAAACTGCAAGTTTCTGTGCAACAAAAGAAACAGTCAACAAAAGAAAAGGCAATCTGTCTAATCAGAGAAGACATATGCAAAACCCCTATCAGATGAGGGGTTAATATCCAAAATATATAAGGAATTCCTATAACCCAATAGCACAATAGCAATTTGACTGAAAAATGGGCAAAGGAAGCGAATAGACCTTTTTTCAAAAGAAGACCTACAAATGGTCAACAAGGCCATTTGCTTGATAAAAGATGTTCAACACCCCAGTCATCAAGGAAAGGCAAATCAAAACAACAATTAGATATCACCTCATACCTGGTAGAATGTTGTTTATTGAAAAGACTGGAAATAGCAAATGTTGTGGAGAAAAGGGAACCCTTGTGCTCTGTTAGTGGAAATGTAAATTGATACAGTAACTATGGAAAACAGCATGGAGTCTCCTAAAATCATTAAAAATAGAACTACTATATGACCCAGCAATCCTACTTCTGGGTATATATCCAAAGGAAATGAAATCACTATCTTGAAGAGTGAGATCTATACTCCCACATTCATTGCTACATTATTCACAACAGCCACAGCCTAAGTGTCCTCAGTCTATGGATGAATGGATAAAGAAGATGAGGGTGATATGTATGTAGATAGATAGGTAGATAGAAAGACAGATATGTCTCTAGATCTATATACAGAGAGGGATATTCAGCAATAAAAAAGAAGGAAATCCTGCCATTTGTGAGAACATAGATGGACCTTGAGGGCATTATACTAATAAGTGTGGTAAATCAGAGAAATACAAATACTATATGATATCACATATTATGTGGAATCTAAAAAAGCCAGACTCCTAGAAACAGGATGGCCCTTAAGCAGGGGGAGAAATGGGGAGATGTGGTTCAAAGGGTATGAACTTTGAGCTGCGAGATGAGTAAATTCCACGAATCTAAGGCACAGCATGGTGACTACAGTTGACAATATTCTATATTTGGGAGTTGCTATGGGAGTAGATCTTTATTGTTCTCACCATAACAACAGCAGTTAATTGAGGTGAAGGATGTGTTAACTACTTATTGCGATGAACATTTCACATTATATACATGTAACAAATCATCACATTGTACACCTTTAAATGTACACAATATCATGTCAATTAGATCTCAAAGCTAGAATAAAAAAAGGAATGATCATATATTAACAGCTTCGCAAAGTAATAGCCTTTTTACCTCTTCTCAGCCATCCTGTGTCATCATGGGGGGTAAACTAGCAGAATCTGGCTTTAAAATTATGACCTTTAATAGGGATTTCAAACATATAAGGAGTTATGCTTCAGGGCTTTAAGTCATTTTAATTTTTCAAATGTTTTTTATTTTTGAGAGAGAGAGAGACAGAGCACGAGTGGGGGAAAGTTAGAGACAGAGGGAGACACAGAACGTGAAGCAGGCTCCAGGCAGCACAGGGCCCGGCACGAGGCTCAAACCCATGAACCATGAGATCATGATCTGAGCCAAAGTTTGATGCTCAAATGACTACACCACCCAGGTGCCCCTAGGGCTTTAAGTCATTTTAAATGTGGGTTTTACTAAAAATGGGGGTGTCTGGGTGGGTATGTTGGTTGACTGTCCAACTCTTCATTTTGGCTCAGGTCATAATCTCATGGTTTGTGGGATCGAGCCTCACATCAGCCTCTGGGTGACCATGGGGATCCTGCTTGGGATTCTCTCTCTCCCCCCTCTCTCTGCCCTCTCCTGCTTGCATACAGTCTCTCTCTCTCTTTCAAGAGAAATAAATTTTAAAAAATAAATAAAAATCATGAGGAATCAGTGAAGAACTAGGAACAAGTGTAGCAGCCTAATCACATTTATTTTCCTTTCGTTTGAAGCTTTGAACTATTACGTAAATTTTTATTAAAAATACATACTGTAGGGGCGCCTGGGTGGCTCAGTCGGTCAAGCGGCCGACTTCGGCTCAGGCCATGATCTCGCGGTCCATGAGTTCTAGCCCTGCGTCGGGCTCTGTGCTGACAGCTCAGAGCCTGGAGCCTGCTTCAGATTCTGTGTCTCCCTCTCTCTGACCCTCCCCTGTTCATGCTCTGTCTCTCCCTGTCTCAAAAATAAATAAACGTTAAAAAAATTATTTAAAAAAATGCATACTGTACATAGATGTGCACATAGCACCGTGTTCTCAGGTGAACCTGTATTCTAACAAATAATGATTAGTTAATGGCTGTGCCTAATTCTAAGTGTAAAGTACAATTTTGTGAAGAACATATAGGTTCACTGGTAAAAAGAAAATTATAAAATCTTAAACGTGGAAGGGACTTTAAAGGACCTCTAATCCCAAGTCTTTGGCAACACAAAATGCATCCCTCAGTAAGGTGATAGTGCCCATGATTGCACTTGGCACCTACTTGGTATTTAATGAATATTACTTCCCCAATATCTCGGTGCTATGCCTGTGACATTGAACTATTTCTACACTGATTTAGTAGAAATTTCAAAAAAGACCTACAGATAATTAGATCTGTTTTTGGTGAACTTATGCCAACTGGTGGAAACTTCTGTGTCTCTTTCTAAGAATGAATCACTCGGATATTTTATAATTCTTTCCAAAATGTGTCCAGTCCTGATCATCAAGACAAACCAGAAGTCTTTAATTTTTGCAATTTCTCCTCTTTCACATAAAAATTAAAAATACCTTTAAATTAAATAATTGAACCCTCCCTTGTCACCCTGCCTTCCACCAGCCATTATTCTAACTCTTCCTTCTTATTCGTACTTAAACTTCCTGAACAAGGTTCATCCTCCACCTCCAGTTTTTCATGGTCTCCCATGCCTTGTACCCACAAATAGAATCCTTAACACACTTGTGGAAGCGATCACTTCTGAAACAAGCACATTTTACTCTCTTTTCTCTTTTGTAATACTCCTCTTTAAAAGCCCCATTACTTTGTTTCTTTAATAACCCCCCTTGTAAACTACCTTCCTTGCATTATAAAGCATTCTTTAACATAGATGTCTCTATTATTTCAGCATTGTCTCTCACTTACACTTGATGCTGTCTTGCACGTCACGTAGCCTCTTTCAGAGCTCTCTAACACCCACACCCTCATACTACTCTTTTCCAGGATGTGGACCTCTGTAGCCCAGATAATTGGTTTCTGGTTTTTAGTTATAAGTAATCATGAGGAGTTTTCTTCAGCAAAGATTCCCTGGGGCTGATGATAATAGTCTTACTGCCCTAATTTAATCCTTTTCTGATAAATCTAATAAATATATTCTTGTTTAGGTGAAAGGTGTTTGGGATTATTATCCTTAGTTTTAGAATCTTCAAAATAGGAGAAAAGATTAACCAACTGCAGGATCACATGTATGAAGTGTAAACTCATTCCTTAGCAACTAAGCAGGATTTAAAGTATTTTTTGTCTTAATATCTAATTTAAGATGGCAGACAAATACACCTATAAATCCTTAACAATACTTCAGTGAAACAGTAGAAGAAATATACAAATAAAATGAATCCATAACTGTGCTTCAAAGTCAGGACAGGTCCCATTGACAAACTAAATGGTAGAAAATTTCTTGAAGTTAGAAAGAAAACACATACCTGAACACCTTGAAATCCTACTCAAGTGAAAGAAGAGGCCATCAAAAAACAAGTGGATTGTTCTTCAGAAGAACCCCAGAATAACTTAAAGAGGAAAGAAGGCAAAAGAGAACTCAACCATGGTGTCATCAGAGAAATTAGAGAGATGGGAAAAGTTGTATAAATCCTTTATTCTCAGGATACACACTCTGTCTCCTACTATTTGCTCCATGATAAATCACAAATACAGCAAACCAATTAAAAAATAAACTGGAATAGTAACCTGAGACCCCCAAGGATACCAGGAGTTATATAGACACGCACATAGAGAAGACAATCTACCCACAGTTGTATTAACCCAACTGACTGGCTGCTTAGACAGTCTAGCTCTTTCATGGATCCTGTGAGCTATCCCTGTGTGTGTGTGTGCATGTGTGTGTGTTTCAGAGTTGTTTTCTGTTGCTTGGATTTTTGAGAACAGATGCTCAGGGATATATAGGTATATGAAACTGGTTATTGGGTTGACATAAGGCAGAAGTGGTGAGACAACATCTTCTGCCAACCCAGATTCCCAGATGAGAAATTAGCAGCAGAGGCAATAGGAAAATGATTTAACTGATCATGTAATTAGCTGGATCCATGTACACACTGAGGATGATATATGAGTAATATACAGAAATGAATTCTATGAAATGCTGAACTTTCATTTTATGTCACAACTAAGTCAGCTCTGTTGCCTATGTTCATTGATCATATGAATATTTTAAGGCATTTATCAGAAAATAGTGAGATCCCAACAATCAGAACAAGGCTATATGGAAGAATGCATAGAACTTACCAAGCCCAGGAATGGCCCAACTACTGAAACATCACCCATATTAAGTGGAAGAGATTTAATCTTTGTTCCCACATGCTAGGACTCATTAGTAATTATAATCAAAACATTTTGGCCTGAATGTTGAATGAAGACATGAGTGAAGAAGAAAAAATTGCATTTAGAATAAATTAGAGGAATTTATCAATAGATCCTATCAACAATTTGAGTTAAATATATGGGCATGGATTTTTCTGGGTAGAAATCAAACAGGAGAAATCAACAAAAAGGAATTTGGGATTGGACTGACTTGACGTATGTGTGCTCAGCAGAGGTTCTGGATTCATGAGCTTTTGTTTGAGCATTTGTCAGGGATTAAAATACTTTTTGGATTTGCAACACAATTAGAACCAAACAATGACAGGAAAGCCTTTGAGTGGCACTGGGTAAGGTATCCAAGGATTACAGGTAATAGAAATGCTGGATTAGATCTCAGAATATTCAGCATCTCACCATGTCTCATGACTAATTCCAGACCTCCTTTCCTTTTGATCAAGTGAAACAATTTATCAGAATCTTTTAAACAGAGGTCTCCTGGTTTCTGTAAACTGGGAATGTTTATAAAATATTTTTGATTTCTGATCTCCAGTTTAGTGGAATGAGTCTGGGTTTTTGTCTCCAAGTGCTAACAGTTAAATGCCATTAACAAAGTGGGCACAGTCGTAAAAGAAGCAGTATGGATGTGATAACCTGGGTCAAGGGTATAGTCTGGCATCAAGAGATCTCTCTTGTTAACCAATCAAGGGTTTGCCAGGGACAAAATCAACAGTTCACAAATCCAGAGAACAAAGGGCCAATTTGGGTTACAGGGCTGCAGAACCAGACCCTTCCTCCTAATTCCTAGTCCTGAGCTAATGTGTATCTCACAGCCTTTTAAACTTCCCTATGACCATTGGCCTGGGTAACTCTTCACTGAAAAGGACACTTTTGAATCTTAGAAATGGCAGAACACTGATTGAGGCTCAAAATAACATAGCAATGTGTCAGTAAGAATGGGGGTTTAAGACTTGTTGATAAAGCTCTCACTCACCTTATGATATGTCCAGAGGGACTCTGGCCATCCCTCTGGTCACTTCATCAGTTCCTGTGCATTTGGTGATAAGAAAGAGCCTTGGCAAGTGGCAGAAACATAGTTTCATGAACTTAACATATGGGCTAATACAGCAGTTATGCAAGTTGAAGTCATTAGAGTTTCCTCCTTACTGAAATAGCAAATCAAAAGAAATATTTCAACCTTGATCCAAATGCAAAGGTATCTTAGAAGAATTGAATGATACAGAGATGAAAATTTCAAATAAATTCTCATTTATTTTCTGGATTTTTCTAGTATGTATGATTGACAGTTCTCAGAATAATAAGATTATAGGGAACTTAATCAAGTGGTGGCTTCAACTGAAATGAGTGTTCCATATATGATTGCCCTAATGGAGCAAATTAATAAATCCCTTAGAACTTAATATGAAGTTACTGATCTGGCATATGAATTTTTTTCCTAATTTTAGAGTTAATTTTCATCCAGGCAGAACATATTTCACCCAGGCAGAACTTACTTTAATAGTATCCTATTGACTCAGGGATTCATCAGTAGTGTTCTTTTTCTATTACAACCTAGACAGCAATGACCTTGACACCATCATCAACACCAGGAAGGCCTTCTGTGCACTATATTAAAATTATCATATTATAAACTGGTGAGCAGAAGGTAGTAGGTACCCTAGATGTCTTAGTAAGATACATATACACATAATTAAAATCCATTTCCTTGGAAAACCTATCATCTCATGGAATTATCTGCAAATCTACTGTTTTTAAACATGTTAGAGTATGTCCTCAATAGTGAAGGATATATCCCTCAAGAGCTATTTGACCCTGAACCCTCTTTAAGAAGAAGGTAGTGTACCTACATGGAACTCTGGATTTAGAGACAGCAAAGACTAGTGACCTTCAACATATATATTTTTCTCTTTTTCTGCTCATCTACCCTGATAAATTTGAAGAATTTCATCATGAGTTTTAAAATTTCCAAATGATAAATTCTTAGTGAATTGTAAATATTGACATTTCAAAAAGTGTTCTATGCTTCTTTTAAAATTTAGTCCATGGAGGGGCACCTGAGTAGCTCAATCAGTTCAGCCTCCGACTTCACCTGAGGTCACAATCTCACAGTTCCTGAGTTTGAGCCCCACGTCAGACTCTGTGCTGACAGCTCAGAGCCTGGAACCTGCCTTGGATTCTGTGTCTCCCTCTCTCTCTGCCCCTCCCCTGCTCACACTCTGTGTCTCTCTCTCTCTGAAAAATAAATAAAAATTTAAAAAAAACAAAAAATGTAGTCCATGGAATCAAGATACCATAGTAACTTGATACCCACCATCAGCAATTTATAAAAGCACATCAAGAAGGTTTTCTTTAGCACCCATAAATTTTACATCTCTCTGTATCCTCCTTGAACCGGTGTTCACATTCTGCTTCTCTTAGAAAATTGCATCCTAATATATCATCTTTTATGCCTGAATGAATTTATTGATCACACATTCATGCTTTTCTGCTACAAAAATATCTATTTTTTAAATTCCCTGTTATCATAAGTCTCTAAGCATTAAATAATTCCTTTTTATATTGAATCATCCTAACAATTGTAATTAACAATTGAACAAAATGACACAAACATATTGGGGATTTTGACAAATTACTAAACATGTATTACATAATTTTTTTAAAGAAAGTAATCTAATGAAATAAATAGGTCATTTCTTTCTAATGACTTTAGATATCTGTAAAAGAAAAACACTTACTGCAAAAATGAGACCAGGCTCAACATTAATTTTACATCTTTTGGTGTATTTTTTTAGATGTTTCTGCAGAGAAACACTCATATGGACAAGTAGATCAGAATTGAAGAAATTTCTTTATTGTAATGCCAATTAAAAAAAAAAACTTTTGAAAATAAATCCCCCAAGACCAAAAAGACCAAATAGTGACATGTTATCAAAAATTATTCTTCTTTTTAAAATTTTTGAACGTTTATTTATTTTTGAGAGAGAGCACCAGCAGGGGTGGGGCAGAGAAAAAGACACAGGATCTGAAACAGGCTCCAGGCTCTGAGCTGTCAGCACTAAGCCCGATGTGGGGCTCGAACCCACAGACCATGGGATCATGACCTGAGCCAAAGTTGGATGCTTAACTGACTGAGCCACCCAGGCACCTTCCAAAATTATTCTTAATTATATATCAGCAAGCAAATCAATTATGTATTCCTTCAATTTTGTTAACAGCAAAGAAATAGAAACCCCATTGCTTGTAAAAGGATATATTTTTTAAAAATCTCAGTCATTATAATGATTTCCTAAATTTGGAGAGAAATACAAAGATTTAAAGTGGTAAAATGACTATTGATTATAACTTTGACTCTTTTACCTAGAGGCACCTATTTCAAGCCAATATAGTCAGAAATATTTAAGAAAGTTTATGGGGTTATTTCAAAACACTTTCCAATAAAATATTTTTTAATTTTATTTTTTATTTCTTAAAGTTTACATCCAAATTAGTTAGCATATAGTGCAACAATGATTTCAGGAGTAGATTCCTTAATGCCCCTTCCCCATTTAGCCCATCCCCCCTCCCACAACCCCTCCAGTAACCCTCAGTTTGTTCTCCATATTTGTGAGTCTCTTCTGTTTTGTCCCCCTTCCTGTTTTTATATTATTTTTGTTTCCCTTCCCTTATGTTCATCTGTTTTGTCTCTTAAAGTCCTCATATTAGTGAAGTCATATGATTTTTGTCTTTCTCTGACTAATTTCACTTAGCATAATAAACTATTTTTGATAAACTGTTTATATTACCAAGTCCATTAAATAATATTTTCTTCAAAACTTTGGAAATGCAATCTTTGTTTACTCAATATATGGAAAGTGGTCCATACAAAACAGATTTAATTAATTCTCAAATGTCTTACGTATAGGCTGCTGTCGTTCTCATCAGTTGAGTAATCTTTCTGACTGGTTGGTGCCTACGTGGTCCTAAATACTCAACCTCATTTAACCTAATTATTAGAGCTAATTAGAATCTGAGGGAGAGGAAAACGGGAAGAAGGAAGAGAAGAAGGAAGGGAGGAAAGACAAGAGGGGAGAAGAGAAAGAAGACAAAGAGGAGGTTAAGAAAAGGCAGGGGAGGGAAGAAGGAGAACAGTTAGGTGATAGACTTTGTGGGTTTGTAATGCAGGTGAAATAAGCTACTTCAGTCCTTCTCAACGGTATTTTCTTTGTTTTGCTTTCATAGAACACTCCCCTGGAAAAAATTGTTTGACCTTCCTCTGGGGGGAGCAAGACTTGAGGTTGTTTACTAAAAACACTCATTGCTCTTATCCCCCACTCTATATGTGAATTCAGAAAATGCCAAACCACGCAAAAAGATCCCATTTATGATGCTGCCCTTGTATTTTAGCAGAAATACATACAGGGGAACCTTCTATAGGTTTCTGGTACCTACATTAAAAAAATAAAGAGGGGTGCCTGGTTGGCTCAGTCAGTTAAGCATCTGACTCTCGATTTCAGCTCAGGTCATGATCTCACGGTTTGTAGGATGGAGCCTTGTGTTGGGCTCTGAGCTGATACCACGGAGCCTATTTGGGATTCTGTCCCCCTCCCCCTCTGCCCTCCCCTACTCCCCTACTCGTGCACGTGCGCATGCTCTCTCTCTCTCTCTCTCTCTCTCTCTCTCTCTCTCTCTCTCTCTCTGTCTCTCAAACACTAAAAAAAAAAAAAAACCCGATGTCCCAGATACCAATATTTAAAATTGTCCATTTGTTTAGTACCCCTCAAATAATGAACCATGGTAAGCTTTAGCATCACTTAGAGGTATGCCTTTGTTTTATGATGTAGAAGAAGAGCTCTTATGAATACAAAAGTGGGGAAGGTGGGAAAGGAGAACCTACTTGATATATTTTCAGGCAGATTCTTTTTTTTTGTGAAAGTTTTATGGACTTGGGGATACAGAAATTCCCTTACTTTTTTCTTTGTCTACATATCCATTGTTAAGATACTAGCATAGTGCTAGAGACATGTACCCAGTTAACTTTAACAGTTTTTTTGTTAAGGTTTGTGTATTTATTTCTGAGAGAGACTGCCCACAAGCTCACTATTGCATGGGCAGAGAGAAGAACAAGAGAGGGAAAGAGAAAATCTCAGGCAGGCTCCACACTGTCAATGCAGAGCCCAATGTGGGGCTCAATCCCACAAACTGTGAGATCATGACCTGAGCCAAAATCAAGAGTTGAATGCTCAAATCACTGGGCCACCCAGGCATCCCAACTTCTGTCACTTTTAAGGATTCAAAACAAGAGGCCCATTTCTAGGTGTTTGTAGCCATAATCTAAGTGGCTTTTCCACTCTGCACTTCTATCCCATTAGACCCAATGATGTTTAAAATATCTCCAATAGTCTAGAATAAAACATGGAGCCCATAGCAAGTCCAATCAAAAACATGGAACAGATACCACATAGGATTTTGCATCAAGGTCATGCCTGTAAGCAAGTAATTTTTCTCCTCCAATATACCTCTAGCATTTTGTCCATCTTTACTCTTTCCTTGCCCAAGCCACTGTCCCATCCCACCTGCACTTGCAGCAGCCTCCTGATACCGATTCGATTCTTATATCCTTAATGATTTATTCTGAGACATAAGATTTTAGTTGTATTTTGTTTTTGTTTTGTTTTTATAAAGCTTGACCAGGTTACATCAATTCCTTGCTCATAAACTTCCAATGGTTCTACATTAAACTTAAAATACAAACAAACCTCTTATTCAAGCTTCTAAGTCCCTGAACTGATCCGGCTTCTGCCCATATGTCTACTCTAATACCAGAGCGTTCTCACTCTAGATACTATATCTACATGAACCCTTTTCTGTCCCTGAGATACTTTAAGGTCATTTTACCTTTGGAGTACATGATGGGTCATGTGCTTTGAAAGCTCAATCTAAGTGTTCCTTTCTCTTTATTTACTGTTTATTCTCTATTTCCCAACTTTGTTCTTCTTTATCAGAGAGTGGTGTGTGTGTGTGTGTGTGTGTGTGTGTGTGTGTGTGTTTGGCTCATTTTCCTTATATACTACCCTTATAATTAGATAGTATATTTTGTCTGGTTTTGCTCACTTATGTGTCCCCGGTACTTAGAAGCTGGTATGTACTTTGGTGTCCAATAAATATTTTAGCAATAAATTTGAAAAATTAATGAATATATTTGCCTCCGTATAGAGTCTCTCTTCCACTAGATTTGTATGGAAGAGATTTGGTCTAGTTTTTATTTGAGTCCCTAGCACTCATAGCGTTGTCTGTAACCCTCAAAAGAACAAACAAATGTGGATAATAATCAAACAGTTAAAAATTATTAAAGGCAAGACACTATTCAAAATGAATTGTCTTGGGACACCTGGGTGGCTTAGTCAGTTGAGCATCCCACTTCAGCTCAGGTCATGATCTCACAGTTCATGGGTTTGAGCCCCACATTGGGCTCTGTGCTGACAGCTCAGAGCCTGGAGCCTGCTTCGGATTCTGTGTCTCCCTCTTTCTCTGCCCCTCCCTTGCTTGCACTCTGTTTCTCTCTGTGTGTCTCAAAGATAAATGAACATTTAAAAAATATAAATAAATAGTTTTGGAAATTTATGGAAAATTTAGCTGTGTGGAAATGGAATTCCCTTATACATGGAAATATATTCATAAGTATTCACATATTTAATTTCTGTACATGTTTTCAGAAATGTAATTATCTATTAAAGGTTTCACTTGAAGGGGCGCCTGGGTGGCTCAGTCGGTTAAGCATCCAACTTCAGCTCAGGTCATGATCTCACAGTTGGTGAGCTCAAGACCCACATCGGGCTCTGTGGGCTCTGTGCTGACAGTTCAGAGCCTGAAGCCTCCTTTAGATTCTGTGTTTCCCTCTCTCTCTGCCTTCCCCTGCTCTCTCTCTCTCTCTCTCAAAAATAAACAAACATTTAAAAAGTATCTTAAGAAAAAAAATTCACTTGAAGAAGCCATGGTCTTTGCCTTCAAGGACCTTTTCAACTTTCATAGGAAAAGGAAGATTCCTAACAGGATGTGAATGATACAAAAGAACATGGCCAAAAGTGAGCAATACTACTTATTACAAAACTAAGGTGGATTGGGGGGAAGGGGATGATTGTGCCGAACTTTGAGGAACAGCTAGTATTTGGCTAGGCAGGGCATTATAAAGGACACACGAGCATGGGAGAAGAAAGCATGAGGCACGTCACAGGAGCAACATGGTCACTGTTCTTGTGGCACAAGAAAATCAATAGGAGGCTTAAATTTGGCTAAGATGCAATGGGAATTAAATGTGCTGATTGTCAAATATTACAAAATAAATGACCTATAAGGCAGATTGCAAGCGTTTTTGTCAAGGCCAAAACACACAGGTGGGAACCGAACAATCAACCACTATTTATTTCTTTTGGGGGAGTATAATCTTTTTTTAAGAAAAAGAATGGCAACCTTACATGTAAAACTTTCTTCCCCTCTCCAGTTCCGTTTGCTTTCTCTGTTTATTCTAGGCAACCATATCATTAATTCACTGTATAGCCAGCCAATACTTTTATATAATTTATAGATAGATTTGTATGCATTTATGCTATAAATTAGTTTTGAATTCTTTGGAAACTTTTCAAAGTGCTATTATCTGTGGCTGCTTCTCATTATTCAGTTAAGTTCTTGTGAGCCTAACTCATGAGAGTGGAACAGTTTTTTGTCAACCAATTGTTACATAACCTAGTTTTATGTGTGTTTCTGTTTAAAGATACTTGGTTTAATATATATGGTTAATTCATTAATATTGAACTCACAGTCAACGGGGCCATTACTCATGCCTGAACGGAATGTATCTAACATGTATTTTTTCTCCATGAGGCACATCATAGCCTTCTTATGCCTAGGAACACCAGACGGCACTTTAGTCACACTTGGGAATGGTTTAAACTGTAAAACCACCAGGAAAAACCACAAACGTGTAAAAAAACAAAACAAAGCAAAAAACATGGCACCAAATATATCATGAGAAGGATACTTGTGTATAGGATGGCAGCTGAAACAATAAGGTGGAGCATTGCCTTGTTTGACTTCAGCTGAGAAACCTTCAGTTGGGAACTCAAATGATGCTCTGCACATGTTTGCAAAGAACCGTGAAAGCACCATGAGTATTGACTTTTAGCTAGTGGGTGAGTTAGCCAATAGAGAATCTGAGAATAAGATTGAGGACTGATTTCCTCCCCGCTCCTCTTGCTCTCGCTCGCTCTCTCTCTCTCTCTCTCTCTCTCTGTATATACACACATATATACACACTGAACAACATATATGGATATGCAAACATGTATACATATATACACACACATGAATATATATGCACATCATATATATTTTTTATATTCTACTTTTTGATTCAATATTTTGTTTCTCAGACCTGTCCATGTTGATATCTGTATATCTATTCATTTTAATAAAGGTGTAGTAGCTCATTCTTCACCAGTGTAAGCAGTGCATATTGATGGAATAGGCACTTTTACAGTGTACAAACCTTCCTCACAAACATGCATCATCTCTCTGTAGTATCATTTAATTAGAAACAAGGAATATTTTTTTGTTATTTAAAAAACTTTGAGTTAGTATTAAGCTTCCTACCTAAACCTAAGTCTGTATAAAAGATTTGAAGCTTTCCACCCTTAGCTAAATTCAACTAAATATGTTAATAAATATTGCCTACAGCTTTTAGTAGTTAAAGCACTTAAAGTTGCATGGGGCACATGCGATATATCTGATACATATCAAAAGTAAATAGAAGGTCACTTTTACAAAATTTCTAGCCCGATGTAGGGAAATGAATCAACATGTATGTAAGCTAATGAGTTGGGTACGTGGATAGGTTCTATGATTTGAGAAATGTAACCTGGCAAAAATGTAATGAATAACTTAAACATAAGAGTAAAAATCTGAGATGTCATTAGGAACTACTGCTTTAAAAATATGTAAGTGCCTATTAGGCACAATAGGGCTATATCAGACCGAGAGGACTTTGTGAACCAAAGCATGGCGGTGAAAAACATGGACCAAAAAAGAATGTCAAATAATTCAGTAGAGTGGAGCATAGAGCAAATAAGTCAGTAGAGTGGAGATGAGGCATGGGGTGGTGAGTGAGGAGACCAGAGAGGTAACAGAAGGCCAGATAACAGAGCCTATTTTATGCAATGATAATCCATCTGGACTTTATTCTGTAGATAGAAGTGAGTTTATGAAGTGTTTTCAAGCATGGAAATAGTTTAAGATTTGGGTATTAGGAAGATTATGTTGATGGCAGAAAAAATAGATTGGAGAGGGTGGTAAGACAAGGAGTCAGAAATATTAGTTAGGAAGTGATTACAATAGCTCAGGCTAGGGAAAATGCACCCCTGAAATGAAGCAATATTCTCTCCTGATGGAAATACATTCAGCCTAATAGCATCCTCAAAGACTGAAGAGTGTCAACTTTATGTTATCAGTAGATCACTCATTTGTTGCGTTTGTAAGTGGTCTGGACCACTATTCCTTCAAAATTATATTTCTCTATTAAGCAGATGCTTATCCATCTCCAAAGGTGGGAACTTGACATCTCTATGGGCCATGGCAAACACATCATCTGTAAGTTATCTTTCTTTTATTGCATCATTTAAAGATTTATTTGGTCATCATGCTCAACTGCCTTTGCCCTCTTCCTCTCCTGAAGGTAGGCACTATTATTATTATTATTATTTTGAGTAGGCACTATTTTTTAATGCCCAGTCAACATCATTCAATTTAGGATTAACTCTCTTCACCATCGAACATAAAAAACAAAATCAAATATCAAAAGAAAACCCATTTCCTTCTGAAATAACCACCAACCAAACTTAGAAACTAATGCCAGTGATCCTCTTTCCTTGACATGTTTGAAACTATTATCTATTTGTGGGGGGGGAACCATTAACTTTTAAGGGGTTTTTAGCTCAGCAATACTGAATTGAATTTTCCAGGTATCCATAAGGTATAATACCCCTAGTGGATGCCTGGAACCACAGGTAATACCAAATCCTATATTTACGATGTCATTTCCTATCCATACATACTTAATAAAATAGGCACAGTAAGAAATTAACAACTAATAATGAAATAGAACAATTATAATAAGATACAAAAATGAAAGTTATCTGAATGTGATCTCTCTCTCTCAAGATATCTTATTGTACTATACTCACCTTTCTTGTGCTGTTGTGAGATAATAAAGTACCTAGGTGATGAGATGAAGTGAGGTGAATGTCACAGGTATGTGATGTGGTAGGCTTCTATTGACCTTCAGACAACTGGGCAGAAGGATTATCTGCTTCCGGACCATAGTTGACCACAGGTAACTGAAAGTGAAATAGATAAGGTGGGCAGGGGGACCACTGTAAAAGAGAAAACTTTTGTCTTACATCATTGACCTGGTGAAGAATTCAACCACTGGAAATTTTATATATTAAGTATACTTCAATAAAGTTGAAAAAACAGTAACTTGGGGCACCTAGGTGGCTCAGTGTGTTGAGCACCTGACTCTTGATTTTCACTCAGGTTATAATCCCAGGGTCATGGGATCGAGCCCTGCACTGGGTTCTGCACTGAACATGAAGCCTGCTTAAGATTCTCTTTCTTCCTTTGCCCCTTTCTCACTCATGCACATGTGCATATGCACTGTCTCAAAAACAACAATAATAATAGAACTAAAAAAATAATAATAATTCAACTTCTAGATTAAAATCCAAAGCAGGTATCATAGGTCTCAATTTTTATATTTATCTATAGAGTCCAACAAATTGCATTCTGGAATTACCCACTTTTACCATTGAAGTCTACCACATAGGTCTTTCTAACTGCTTCTTATGCCATTTTTACTGCAGCTTTAATTATGGTCCCTTGCAAATAAGAAATTCAGTTTATTTATAATCAGATCACATGCTAATCTAATAGTTCAGCATCCAAACTATGATCAGAGACTAAGCTCTATAATAGCCCAATGTAAAATTCTTTAATTGAATCACAAAGGAGGAAAGCTGTAATCCTATAAATCAGCCTTAGGAATTTGACATGCTGAGAATGCTTTTCTGGAACTTTTAATTGCATGGCACAGCAGGTATCATAAGTCTATAAAAAGGAATGTATTTCCTATAAGCAATCATGTTATATAATTTTAAATGCCATGGTAGTAATACTAGTTTGTGAGCACATCACCCTTTCAGTCTTCTACAAATGTCTGTGTGAGCAAAAGGATAAATGGTTATACTCAAGGTAGTAAGGTGTGCTGGTGATAAGTTCAACAGTCTAAATTCAACAGAAAAAGACGATGGTCTTTGAAGGAAGTCCTGGACCTGAATCTCAGTTCTGGTACTTTCTAGCATGTTTTACATTTTAAGCATTTTCTACCCTGTCCAGGGAGGACCAACCCTAGAATTTCTACGTGAGTAGTATGTAAGAGTGACAATCTTGTAGAAAAGAGAAATGAGGGGAATTGCCTTAAAGCTACTTTTGAAAGACCATTTTTTTGAATTGCAGGTTTATTTTAGATGCCTTGATGGAAAATATAATGTGTTATATAGTCAAACCATTCAGCCATCCTTTAGTCCTAGGTCTTAGCTATCAAATTTTATCACCCAGAGGTAGGAGGTTGTGAACGTTACATTAGATAATGTACTCTGTGCCTGAAACAGAGTTCAATAAAGCTTATTCTCTTTCCCTTTCCTACCCCTTCCTCTTCTCTCCTAGCCTTCAGTTCACAGCCCTGGTGAGGCAATCCTATTACTTCTGTTTTCTGTTGAAGAACATAGTTCTTTGCAAACCATCCATGTTGAAATTTGCAATACCAATCATCAAGGCAACAGGATGACTAAGTGGGTGGATTTTTTTCTTTTTTACTCTGTTGGCATAACTAGTCAAGATTGCCAGTCCTGAACATCAGTTTCTTAAATAAAGAATAGCGCATTTGTCGGGGTGCCTGGGTGGCTCAGTTGGTTAAGTATCTGACTTCAGCTCAGGTCATGATCGCTTGCTTGGTGAGTTCAAACCCCACGTTAGGCTCTGTGCTGACAGCTCGGAGCCTGGAGCTTGCTTCAGATTCTGTCTGTCTCTCTGCCTCTCCCCCACTCACACTCTGTCTGTCTCTTTCTCAAGAATAAACATTTAAAATAAAAAGAATAGACCATTTGTTTTAAAGGGGAGGGAGGCATATTAAGTTTTTTTCTTGCTTAGCAATTTGGAAAATTTAAACACAAGACAAAAATCCCAAAGAGCTCCAATTTATTTTTTTCATTTGTTTATATCAAATAAGCTAATAGCTTTAAGGATTGGATCATATTGAAAACAATTTTTGAAGATACTCAATACTAAGAACAAAAGTAGTTACTGAATAGGCCCCCTTTCGAATATCCTTTTCCCTAACTGCTTCATGATTAAATTTTTTTCCCCCAGCCTGGGCATTAGGCTTTTTCCTGTTAATTCCAATATAATTAACATACAGTGTTACATTCAACAGTAATCTTTAATGCATGGCTGATCTGTGAATTCCAGCCCCCAACAATGCATTCCATTTAATGGGATTGGTTAAAACTAGTTGACAGTCACCTCAAAATTGGTTATCACAGTTCTGATGTTATTTAAAAATGCACCGAAGTCAAGATTTGTTTTGACTCAACCTATCATGCATGTATGGATACACCATATATAGGAAAATTCTATGTACAAAATACTTAAAAATATGTTTAATGAAAGTCACTGGGCCATTACCGTGTGGAGGTAATGCCTTCCTGATTATCTCCTAAAACATAGTTTTCTCCCTCCTAATAACTTCTAAATAACTTCTAAATAACCCTAACTCCTAAATAACCTCATGCCCGGTCCCATATCACTTCCCTTGGGATACCTAATATTATCCTTTTTTTTCATGCTTGAAAGAGTTTGTATCCTTTTTCTATGCTCTCACAGAAATTTGTAATTACTATTATGGTACTTTTCACATCATTTTATAATTACTTACAGATCCTTATTTCCTTCAAGTTATGTTCTTCTTAAAAGGGTCATCCATTTACTGTGTATTCCTTTAGTACATTCTAAGGATGAGGACCTCTGGTAGGCACTGGTTCCTGACTTCAAGGAGCTTGGAGCCTCATGGAAGAGAAAAATGTTAATAAAATTATCCTGCAACTCATTATAAAAGCACAATTCTAATTAGTGCCACTACTGTAGGAAAAATAGATTTTCTACAGATACATAAAGAAAAATAAATTTAACCTAGTTATAGGGATGAGAAAAGGCTTCCTTGAATAAAAGACAATTAGGTGGAGGTGTAAAGGATGAGTGGGCATTAAATAGGCTAAGAAGAGTGGTTCACACCTCCCCTTCCAATCTCCTTAAGCTGTGTTTTTCATGATAAAAATACATACATATATGCACATGTATGCCTGTATGCACATGTATACACATGCATTTTCACAGGGTTATGTGTGATCATATTACTTCAAATATCTTGAACTACAGGGTTTTTAGCAGATGCATATGATCTTGGCCCTGTGTTCATCTGTATCTGTGATTAAATAGCCTTTATGCACCAAGGCCACTTTTTACCTCAGGAACAGATCTCTTCTAGTTCCTAGAGTTTTCTCTAGCTCCCCAGGAGTTTTATTATACCAAGGCTGAGCAACCTTGAAAATGCTGAATTGAATGCTGCCTCCAGAGGAAACCACTATCAAATGACTAACAGTTGTTGGGAGATAAATTCCCTACTTCCTCAGCTCTTGGTGGGACAATTCTGAAATGTGACCAACCCATTTCCTTAGAGGTTCCTCAATGGAATGGAGCCTATTATGGTAACCTGCTCATTGCAAAATCCTTTACTGTGTTCTCTCCCTTTGTGGTCTCACTATCCCTGCATCCTCCCTTGTGCACAAGTCTTGGTTAGGGTTTGATATGGGGGTGGATTCAAACTGAGATGGAAAATGACCATCATTCAAGACACCAGGGCAAATACAAATGTCTGTAAAATACACTGTGAAATTCTCATTTAATACCCTGAGCTTTGAGGCACCTGTGTGGCGCAGTCAGTTAAGCGTCTGACTTCAGCTCAGGTCATGATTTTGCTGTTTGTGGGTTTGAGGCCTGCGTTGGGCTCCTCTGTGCTGACAGCTCAGAGCCTAGAGCCTGCTTTGGATTCTGTGTCTGTCTGTCTGTCTGTCTGTCTGTCTCTCTCTCTCTCTCTCTCTCTCTCTCTCCCCCTCCCATGCTTATGGTCTGTCTCTCTCTCTCTCAAAAATAAATAATAAACATTTTAAAAAAAATACCCTGAGCTTTGACATAACTGTAATCACAGCTGGTATCAATCAATGCATGAGAAGTTTTTTTCCTCCAAATTTTAATTTAAATTCCAGTTAGTTAGCAGGCAGTGCAATATTGGTTTTTGGTGTAGACTTTAGGGATTCATCACTTATATACAATACCCAGTGCTCATCACAACAAGTGGAAGATTTCTTTCCATCAGCATGTTGATCTGGAAGATTGCCTTTCCCCTCACTTTCTGGTCAGTGTTATGTCTCTGTCCTGTGGTCAACTCTGAACTGTCAGTATCCAGTGGCTTGCTTGACATGTGTTGCCTAGGACCTTCCTGACATGGTTCAGGCAGAGCCTGGGTAGGTAGGGTGGATCTTGGGAGGAATAGGTTGTAGGACATGGAATGGTTTTCAAAAGAGAGCTTTATTTTCTCCAAATGGTTTTGTGTCCTCTCTCTAGTGAGATTTACTACGAGTGGCTTCCGTCCCTTAGACTGTTATTCTGCCAGAGAAAGAATGGGACTTCTCTAGAACGTAACAAGGCTTTTTTGAGAAGATAAAGGACCGAAGGCATGATAGTCCTAATATTGCATAATTCCTCCTTGACATGATGAAGATATGTTCAAACTATTTAAAAGATATTGATACCTCTTCCTGCAAGTCTCTGTTTATTTGTTGACTAAACAGGGCACTTTACATATTTACACTTTAGGAAGGCTCTATCTAGCGAGGTAAAGTTCATAAATACTAAATTTTCATATGATTCAACATTTGTTGAGTCTGCCCTGTGCACATAGACACTTTCAAGCTACCTCATTTAATTTATATACCAACCATATGATAAAGGCCTCATTATCCCATATTACGGATGAAGAAGCCAGTTAAATTGCCGTAAGCTAGCGATAGCAATGTCAGGAGTTGACTGTATACTTGGGGCTCCTCCTAGCACTGCATGATGCAATAGATTAGAAGATATATGATCTGGTAAAACACACAAACAAATGAAAAGCAACAACAACAAAAAGAAAACCCAAAACATTAATAGCCAGCCTACTTATATTTCTTTTCCCAATATGGACTCTTGAAAACAATTGTTTATCTTCTTAATTATTCCCTTTATCTTCTGATGGAGATAATAGATCTTAAAATGGCACCTTGTACAAGGATTTTGCACTAAAACAAATGATATAATTTATTCTCCCACATTCTTAGTGTAGACCCTGGCAGCATTGTATTTACTAATGTAAAACCTACAATTCTGGCCACCATAGGCATAATGAAAACCAATCACAAAATCTAGCTGATGATTAGTCACAGAAAATGGGTGCTATTCAAACATAAGATGTGACTATCAATTCCCCACACACCATACACCTCTTCACCTAAGTCACTGCAAACTTCTTTCCCCTCCTCCTCTGCTCCCATGTAGACTCAGAAGGTTGAAGAGAGTAATCATGTCAGGTATTTTAATATATTTAGATTCATAATTATATACTAAATGATAGCCACACAAAAATAGACATCTTGCTTATAGAGAAGAGTGTAATATGCTCCACAGAATTTCATCACAATAGAACCCTTAAGACAATAATATGTTAGGCGGAATGGCATTGTGTTCATGTTTGCTCAGATACACAGGATTTTCTAGAACTCAGATTTGATGTTTATTTTCCTGTATTACTTAGTTTGAAATATGCAAGATCTCTGAGTGTGTGAAAGCCAGTCTTAGAGAATCCTTTTCTTTACAGTTTCATTAATGTTAGAAATGTGTGTTAAAACTTCCTGGAAATCTATTTTTAAAGCCCTCAATTCTTCTTTCATTTTACAGAAACAGGTAACAGATTGCTGCAGGAAGGTTAAAATTGGAGGAATTTTGCTAGATACTAGAAGACCAAGAGAAACTTCCTAACTTGCCTGGTTAACCCTTTCCCTCTATTAAAAATAAATAGGCTGGAGATAAATAAGAGAGCTGGTTAATGAGTATATATAATCCGCCAGTAAATTAAGGCCGGCGATTGACAATTATCAGGCACAATTTTATTCGGGAAATTGCATCTTTTTATTCTAGGATATCACATTTGGCAAGTGAAAAAGCTAATCCATATTATGTCTCTTTGTGGAAAGGGATTTTCTATGGAAAAGAATTGGTTCCAGATGGCTAAGCATTTTTGATATGTCCTCGAAGTCTCATACCCATTGCTATATTAGAAGAACATGTTGGCTATTAGCATCTAAATTTTAAATGGATGTCTAAAGTACATTTGTGAGTGAGAAAGCCTAGTGATACAACAAAAGACATTGTTTTAAGTGTCAAGGAAATTTCTAACAGCAATAGAAGATTTAGTCAATTCCATATTTGCTAGACAATCCCAGACCTTATTTGATCTTAAGGTTGGATTTTCAAAGTATCTCATTTTAGTTGACATTTCCAGGATGTCCCCAGGACTCACAGCTTCATAAATGACATAATAACACAGGAAACCAGAGAGAATCTTTGGTCCTATAGTTAGAAAGACCTGGGCCCTGGGGTGCCTGGGTGGTTCAGTCCGTTAAGTGTCTGACTCTTGGTTTCTCCTCAGGTCATGATCTCAGTTTTGTGTTTAAACCCCACGTCAGGATCTGTGCTGCCAGTGCAGAGCCTGCTTGAGATTCTTTCTCTCTCCCTTTCTTTCTGCCCTTCCTCCACTAGCTCTGTCTCTCTCAAAATAAATAAAATTAAAAAAAAAAAGAAAGAGATCTTTAAAAAAATAAAAAGACAAAAGGAAGACCTGGGTCCTCGCCCCATATGGGACCTACATCAAGTTATTTACTCAGTGTTTTAGTTTTCTTATCTCTGGAATAGTGATAATTACAGTACCTATTTCATAGGATTGTTTTGAGAATAAAATTAAATAGTGGACATATAGTGCTTAATTAACACAAGTAAGCTCTCATTCATCCTGTTTTTGTTGTTGTTGTTGTTGTTGTTGTTGTTGTTGTTGTTATTGTTATCCTGGGATAAAGGGAGGCAAGTTGTTTGAGTGTTGATTCTTTCCTTAAGACTGTCCAAAGCCCACGTATGTTCAAATAAAGGGTATCACCTAATTTAGGGAAATACTTTAACATCCTGATGATAAAATATAAACACTAAAAGGAATTTTGGGAGGCCAACTCAAACATATAATGGTTGAATGATGTAAGTGAAGTATTCAAATATTTACTTACGATGTACCAATTTACTGAACTATCTATACTTTAAGCTACTCCATGTGTTGAACATATAATAGATGTTAATTTTAAACTGTTATTTTTCATTCCTACATTCATCTCCAGTGTCCATGACATTGATACAACTAGTGTTCCTCTTTGAGTCACTGAAAAGGTCTCTAGAACATACATTCTTCAACTTTGTGTAGCTTGAGATATGGCAGTGGTTTAATTCCATGTGTAGGGCTATCGCTGGAAAAGTTACCCAAAGCCATAAGAATACATTTAAATCGTATTAAGAGTTTTTTTTTTTATTTTCATTTGTCTGGTAGGCTTATGCTTACACTCACTACAATATAAGCATTTCTAAATTGCTTTTAAAGCAATCTTTTTAAAGTCTATTTGAAAGCATGGAATGATGTGCCTTGGGATAGACAGACAAAAGAAGGCTTTCCCTTAGAACAAGGAGGGTGGTGTATGAATGGAGAACCTAAACGGATGTAAATTGATTAGTCAGGGATGGTGGCAACAGTCCCAAGGCATATTAATGGCAAGGATACAGGCCAAGAGCTGCTGCACTAATCTAGAAGCTGACTATCGACAACAATAGGAACTGAATGCGAGAGTCAAACTGCTCAGATCTTATGAATTTGATCAAAGAGAAAGAAAATGCTGTTGTCAACTTCATGTAAGAGATGAAGGGGTGGTCCCAACAGGTCGTCAAAAATTATTTGTGAAGTGAATAATGAACAGATCAAAAACAAGCTCATAGTTTCAAGCAGGAAATGATACAGTTGGCAAAAGAAGCTTGCTCGGTGCTCAAAAAGGTAAGAAATTTGGTGGGGCACAGGAGTTATGCGATTGAAGAATAGGAATGGATAAGATACTGCTGATAGAGACTTGATATGGGAATCTTCCATATATGGGGATAGGTGCAAAGAGAATGTAGTGCATCTGAGATTAAAAGCGGTCCATGCACTGAACGACGTGGGTGTAGCTTTTTTATTCTTGAGGAGTTACGCTTCGGTGGTTGTGTTACACGTATAGAGAACAACTGTGTAGTGGCGGAAAGAGCATTGGATTTGAAATTAAGAGCAGAGTTCACATCTCAGATTCACTACTTACTAGCTGTATTACCTTTGGCAAGTTATTTAAGCTCTCAGCTGGTTTATTTTTCATAAATGGTCAAAAACATCCTCTCTCCCACTGAGTGTGAAAATTAGGTGAGATAATCTACACAGTCTAGAGCGAACTGCCTGCCACATAGCAGCATTAATGTATTCACTTAATGTATTTTTAACTTTAATCTAGAAAGAAAAAAAAATATTTGAGAAACTTCTAGTTTTCCCCCTGAAAGCACCTGTTCAACTATAGCACCCAAGTTTAGCGAATGAAAACAAGACAGGAAAAAGGAAGCAGCAAGAACAGGATAAGCATCTAGTCTAGCCGGAGAATCCTCTATGAGTATTGCCATAATGGTGATTTCTGGCATCTGAGATGAAGATTCACTCATGATGATATTTCTACAACCGCCCTTTGCCTTGTTAAAAATACTTTTCCCTCTCTCTGCAAGTGGGCATATGATTCATGTTTGCCCAATCCTAGACTTTCCCCCAAGATTTTGCAATGGAGCTGGATGAAAAGGCTCATTTTCTTTTCAAAAAGATGAACTGGAAGGTTTGAGCCCCTAGGGAAACAAAACATTCTCTTATAGGTAGGGATGTTTTACACCGGGATGTATATAGCATGTTAGCAGTCTTGGAGTTTTGAAAAGGAAAATGGAAGAAAAAAGTTTGCAATACCTTGATCACACCAGTTGATGTGGCAGAACGACCATTACCAGAGGTAGCTCTAAAGTACTGTGGGTCAAGTCTAAAATGAAGAGAGGACAATAAGTGGCTTAAGGAACCTAATTCCAGAAAAACGTTTATTCTCAACACAAGGTCACTGAGGAGCAGGCTTGTTTGGCAAACCAGCCAGTGCCATGGCACCAGGAATTGGATCTTGAGGGGCTAGCTTGCATATTAGTATTCCAAGAATAACCTTGAGAAGCAGAGAAACTCAGTGAAAGATTTGCACATGCCTAAGCCTGCGCTCCAGCAGCACTACTTGGAGAGGAGGTGGCACTTGAAGTGCCTCATGGACTGAGATCTGAACAGGTGGCTATGGATAGCAACTCCTTTGGAGGCCACTTGCAGTGGATGGAGATAAAGAAAGGCAGAAAAGCTGATCTAGCCTCAAAGCTTCCCCTGGATTCAACAATGGCAATAGAGTAGTTCCTGGAACAGAGTCGGAATATCCTGTGGGCCCCATCTTGGCCTAGAAATCTGTGTTTTAACAAGTTCTGCAGATAAATCTCAGGCACCTGAAGTTCTGGAGCTCTTATAATATAGTTTCCAGTAGAGGAATAACCTGTGAGACTACTAGAAGGATATGTACCGAATCTCTTCTAGTTTCTTCAGAGAAGAGTGGCAGTTGGCATTATCATGAGAACCTTACTCAGAGACTAGTTCT
Source organism: Prionailurus bengalensis (assembly GCF_016509475.1). Taxonomy (NCBI): domain Eukaryota; kingdom Metazoa; phylum Chordata; class Mammalia; order Carnivora; family Felidae; genus Prionailurus; species Prionailurus bengalensis. Next base: position 33,012,905 of record NC_057347.1, read on the forward strand.
AAAAAGTATTAACCTTACACCATATACAAAAATAAATTCAAAATGGATGAAAGACCTAACTGGGGGACAGGAAGCCATCAAAATCCTAGAGGAGAAAACAGGCAACAACCTCTTTGACCTCGACTGCAGCAACTTCTTACTAGACATGTCTCAGGAGCACAGGAAATAAATAAATAAATAAATAAACTATTGGAAATTCATCAAGATGAAAACCTTTTGCACAGCGAAGGAAATACTTAACAAAACTAAGGGCAACTAATGGGATGGGAGAAGATATTTACAAGAGACATATCAGGAAGAGGGTTAGTATCCAAAATCTATAAAGCACTTATCAAACTCAGCACCCAAAAAAAACAAACAGTCCAGTAAATGGGAAGAAGACATGAATAGACACTTTTCCAGAGAAGACAATCAGATGGCTAACAGACACATGAAAATATGGTCAACATCACTCACCATCAGGGAAATACAAACCCAGACCAAGATGAGATACCACCTCATACCTGTCAGAATGGCTACAATTAACAACTCAGGAAACAACAGCTGTTGGCGAGGATGCAGAAAAAGGGAAACCCTCTTGCACTGTTGGTGGGGATGCTAACTGGTGCAGCCACTCTGGAACACAATATGGAGGTTCCTCAGAACTACCCTATGACTCAGCAATTTCGCTAAGTATCCAAAAGATACAAAAATGTGGATTTTTTTTAATTTTTTTAACATTTATTTTTGAGACAGAGACACAGCATGAATGGGGGAGGGTCAGAGAGAGAGGGAGACACAGAATCTGAAACAGGCTCCAGGCTCTGAGCTGTCAGCACAGAGCCCTACGCGGGGCTCGAACTCACGGACTGCGAGATCGTGACCTGAGCTGAAGTCGGCCACTTAACCGACTGAGCCACCCAGGTGCCCCAAAAATGTGGATTTAAAGGGGCACATGCACCCCATTGTTTATAGGAGTGCTATCAACAGTAATGAAATTATGGGAAAAGCCCAAATGTCCATCGACTGACGAAGGGATAAAGAAGATGCAGTGTGTGTGTGTGTGTGTGTGTGTGTGTGTGTGTACACACACAATGGACTATTACTCAGCAATCAAAAAGAATGAAATCTTGCCATTTGCAACAATGTGGATGGAACTAGGGTGTATTATGGTAAGTGAAATAAGTCAGAGAAAGACAAATATATGATTTCACTCATATGTGGAATTTAAGAAACAAAACAGATGAACATAAAGGAAGGGGAGCAAAAATAGGATAAAAACAGAGAGGGAAGCAAACCATAAGAGACTCTTAAAGACTAAGGACAAACTGAGGGTTGCTGGAGGGGATGTGGGTGAGGGGATGGGCTAAATGGGTGATGGGCATTAAAGAGAGCACTTAATGGAATAAGCATTGAGTGTTATATGTAAGTCATGAATCACTGGATACTATGGCCAAAACCAGTACTATATTGTACGTTAAGTAACTTAAATTGAAGTAAATAAATTACAAAACTCAAAAGTATTGACCTGAGCATCATGTTCTCTAGAGCACCATAGACCATCTGAGAGGTCTGACTTTTTCTATTCTGCTGTGAAATAATAGAAAAAAATCTTTTTATTGTTCCTTGTTCTGATGCAGGAGGAAAAGGCAATTTCCTCTTCTTACCACTTCAGCTGCATGGAAGTGAGTATCCTACCTTGCTTAGGTTAGCCTGGCCTCTCGTCATTTATTTATGCCCAGGAGGCATTAGTATACACTGTTCAACATCTGGTCTTGGATTTTTATCCACATTTACTCCCAACAATCAAAACTCTGCTTGTTCAGCATCTTTTTAATCTCCTGTTTCCACTCAGACAGGCATGAGACTCTTCTCTACCTGCCACTTAGTAACAGCAGCCAGGTTGAGTGACAAACACTCCAGCCCCTAACCCTTCTTATTCTGACAAGCTTTCATAATAGTTCCCTTTTGCTTCACACCTTTGCTAAAAGGTGAATACATGTTGACACATCACATTTTTTTGGACACCTTGCTAGCAGCTGTCAGATAAACGTGTATTTTCTGCTTGTTTTACACATTCTGTTATAAAGCCCGGGAGAGCCTTGCTTTCTGGATATAATGCAATCCCCACACTTGGACTTTTCCTATTTCTTTCAAGTACTAGTAATCTGGTTACTAAAAGTACTTCCACATTTATTCTATTTCAGGATTAGACATTCAATGATTCCTTTACTCTTCAAAAGGATGTACAATAAAGTCAGAACCAATTGACTGAAGATTTCATGCTGTTCCTGATCTCTGTGTTTATGCTAAGCAATTCTTAATTATTTAATTGTGTTATCTGAGCAATACATACTTATAAGACAGTGGGCAATCAGCCTCCTGTTGGTGAGGATTTCGTACAAAGACATAGTTAAAGAACTTGGGATCCTTTATGGGACAAGTGACTATATATTTTGTTTAGTGTCAGAAGATGCCTGGAATGATACTCTATAGCTAATGGGGATTTACAAGCCTCTAAATATTAATCTGGAATTAACTTTAGCTAATACATCCTAAGGGTTAATACCAATTTGCTTAAAAATAAGAATTTGAGTCCATTATTCAGTTGAAAAATTATTTGTGTGGGAGACATGGTGAGAAAAGGCTAGGAGAAGAACAAGGGGGGGGGGGTAAGGAAGAGGAAGGAAAGAAAGGTCAGATTGTATCTGAAAAAATATTCAGTTTGGGGAGACATGGATCTGTCTACCACTTAGACAACACTGAGCGAGGACATCAATGGCATTGGTCAAATCCACAAGGTTCTTAGTTTCCTTATTCTTACAATATAGGTGATAATTCCTATTAGACCAATCAAAGTTGTTGGTGATGGAAACCAAAAACTACCTAAGATAAACTGGAGGGTAATTTACTGGTGAGATATTAGGGAACTCCCAGAAGTCTTAGGAAGATGGGGGGGGGGCACGGGGAGATGGGATGAGCAGGGACCAAAGGAAGCCACGTGCAACCATAATCGTACCACAGGAAGTATTTGTGCGGTGGTTGATGGGATGTTCCCGCAGATGCTCAGCCACAGCCACTGCAAACAGCCCCTGTACCTTTGAGTAACTCCCTCAAGAGCCAAATGTGTAGGTAGGTGGGCAAACCTAGGTACTGTGGCGGCCTACTGGCCGGGCCTTAGCTTCCAAGGAGCAAAGGAAAGGTCTGACACCCAACCCTAGAGTTTGTTCCTTGATCCTTGTCTCCCTCCTATCTTGCAGTTCCACTCTTTTTTTTAAAAAAAATTTTTTTTTTCAACGTTTATTTATTTTTGGGACAGAGAGAGACAGAGCATGAACGGGGGAGGAGCAGAGAGAGAGGGAGACACAGAATCGGAAACAGGCTCCAGGCTCTGAGCCATCAACCCAGAGCCCAACGCGGGGCTTGAACTCACGGACCGCGAGATCGTGACCTGGCTGAAGTCGGACGCCTAACCGACTGCGCCACCCAGGCGCCCTAAGTTCCACTCTTGAAGAGTGTCCAAATGCTTGGGAGGTCTGACGTTACAAATTTCCATTTTATCACATCACAGATTATTAAAAAAGAAGTATTAAAAGAAGTACTTTGGTAAAACTACTTAATGCCTAGCACACTTTCAATAAATATCATGTGCATGGTTCTTTTTCCTCATCAGCCACTCACAATTTTTTTCCTTTTCTTTTTTTAATGTTTATTTACTTCTGGGAGAGAGAGAGAGAGAGAGAGAGAGAGAGAGAGAGAGAGAGAGAGAGAGAGAGAGAGTATGAGCAGGGGGAGGGGCAGAGAGAGAGAGGGAGATGGAGAATCCGAAGCAGGCTCCAGGCTCTGAGCTGTCAGCATAGAGCCCAACGTGGGGCTTGAATTCACTAATCGTGAGATCATGACCTGAGCTGAAGTTGGATGCTTAACCCACTGAGCCACCCAGGTGCCCCAGCAATTCACAATTTTGATGTATAGAATGAGGACTGCATGTTAACCATGAGAACATGGAGATAACGTAGAGTTTGTGACCTAGGTCACATGGTGAATTGATGACAGCTGGGCAAGAGCTCTAGCTTCTGAGCAGTTCACAGACCACTTTATGCCAAAGAGAGGGAGAAAGGAAAAAAAAATTTTTTTCATTCAAGGGCAGCAGGGAAGAAATTAACTTCCTTTCTGTTTGACTCAGACTGAATTCTTTAATTTAAATCACCAATGCTTACCCAGGTTTCTTGTAATGAATGGTAAAGCAGGACAGCAAGAAGAAGGGGTCAATATTCAGACATAATATGTCCCTGACCACTGAGTGAGCCACAGTTTTGGTTCACAGGTGTACTTGTAAATCCCCAAATTCCATCTGTTTCCTAAATTCCCTCAGGCATTTGGAGTTAGTTGAAAAAGCTCACCTCAACCTACCATCATTGAAGAATAGTATTTCCTGGTATTTAAAATGTCCAGGTAGCTTAAAGACAAAGAATGGAGGTAAGAAGAAGGGGAGTTGTTCATATAAGAGTTATTCATCCCCTATCAGTGCTTTATTGTACAACCATACGCATAAATAAGTACATTGTACTCTTTGCAAGTTAGCGTAATGTTACCCTAAATTAATATATTAAATTACTGTGTTCATTTCAACTTTACCAGGAACTGTATATTTGAATATTAATGCATGTAGTAAACTATGTTCCTTCTCTGGTGAAAACTAAAATATATCAACCTATTTTTTTTTGTACTCATAAGCACTGAGAAGTGGTTAGCATTTTTTTGTATGACCTCTCAACTTCCACTCTTTGCCTTGAAGTTACCTCTCTCTCTTTGCCTTGAAGTTACCCCTCTCTCTCTCCTAGATGCCTTTCTTGTTCTTTGTGTTCCATGAGAAGCCCTGGTGCTATTTTACCAGGTCTTTCCAAGGGCTGTTCATGATGTCCCAAGACTCTCCATCCTCTCAGGTAACCCTACTGTTCCAAGGGAACACCATATTGCTTCCCATGGTCTCTTGTACAAATACCCATCCAGTTGCCCCCGTGCCAAAAGCACATTGGGAAGGAATCTCTGCTTCCATCAATTTTATTTCATTCTAAGGATCCCAAGGGTATATTCCTTGTGCCTCAGTATTTTATAAACTCCAGCTTCCATTTGTTCTGGATAACAGTCTTTCTCCCTCAGGAGCTGGCATCTGGAGACCTCAATTCAATGGATTTAAATTTTATTTGCAATGGAGTATCCCAAAATGTTCCCTCCCTTCTAATTTCTACCCCCTTCTACACACACAATAGACACACACTTTCAATAAAAAGGCTTCCTTACTGCCCCTTACCTAGATGAATCTTTGATCTCTCCTGCAAATAAACATGGTGGGCCATTGGAATGTCAGTGATGAGCATAGCTTACACTCAAAGCAAAACCCTATTATATATCATATCCCATATTGCATTAAATAAATGAGCATCCCATGAACCTGTTTCATCATAAGTGCTTAGAGGTTTGTTTTTTTTTTTTTTTTTTTTTTTGGTGACTCTTTATTACAACTCTGTGTGAGGTAGTTGCTTCATAATTTGGAAGGGACCGTTGAAGCAGTACTGTCCAATAGAACTTTCTGCAACGATGATGGGCCTGTTCTTTATCTTGGGAATTCATAATAGCCACTAGCCACATTGAGCACTTGATACACAGTATTACTGAGGAACTGACATTTTAATTCTGCTTCATTTTAATAATAGTAAATTACTTAAACAGTGACATGTGAATAGTGGCTACTGTATTGGAAAACATAGCTGAAGGATAGATCAGGAGCAGAAAATCCTTATTCTTGATTCCATTAGATGTAGGCTGTAAATTTTGAAAATACGTATTTATTGAAGCAGCTGTAAAGAATAAACTTTAGGTAAGACCCTGGCACCATTAAATTACAAATGAAAGAAAGAAAGAAAGAAAGAAAGAAAGAAAGAAGAGAAATTATGAAGAATAAGATTGCCAAAGAGGCTGTCAACAACCCATAATTCAAACCATACATTGTCAATAAAACCAAAAAAAGTGACTATTTGAGCTTAATGTCACTGTGTAAAACACGAAACAATTAAGAGAAATGGTTTCAAGAAGTAAAATAATTTGGTCTTGAAGTGTAATGGCTGGAAGTAATTGCCTTGGCTGGCAGGCATCTATCTAATTCCCTGATTTTAATGTCTTAAATACAAGGCATGCAAGCACTAAAGCCAATTTTAAATAAACCCAGATTTTTTTTCCCCTTTGGGTATCAAGCACATTTAGAATGGAGAGAAGAAGAAGGAAGTTCTAAGCAAAGGTGACACGGACCACCCAGTGACATGCAGAGAAAGCCAGAGTACAATTAGGAAGTACATAAACTCATAAAGGGAACCATTGTTATCCTCATGCACAGAATTTTCAATTATTCTTCAATAAACCTGATTTGTTGGAATTATGCAAAATTCAAAGCTCCAGGTCATACCACTTTGAAATCTTGAGGTAGAGCACTACAAGCAATTTAAAAATGTAAAGTGGGGTCTCTGATGTGTGCCTGGGACATGAGCTTTGCTCCTGATGACTAGCAAAGAGCTATGCTAATTTTCCTTTTTATAAATTCTGTTATTGCTACCATAAAGGCTCTGGGATGCTGTGAGGATTAGATGCCTTTGTGCCTAAAATTTATTATGTCCTGACTAATTTTTTATGTGGCAGGGAATTATAAATGCACTGCATTGTAAAGCATCTTATGGAGAAGGGCTTGGCAATGGGAAGGAAGAAAGGGACAGATCAATCAAGACAGGTGGCTTTCTTTACCCTGTCATTGTTCTCATTGACCTTGTATTGCTTTTGAATCCCAAGGGGGAAGTGAGAATGTACAGGTGGGAGGAGTCCTATTCTCAGCCCATTGGGAGTCCTATTTCCAGTGCAAGTCTTCAGGGAGTAATTGATGAGGGACCCGCCCCCACCCTAATTTCCTGAAATCAAAATGGGAAGGAAGTAGGGCACCTGGGTGGCTCAGTTATTAAGCATCTGTCTTGAGCTCAGGTCATGATCTCACAGTTTGTGAATTTGAGTCCCATGTTGGGTGAGCTCAAGCCCTGCTTCAGGGGAGCCCCACTTCCTCCTCTTTCCTTCTTTCCTTTTCTTTCTTTCCTTCCTTCCTTTCTTTTTCTTTCTTTCTTTCTTTCTTTCTTTCTTTCTTTCTTTCTTTCTTTCTTTCTTTCTTTCTTTCTTTCTTTCTTTCTTCCTTCCTCTCTTCCTCTCTTCCTCTCTTCCTCTCTTCCTCTCTTTCTCTCTTCCTCTCTCTTCCTCTCTCTTTCTCTCTCTCTCTCTCCCCCTCACTCATTTGTGCCCCTCCTCTCTCAAAAAAAAGGGGGTGGGGTGGGGAAAGAAGCAAAATACTTCAATCCTGGAAGAATAACAATAACCAATCCTTCATTCTGGGGCTAGGCTCACTGTTTAAAATATTCTTCGATCTCTGTATATTTCCACTTTAGTAAATGGAAGTTTAAAGCAACAGGCATATACCGAAGAAAGTAGTTTGTGGTATGGTAGAGTGCAAATAGTTGCTTCAGAGCTAAGCCAACATGGATTTTAATACTAGATTGGTAATTATTTGTTGCAATTCCTTAAGAGCTTACTTAAAGTCTTTGAGTCTCAGTTTATTCCACTGTAAAGCAGGGCCGAAACACGTCTCTTAAAAGGCTATCAAGAGTATTAAAATATAAAGTATCAAAAGCATATCACTGACCAAAAGAGGCACTGAGCCATGTTTTTTTCCGACCTCTCTATGCTCAACCCTAATGAGATCAAGTGGTTTGAGATAAGTGCATAATTTGTTTTTTCTAGTCGGAGCTGTTGCTCTGAGGTCCTGCCTCCTTGCCTAGCCTGGTGAATCCAGCTACGGACAATTTGCAGGAAAGCTAAAGGTCTCTTAAGCTGGGACTTCCCTGAGCAGCCAGCCCTCACAGCAGCTTCCCCTGGTTCCTTCAGCTCAGTGGAGCCTAAAGTGAGAAGCAAAGCAAAAGGCAGTGCCAGCCCCAGAAAGTTCCTCAAGGCTCCCTGAACAAAGGTATTCAAAAGGCATCACTCCAAACTTTTATAAAAGCCTTCAGTGCTCCCCACAAAGGGCCCTATTCCATTCTTGGAATGGCAACTACCTCTGTCTCCCCCAAGAAAAAGAAAATGCTATGTGTCTCGCTCTCTACCAAAGTTTCTGTGTAAAAGTGCCCCCTGGATTCCTGATGTCTTCCTTCTGGTATCAGTGCTGTTTACATGTCCCCAGTGTCTTGATAATGGTGACCAGTAATGACTATCCTAGAACCAGCATTGTTTCGAGTGATTTCAGGGTACTAGGATGGATGATTTACATACTTCTAACAACCGCCTGATTAATGTGTGGAATATTAACTTCGTGTCCATTTTACAGGGGAGTAAAGCTGAGCCTTTCATCGAGTTGGTAAATAAATGGCAGAGCTGCAGCCCCAATCTCAGTCAAAATCCCATGTGTGTGTTCTTATTACCGTCACTGTTTGCCTTTTCCACCAGTGTTTTGGTTTCTGAAAACCAGATTCCACACTTGATGAGGTTGGAGTAAACCATGATGAAGGGTGTTGCTTCCTCAGAAAAAGATAAGGAGACATTATGGAACCCTTGAAAGGGGAAAGAATGCAATTCTTCACTGTCAATGAATTCTTGAAAGGGTCTCCTTTTCTTTCTTTCTTTTTTTTCCTCATTCTTTTCTCACCTACAATGTAGTTAATAATCTCTGTCCTACCTACCACAGAAGTTTGTTGACAGGATCTAATAAAATATTTATTTGGACACTCTAAAAACCATACAGTCTTATGTAAGGTATTGTTATTAAAATTAGACATTATTAGATTTTAATATCATGGGGCAGGGGGAGGGACTCTTTACCATCACTCCCTGATTTTATTGAAAAGTGCACTTTTTTTTTCTTTATCCATGTTCATTCATAAGAACTCTATTTTGGCCATGAAGTTGGAGGCTGTTATAAAATGATTACATGCTTTGCAGTTTGACAAACTCGGATTTGTATGCTGACTCCAACACTTACTTGTCTTGTACTTCACCACTCTGTACACGATCCATGTCTCATTCCCTTTGGTTCTCTAATAAGACTAATGCCACTCCCTCTTTCACAGAGTTTTTGAGTATTAATGAGATAACTCCACCAAACCCATAGCCTTGCACTCTGTGTACAATAGTCAATAGCTGTAGGGTATTTTTCTAGCCTTACTTAGATGATCTGGGAAGACTGTGCTAATGCAGGAACTATGACACTACAAAATTACTTTCCAGTCTTTAAATTCATGATTACCATGTGGAAATCCATGCAGTGATGGTTGCAGCAGATACACATGGGGAATTAAAAAAAATTAATGTTTATTTATTTTTGAGAGAGACAGAGCGTGAGTGGGAGAGGGGAAGAGAGAGAGGGAGACACAGAATCCGAAGCAGGCTCCAGGCTCTGAGCTGTCAGCACAGAGCCCGATGCAAGGGCTCGAACTCACGACCCATGAGATCACGATCTGAGCCGAAGCCGGACACTTAACCGACTGAGCCACCCAGGCACCCCCACATGGGGAATTTCGTAAAAACACATGTGTCTGGGACACCTGGGTGGCTCAGTTGGTTGAGTGTCTGACTTCAGCTCAGGTCATGATCTCGCGGTTCATAGGTTCGAACCCTGCGTCGGGCTCTGTGCTGACAGCTCAGATCCTGAGCCACCTTCAGATTCTATCTCCCTCTCTCTCTGCCCTTCCTCCACTCACACTGTCTCTCTCTCTTTTGACAATAAACATTAAAAAATAATTTAAAAAACCCACATGTGTCTGATACTCCATCTAAATCTGGGGAAGGACCCAGGAATATAGGTTCTGACAGGCTTCAAGGCAATTCTTTTTTTTTTTTTTTATTTAATTTATTTATTTTTATTTTGAGAGAGAGAGGATTCCAAGCAGGGTCCACACTGTCAGTGCAGAGCCCGACACAGGGCTTGAACTCACAAACTATGAGATCATGACCTGAACCAAAATCCAGAGTCAGATGTCTAACTGACTGAGCCATCCTGGCGTCCCTGCAAGGCAACTCTTACAGGCAACCAAGCTTGAGAACCATGGTCTTCAATGATAAGATTAATGATCTTTACACCAATATGTTTGTAGTTCTTCTTTATCTCATACTGATTACCCTTTAGAGAATAATTTAAATTAATATGGCATGGCATGGTTTATAAATTGCTGGAGGAATATTTTGAACCTATCATGCAAATGCCAGCCTTTGAGAATCAGTGTAAGTCTGCATAAAATTAAATATTACCTCATCTTGCTCCACGAAGTGTTAGAGCCCAGTTGAGTGAATAATCCTCCCTCTACCTATCTGGACTTGTTGGGAAATCAAATTTCCTTGAGACACAGCAAGTTCTTGTTACTCCTCACCAGCTCCTCACTTTTACATGCATGATGACTTATGGGGACGTTGAATGTTACTATGGAGACCATGACTGTTTGTTAGTTGATTGACAGTTTCCACTTATGTAGCTCCTTTGCTATTGTGAGTTAAAACAATGAAAAAAGTAGCATAAAACAATGCTAAGGTTTTCCAAGTCTTAAAATGAAATGTGTCTCCAGTGACACACCTAGCGGTTGAAAGGAAAGGAAGATTCACTTCAACTCTTCCTTCTTCTTATTTGCACACCTTGTCTTTACTTTTGCTCTGCAGAATAACAGAATCAAATCAAAGACATGGGTTTGCATCTCTTTTAATGAAGTATTTTCCACAGTAGTCTTCTGACTACCCTCATAGTTTTTGAGGGGCTAAAAGATTGGTATGGAAGGAGAATTTTCTCTATATGATCTTCTGTTCTTTTCATGAGTCAACAGAGAAATTCTTTCTCCAGGTTCTCACAAAGTTGGGAGGATGACAAGATAGTTTTATGAGTTTCCTAGTGTTACTAGAATAAAATTCCACAGATGGGTGCCCTAAAACAACAGAAACATGTTTTTTTCACAGTGTTGGAAGTCTGATCTACCAATTTTTAGGTCAATCCAGAGAATTTACTAGGTGCTTTCATTATCTCTTTTAATGTATGCACTTTCTATATTGAAATTTTCATGTTGAGAATAAGGTTTGTTACATAATGGCATCTTTGTCCTGTTCAATCATTGTCTTTTTTATTTCTTTGACTTGTTTTACTTCATTGGCTAAGGCAATAAAAAGTGTTAAATATCAGGGGTAGTAGAAAGCATCCTTGTATTCCTCTTTAATCAGAATTCTTGTAAAGTTTCACAATTAGGTAGATGTTTGCTGTAGGGTTTTTGCAGATATGTTTCAAATTGTATGTGTGATTTAAGGTGATGCTTGCTATTGTAACAGAAACTCTAAAACATCAATGACCGCAAAATAGGTTTACTTATTGTTCATGGCAAGTGTTATTGACAACAGGGATAAGGCTCTGTCTGCCTCATGTAGTTATTTGGAGACCTCTGTCAGTGGAAGATTTACCACTTTAAATCTTTAGTTTCCAGGGTCGCTCTGGACAGTGATATCCAGCTGACAGATGAAGAGAATGAGTTGCAAGTGAAGGGATTTTTTAGGTTGGATCTGGAAGTGGTGTACATTTGATAGAGCTTGGTCAGATTGCCACATAGAATCGCAATGGAGACTGGGAAATACCCCTGCCCCGCCCCCCGCCCCCCCCCCCACACTGGGTGCGTAGGAAGAAGAAATAGGCATCTTCATATGTCCATTCAATCCATGCATAGTGATTAAACAGATACAAAGGCTATCTAGCTGTTAAATAAACGTTAAATTTTTTTTTTAATTTTTGAGAGAGAAAGAGAGACCAAACGTGAGCGGGAGAGGGTTAGAGAGAGAGGCAGACACAGAACCTGAAGCAGGCTCCAGGCTCTCAGCTGTCAGCACAGAGCCCAACATGGGGCTCAAACTCACAAGCTGGGAGATCATGATCTGAGCTGAAGTTGGACACTTAACTGACCGAGCCACTCAGGCGTCACAGTATTTCCTGTTTAACAATTCCTAAAATAATCCAATTAAGAATTCATTAAGCGCCAACATTCTTATTATACAATTAGTGTCATTTCACTTTTTTAAAGTTTGTTATTTATTTATTTAAATTTCTTTATTTTTGAGAGAGAGAGAGAGAGAGAGAATGAATGAATGAATGAATGAATGAATCCCAAGCAGGCTCCACACTGTCAGCAGAGAGCCCGATGCGGGGCTCAAAGCCAGGAACAGTGAGATCATGACTTGAGCCAAAATCAAGAGTTGGACACTTAATTGAGCCACTCAGGTTCCCCTCATCTTTTTTTTTCTTTTTAACTTAAACTTAGTTAGAAATATTTCATATCAGTCCACATTTTAGAATGACTATAACTCAGCGCATTCCCCTTTCAGTGATAGTTGCTTGCCAAACATTTCCTTTCTCTCTCAGGGTGGTTTCAAAGGACCTTCCTGTTATAATAGGAAAGTAAAGCATTAATAAATGGCTAACGGATATGGATATGGATAGTAAAATGGAGAACGGAGGCAGAGACTTAGGCTTTTGAAATCACCTACCCTTATGTATCTGTCCCTAGGCCCAATCCATACAACACAAATTCTTTGTTGTTCCTGTAGTTTGGAGGAAGGGACAGAAACTTTTAGGAATAATGTAAAATATATACATGCTTGTTTTCCATGGATCTCTAAAGTTCTGTACCCCCAGCTTCAGGAGTTTCTCAAACTTTTAGTAGATTTCATTTAACTGATGTGCTTTTACTATTTTACCTACAGTAATTAACTACCATAGTAAAAGTTAGCATGTACATCCCTGTGGTGAATAGTTTTCATCATGTACAAGGGTAACAAATTATTAATCATGATGCCAGAAAAGTATAGAGCTTTAAATAGTTCTTCAACTATTTTGGGGCTTATGTTAGAATTTCTATTAAGTGAAATATTGAAAAGCATGGCTCTAAGTCTTCATTTTATTGAATGTAAGCCTTTTAAATCTAGGAGGAAAAAAAAAAGAAATGTGTGTTCCTCATTGTTCTCATTTAAAAAACAACAACAAAAAAACCCTATCTGTTATCATATGTATTCATCCAAGTTGGAAGCAAAAAATAGCTATTTCTTAAAACATTCTGACTTTCTCTTGGCTATAGTACTTTCTTACAGCAGAGGAAAAGAAAACTCTCTATACAAGTCAAAAGCTAGGTAGGCACCTCAGGAAAGAATGGTGAAAATATATAATCAAAACTTTAATATTAGTGAGGTTTCAACTCTGGCAGAACTTTTTTTTTTAACATATGGTAACAGCACATTAACAATTGGCATAAATATTTGCTGACTGGCTTCTTTAAACTCCCAGGTTCCTACTTCTCAAGTACGTACTGACTCTGACTTCCATCAGAAGTGGGTCTCACTTTGGAGGACTAAGGATGGGGGTATGAGGGGGGAAAGATGTGTAAGGAACCGTTTCCTTCTCTCCTGAGATGTCCCAATACTGAAATACAGCTGAGGAGAGTTTCTCTGGTCCACAATTTCTATGTAAATTAGAATAATTTACCTCGTCTTTCATATGAGAAACAAAAACCATCCACATGATCAAAATGGAAAGATGAGTTTAGTTAGCAGTATTTTTTGTTGTTGCTGCTGACCTTTTGAAAAGTATCACCCTTACAAATACGATAACTTTCAGGACCAGGAGACTATTGGCAATAGTAAAGGAAAAAGTTATCTGATAATTTATCAAGATTGTACCAAGACTATGAGCAGGAAAGAAAAAAAAAATTGGATGGGACAATCCTCTGGCCTCTCAGCATCGACATTTTCTCATAGGTTATTTCCACGAAGCAGTGATATATTAATGTCTAATGAACATTTAAAATATCAGATCGAAACAAAAGATCGTAATAACATAAACTGATTCTGCTTCAAATCATAGCTTTCAGAGTGGTTTGTGTTTAATTATAACCCCAGCCCCAATGGCTCCTCTGATTTAGTTGTAACAGAGAACTTACTGGCACAGCAGTTTATAACAAGTTCTTCCTTTTCAACTCCCTTCTGCACACCGCATCTCCCTTTCTGTCTTGCAATGCTGTGATTTGTAGGTGCTGCTGATGGGGTGTTTTAAACAGGGGAACATGTATGAAATTTACTTTTTCTAGCAGATGTGCAAAAATAGCTGTCATTCCATGCCAAGAGTGTCACCGATTACCCCCAAACCAGACACATCTTGCTCTGAATTAGAATAATATCTTTATACTGTGCCATGTTGTGTAGCATTAGCTCAATTGCCTGTTATCATCAGTCTCTGGCAGATGAGTTGTGTGGGTGTCTGTCTTTAAAGATTGTGGTGCTTCTTGGCTGCTGGGTGATTATTGCAAAGCAGGGAAAGACTAAGTACAGATGGAAAGTCATCCCAGTGGTGCCGCAGACAGATGGTCTTTGGAATTTCATTCCGGGAGCTCTAAGACATACATGAGAGCTTCTTGTCTGTATAGCAGTTGCTCTTAAGGATGCAGAACTGCTTATCAACACAACAATCACGTTAGAATGCTTCTGCTTGGCTTCTCTCTTCTCCTTCAGCTCCTTAGGCTTACAGTGTACCTAATGTTACAGTATACATGGAACATGATGAGGTAGAAGATACTTTTATTACTATCCCTATAGTGATCACTCTCTCTAGAGTCAGAAATTATCCGAAAAAGCCACCTCATTACTGGAAGTTTGGTCTATGGACCAGGTGCAGTAGCATCACCTAGGAACTTGCAAGAAATACAGAGCCTTGGGCCCTACTCTAGACCTACCAAATAAGAATCTCATTTTAACAAGATCCCAGGGTGATCTCCGTTCATGTGAAGTTGGAGAAGCAGTGCCTTAGAAATCCTCTAATTGCCATCCCCCTTTTTACAGAAGAATGGGCAGAGAAGTGATTTCCTGTGTCCAAACCCACAGAGATAAAGTGATTGTCAGCAGAATGGGGATCAGAACTCTGAGGCAGTAGTGTAAGTATTGACTTTGTAAACAGTTCCAATCAGAGTTCTGCCACATTTCAGCTTTATGGCTCTAAGTTTGCCTTTGACCTCACCAGGGTCAGCTTCCTCTTCTCTGGAGGGGAAAGAAATTTAGGTAGCATACTGAAAGCAAACAAGCTGATCAGTCACAAAATATAATCAAAGAAATGAGGGAATCAGAGAAGGTGAATATGTGGAGTTAAAGCCCCCACTATGCAAGGTGGTTTTAAGAATCACAAGAGATGATATATACAAAAGTCTCCCACACAATCCAGATGTTTTCCAGACTCCAAGTTTAATGCACTTCCTTAGGCTTAGAACTTCCTATCAACTGCCAAAATTTAGATGTAATCAGTGGCTCTTCGGGGTCACAGTTGGCCATGGACACCCAAGAGTGAGGGCATGAGAAGTGGGTGGAAGGCCCCAGCAGTAGTCTGACTTCCTGGAGAGAAAGAAGGGGATCCAGGGGTTAGGTTATGTCTTGTAGCTCCTTTTTATTGTGGGAATGGATGTTTCCAGGCATAGAGCATTGCAACAATTCCTAATATCCACATGGGAGAGAAATTAGAAAATCGCGTGGGAATGAGAGGGAATGCCCCTACAGTGAAGGATGCTGCTTAGCATTGGGGCTCGCAACCTCCACCCAGACTTTCACTCCATTCCACACAGTTACCCAACAGCTGCCCATGCTGGTTTCTCTGCTACATACTATGCCTGTGGTCAGGACCTAAATTCAGTCTCTGCCTCCAAAATCCCATCATAGGGGAAAGAATAAACAACGACAACAAAATAAGGTTCAATGGCATTGTACAAGAATTACAGATATGTATGAAGTGCTCCTGGAGCAGAGGAGGGCTTGGGATAGGTGACTAAGGAAAGTTTCACAAAAAGGAGAGTTTTGATGAAAACTTGCTCGGAATGCAAGCTGGCACCGCAGCTACTTTTTCTTTTCCTCCTTGCTCTCCACCACCTTTCTCTCTCCCTCCTTGTTTTGTAACAAACACACTTAGAAAGTGAATCCTAAAGGATTCTGTGAAACAATTTAGTCTGTTGTGTTGTTTAGTTGTGTCTGGCTGGGGTTGGGGCTGAAGTCAGAAATTCTGAGACCTTGAAAAATAGAGGCAGCTTGTTTCTATTTCTGGTAATTAAAAAAAAGAAAGACAGAAAGAAAGAAATTATATAATGACCTTGTTTCTGCCAACTCTGATTTTAACTGAATCCACGTTGCATTGTCTGAGCTACAGCAGTGTTGCGGGGCTCTGTGTTTGTCTTTGCGTCCTCTCCAGCATGTGGAAATTCACCCTATACCCCTTCCACAAAATAGGCTTCAAAAATGCTAATTATGTGCCAAACCGAAGAATCATTTTTAAATGATAGGCTAGAGAGTTTAACTCAGAGTAAAAGAGATCATTTACACAGTTGCAAGTGTCAATTAATGAATTAAAGTCTCTTTTTTGGATCAAAAATGAGACCTCCTTCTGTCGTTATACAAACAAAAACTTTCCCATTTCTGCCAGGTTTCTCATCTGGTTCACCTTAAAGCACTTTGGCTTATATTTATTTTAATGTGTGCAGTGGTGCCTTCTGCTTTATAATCAAACATTACTCATGTCCTTTTTAGACTTGGAATATCTATATGCATCATTTATTTTTTATTTTTTATCATTTTAATTTATTTTTTTAAATTTACATCCAAGTTAGTTAGCATATAGTGCAACAATGATTTCAGGAGTAGATTCCTTAGTGCCCCTTACCCAATTAACCCATCCCCCCTCCCACAACCCTCTGTTTCTTCTCCATATTAAAAGCCACTTCTGTTTTGTCCCCCTCCCTGTTTTTATATTATTTTTATTTTCGTTCCCTTTCATTCTGTTTTGTATCTTAAAGTCTTCATATGAGTGAAGTCATATATTTGTCTTTCTCTAATTTCACTTAGCATAATACCCTCTAGTTCCATCCAGGTAGTTGCGAATGGCAAGATTTCATTCTTTTTGATTGCTGAGTAATACTCCATTTATATGTATAGCACATGTTCTTTATCCATTCATCCATCGATGGACATTTGGGTTCTTTCCATACTTTGGCTATTGTCAATAGTGCGGCTATAAACATTGGGGTGCATGTGTCCCTTCGAAACAGCACACCTGTATCCCTTGGATAAATACCTAGTAGTGCAATTGCTGGGTTGTAGGGTAGTTCTATTTTTAATTTTGGGGGGAACCCCCATATTGTTTTCTAGAGTAGCTGCACCAGTTTGCATTCCCACCAGAAGTATCAAAGAGATCCTCTTTTTCCACATCCTCCCAAAATCTGTTGTTGCCTGAGTGGTTAATGTTAGCCATTCTGACAGGTGTGAGGTGGTATCTCATTGTGTTTTTGACTTGTATTTCCCTGAGGATGAGTGACATTGAGCAGTTTTTCATGTGTCGGTTGGCCATCTGGATGTCTTCTTTGGAGAAGGGTCTCTTCATGACTTTTGCCCATTTCTTCACTGGATTATTTGTTTCTTGGGTGTTGAATTTGATAAGTTCTTTATAAATTTTGGATACTAACACTTTATCTGTATATGCATCATTTATTACTTAGTTGATACACATTAGTTTGTCAACAGCAACTAAAATATTTTATATAATTCAGGCTTCATTATCAATAATCTGGAATCCAAAGAAAAAAATATATATGTAAAAAATTTTACCAATTTATTTACCCTTGATTTCAGGGTCGTAGGTTTGAGCCCCACGTTGGGTGTAGAGATTACTTAAATAAAATTACCAATAGGATTTTTTTCTGGTTTTACTTTCCTTATGTATAAATTCCTACTCTATTAATATATACACTTTATATCTTATATCTCATCATTTAATTTATAAATGCACATAAGATATAGATAAGTATTGCTCAAGTAAGCAAAACTATTGGGGCCGTGAACCAGAATTAATTGATTTTGCAATGTCAGTTCTTAGTGCTACTTGTCATATTCTTTCAACCCTTGATTTTGGCTTAGGTCATGATTTCAGGGTCAGGAGATGGAGGCTGAATCAGGCTCCGTGCTGGGTATGGAGACTGCTTAGGATTCTCTCTCTCTCCCTCTCTCTCTGTCCCTCCGGACTCATGTGCACCAGGATGCTCTCTCTCTCAAACAAAATAAAATAAAAACAAAATCAAAATAAAAAAAACCTGTAAGTAGCTTAAAATAAAGAGTTCTACCTTAAGTGTCTCCTTTCTTCAACTTAACCTGATGAACAGCTCTATATTTCAAATATACTGTACTAATATATTCGTTTGTCAGTTGAAGATTTCTACTTATTTTGCTATTTCAGATAAATATGCTAAAGAGTAGTTGATAGTTTAAAAAGGCATATTTAAATTACACTAATTATTAACAAATACAATGTAAAGGAAAAATTCTGGTGAGTTTCCCAATTCCTAAAATTTTAATTAAAGGGAATGAACAGTAAAGTCATTAATAATTTTATAATATCATTAAAAGCATTTGCTTTCAGAGAAGAGGAGTTGTGGCTACATATCAATTTCGGGAAAATCAAAGGGAAAAAAATAGATTGAAGTCAATCTATCATGGAACTAATTAGAAAAATAAGTGAATCTGATACTGTAAATGCTCTGTTAAATCAAATAAGCATATAATTAATAATTGCTAATTTCATTCCTTTGACCTATCATACATACCCATGGATTTTTTCAAACCAAATCTCACTATATTATATACAATGGTATATGCAGTATAATTACCATAAGATTTTAATTCACCAAGACTTAATAAAAAATATGAAATAATGATTGTGATATTTCTAGTGAATGATTGACTTCTCACCTAGAATGACTATTATGTTGTAAGTATAGTACCTGGATAGATAGCTGATAACTGTGTCCAAAATGTGTGTGTGTGTGTGTGTGTGTGTGTGTGTGTGTGTGTGTGAATCCTATCCTACCACACACACTCAAAGTGAAGACAGACTAATATTCTTTAAGAAATTATTGGTTGCGATGGGAGCCTGAGATTTGGTATTTACAAATCCATTTGGTATTTACAAATCATCCATCAGTAGCAGTTTCCTTCCATTTCCCCATATATCTCTGGACGTTCCCTGCCATATCCCTTTACTATGCACTCCCTGGGTTAACTGTAAGGAGTGGGTAACTGGTGGTTCTCTGAAAAGAACAAACTCATTTATATATGTTTGACTTTATACACGGTTTCCCTTTGTCTAAAATACTCCTTTATTCCCTTTCTTTCTTGATTTCTTAGAAAACACCTTCCCATTTTCTGATGGTCTGCTCAAGCTTCATTTCCTCTATGAAGTTTTTTGTTTCCCCATTGATGAGTCCTATCTCAGGTATTGGACACCATCTTTTCTTTTTTTTTTTTAATGTTTCTTTTTTTTTTTTTTGAGAGAGAGAGAGAGAGAGCGCGCGCGCAAGCATGAGTGGGGGAGGGGCAGAGGGAGAGGGGGACACAGAATCTGAATCAGGCTCCAGGCTCTGAGCTGTCAGCACAGAGTCCCACAGGGGGCTCAAACTCACATACGGCAAGATCATGACTGAAGTCAGATGCTTAACCAACTGAGCCACCGAGGCACCCCAGACACCATCTTTAATTGCCTTTCCTCCTTCTTGTGTATGAGCTCCTTGAATGGAGATATTTCTCTTGTGCCTTTAGCCTTATTTATCTTTTTATCCCCGTTATTTTATAAAGTGATTGAACCATAGCCAAAGATCAATATGTATTTGAATTTGAGCTTTGAATTAATCAACACTCAAAAGTTGTGTCCTCAATTTCAGCTAGGAAATTTTTTTTTGATACAAATAATGATAGCCCAATTTAAAATACTTTAAAAAATAAGGACAAGATTTACATAATGGTGAAGAGGGGTAGGTAAATGCACGTGATACAGCTGACATCTTTAATGGTTCATCTATAGGCTTGATAAACTCATTCCTTTTCAAAATAAATACTTTGTGAAGTAAAAATCATAGTTAAAATTGTAAATGAAATTGTAAATGATAATAATCTTAAAACTTATATGTGACTTTCTGCTTGATAGCAAATTTGACCACAGTATTTCACAGCTTGTCCCAGGAAGACATGGAATCAGTTAGCCTAACAGTTGAATCTCAGCTGGTCTTGTGACCCATTTGATCATCAGAAAGCATCAGAAGTCCTATTATATTACCTTTGAGCCTGGACTTTGAGAACCTTTGCTGTTTCTACTGTTGGTGATCTTAAAGTTCAGTTGTCATCAAGCTAACTCAAGGTGAGCTGCTAGAGTTTGAGAGACTACACACAGTAAGGTCCCAGACATCCCAACTGTCCTTGCCAAGCCATCATAAAACAGCCATTTTGATCACCAACTGATAATAGATGCATAAAAGGAAGCCCATTCAACATCAGCCAAGCCTAGTCAGACCAAAAGAAATAGCAAACTAAGCCCAACCCTGGTTATTGACCTATAGAATCTTTTGCTGCATGAATAGTTGGTGTTTTTAAGCCACTAAGTTCTTGGATTTGTTACAAAGCAAAAGCTGTTGAATATAAATTCTATATAGTTCATTTTCCAACTCTTAACTTTAACTTGTTTACAACACTTAGGATAAATGTATCTTTCTGGTATATTACATTTTTTAAATTAGTTTTTGTGTTGAATCTGAAAGTTGAAGTTGAACATTTCAGTATATTTTAATTGATCATCATTTAAAAGAAAGAAAAAATAGGACTTCTGAAGCTAGTCAGAGTATTTTGTAATTCTGGATCAAATGATATTGCATTGTAAGAATTCTTCAGAGTTCTAGGCACATAGTTTTCAGTAAATATTTCTTCTTCTTCTTTTTTTGTTTTGTTTTGTTTTGTTTTGTTTTGTTTTGCAAATCTCCTCTCAGGTCAGTTCTTCATAACTTTGCTTGAATCAGAAGCATCTTTACTAAGCTCTTATTTTCTTTCATGAAGATGCTTATAGAGCCTTATTTCAGGGAAAGAGACCCATTACTAGGTGACCCCCTTTTTCATATTTTTCTCTTTTCCCTCCTCAAGCATTAGTCTACAACGTTGTAACCTGTAACATCTCATTCAGATTATTGGTTGTCCTCAGATAGTTGGTGGATTTTTATGATTTACTCCTTCTGAACTTTCCTGGAATGGAAGACCTCTTTCAAAAAAAAAAAAGTTTTTTTTTTTCCATGTAAGTTTACAACACACTGCAACCCTGGTTGTGAACATGTCCTAACTAGCTATTTCAATGTCACAGTAGGTCTAAACTCTTTCATTCTCCAAACAGATTTCATCTTATGTGTTATTGGATAAATTGTGTCATATGCCTAACTTTTTATCAAGAGTCAGTAAACTTTGGTGCTTACGCCATATCTGGCCTCACCAATTTTTGTAAATAAAGTATTATTGGAATACAGACATGCTTGTTTGTTTTCATATTATCTGTGGCTGCTTTCCCACTGCAGTAGCAGAGTTAGGTAGTGGTGACAGAGACTGTATGGTCTACAGAGTAAAAAATATTTACTGTCTGGCCCTTTATAGAAAAAAATTTGCTGAGGGCTGGCTGGCTCAGTTGGTAAAGTAGACGAATCTTGATCTCAGGGTTCTAAGTTCGAGCCCTGTGTTGGTGTAGAGTTTACTTATAAATAAAATCTTAAAAAAATAATTTTCCTGAAGCCTGCTGTTGACCAAGGTATGGAAATTACCATGAGAAAACTCTGGGATTACCATGATAAGTATAAACCATTCATGATTCATCTCCTAGGCTTGGGTATATTGCTCACTGAACAAGTTGAGATTCTATAAATTAAAAAGACCATTATATTGGCTACCAAAAGGCTTTGCCATAGCATCTATTAAATTGCAGATCTCTGTGCTTAGGGAAGAACACAAAAATAAAATACCCAACGTTTACTCTCAAGTTAGCTTATGGTCTATTGAAAAAGTAATGCAAAAGATAATTTATAAAAAACGTGATAAATGTTCTTATGGTAGGGCTCCTTGGTGGCTCTGTCGGTTAAATGTCCAATTCTTGATTTCAGCTCAGGTCCTAATCTCACGGTTTATGAGATAGAGCCCTGAGTCGGGCTCCACATTGACAGTGCAGAGCCTGCTTGGGATTCTCTCTCTCTCTCCCTCTCTCTCTTGGCCCCTCCCCTGCACTCGCTCCTGCTCTCTCTCTCTCTTTCAAAATAAACTTTAAAAATTACTCTTATGATGTGTACCCAATGATTTTGGAGTGTTTTCACACTACTACCCCTTTTAATATTATTTCCTTTTTTTCTCATCAAGAGTCACATTCAAATTTCCTGCTCTTAATTCTATCTCCTAACATTTCTAAAGTGCCTCTGCCATTTTTATAAGAGTTATTTTATTTTTCTGATCTCTGCAAGGTATAATACCATTACCTTCTTCCATATTTCCAACACATGACCTGGCTTTCATTGCAGATCAAATGAAAGTCAACAGAAAAGAAAATATCTTAACTTCCAATCCACACATATGAAAATATCTATATCTGAACTTTTTATTTTAGAGACTACTTCTTTATGAATGTCTTTCAACCTAAAACTCAGCTCCTTGAAAAAGCATGGTATACTCCTTCTCTAGATTTTCTCACTTCTCATTGACTCATGCATTCACAATAACCTATTTTAACCCTGAAAACTCCATAAAAATTACTCTCACAAATGTCAGCAGAGAGGTTTCTTAATCATCAAATTCACTGGAAATTTGTCAATTCTTCTCTTGACTTCTTTCATTTCTACCGTGATAGTGTGAGGTCCTCCTTAAATTTCATTTCCTCTGCCTAACTCCTCAATCATATACTCTACTTCCTTCTCCTACCTTTTAAATGTTATTATCCCCAGATATGATTTGCTCATTTTCTCTGATTGATTCCATCTACCTGCATGTCTGCCTCTTTATTCCAATAACTTGTAGCTGGATTAACCCCAGATTTCTCTTCCTGAGTTCAGGATTCTATGTGCAGTTTTCTACTGGGCATCTCCACTTGGCCATTAAACTCAATATGATCAAACAGAACACGTCATTATCCTACATCCCCAAATGCCTATTTCCCCCTTTCCAATGGGTGGTGTTTATCATAATCTCAGTAGGAATAAATCTCTCCCTTCTTCTGCCTCCAACATTGGATTGTTCACTGAATACTCTTTGTATACAACTTATAAACCCCTCCATTTTTTAATATAACTACTTCCACTTCCTTGAAACAGGATCTCATCAACTTCCTTTTTTTTAAAAGTATTTAATTGAATGGTGTCCTTATCCCCAGTCACATTCTACTGTGATGCTCCCTCCACATCTCTGCCAAAGTGATATTTCTAAACTGTAAATTTTGCAATCTGACCTTCTTTTTCAAATTTTTGAGAATTCCTGAGAACTTCAACAGGGATTCCAAAATTCTTAGCATAGATTGCAAAGTTCATCCTGGTTTGGGTTTTCTGTTGGTTTTCCAGTTATAACCCTCTGCCATAATCCTGCATGCAAGCATCCCTTGGGCAAATCCTTATGGAAGCAGTTACAATTCTTGGAGCATGGCATGATTATTTGTGCTTCTATAACTTACCAGTTCTTTTCTCTCTGCTTCGAAAACCACTTTCAACTTGGTCTGCTTGAATAACTTACTCTGGGAAACAAAAATTAAAAATAAAAACTTGAGTATCCCTATTCCTCTTTATTATAATTTAGTCTTAATTGCACAATGGTACTAATTCTAATTATCTAAATACCATTTGCATGTTACAGATTATATAAACTCAGAATTCCTCTGTGTTCTATAATATATGATACTAAATGATTTATTACTTGCAGAGAGACACAGGTAAAGTTTTGGAGGCTGAAAAACCTAATAGGAGCCTCTTTCTGCCACTTGCTAGTTCTGTGAAACTAAGAAAGTCACTTAACATCTTAAGCTTGTTTTTTTCAGTTATTAACTGTGTAATAAATAATGTGCTCATTGGGGATGGAGGCATCTTTTTCTCCCTTCTCATATTTCCATTGAGAGAAGGAAATTTGATATTCATTTTCAATGGAAGGAAATCACGGGAGAAACACTTCCAGCTACTCTCTGCCTCTTCACTTATTCTTCCTCATGGAGTCTAATCTGATTAGAATATTGGAAGAAGTAAATATGCCTGACCAGTGCCTTCTCTATTCAGAGTCCTCTTTCCTCCAGGAGACATGCATTCTGGTCTGTTGCCTGTTATGTTGTTAACAAAATGGGGATACTTTTAGGAGTGTCCTCCAGTTTTCCAGTTCATCTAGTAACTGGGAGAGAAGTTTATTCACATCAACTATCCTTTTGGCTGAAAATCTAAAGCTATATTATTCAGTAATATTTACCAATTATAAAAATGTTTTGTGTTCTGTCTCCCCTAGTCCATTGTATTATATTTTATTTAATCTGAACTTGGGAAGATCAATGTGATGTTGATTAATTCCCCCAATAGTGTGGACTACAGTACATGGGAAAGCTAAGGTGCCATACAGAGCACAGCACATCCTAAGCACTCAATTAATGTTATTGCTACTGACTATAATTGAGCTGTATTTACTACACATTTTTTAACAGAAGAACACACTCCTTATATAATGGAGATGAGTGGAAATATTACATTTATTTTAGAAATAATAACATACCTTCAAGAAAGGCAGTGATTTCATTTTGTCATGACATTAGTATTTGGAACTAGTCAGATCCCAAGTGCTTAATGTTATATGCACAAAATATTAAGACAGTGGGCTCAAGGATTTATCACCATGTGGATAATTTGGCATCTTGGATGAAGCACATCCATGAGTCTCCATCTTTGAGGTAGGATGTAATTAGGTTCATTTTTTTTTCCCCCTGAAATCAATATTTCAGTATTTCTCTATCAGGACATGCTTTTTAGAGTTGCCTTTGCATTTTATTATGTCTTCATTTTGTTCTTCAATTTTTATTTATTTTTTATGTTACCCCAAACTTGGACATAGTTCAGTCATTCAATACTATGAACATCAAGTGCCTCTGGCAGTTATCACTTTTAAGCAGCCTTTCCTATAATCACCATCAGGAGCAGTAAACTCATAAAAGGTGTCAAAATGATGGATGGCTCTCTGCAGTGACCTTTGATGCCTCCAACACACTGGGCTGTGTGAAGATGGAAAGTGAGGAATCACACGTAAAGCTATCTGGAACAAGAGTGATGCAGAATCATTCTGACCAAAAACTGAAAAGCTATTTTGTTCAAAAAAATAAATAAACCTCAAAAAAAGGATAATATAGGTAATTTATAAGTAAACGTTATTTGGATGGTCCTTTATACTTTATAGAAAGAGAGGCACTTCCTCTGAGGTCAGGGTAACACAAGAGAAAGGAAGGAAGGATGGAAATGAGTATTGTCAATGGCATGTAGTATGTGAAGATCTCAATTCTTAGCATGAACTTATCACAAGTACCCTAGAACACATGCATTGCCCCCCCCTTTTCTTTTTAATATATAGTGATACTGAAGTATAGAAAAATTAAGCAACTTTCCCAAGGTTACCAGCAAATAGACCTCCAAAAGAAAATTCAAAACCCAAGTATCTCCTTCCCAAGCTAGTTAGGAGGATGGAATTAGTTAACATTTGTAAAGACCTAAAACATGAATTTTCTGGAAGATATCCCATGTTCACTGAATTGTAGTTATTATCATTGTTATATCATTGCCTGTAACTTTTAACTTAGAATGCCTCAAATATTGGGACCTATTACCATGATGCTGAGCAAACACTTAAGGAGTGTCTACTTTGTGCCAAAAAATTAGTGTATAAAACAGGTTCTCTGCCCTCAGGTAGTTTATAATACAGCAGGCAACATGAATGCTATAGAAGAAAACAAATTCATGATTACAAATCGGGATCAACCTTTGGCTCAGGTCTCTATTAGTATGCAAATAAGCTCATGTTAACATTGATGTTTTACTCTCCCTGTTCACACAGGACTTTAAGCCCCTGACAACTCTCTTGTCTCTTCCTAATAGCTCTTGGAATTCCCAAGAAATATTTACTAATATTCTTGAACAATGTGAATTTGCATGGTGCTGACACTTTCTTACCACGTTTCCATTATGTTCCACCACATCCACCAGATATTGTCTAAACCACTGGTGCTCCTGTTCTCATAGATCACCCATCTCATGGAGTAGAGTCTCCCAGGGGCCTTCAGCATGGCAGACCCTTTGTGACTATAATGACACTATGTTATTCTGGTTCTAATTGAGCCAGAGACAAATCTCTATTCTCAGATTTGGTGAACATGCATCTTTCTTCATAGAGACCAACTAGGACGCAGAGTCATATCCTTCCTCTTTTGTCTTATTATCCATCACTCTAGAACTCTTGACACGTGGAGGTCCGGTAACCACATATTGCCTAAGTCTGACCTAGAGTAGGTTTCATAGTAAATATCCAGTGGAAAAAAGATGTTCTGTGGTTTGGAGAAAAGTAGAAAATGAGAAATAGAGACATGTTTGTAACAGTTACAGCTGTGGATATGAATAGTCTCTTCAAATTCTTATAAAAGTCCAATTGCTGAATGATACTGGAGAAAAAGGTTGATTACCTATGGCTCTCCTGGAGACTCTCACAGTAAAAAGATTGGTTTGTACCATAAAAATGGTAATGTGGAGCTTCTTTATGGGTTTATAACCCCTAAAGCTATAGGGATATGTGAAAGGTTATGAACCACAATTGTAATTATGGTTGTCATCATCTTGTGGAAAGGAGGCCAGACCCTGTAAATACTTCATGGGCTGTAATGGTTTGGAAATGCCTTTTAGAAGACCTATTTAAAGGGAAGGACATAGAATGCTAATTTTTAAAAGTGAATATTTTTAAAAGGATGAAAAAATGCCCAGTATTAACACGGGATGTAATCTCAAAAATTATACTGTGGTTATCTGGTGGTTCCTAAAATCTTCAACACTAAAAATGGCACACCATTCCAATGAAGTCACCTTGAGTTTGAATCATTGGGGGCTAAAATGGATGTTAAATTCTAAGCTATAAGTCAAGTTCCTTTCTTGCCCAAAGATTATAGTGTGAAATGTAAAACTCTCATATTACTTTATCAGACTCCTCTTCTGGCAGTTAAATTTTTCTATTTTGTATTATATTGTATTTACTTCATCTCTCCTATTTAACTGCAGGCAACAGAGTATAGTACAGAAGGGGTTGGAGGTGAAAGAACTCGAGAGTTAGCTTCTAGCTCATACCTACCAAGAACACAAACTGTTCAAGTTGGTTATTCAGTTTTCTCATCTGGCAAATAAGAAAACTAACACTTCACCATAATCTTATGGGAATCAATGAGCAGGAAATATTCGTGGAAACACAGAGCACCATTCCTTGTTTACAATAGGTATTTTTTTAAACCTGTCCCCTTTCTCTTATCTTTGCCTCCTAGAGGAAAATATGTACCTGATTCATCTTTATAGCTATTGTTAATAGACGCCCTGTGACTTAGAAGTGGCTGGCACTGAATAATATTTATAGATTGGAAAAAAAAATAATAAACTACTTTCTGAAATCCCAGAAAAGTTAAGGACATTGTTATCTTTAAGATTCTCTGAGTTAGAGGTACAGATTCATGAAATTTGGGTCATTTTACCACACGTGAAAACTTTACATGAAAGCATTATTTATGAACTTTGAAAAATTCGTGCAAAACTCTGTTAAAAAAATAAATTATTTTCCCCAGGTTTCATGAGTATTTTGTAGTGATCCATTTCCACTGGTTTAATGGAGAGGAAAAAAAATCAGCAAATGGTGAAAGCATGTTTTTTTTTTTCCTCAAAACTCTCTGAAGGAATTATGGTAATTTATCCCATAGCAAAACAAATTTAACATTTGAATAATTTAATTGGCCCAAACTCTCCACCTATACAACTCAAAGCAGCATAGTTTTCTGGAAATACAGTATCTATATACATATGGGATGTTGGTCATTTATATAGGTGAAACAACCATTCAAGTCAACTTTCAATATGCACAGTTCAAATGTTACATTATCTAGAGACTTACTATAAGATATGAATTATTCAATAGAAGTTATATGCATATTTTAACATTTTCTGTAAGCATCTTTACTGGCATTTTAAATGAATTTTAGTTATTTGCCCTTTTACTACCATAAGACATCTCATAAAACTTAAACGATTAAAAATGTGACTACATGTGCTTCTAGTTTGTTTATATGCCAGAAAGACGATTACATTCTAATGCTATTTACTACAATTAATAACAGAGTATAGTAACAGTGAAGATCCTTAACCTTCCTTTTGAAGATGACATTTTTTTTTGTTTTTGTATTTATGTAATGTATCTTGTGGGACTTAAGAGTAGCTCCAATATTCAGGTTAATATCCAAAAGATACCTTTTAATTAGCTGTTCAGAAAGCAAACTTCCATGTACATACGTTTAATAATGAAACCACAGTCAAGGCAATTTTGGTACTCCAATTGTGTTCAAGGCAACAACAATGCAGAGCTCTATTATGAGTTCCATGCTAACCCCTGGGAATGTGAAGATGAATAAGATACGAACTCTGATCTTAAGTATCTCACAAAACTGGTGATATATAAAATATACATTACAACCAGCAAACCTGAACTTTGATCTTATGTTAAAGAGTGAAACCACTGAAGAATCACAACAATATGTTGTTTAAATCCTGAAACTTTGAAAAGGGTGGTAATTTCTCTAAAATAGGATTTTTTTCATAAATAGTCAAAATAATTTATTAGCTATCTCTGTAAGTCAAAGGGGGAAAGATGGGGACTTGAGATTTTCTCCTTGGCAGCATGCTATTTTAGGAAAACATAGAATCTAGTTTCCTGTTTTGTACTCTAAGGATAGTGATAGCTACCTGGATAAAGGGGCTGTACCGGTATTCGTCTCTAGGTGCAAATGCTGAGTGTTTAAAAAAAGATAGCAAGCTTAAAATGAGATTCCTCTCCTGACCCTATGCCCATTCCCTTCTGGGTGCTCTTGAAGTGCTTCATTCCTGTGGCCACATGGCATGCAGAAGTCTCCCTTGGGCTTTGAAAGTTGAGGACAGAGAAATACATTATTGAAAGACAAATTGTTCTTTTTCTCCCCTCCCCCAAGCTTATTCCATTTGATACTTACACGACCTAACTTTTAGTTAGCCCTAAGAAACCTTTCTCTGGGAGAACACAGTCAAGGGGAGACAAAAGATAACCCGGCTCCCTCTCTACGGGACATGGAATCAGAGATTGGCCACTGTGAATGAGAATCATTCAAAAGGTAAAAACTGGCTCACAGCACACAAGTCATTGAGGATGCCAAGAAAGTGTCTCCTGACTTTGGCTGAAGAAGGAACATGATAAAATAGAAAAGGCCTTTGAAAGAAACTTATTTTGCTAGATCTTCATTTTCACGGACATTTCAAGGATAAAAAGGAAACCCTCCAAGGCAGAGAATGGAGTCAAAGAAAAGGCAAGAGGAAACTCCCGATCGGTATCCACCTGTTACAATGAACCCTGCTTTAAGGATGTCCACATTGTAATGGAAGTAGCTGCCTTATGTGTTGGAAGAGAAACTGCTGTGGACATGTGGAAGTTCCTTTTTAAACATAGCTTTCTACAGGCTTTTGTAGACATCATTTTTAGCAAAGACTGCATCAATAAGAATAGCTTGTTAAAGCTAAATACTATGTTTGGAGTTGTTATGGTTATATTAGTGAAAAATAATTATAGAGAGTCTATTGTATATGAAAATGAGGCAGTATTGTAAGTAATCTGTTTTAAGCATGGAAAACAGGCAGCTTTTAGCAATAATTACTATATTCTGAGAAGTGCTCTGCATAAATCAAGAGGCATGCATTCCTAAAATCTTTCTCAACAGACACACATATATGTATACGGCTAATACGCAAATCACTGACATTTGTTGAGCACTTAATATGTACCAGCCACCATTCTAAATTCTCATGGATTAAACCATTTCAATCTCAGTACAGTCCTTTTAGATAACTTATTGTCTTCATTTAAAAATTTTTAATGTTTTATTTATTTTTGAGACAGAGAGAGAGCAAGAGAGAGTGAGCATGAGCAAGGGAGGGATAGAGAGAGAGGGAAACACAGAATCCTTAGCACGCTCCAGGCTCTGAGCTGTCAGCACAGAGCCTGATGCAGGGCTCAAACCCCAGAACCATGAGATCATGACCTGAGTCAAAGTTGGATGCTTAACTGACTGAACCACCCAGGCACCCCTATCTTCGTTTAATAAATGGTAGAAGAAAGAATTTTGTATTTTTTTCCAGATGAACTTATTCTAGAATATATATATACACACAGAGATTCAGAATAAATACACACGTATATACACTGCTGCAGACTGAATTCTCCAGAAGCAGGTAGTGATGAAGTTTGAGGTTCTAGGTGCTTATGAGGAGTCTATATATATGAAGAGAAGGGAAGGAAAAGTAGGATCAATCCCAAGAAAAAGAGTTGTGATTCAGACACAACAAAACTTCTGACAGTTTGGCCAGGGGGGTTGGAGCATAATAATGTCCTGCATCTGGGCAAAATGGTTGGGATTTTATTCTCCTACCTTGCTCAGTCACTGGATCTGGGGTTTGTCTGGGAGGGCATGACCATGGGTGGGTGTGGTGAATCTCTGCAGTTGAATAAACTCCAGAGGAATGGATGGCTGGAGGTTGTCTGCTGACTGCACTCCCCAAACTGGGCAACAAGTTCTTCTTGAAAAGGGATCTGGGAGAGACATCGGTATGACTACACCCCCTCCCCTCCACACACATATACTGGGATTGTCTATGTAGACCTATTGTAATACATATATAGATTTATAAACAGATAAAACATTTACATATACTTTTTTTTAAGTCTGATTAGCATTTTGTCCTTTGGAAAACCACCTTTTCCCAAATTCATGAGGTTTTGAGGGAACTGACAATCAATTACATGAGATAGAATGCTATAGTAGTTAACATAAGCATCAATAGCTGCTACAATGCACAGTTCCTGAATCAAATCCTAAAAAGTTCAATGGGGATATTTTTGATTGGTGAGTGGCCTTCTGGGTTATTATTCAGAAATAAATGTTTCCTTATAGCTTCTCAAAATTGTCTCTAGTCAGTTGGTAGATGGGGAAGGAGAAAGTAGAGAAATGTTTGGTGAGTTTATGCGGATTAGGCTTGGAAGAGAGGTACTTTCTTTCCGTCCCAAATTCCACTGACCAAAAATTCAGTTACTTATTCACATCTAATTGGAAAGAAAGCTTGAAAATATAATTTAGTTCATATCCCTCACCAAAGGAGAAAGGGTTTGGTGAAAGTAGTGGTTTCTGCCAAGGCAGAGTGATTCAGACTTGATCAATATCAATATCCTAGTTCCTAAATTAAAGTGATTGGCCCTGAAAGTGAGAATATAATTCAATCAAGTCAGGCAGCTGATTGGTAATGATCTGTCAATATAGGACAGCAGATATTAATTTTCCTCGCTTGCTAAGCTGCATATATATGGAGTTACTATACCAGTGGCAATCCTCCCTGGACACATATAAGAATTCCATCTGTAGTAGGAGAGCAAGAGGCCAACATACGAGAGAAATTCAAATGGAGAGATATAGAGAGACCTTGAGAAATTGATAAATGCTCTGATGACATTTATTAAGCTTCTATATCCAGCTATTTTGAGGACACCCTGAGTACCCCAATTACAGGAGTTGAAATATTGCATTATATCCTGAAACAAGTTTGATTTGGGTTTCTGTCTTTTGAAAACATTAAAAAAAAAAAACATACATGTACCTACCAAAGTTGTGATTTCGAGACAATTAGTAAAAACATATTGGTTTTTAACATATTGGTACATGGATAACTTCTTAACAGTCTTGAAAAGTCCTACAACAGAGAGAATCCACCAAAGTTGTCTCCTCTACAAGCAGTGTATGAAGACTATATGATTTGTATATGGGAGGCCCTTTCTGCTCAAATCAGTAATCTAAGGCTACTCACATCTAGATCAGCCAGTGCTTTATGAAATATATGTACTGTTCTTCCCTTTCTTTAAACTGATAAAAGCCAAACAGGACAAAACATAGATATAAAATTGAGGCCCAGGGAAAGTGATGAAACGTTTGGATGACTGAATGAAACATGATTTCCTCAAATATTTCACACACCAAAAAAGTAAACTATTAATCTCTTTTATCTTAAATGTCATTCATTGGAGAGCAGACCCAACTGGAAATTAGAGTTCATATGCTATTCCATTCCACTCTATTATTTAATTTTCCTGAAGACAGGCTAACGTAGAAGGATTTCAAATGTAGGCTAGATAGAAATCTGTGCAGAATACCAAGGCCTGCTGTTATGAATAGATATCCTTAATGTGGGGTCCAGATAAAAAGACCACCAAGGTTTCCACTGTTTATTACTAGCTTATAGGGTTTCCACTGACGGACGGTTATTAGAGTTTTGACTGACGGTTATTAGAGTTTTGTGTGACTGCTCTTGTGAGGGAAATCGCGAAA
Source organism: Prionailurus bengalensis (assembly GCF_016509475.1). NCBI lineage: Eukaryota > Metazoa > Chordata > Mammalia > Carnivora > Felidae > Prionailurus > Prionailurus bengalensis. The sequence continues at coordinate 33,045,480 of NC_057347.1, forward strand.
CTGTTCAGCCACTCAAGATAACTTCCTAATTATATAACCATGACACCAGAAGGCAGTGAGAAAACTATGCAAAGAGTAATCTTCATATACCTGTCTCAACTGTGCTGATGGCCAACAAGAAACATGGAAGCCCCTTCTACCATATGTGATCTTAGACTGCCAAATTGTCTGACCAAGGAACTTATTCCAATGACAAGTCAGACTGAGTAGACTAATAACTGTCCACTAATAATCACTGTGTGATTGTTTTATCCCTTCCATTTACTATAGAGGAATTTGCATTGTATTCATCATGACTTATTGCAGTTTGGGTATGTTAAAGGCGGTTAAATGTATGATTTTGCCATAAAATAGAGAATATGATGAACCACATTTGGATATGACCAAGAGAAGTTTGCCCTAGATTGTGATTCTAAACACGAAGCTAGAGGAAAAACTAAATAGGACTTTTAATTGTCCACTCTAGAGAAGAGGTGAGTACATTTGGGTTAATTTCATGTTAAATGGAGGCATTTTGAAATTATATGAAGGGACAGAAGTCCATATTTTTATAGCCAAAGGATGGAATATAGTGGAGATGAACTATTTATTTCCTATATAATATTTCTTTGGGGAACTCTTATCTGTCCTGTATAGTTTTCTTAGGATACTCGTTTATGGTGGTCAGCCCCTGGACCTTCATGGTACGTAGTCCAAACTTTGTCATTATTAATACTGTATGCCATTTCCCTAGTAATGATGACTAATTGAAAATATAGGATGAATTAAGCAAGTAGGGCCATGAAGAGAGAATGGGGCCAGCACACAGGGGAAAGCATAACCAAAGATAGGAAGTACCGTGATTCACAATCCACTGATTTTAAATACTGTGCTCCTAAACATTGTGACTCTTTAAAAAAAATTAATGTTTATTTATTTTTGAGAGACAGAGTGCAAGTGGGGGAGGGGCAGAGAGAGTGGGACACACAGAATCTGAAGCAGGCTCCAGGCTCTGAGCTGTCAGCGCAGAGCCTGACATAGGGCTCAAACCCAGGAACTATGAAATCATGACCTGAACCAAAGTCAGACGCTCAACTGACTGAGCCACCTAGGCACCCCAACACTGTGACTTTTGAAGCCAATATGTCATTAGACTTTCCTTTTTTATTTATTTACCAGCCAATTCTCTTTCCTATCAGCTTGTTGGAGCTGGATTTCTTTCATTTGCAATTGAAAGAGCTCTAACTAATATAGAGATATACATATATACATTCACATAAACATACATTCAACACATGCATATTTTAACATAGCACAGTGGTTTAAAGTATATACTTCAGAGTCAGACGACTGCATTCAAATCCCAGCTCTGTTCTTAACATAGCTCTTACAACAATAGAAGGTAATTAATATATGGTATCTGCTATTAATATCATCATCATTTAATTCACATATGTTCTCATATACATACACCTATGTATATCTCTCCCATCTCTTGATTAATCGTTTATTTTCAATGAATATTAAAATTACTTCTCTTTTTAAATGTGCCATCATTTAAAGTCTCTGAACTTTGGTATTGTGGGATTCTAAGTTTTACTGCTCTCCATATCCTTACCATTTGAAAAGTCTAGGAAATTGTGATCATTGTGATAAATGCACTCAGTGACAGCCATTTTCCTGGGGTACAAGAAAGAGGTGATTGCAAACAAAGTACCTCACAAGGACAAATATCCATATTTCCACTGACAGCTTTTGGGATGTTTTATAAATGGACAAAATAAAGTTTTGTTTTTCAATCATGTTTGGTAATAAATACTCCACTGGGCTTAGATCCAAAAGGCTAGAGATCTAGATTCAGCTTGGCCAAGCCTAGGGCATGTTAAAGATCCTCTCTTAAACATTGCTCAATCATTTATAAAGTATGACTAATACTATCTGCTTTGCAGATTGGTAATATCATCAAAATAAAAATGTAATAGAGGGACACCTGGGTGGCTCGCTAAGTTAAGCCTCCAACTCTTGATTTCAGCTCAGTTCATAATCTCACAGTCATGGGATCAAGCCCTACATCAGCTCTGTGCTGCGCATGGAGCCTGCTTAAGATCGTCTCTCTCTCCTTCTCTCTCTGTCCCTCCCCCACTTGTGCTTGTTCTCTCTCTCTCTCTCTCAAAAACAAAACAAAAGGAATGGAAGTGATTTTAAATTATAAAATGTTAAGCAAATGTAAGGCATTGGAGATTATTGAAAGTACCCAGTACAGCTTTAAAACTAAAAATGCAATTTCAGATCTTTATGTCTTGATCACTTTTGAAATGTCAAATTGGCCATCCTTGTCTTGCTCCCCCTCCCTCCTTTTCTTTCTCTCTTTCCTTCCTTCCTTCCTTCCATCCTTCCTTCCTTCCTTCCTTCCTTCCATCCATCCTTCCTTCTTTCCTTCCATCCTTCCTTCCTTCCTTCCTTCTACTGAGGTTCCATTTCCCTCCCACCCCTACTGCCCTTGAAGACTTGAAAAACTGCTGAAGACCTAAATGAGGCAGGATGTAAACACCATTTAAAACCCTTTCCCACTATGTGCCTTTCATTATACAAGATGAGAGGAAGACAGCAACAACAGCACAGCCATTTTCCAGCTTCCCTTAAGCCAAAGTTGATTATGTAACTCAGTTCTGACTGAGGTGACCTAAGAGAAAATTTGCTTAGAAATGTCCAGAATTTACTTCCTCCCCAATAAAAGGACATGACAGAAATGTGTGAGGAGGTTCCTCTTTATGTCCTCCTTCTTCCTTCCTACTTGGAATATTACCCATTGAAGAGGTTCGGATTAACAGCCATTTTGTAATTGTGAGAGGACAGAGGATGATGGTGAGCTGAACACACAGTGACCTGTCCGTGCTGAGCTGCTGGACCAATCTCCTGAAACTACCTTCTGATTTCTTGTTTGTGAGATAATTCTTATGCAATATAAACAGATATTTATCCCTGATGCCACTATGTGGGGGATATTATGTTTCTTGTAGCTGAACACCTTGCAGCCCATACACAGGCATTCCACTAGAAGTTCCCTCAAATGAGTAAAACTGGCAAAACTGGAATCTAAGTTGTAAAGGAGATCAGGTGTCAGACCATTTTCAAATGCCAAGACTAGTTAAGAGTGAGTAGTAAAGAAATTGGGCTGAAGCTAATAACCAGGACAAGATGAGAAGTTGAATGTAGGTGGAAACAAGGATAAAAGGTTTTTAATGATCATTAGTAATATTATTGACTACCCATTTCTTGCACTTATGGGTCAATAGGTAGTTGGCTTAAAATTACAAATTAGGAGTAGATCACTCCCATCAAATTTGTCAGTTCTGTGGTGAACAAAACTTTAAGTTGACATGTGTCTAGATTTTTAATAAAAAGTTTCTTGTGTGTATCTCTGTAGCATATAAAATTCTTTTTTATGTTTATTATTTTTGAGAGAGAGACAGAACGCCAAGTGGAGGAGGGGCAGAGAGAAAGAGTGAGGGAGAAACAGAATCTGAAGCAGGCTCCAGGCTCTGAGCTGTTAGCACAGAGCCCGGTGTGGGCTTGAACTCGTGAACCACGAGATCATGACCTGACCTAAAGTCAGGCACTTAACTGACTGAACCACCCAGGTGCCCCTATCATGTAGCATTTAAAACAGAATATGGCTGGGGCGCCTGGGTGGCTCAGTCGGTTAAGCGTCCGACTTCAGCTCAGGTCATGATCTCACGGTCCGTGAGTTCAAGCCCCGCGTCGGGCTCTGGGCTGATGGCTCAGAGCCTGGAGATTGCTTCCGATTCTGTGTCTCCCTCTCTCTCTGCCCCTCCCCCGTTTATGCTCTCTCTCTCTGTCTCGAAAATAAATAAACATTAAAAAAAAATTTAAAACAGAATATGGCTGATTGCTATTCAATCATCCACAAGGAGCACTGAATTTGAATTTGGTTGATTTTCCTGGACAATGGTATTTTAGAGAATGGGTACAAGCTGGAGTTCCAATAAAGATACAAGAGTTGGAAGAAAATATATACATGAAAAGTAAGGATTAAAACCCAACATTCTAAGATAGAGTTTCTCAAATTTTGGTGTGCATTTGAATCATATGGAAGTTTTGTTAAAAAAAAACAGATTGCTGGACTTGACACCTAGAATTTCTGGTTTTAGCTGGGGTGGAGCTAAATAATTTATATTTCTAGAAAAACCATTAGATGATGATGGTGGTGGTGCTGGTCTGAGCACCATGCTTGGAGAACCACTGCACTAAAAGGCAGTACAAGGCAATGAACATGGGTAACAAAGAGTAGTAAAGTTACCATGTGAAGCATATTGGGCTCCACTTGGTCTGGTGATTTCACTGATTCTTGAAATAGTGAAACAGCATCCCTGAGAGCCAAAATCCTTCCAAGGGTATGAGATAGCTCAGGAACTCACTGGTAGCCAGTCTTTAGCTGTAAGTATGCATTGCGTGCAAGTGAGCTAATATCTGTTCAATCAAAGCTATCCTTTACGGCAACATACATGCTCTTGACCCAAAGAACTCTTTTCCTACTGTAGAGGTAGTTTCTGAAAAACAATACTTTTTGTTACAACCCACTAAGAGTTGAATATAGTCATATTCATACTATGATACCCTTGAGTCACAACTGTCATAGCTTTTACAAACAACTCTAGTTCCTCCCCAGGTTGCAAGTCGGCTCCCAAAGTGCTGTAATGGAGTGGTTTTGGCATCTGTCATGTCACCAACTGGGAGCACTAACTCCTTTCTGTCTCTCTGATTTAGTGTTCTAACTTACTTGTATCACCATGCCTCTAGCCTTCATGAGAGCATTCCTACTATTTTTCACTGACAACATGTCTTGGTTAGAAACCTTCTATCTGGGGCGCCTGGGTGGCGCAGTCGGTTAAGCGTCCGACTTCAGCCAGGTCACGATCTCGCGGTCCGTGAGTTCGAGCCCCGCATCAGGCTCTGGGCTGATGGCTCAGAGCCTGGAGCCTGTTTCCGATTCTGTGACTCCCTCTCTCTCTGCCCCTCCCCCGTTCATGCTCTGTCTCTCTCTGTCCCAAAAATAAATAAACGTTGAAAAAAAAATTAAAAAAAAAAAAAAAAAGAAACCTTCTATCTAATTAGTTCCCCCCACAAACTCTAAATAGCAGTAAGATCAGGTTCGTGGTATTGACCTCTGTCCTTAGGGTACTCATGTCCAGCTCCCTCCCATTGACCTCTTCTGGTCCACCACGACTTACTCTTTTGGCCTGGCACGTAATTCATCTAAACTAAAAAGATAAAAGGGAAATAAATCTCTGGTTGCATTCCCCTCTGTCAAGGCATACCACTAAGCTATTTGCCTCTTACTGGTGAATATACCTTTCCCCTTTTCCACACTGTCATCTAGAAATTGGTTGATGAAATTATAAAAAAAAAAAAAGTTGTCTCTCATTTGGTATGATGAATGTGTTGTTTCTGCAATATTTATTAATGTGACAGAAATCTATCAGCCAAAGTATCCATTTGAACATAATTAAAGGTGACCATTTATTGTGGGCTATCCATATGATTTCAGACTCATTTACCAGAGATAATTTTTAATGGGTAATCATGCATGTTATGAACTAACTGAGGAAAAGTTGAACTATCTACTGGCATCCTTAATCATTAACACTAACCTCATGCTTCAGGGTTTTTTGTTTTTTGTTTGTTTGTTTGTTTGTTTGCAGTTTAAGGTGATAGAGATGTCTTTCCCCTTAATTTTGTGAGGATAACCTGTATGGTTTCTCCAGTATTTTATTCATACACTGAATATCACACCAACAAAATACTTGTAGCATTCTCACAAAGTTATTTGTGGTGTATCTTTAGGGAATTGGTTAATATTCAGTACATTATCTATTTAGGGTTGCATGGCACAGGGTTTAGATAGTTTTAGGGTTTTAGATAATACCTGTTAAAATGAGTCTATTGAATCATTATCCCCATCATTGTGCCTGTAAGAAGCCAGGGAGAAAAAGAGCTATGATTACCCCTTACATGATGCCCTTATGTCTACAGAGGGGGTTAAGAAAGAAAAAGATTGACTCTTCAGATCACATGCATGATGCTGCTCAGGCTGGCTTACAGCTGAGGTGGTATTTCTATTAGGGTATTTTCAGCTACAGTTAGTAGAAACCTAAATCAAATTAAATAAAAGAATACAAGATTTGATGGCTTCATAAATCTGCAAAAATGGGGGTGGTGTGCACATTTCATGTACATTCTGAGCTAAACTCTGTTTCTCTGCAGTTCTCTTGGCTCTGGCCTTTGCTTCTCTCATAGTCACAAGGTAGTTGGCAGCAGCAACTCGGCATTGCCTTCCTTACCATATTCCATGAAGCATATGATAAAATGTTTCTCTTTCAATTTAATTGGACCAACTTTACATGTATTCCTGTTCCAGGGAATTTTCACCAGAAGACTGATTTGTACTGATTAACGTAAACCTAGGTTCCTAAAGCAAACAGTATCAAGGGGAAAGGAATGAAAAGAATTGAATTAATTGGCTCAGACTAATCGGAGTCCTTGCCTGGGGATAGGGTTAAGTCTTAAGTTCACATTCTGCTTAAGACCACCCCTACTGAGAGGGATAGAATGAATATTAAGTCAAGTGGCAATATTCAGTTGGAAGGAATACTGTCTTATTTATGCCTCAGTATCTAAAATCCCTCTGCCTAGATGTTCATTCCCATGGCATTCATCACACCTCCAAAGGAATGGTGACTGATAAATTTAGGCTACTTAAATGTCTCTATTCCTTAAGTTTTATAAGAGAATGCTAAAATTACTGTGTGTTTCTTGCCTCCCCACTGTAAAAGACAAGCATATTAGCACGTCTAAGCTTCCTTGGGTCTTTATTTCTCTATTCTCCCAATTTTTATTATCTATATTTTTATGCTTTTTCTGAAATTATATTTTCTGTGTTTTGTCTCCTAATTAACTGTACAAGTTGAATACCAATAAAAATATTTTTATTATGAATTTCCAATTATATTTTGCTACAGAGTCAAATAGTATGCTGAGATGAAATTTTCTCCCTTGTATAGCATTTAATTTTTAAAACTGTTTAATGTTTATTTATTCGTGAGAGAGAGAGAGAGTACATAAGAAGGGGAGGGGCAGAAAGAGAGGGAGACACAGAATCTGAAGCAGGCTCCAAGCTGTCAGCACAGAGCCCTATGTGGGCTCGAACTCACAAACCATGAGATCATGAACTGAGCGAAAGTCAGATGCTTAACTGACTGGGCCACCCAGGTGCCCCTGTATAGCATTTAATTTTTATTTAGACATTTCCAGTCATCATTTCCCCTCTCTTTCCCTATCTGTTTTTATCAAATTATTTAGTGCTTCCAATACCTTGGACATACTATCTAAACCATATAATATTTTAGTATTGTAATCTCATTCTCCTTTTTTCTCTCTCCCACCTTACCTTCCTCCCTCCCTCCCTTCTTCTCTTCCTCCCCGTTTCCCTATCTTCTCATCTCTTTTTTGTCTTTCATGTTCTAAAATTTCACAATGATATGTTTAGATATAGGTAATTTTCATTCCTCTTCATGTGGTCTAGGCCTTTTAAAAAAAGGGAAACCCATATGTTTTCACTCTTATGTGGATCCTGAGAAACTTAATAGAAGACCATGGAGGAGGGGAAGGGGAAAAAAAAAGTTAAAGAGGGAGGGAGGCAAACCATAAGAGACTCTTAAAAACTGAGAATAAACTGAGGGTTGATGAGGGGTGAGAGGGAGGGGAAAGTGGATGATGGGCATTGAGAAGGGCACCTGTTGGGATGAGCACTGGGTGTTGTATGGAAACCAGTTTAACAATAAATTTCATATTAAAAAAAGGGAAGCCTCTTGTAATGTTCTTTGTGTTAAAGGGGAAACCATGAAAATTGAAAGGATACCAGAAGAGCGTAAGCATACTTAGTGTTTAGGAAGAGGTTTATAAGTAAGGGAGGAAGGTAGTATCATATATTGCAATGTGAGAAATTTAAAGATTTAGAATTTAGTCTTGCCATTTTTAGCTATGTGACCTAGAGCAGGTCATACAACTCTTTGACACTCATTTCTTTCTTTAGTTGAACAACATGACACATCTGAGTTGAGTAGATAAGATAACTAAAAACAGTACAGTCCTGGAGGCAAAAATGAATGATTAAGTGTTAAATTTCTTCTTTCATTTTATGACAGTTTTGCCTGCATCTAACATAATGTGTGTGTTTTTCCCCTCTCTTTTTCCCAGTTCTAATCCTCTTAACCAAACCCCCTGATTTTCCTCTCTGCCATCTGGTTGCAAACTACTTGGTGATTTGTTCATTGCTGAAAGCATAATATTTATATCCAAGCCCCTTACAAAACCCAAGAACACGTCCTTTGTCTGCTATGCTCAGGTTACCTTGTAAGGTGTTTCCACAAGTAAACTTAAGTTATCTATAATATCGATGCCACCTACTAGGCAGTTGACAATAGATTGTCATGGAAGCAAGCTGAAACAAACACAATTATTCTTCTTTGCTTTGGGGCAGATTTTGCAGAAATTCTATTTCCAACTATGTTGAGTACAACTGTGTACAGTGACTTCAATACTGCATACTCATTTATCTTTACATATATTTTGTTCTACTCTTGTACCCTACTGACAAAATCCTTCAAGGCTAGCTCAAGAATCTGTTCTGTGTGACTTCTTCTCCGATCTAAGCAGAGTATATAACTCCTCTCCTAGTATAAACTCTAACTAAATTTACTTATCACTCACACACACGATTATGATCCCTGAGAGGGCACTGGCCTTGTCTTTTTCATTTTTTTTCTTTTTCTTTCTTTCTTTCTTTCTTTTTTTTTTTAAGCTTTTGAATCAATAGGACCTAGTTCAAGAGATGACCAACAATGGCATCAAATAATGTGGAAATGAATGGAAATTAAAATTTGAAAATATATGTATTTTTTAATATTTATTTTTGAGAGAGAGATACAGAGTGTGAGTAGGGGAGGTGCAGAGAGAGATAGAGGGAGACACAGAATCTGAATCAGGTTCCAGGCTCCCAGCTGTCAGCACAGAGCCCAACACGGGACATGAACCCTTGAACTGAGAGATCATGACCTGAGTGGAAGTCAGATGCTTAACTGACTGAGCCACCCAGGTGCCCCTGTGTGTATGTTTTAATGTTTGTTTATTTTTGAGAGAGACAGACTGCAAGTGGGGGAGGGGAAGAAAGAAGGAGACACAGAATCTGAAGCAGGCTCAAGGCTTTGAGATGTCAGCAGAGAGCCTAATGCAGGCTCGAACCCATGAACTGTGAGATCATGACCAGAACCGAAGTCAGACACTTAACCGACTGAGCCACCCAGGTGCCCCAAAAAGTATATGTATTTTAAAATGACTGTTGCACAATTTTAACACATATCTTATGTTTTTATGAAAAAGGAAAAAAAAATAATAGTGATGGTATCTGCTTTCTTTCTGCCAGAAATTATTCAATAATTTAACTGTAATTTTTAGTTTGACAATATCATCCTTTTAGGTATAAGTATATTTATGTTCCAGTTGGATGCATTATGTATATGCTTGAATAAAGATTTAAATTAAGCTCTGCATAACTAGAATCAATTAAGTAATTGTTTCAGTAGAATCACTAATGAAGATTATTTTAGAACATTTTTCATCTGAGAAAATTATACATTTGCGTATGATATTCAACTGATGCTTGTTCTTCCTGGTATTGTAAAATTGCTACAGACACAGAATTAGTGAATGCTAAACCATTGCTCCTAAGGGAAATATGGGGTTAGGTTCCTGTGAGCCTTTGGTCATAATATTTTCATTGTCTGATCTATCTTTATAGCTTCTTTAAAAATGTGTATTTCTGCTTAAAGTCACATTATTGAATACATATTGTTGATTCATTCACATTGAACTCATGGCCAATAGCATTATAACTCATGCCTGAATGAAGTCCATCTAACATTTCTTCTGTGAGGCACATCAGAGCTGTGTTGGGCTTAGGAGAACTAGACAGCACTTTATTAGCACCATGCTTGTGGGCCATTTTATATAGAAAGAAAATCACCACCAAAAGTGCAAAACTGTGGCACTAAACAGAGCACAAAAAATATACTTGTTTATGATATGACTGCTGAGACAAGAAAGCAGGGGTCACCTTGTTCAGTCTTGGGTGGAAACATGCATGTTGGACAACTCAAATTTTCAACACTTTACCCATATATTGAAATGACTGTCAAATGCTGTGAGTATTGATTTTGAGGTTACAGATGAATTTTAGCAAGTGGTCCAAGTCATAATTATGAATCTGGGAATAATGAGAATCATCTACATCCTCCTAACGATAATGTTCATCAAACTGATCCATTGGCAATATTCCTCTCTCTTGGAAGGCAATAGATTTATCATTCATAAAAAATGACTCAATCATTACATAGTAGTAAGATGGACTAAACTGTTAGTGGGAGAAGCAACAATGGAAGGTAGGAAAATATACCGACTTTCTTTTTTTTAATTCTATTATTATTATTATTATTATTATTATTATTATTATCATTATTTTATTTTTAGAGATAGCACGAGAGAGAGAGAGAGAGAGAGAATCCCAAGCAAGCTCCATGCTCCATGTGGAGCCTGATGTGGGACTAGTCACAGAGCTCCATTTGGGGCTTGATGCAGGGCTCGATCCCATGACCCTGGGATTATGACTTGACTAAGCCAAAATCAGGAATCAATCAACCAACTGAGCCACCTAAGCAACCCACCAAGAGTTTATTCTTAAGGCTTGTTTTCTTTTTCTTTCTTTTCTTTTCTTTTTTTTTTTTTTTTTAAGGCTTCATTTCTTAAGCTACTCCATCTTCTCTCACATGAGTTGTCACTGTGGAAATACTTTCTTTCAACTTTCCTCCCTTTATAGTTCTATCCTCTTTTACTTACACAGAAAAATATCAGTAAATATACAAAATAAACTTGAATTATGGGCTCATTCATAAATATACTAAATTCATTTTACATCTGCGCATTCTAAGACAGCTATAAAACAAACTATATTGTAAACTTTTTTTGTCACAGCAATAATTAACATCTTGGAAGAAGACATACTTTTATAGCACTTTGAAATGTCTGCACTCACATGACTGTTTCTACAAACCAAAACTTAGCTCTCAATATGGTACTTCAGTTATAAATAATCAGTCTAAGATTTCACAAGTCAACCCTGTGTTACCATAATGTGAAGCCTTACATTTACCTATCATATTTATTCCAATGTTTTCAGTACTCCTTTATGCAAACACTTGAGAGTAATGTGTCTTAAATCTTTCTGCACCCCACTGCAAAATATTACCCTGTTTGTAGGCATTGTGTCTTATAACTAACGGGTTTCTTGATTTTGGTAGTAGGAAGCTCTAAATGATTTTAAAAGCATTTCACAATTGTGAAAGATATTCTATTACATACTTGTTTTCTGATATTTTACCACAATTACTTTACACTTTATCACTACTTTGTACTATCTTGAATGCTTTCAAATTTGTTTTCTAGTCTATGATAAATACTTGTGTCCACACCATAAATCTTTCTAGAATGAAAATGGACTTGTTTAATTACTTTGATAATATGAAAAGTGACAAAGTAGTCTTTATATTAAAATAGTCAAATAACATATTTTAGTGATGGGTATCCATCATCCTTATTAAAATAGTGATACTTTAAATATAAATTAAAATCACAGAGTTAGAGAGTGCATGAGGATTGCATCCATGGTATGTAAAAAAAAAAAAATGACTATGATGAAAATACATCAATGAAAACTCCTAAGAAACTTGGCCAAAAAATAGGTCTCTACCTGCATTAAAAAGCCATATTGCATGAAATATGCAATCTTGGGCTCATGTTACCTCAGGAGATGCTTGCACCAGCAGATTCATTTGGAAACAAAATTTACAGAAGAAATATCTCACTCACAGCTCCCATCTCAAAAGGATTTAGGTGTATAGGTTCATTAAGTAAAATGGCAGAAAGAATTACTCATAATTTTAAATTGTTATTTGTCTTTCTACCCTTGAGTCAGTATAAATTGAATATACGCATACTAAATATATATGATATGATTTAGGTCATATATATTATGATCTATGCTATATGATGTAAAGCATATATAATAGCATATCTCTATATTTTGTCTATATATCACCAAAATGTGCATTCCATGAGGGGAAGTATTTTATTGTGACTTTAATCACTGATATCCTCCACAGTTCCTCTCACATAGTTGCTACTCAAATATTTATAGATGCATGAAGGCAACTTACAGCATATATATAAAATTATGCCTACACAAAACATAACAAATTAATTTCCAGTCTCATTGCATGAAAAGAATTGAATAACTTTATTTTAAAATCTGTTCTTTAATGATTTAAACATATTCAGAACAAAAAGAGGCAAACCAGAATACATTAACCTAACTATATTAAAAGGCACCATCTTTCATCTAGTTGTATCTACCAAATATGCAGTCAGAGCAAGAGTCTAAAAGATCTCATCCTCATAGAATTAGTCTTGTACTTTTAGACAAACTTATATAAAAAAATCTTCATGACCTTGGGACAAAGAGTTTTTAGATATGACACCAAAAGTATGAGTAGAAAAGAGAAAAATATATACCAAGGGAAAATATTTGGAAATCATTTATATGGCAAAAGACTTGTATTAAAAATATTAAAGAACTTTCAAAACTCAAGAGAAAGAAAAAAAACTGAGTTAAAAATAGGTCAACACAGTGTTGAAGGAGAAGAACAAAGTTGGAGGACTGACACTATCTAACGTCAAGATTTACTGTAGAGCTACAGTAATAAAGACAGTGTGGTATTGATCAAAGAATATACAGATAGATCAGTGAAATAGGATAAAGAGCCCAGAAATAGACCCACATAAATATAGTCAGCTGATCTTTGACATGAGCAAAGGCAATACAATGCAGCCAAGATAATCTTTTCAACAGATGGTGTTGGAAAACCAGACCTCCACGTGCAAAAGAACAGAATCTGGAGACAGACCTTACACCCTTTATATAAATTAACTTACAATGGATCAGTGACCTAGATGTAAAACACAAAACTGTAAAACTCCCAGAAGAGAGCATAGGAGAAAACTTAGATAATCTTGGATGTTGCAGTGACTTTTTAGACACAATACCGAGGGTGCTATCCATGAAAGAAATATTTGATAAACTTCATTAAAATCAAAAACTTCTGCTCCTTGAGAGACAGGATCAAGAGAATTAGAAGACAACCCCGAATAGAAGAAAACAGATACAAAAGACACCTCTGATAAAGGATGAATCACACAAAGAACTCTTAACACTCAATAATAAGAAAACAAAAAATCCCCTTAAAAAATGGGCCAAAGACCTTAATAGACACCTCATTAAAGAGGATATGCGGATGAAAAAGAAGCACATGGGAAGATGCTCCACATTGTGTGTCATCAGGGAATTGCAAATTAAAAAAAAAATTTCCTGTACTTCTGACCACCTGAGTATAGATCTGAGGTTCCAACAACCCTCTCCTTGAGTTTGATTAACTTGCTAGAGTAGCTCACAGAATTCAGAAAAACACTTTACTAACTAGATTCACAGTTTACCATAAAAGGATATGACTCAAGTTCAGCCAGATGGAAAAAATGCACGGGGCAAGGTATAAGGAAAGGGTGTGGAGCTCTCATGTTTGCTCCAGATGCACCACTCTCCCAGCATGTCCATGTATTCACCAACCTGGAAGTTGTCCAAAACCCCTTCCTTTGGACTTTTATGGAAGCTTCATTAAATAGGCATAATTATTTAGATCCTTGGCTTTTGGTGATTGAATTCAACCTTCAGCCTCAGTCCCCTCCACAGAAGTCAGGAGATGGTACTAGAAGTTCTACCGCTCTAATCACATGGTTGATGTGCATCCATAGGTGCTTTCTAGATCTCACTTCACTAACATAACAAAAGATACCTTCATGGTTCTTGTCGCTTAGGAAATTCCAAGGGTTTTAGGTTATCAGTGCCAGAAAAGAGTTTGAAGACCAAATACATGTCTCTTATTATAAATCACAACCTCACAACCAGTTTTGTCAGTTTATGAAGTTAAACATGTACCTACCTTATGATCTAACAATACCATTCATAGATATTTATCTTAGAAAAATGAAAACTTATGCTCACACGGGAACTTGTGCACAAATATTTATAGCATCTCTATTAATAATTGTCAAAACTAAAGACTACCCAAATGTCCTTCAGTGGGTGAATATATACACAGTGATGTAACCATGCAATGAAATACTACTCAGTGATAAAAATGCAATAACCTGGATGAATCTCAAAGTCATTACGTTGAGAAGAAGCAAGTCTTAAAAGACCACATACTATATGATTCCATTTATATGACATTCTGAAAAAGCAAAATTATGCTGTCAGAGAGTAGTTCCATAGTTATTAAAGAGCTGGAGGTGGAGGAAGGCTGTGAACGTGAAATGGTAGTATGAGGGAGTGCTTTGAGGTGATAAAACAATTCTGATAGTATCCTGACTGTAGGGGTGAATCCACAAGTCTATACATGTTAAAATCCATAGAATTATATGTACATCAAAAAGTCAATGTTACTAATCTGGGATCAACACACACACACACACACACACACACACACACTAAGAATCTTTGGAGAAGGGGGCTTCTTTTGGAATTAAAACCTAGGGGTGCCTGGGTGGCTCATTTGGTGCCTGACCAACAGCTCAGGTCATGATCTCACGGTTTGTGACTTCGAGCCCCGCATCAGGCTCTGTGCTGACAGCTCGGAGCCTGGAGCTTGCTTCAGATTCTGTGTCTCCCTCTCTCTCTGCTCCTCCCCCTGCTTATGTGCTCTCTCTCTCTGTCAAAAATAAATTTAAAAATTTTTAAATAAAAAAAAACAGAAGAAAGTTTTCCCCAAGAATTTACTTTAAGAGTAAATGGTGTGCTGAAGTGAACAATGTGCAAATACATTCTTATGTGACAGGGATGTCTCACCATTCATCAACTCAGGCATATAATTCCATCATATTTATATTAAAGAATCTTGGTTGTTCCGAGTCTTCAGCTCTGGAATTTCACCCCCTGCAGAGATGATCTTCTTTTTCCCTACAAATATTTCTAATCCTCCATCTTTTTATTTAGAAAGCTGTTCTGACAGCTGCTCAGAGTTGACCCTAGCTGATTCAGGGCTCTATCATGGGCTACACAAAGGTGAGCTGCATTCACGATGCCAGTTTTAGCCATGTTAATGGTGTTCCAGTCGATCCCTTGCTATCAAGACCTTGATATCAAGCTAGCCAGATCATGGCAGATTCCATCAATAGGTGTCACACTGAGCCTCTGAAACACTATGTGGCGGCTCCTTTCCTGTCATTCTTCTACAGTTGGCTTTCTGTTGCCTTCTGTATCCCCTCTGTGATTCTACCAGATATGATTGCTCATGGGCAAACCCCAATCCTGATCAATGATCTCTTTTTTTCCCCCAGATGTCTTCTAAAGCACTGTGTATATCAATGACTATAAAGCACTGTTTTAAATGAGAGATGTCAGCTAATTCCACTACAAATATAATAGTAAGTTGCAGAGTTGCTTCTAATAGCTTTCCTCACGGAGAATATACTTAATGCTAAAACACAATTCAGAGAGCAATTGATTCAAAGAGATAACTGTGATCATATGGTTCTATCAGGTATAGCATTTTTTAGAATATTGAGAGGAATGAACAGATTTCGTATTTTTTATGTATATCTTCCGAACTACTTGTCACTGAAGTTTGAGTAAGAGTTGGGTAGTGGCAGTGGGGAATTTGAAATCGTATTCTGTCAAGGATCTGGAGTCTAGATTGACAATAGGGCCAATTACAGAAGCAGCTGTATGCTTTGAGAAATAAACCATGACAAAACTATAGCAATTCTATCTCAAGAGAGAGAAATAACAAGAGAGATAAAGGGCAGATTCATGATTCTGTTTAGAAATTAACTGCTAAATCCCCAAAAGTTATATCAAAATTAGCAAAAATTCCATGGACTATCAGAGATGAGATGTAGATTTAGTCAGAAACTAAGTTGGAATTCAGTCCCAGATGCTTGTTGGCTAAATTAAAGTATTAGTTTACCTTGGCAATGGGTTCATTGCTTTATGTCTCACTTTCTCTCTATGAAAAGTGGCAATAATAATAACTACCACCTAGATTTGTTAAGATTTATTTGAAATATACACATCAAGTGCTTAGCATTGTGTTTTCGATGAAATAAATGTTAAATAAATATAAGCCAATACCAGTAACATTTTATAAACACACTCAGAATCCTGTGATCAAATTACTTGTGGAAATCCTGGAGTCAATTAACTTAAGCAGTATTCAAGAAAATATTTTTCATAACCTTTAAAATATTAATGCACATTGTAAAATTGCAAGAGGGTGGTAGTGTGCAGCATTTCTCAAAATAGTTTGAATACAAACCCTTATTTCTCAGGGTATTCCAAAAGGACTGGCATGCCATAAAAACTTCTTTAGAGCAGGGTACCTTGGTGGTTCACTTGGTTAAGTGTCCAGCTTCCGCTCCAGTCATGGTCTCATGGTTTGTGGGTTCGAGCCCCATGGTCAGACTCTGTGCTGACAGCTCAGAGCTTGGAGCCTGCTTTGGATTCTGTGTCTCCCTCTCTTTCTGATCATGCTTTGTCTCTCTCTCCTCCAAAAATAAACAAACATTAAAAAACAAAAAAGAAACTTCCTTAGCACTTACTGTAGGAGTTTGCCAAAGATTTTTATGATGATAGCCATTTTGATTTAGCAGTTTTGATACAATCATTTTTAAGCAAAGGAGATTTTAACAAAGTATTGACATAGTTACATCAAAATAGCTCCTTTTTCCTTAATTACCAGATGATGAGCACAGCACATACTTCTGACTGTCACCTATTACGATGTCTACTTTCTACTCTATTCATTTATGTCTGTGTTAATTTTATAAACCAGAACAATGTGTTATCTATTTTTGATTGGGCTCTGTGATCTTAGTTATTTATCCTAAAACCATCATTTTTAAGTTTATTCATGGCATTATGTTTTACTAAAACAACTAAAAAAAATGTAATTGAGAATTGACTATACAGTTGACAGTTGGATTTAAGGGATCTTTTAATGGTCCTGCAATTTCCTCTCCCCTTCTACTCCAGTGCCTAATATAGATTCAATCAAACAAAATTACTACAATTAGGAAGCTTACAAAAAGCAGATTAATTTGTCGTCTGGATTTTCAAAGAGAAAGCAAAATAAATTCCATTAGTATTCTGAAATTATTATTGGAAAGTAAATAAGTATGGCCATCATAATGTTCATGAAGTAATTAGTGAATGTAAGCATCAAATCACTCAGGATATCAGAGAATTGTTAGAAACTGAGCAAACATTCTGCTTAAAATGATTGAAGAGCTTTTCTAAATGAAGCTGGTGTTGTACTCATGTCTTTTGCTTACACATAATTCAACTACTGTGTCCTCCCTCACCCCATCTCTGGCCAAACCTCCTCCCTGACTGCTCCTCACTTCTCTGAGACTCCTCTTCATGCTTATCCCTAACCTACTCTGTTCTTTGTCTCGAACAGTCAGTAGCCCAGCCTCTTCTTCAAGCCCTATTCCAGGTACTTCAGGGAGGTTCAGCAATGGGATAAGGCTCAGGGATTGGTGAAAATACCAGTTTTATTTCCTGGTTCATGTGACACCATGTTTTCCTGTTGTTTTCTAGTATTTCTCTGATAACTCCTTTCAGATTCTTTTGCCACCTTATTCTTGACCTAATTTCAATGTTTAGTATTAAAATTTTTTTTTAACATTTATTCATTTTTTGAGAGTATGAGCAAGGGAAGGACGGACAGACACACACACACACACACACACACACACACACACACACACACACAGAATCCGAAGCAGGTTCCAGGCTCTGAGCTGTCAGCACAGAGCCCCATGCAGGGCTTGAACTCAGAACCGTGAGATCATGACCCGAGCAGAAGTCAGACGCTCAACCGACGGAGCCACCCCTCAATTTTTAGTATTTTTTAAAAGGTTAGTCCTCGGTCCTAGATTCAAGGACACAAGTATTCACAAGGCACAAGAGAAACAGAGAGAGATTCAGACTGTTACTGTAAGTCCTCATATCCTTTCTGGTCACATTAGGACATATGGGCCATAGATTTCCAACATATAATCTCTGAGGAATCTAAGTGATGTCCATGTGTGCATTACTCAAAAACGAACCACAAAATTCCACTTTGTGTTCCAAGAGTGATGTAGCTCATGTGACATTTTCTAGGTTTATCTTAAGCATCCTGGGAAGACCAGGTATGTCTTCCCTAAAGGTAAATGCCCTAAAGGCATTACATGGATAAGGACTCTCCAGTTAGTAAGTACTACTAGTGTGCTTGCCAGAAACTCTGTCGTTAGCATATCTACAATAAGATTTGATCTGTTATGTGTCTTTCTTTCCTGGAGCATTCCTCAGTAAAGGGAGAGAACGGGTTGCAGGCCTGTTGCTAACTCTCTTCTTGTCTACCTAGCCTTGGTGCCAAGATGAGCATGTTGCTCAAACTCTGCCTGTGACAGTTGTTACTGTAGCCCCGCCCCATGGCGGGTGATCTTGCTATATAGCTCCAGTCTTAAATCTTTCCCCTTAGGTACAGCCTTACACATTCAAAGCCTACTTGACAACTTCATTTGGATATTTCATCGGGATTTCAAACTCAGGTATAAAACTGAATTCATAATCTCTTCCCTCAGCCCTCAACCCCACCACAGATTCTGCATTTCCAACAATAGTAGTTCCATTAGAGAATAGTACAGCCATTCATTTAATAGCTCTTGAATGAAACCTCATAATCCTCCAAAGATATCTCCCTTTCCCATATATCCTAACCATCTGTAGATAGTTACTGCTGAAACATGTCCACTTCTCTTATTCCTTTGCCAAAACACCATCCAGGCTCCCTTAATCTCTATTCTGGATGGTTGTAAAAAGCTTTCCAATTAGCTTTTCCAGCTTCATTAACATGCTCTACCTTTTCCTTCACTGAAAGCACAAATCCAACCCTCTAATTATCCTACTGAAAGTGATCAATGGTTACCTATCACTTTTATTTATTTTTTCAGTTTAAGCTTTTTTAATACTGGTGAAAGGCATTTGTAGTTCATACAAACCATACTAACTGATAGCAGATTCTTCTTCATATAAGTTATCACTTTGATATACACGTCTTATGGTCTATGAGAAAAGAGAAAGACTAATATAGTTTTCTTACATTTTGATAGTAGGTACTTTAAGGGATTATTTTTTAGGTCTTGCCAGCAATACCAAAAAAAGTCCTCAGCAATCCACAGGGTACAGAGTGCTTGCCAACACCAAGTCATTTACATGACTTGGAGAAAATGTGGCTCTTGCCCCTTGAGGAACTGACAGTCTGGGGCTGACAACTCACAGTCTAAAGGTTGAGTAAACAACAATGTCATTTATTGTGGTAAATTCTTCATTCCCTTGAGCTAGTGTGGACTGAATCATTTTGAAATTAATCAAAGTGAAAGACAAGGCTAAATTTGAGAATTCTTTGAGGCTCATAAAGTTTTTAACATCCATGTTATACAGAACTAATAGGCAACTTTTAGAATAGAGACCAACTGCCTCAAAGTAGAGTTACATCCCTGCTTTCTTCGAGAGACTTAGCTGTCTTTCCTGCACCTTTCTCAGCTCAATGTTTTCTTTCAATCTATTGAGTGATCAATTTTGTTTCCTGCTTCAAGGTCCTCATACAATCTGTTCCATATTTAGAACACTCTGCAATCCTTGATCCACATAAGTCCTCCTCATTCGTGTGAGCTTAGCGTGAACATCCCTTCATCAACAAACATTTCCTTGACTCCCAAGAGAAATCAGGGAATCCTATTCTGAATCTGTAATTTCTCCTCATAGACTACATCATGATGTTTAAATAATTTTGTAATTCTTAGTAGGTGTGTTTCTGTGACAAAAGGTACACTTGATAGAGGTAAAGGCTTTGTGACTCTTGTACAAACCATATTCCTCGGGACTACCTCAGTCTTTGGCTCTTGCTAAAGATGTAGTCTTTTCCCCCGCCTTTTACAATGCCCCAAATGGAATGGCTTGTTGTTAGTCCTTGTAAAAAAAAAAAATTTTTTTTTAAATCACATCAAGATGGCTGTGCCAATGTCATGACTCTAATTGCTTCATACCAGAAAAAATATCTCAATATGACATACAGGAAACATACAATTGTTTTACAATGCAAACTGCTGGAAAGTTTTCCAGGAAATGTTGGTTTCATGTAACTAAATTAGTTGATGGGTTATATAGATTTATTTTGGAGATAAGCCATATATATAATGGAATTCACCTGCCCAAAAGATGATTTCTGTTTCAGAAATGTTGGTTTCTTTTTTTTTTTTTAATTTTCTTTTTTGTTTATTTTTTTAAAATCTTTTTAACATTTATTTATTTATTTTCGAGAGAGAGAGAGACAGAGCACAAGCAGGGGAGGGGGAGAGAGAGGAGGGAGACACAGAATCCGAAGTGGACTCCAGGCTCTGAGCTGTCAACACAGAGCCCAATGTGGGGCTTGAACCCACGGACCGTGAGATCGTGGCCTGAGCCAACCAACTGAGTCAATCGCTCAACCAACTGAGCCACTCAGGCGCCCCCAGAAATGTTGGTTTCTAAATTGTATTAGATAAGATAGGCTGGCAAATGATCTATTTTGGCTTTTTATGATTTAAGACAGTGAAACTATCCTCAGCTTGGAGGATAACACTTAGTTTTCTGTCAGTATATTAGTAGGTCTTGAATCTTGATCTGCAAAATATGAATTCATGTCATTAGAATAATTTTGTAAAAGAGGAAATGGGTTAAGAAACAAAACTTTTAAAAACCAGTGCCTTAAACTACCTCGGCATTCAATCTTCTCATCAATTTTGGCCCTTATGGTTTTAGTAAGATTTGTATTCTGTATAAGAATCATTGCCCAGGGATTCATTTTTTGGTTGCACTACTCATTTAATCATTGTTTGCTGTCCGGAGTCAAAGTCTGAATGAAACTCAGCACAGAGACCAATACAAGCTGGAAACAATCTCATTTTGTTCTAACAGATTTCTCCATTAAGTGTTAACAATAGTCAATACTGATCTATCTGCTTAAATTCTGTCTCTGCCTCAGTAGTGTGCTGTTCTGAGAAACTTAGATTAGCAATTTTTTGGAAATGAAACCCAAATACATTTTAAAATATATATCCAGAAAACTGCTGAGTCCATAACTTAAGAGAAATAGAAAGATGTTCCTTTTAAAAATAATAGCCTCTTATCTGAGCCTATTCAAAAGTTCTTTATCAATAAAGATAAGTTAATTGGCAATGTTTAAATGCTCTAACCTGAGTAGACACCAAACCATCTGGGTGACAAAAATATCTTCACTGGACACTTTTTTTAAAGTTGAGATTTATAATCAACTATGGTACTATTACTCAAATCAAAAAGAAGCTCAGGAACCAATAAAGTTCTTGTAACCTCTTCTTGACTGTAAATCTGAAATACATGTAATTCCCACTTTCCACAATTCATTGGAAGCTAAGAAACATATTTGGTATTTCATTCGGTCTACTCTTTACAGGCCACATATTCTAGAGATTAGATTATTCCACACATTGGCTCTCTGATTTCCTTACAGAATTATTTCTGAATTCTTCCAGATGAGTCTCTGATAAAAACAAACAAAACAAAAACAAAAACGTGTCTATTTGTTAGGAAAGATAAAATACTGAACATATTTATTTTGCCATGTGCATAAAACAGATAGGGTTCTCTTGTACAAGCCATCTATAAAATGAGGACACTCCAATGTTTCTTGAGCAGATGATGTTACTTGTGGTAGGTGGAGACAATGTCTTGGCAATCAGTAGTCTCCATGTACAAACCCAAGTGGTCTCATTATTCAGAGTCCTTGAATAGCATTTTCAGTGTTCTTGAACCAAGAATTTATCCATTTTTCAAAGCCGCCAATGTCATCCCCAGATTCATTTTTCTTTGCTTCTCCAAGATTTCAGTTCCCTCTCTTTCCAAAGTGATTTCCCTAGCTGGCCACTTTACAAAGGAGAATTTTACCTGCCACTGTGAATTAAATTCAGGGAGGACAGTGAAATACACAACCAATCATTTATCAGCCTCATAAAGCCACAGAATCGGCTAACTCAGTTCTCAGAAGGACCCACATTTTTCATTAATAGCAATGCTTGTGGGATAAGTCACCAAAATGATTAATTAAAGTCTTCATTCACTTCACATATGTAGACATTCTCTGGTTCTTATCTTCTTAGGATAGGATTCCTTTTCATTTCTGTTCTTCTCAAACTAAATTGTGTACTTTATGAATAACCTTTATGAATAACATGTTGAGAAAAAATAAAGGATTTTTGGAGGTGAGGATTGCTACTTTATGGTATTCAAGTTTGTCATTTTCTGACAGTGAATACCCTCAGAAGAAGACAACCATGCACTAATCTTCTAGCAGTGTCATATGATTGGAAGAGATGCTGGTCCATATTTTATGTATGAACTTACTAATTTTATTATTGAAAATTGTAGCTAAATTTCTTCTGTAAACCAGAAATGCCCACCATAGGTGGGTAGTATAAGCTAATAGTATTTGTTATGTATTTTTTTTATTTTTTTTCAACGTTTTTTATTTATTTTTGGGACAGAGAGAGACAGAGCATGAACGGGGGAGGGGCAGAGAGAGAGGGAGACACAGAATCGGAAACAGGCTCCAGGCTCCGAGCCATCAGCCCAGAGCCTGACGCGGGGCTCGAACTCACGGACCGCGAGATCGTGACCTGGCTGAAGTCGGACGCTTAACCGACTGCGCCACCCAGGCGCCCCAGTATTTGTTATGTATTTAAAACAAACTAAAGAAGTAGACCCCAGAAGTCCACAATATACTGATCCCACATCTTTGGCTCTCTCTAGAAAGAATAGACAAATCTCCCAGACTACTTAGGAATAAAACAAAAGGGGCAAAATTACATGTAGATCAGGAACTATGAATGCGCACACTTCTCTGTGGGTTTTCTAGGTATGATGGAGTCTGTTTTAACTCCTCAAAGATAAAATAGAATGCTTATTAGCAAGACAATTTGCATATACCTATAGAAGAAACAGAGGAAATTCACTCCTAAGTCATGAGGATGTGGACACTATGAAACTTTGGACACTATTATTTTTGCATTAAAATAATCAATTAATAATGACTTCTGGTTGCTAAGGCAGCTTTTATTTCTTTAACAAGTCATTATTTAAATACAGCCCCTGGGCCAATAGCACCAGCAGCACCCTGGAATTTCTTAGAAATGTCAATTCTTGGGGCGCCTGGGTGGCTCAGTCGGTTGAGCGGCCGACTTCGGCTCAGGTCACGATCTCACAGTCCGTGAGTTTGAGCTCCGCGTCGGGCTCTGTGCTGACCGCTCAGAGCCTGGAGCCTGTTTAAGATTCTGTGTCTCCCTCTCTCTCTCTGACCCTCCCCCGTTCATGCTCTGTCTCTGTCTCAAAAATAAATAAACGTTAAAAAAAAAAAATTAAAGAAATGTCAATTCTTGGGCCCTGTTTTTGTCCTCTAGGGCTTCCATAACAAAATATCATAGATGGGGTGGCTTAAACAGCAGAAATGTATTTTTCCACAGTTCTGGAGGCTGGAGAGTCCCAGATCAAAGTCAACCAATTTGGTCTCTGGGAAGAGGTCTCTTCCTGGCTTTGAGACAGCTTACTGTCTTGCTGTGTCATCACATAATAGAGAAAGTTCTGGCTCTTCCCCTTATTATAAGGGCAATAGCTCTCCTGGATTAGCGCTTTATCATCTCCTCACAGGTCCTACCACCAGGTACGGTCCTGTTGGGGCTTAGGGCTTTAACATATAAATTTCAAGGGCACATAAACATTTAGCCCATAAGGTTCCAGCCAAATGTAATGAACCAGAAACCTCAGCTTAATAAATCTCCAGAGATTCTAATGCACACTCCAACCTTAGTTACCCATTAGAACCACGTAAGGGGTTTTAAAAACATGCCAATACCTGAGGCTTACCCTACAACAGTAAATTCAAAATATCTGTGGGTGAATCTTGGGCATTGATGTTTTTGAAAGTTCCAAGATAATTCTTATTTGTAGCCCAAGCAGCAAACCACCATTCTCAATTCCAATTACCTTCTCTAAGCTTCATTCTTCCTGAAATTTGCTTTATCCTTCTCTTCCACCCTCCTACAATAACCCATAAATTATAACCCAATTTCTTCAGCCATAGAATACTAAAAAGGCATAATCATAAAAGGTTTAGAAAAAATTTTAGTTTCTATTCTCTACTATAAAATCCAGACTCACCAAGAGGCTTTTTTGTTAAATGTTGAAACTGACTATAGCTAATTAAATCTTGTTTTCAAATTTCTTCTTCATATAACATAACCCAACAAATTTAGTAGATCTTTGCAAATTATCTCATTAGGAGATAATACATGTTAAAGTATTCCATTAGCTGTAGAGGTCTGTGTTAATGTAAGGTATCATTACTGGTTGATGGAATGTAGGTTCCTAGGAGACAGAGAATATGTTTATTTACCTGTGTCTTCTCAATACCTCAGAAAGTTCTGAGATGCCCAGAGATCAATTTAATTTTAATAATTTGTTTCATTGACTAATACTCTAAATTAAAATAAACACAGACATGAATTCTGAAAACTTGACTTTAGTAACTGAGTTATAATAAAATAGGCATAAGATCATGTATAAAGTATAATACCTAAGAAAGAAATTTAAAACTAGAACACTCATAAAATTTGATGGCATGATATCAATAGAGATAGTAATTGGAAAGATAAAAGATCTCTTAGGAAAACATGAAAAAACCTGCTTTGAAAATATATTAGGGTGGCTCAGTCGGTCAAGCATCTGTGTCTTGATTTTGGCTCGGGTCATGATTTCAGGGTCATAAGATCAAGCCCCGCATTGGGCCCCATGCCCAGCATGGATCAAGATTCTCTCTCTCCTACTCCCCCTCCGAACTCATGCACACACGTGCTCTCTGTCTCACTCTCTTTCTGTCTCTCTCTCAAAATTATACATATATATACGTATAAAATATCCCTCCAACTTTGGAGATACATAGATGTATAAAAGGGTACTCAAAGTCTTTATATATATAATTATATATTATATATAATAATTTATATAATATATATAATCTATAAGTATATATATTATATATATGTGTATATATATGTGTGTGTATGTGTATATATATGTATATATATATACACACACACACACTCAACAATTGAGACAGTAAAGTCAGGCATATTTGGGATCTAATTCTATTTCTATCTTTTGCTTTCACATGTGATTTTGGGTGGGTTGAACGACATTCTGAAACTTTTTTTTTTCTTGCGTTGTTTGCTATGGAGCTTAAATAAAGTCTCACACATTAACTGCCTTGTAGAATGCCTCACATAAAATAGACACCAAATAATTTTAGTTCTCTTTCCTCTTTTCCCGGAAGATAGTCACGCCTACATTTAAGTAGAATTGTGTTGTTTTATTTATATATATTCCAGTTGATTAGTGAAAGCAATACCTAGACCATAGAATTAACATTTTAATAACATTTCTAATCATTTTGTTTCATAAGCTTTTGTCCTAAAGACCGGTTGTGTTTTCTGTGTTATTTTACTGATTGTTTCTTTACACTTGTCTGAAGAGCGGAGGGATGTTTAAGACTTGAAATAATACTGAACTCAACCTTGTTCACTTAATATTTCAGGAGTCAGAGCATCACCATTATTACCTGTTATTTATTAGTAAAGAGCTGTGAAAAGCCTGGTCCTCTCTCCCTTCCCAGAATATTGTGTTTGAATAAGCAGTGAGATTCAGAGTCAAACACTTCCTGCTTTATATTTTACCAACAACCCCCTGACTTCCTCAGGAGTATTAGTGCTCTGAAAGAAACAATTTCCATTTACATTAATGTGTAGTACAAGTTGTCTTAAATAATGTGTCATCAAGATCTGCTTGCAGAAAAAAAAAAAAAGTAGGAGAGGTAGAATGACTGGCATTGCAGATGAGAAAGTGATTTATACATAAATGAACTAACATACCTAAACATACATAGAAAAAGTCATCTGGAGCGATTATCAGGGAGCTTGATTATGTCTGCTTGCTATTTCAGCAGAAATCAAACACACAACTGGCTTTCCCCAACTCTCAGCAATATTTTGAGTAAAAATCATGAAGAGCTATATAATGTACTTTGAAAAAATAAAAGTATTTTCAACGCATTGTAAATATCTCATTTTGAGCAGTTTTAGGTGGCTTTGGGAATATGTTACAGTGGGAGGAAACACTGGAAACATGGAGACTTAAGCTGATTATTGACTCTGTTCTCTACATCGTTGGATAATTTCTGGGTCCAACGACCCATCTATAAAGTGAGAAAATTGTACAACATGCCTCCAACAGCACTTTCAAATTTTAACATTCCGGAATGCAGTAAGACTCATCAAAATTTGCTCATTTTAATGGTTTAATGGTTTTTAATGTGCTTTGGAAATACTTAAATCATTGACCATCATTTTGATGTTTGAAGATCTGTCAAAGCCTACCTTCAAGGGTATTCACAGCCCGCATATATACAGTTTGAGGGTTATGAAAACACTCCAAAGATAAGAAGGTTATTTAATGTAAAATAAGCATGTGCTTGGATATTACCCACAAAACTGAGAAGGAAATGAAAGTAATGGTCCGATGGCTTGAATTCATTAGGTTCTGCCTGAGGGAGGATTTACATACCAACTTATGTGAAAGAATAGGGAAAAAAAAAAAGAACCTCTCCTTTCCCCACTCCTCCTAATTGCCTAACAAAATGCCATTGTTTAATGTTTAATAAATTCCTTCAAGTAGATGGCAGGAGCCAAAGTATAATTAGCAAGGTCAACACAGAAGGAAACCCAGGTGGCCCAGTGGAATATAGGGAGGAACTACTTAGGAGAAACGAAAAGATTCCAATCTATTAAACATTAGGGTTGCCATCAAACATTTCCCAGGAGATATTAGAGGCTTTGGGGTTCCTTCTTAACCAGTTTCTTTTGTGCTTTAAAATTCTTAAGGAGGGAAAAGTGCATTTGCCAGCTGCAAAAATGAAAAGGAGGGAATGATGTCTATATTTTACAAATACTCCATAAATTTCAACGGTTTTAAGTTTATTTATTTTTGAGACAGAGAGTGAGCAGGGCGGGGATGGGAGGCAGAGAGAGAAGGGAGAGAAAGAGATAATCCTAAGCAGGCTCCAAGCTGTCAGCTCAGAGACTGTCATCTCAGCCTGAGAGGCAGGCCTCCATCCCACCAACAGTGAGCTCCTGACCTGAGCTAAAATCAAGAGTCTGATGCTTAACCAACTGAGGCACTTGCATGGGAATTTTTATCAAGACAAAATTTAACTCCTCTTCCCTTAGCATTGCAGCCAACTGAACTAAGGGAAAGCAGAGAATTAGAGGAGAAAGGCAGATTGCTTACAGAATTCCAATATCATCTTCAACAAATCCATAGTTAGCTTCTGATTTAGGAGCACAGAGATTTCATGATTTGTAGCCTGGGGCTAAAAAAATAGTCCATATTCCTGGCCATATCCAGGGGGTTTGAACAGAGTATGTGTGGAAGGGAGAACACCAATGAGACAAAAAGAGAGAAGCATGTTGGGGGGGGGGGCGGGGGGAGGGGAACTAATTCATAGTGATGCAGAAACTAATAATGCACGCTTGAGCTAATGGTGCTAAACAAAGAGAACTTTTAAAAGATGTATAATATTGGGCACCTGGGTGGCTCAGTCGGTTAAGCGTGGCTCTTCGGCTCAGGTCATGATCTCACAGTTTGTGAGTTTGAGCCCCTCTAGGGCTGTGCTGAGAGCTCAGAGCCTGGAGCCTGCTTCGGATTCTGTCTCCACCTCTCCCTGCCCCTCCCCTGCTCAGGCTCTCTCTCTCAAAAATAAATATACATTAAATTTTTTTTAAGGTGTGTAATATTGCTGAAAAATTAGCTAAACTACCTAAAATGCAATTAACAGTCATTTCACCCTCTGTGACCGGATGTCTTTCATTCTCTGAAACTTATTTTTTGGGATAAGATTATTTATTTTTTTTTACAGAATTGTTAAGTACATTAAAATATAGCATTAAGGACTTTCTATGCATTACCAATGCATTTTATTCCTCTTCTATCTTCTTACTTATCTTCATATCAGGCTAATGTAAAGAATGACCCAGAAAGTTCAAAACACACTAATCATCTTTGCGCTCGCAAAAATGAAAGTAACGTGGGTGTACACAGTGCTTGAATGCTTAATAATCTATAATTGTTCTCCTCTCACCATTTTCTGAATGTACCTAGGAGTTTGTTTTTTCTTTCCTTAAAAGAAGTATATAGGTGTTAGAAATCATCTTCCTATTTTGATGGTGGTAATAGTGACACATCTTTATTTGTCAAAAATAATTGAACTGTATACCTAACAATTCGATTTTATAATGTGTATATATTTACTCAACAAACATACTTTTTATTTTTTATTTTTCTTAAATGTTTCTTGTTTTGAGAGAGAGAGAGAGGGAGGGAGGGGGAGGGAGAGAGGAATTAGTGTTTTCAAAAACTATACTTCCTAGCCTTACTTTCATCTTGGGTTCAAGGTGAAATTTAGATTCAGCCAAATGCACTTGCCTATGATTGCTTGAAGACAGAAATTAGATGTCATATTTCTTCTAGTACTGCTACCTCTGCTTTTTATGTTGCCAGGTATGGTTATGGAGATGCTGGAATTTTCTGTGCAGCCTTAGAAAAGGGCCCAGAAACCAGTCATATGCTTCAGAGGCAGGAAACAAAGAGTCCCTTTTTTGGCCAACACCTCTTGCAGAAGCAATATGATTCTGCAGCAAATAATTACAATGTCATTGATCTCTTGATGAAATGTTTTTCATTTTCACCTACTGAACACTGACTTATATAGCATCTTTATAGATCCTGGGCTAATGTGTCTCTCTCTCTCTCTCTCTCTCTCTGTGTGTGTGTGTGTGTGTGTGTGTGTGTGTGTGTGTGTGTGTGTATAAAGTGAGTTATCCTTGGACAAGCTATCTTCAGGGATCTTGTGCTAGGGGGAAGAAAAAGATAGCAGGCTCTGAGGAATTTTCCATAGTTCTGACTAAAGTTCCTTGAGGCCTAGGATTGTATATTATGTGTGTTATCTCTTTTAGTCTCTTTTTCCCCAGCAAACAGAAAGCAATTTTTCCTCTTCATCTTGCGTCACTGACTGACTGCTTCTCCCAAATAGGGCATGTCTGCCTATTTCCTCATCCAGCACGTCCTCCCCTGCTGTTCTGGGTTAGCCAATGGTATCCAGAAAATCTTCTATGGCAAGCTCACACTGCCTGTATCCACTGTTCCCAAGACAAGATTGTTCATGGTAGCTCACAGAATAAGTCCATTACTTCAGAGCATTGTGCAAAGCCGCTTTGGAGCCACAACTGTAGGTGTCTCTTCTGGCCTCTCCTAGTTTCATCGATGATATTGTTCATTATTCCTGAGACCATGGGGGAAGAGGACCACTTCTACTCTGCCATCTTATTACCGCGGTTTTATTAACTTTCAGTAGTGTAAAGTCTTTGCCTCATAAACATACCAAGGAATACAAGTAAATTGGGTTTATAAGAGTAGTTTGGGTTAGAAAAGGGATTCCAGATGACACATTAGGAGATTCAGAATTGGTGGAATGTACCTATAAAATGAGGAGGGATTTGAAGCTGCTGAGAATATATTTTTAGCCCTTTCAGGTTTATTTTGTCAAATTAAGCCTGTTTTTTTCTTTCCAACAAACGTTCCTTGGAAGTCCAGGCAGTACACACAAAAATTCATGGTGATAAAAATCACTAGATTGTTTTTTTTGTGTGTGTTTTTTGTTAACTTGTCCACCCACATTTTTTTTATTCTATCTTTGGTTTCCAGCAGCAGTCTAACTGCACTTTTTATTTAATCACTTATTAAAATATATGCCTGAGTTTTACCCCAGACTCCCTGAATAAGAATCACGAGGAGTGTGGTCCTGGCAAAATATTTTAATAAACTACTACAGTAATTCTGATACTCAGCCAATTTTTGGAACCATTGCCCTGAATTACAGAATTTGGAATCACCAAAAGAAAAAAATATAGGGTCCCTGGTGGCTCAGTCGGTTAAGCATCCGATTTCAGCTCAGGTCATGAACTCACGGTTCGTGGGTTCAAGCCCCGCGTCAGGCTCTGTGCTGACAGCTCAGAGCCTGGAGCCTGCTTCAGATTCTGTGTCTCCCTCTCTCTCTGTTCCTTCCCCAACTGCACTCTGTTTCTCTCTCTCTCTCAAAAATAAATAAAAATTTAAAAAAAAGTTCAACCTAAAACTCCTTCAAATTATTTCCATTTTATATCATTAATAAGTCCTAGTAGCTAAACTTTTGAAGGCCAGCTGCAATAGTTTGTCTCCAGATTCTTAACCCATGAATATAATTAATAAGGTTAAACTGAAGTTAATCTTTTTGT
Source organism: Prionailurus bengalensis (assembly GCF_016509475.1). Taxonomy (NCBI): domain Eukaryota; kingdom Metazoa; phylum Chordata; class Mammalia; order Carnivora; family Felidae; genus Prionailurus; species Prionailurus bengalensis. The sequence goes on from NC_057347.1 coordinate 33,076,197, forward strand.
CATCATAAGAGCATTTCAGGCCCAACAAATTTTGTTTTATCTATTTTAAAAGACACATATATTTGGACTACTGTTTAACATCTGCTTTCAGCAGAGTGACAAAATCAGATGACTGGGTCCATCAAAAGAGAGAGATAAACTTTGCATTCATAAAAGAGTGTCCTTAGCTACAGAATGAAAATAAAGAGGCTATTCAGAGAAGAAAAGATATTGGGAATGTCTACGGTGAATTCAAGCACCAAGCAATTATTTTGACAGCATGGGGAAGAGAATACCTAAGCCTTGGCATTTACCAGAGAGTCCCCTCCCCCCCGCCAAAAAAGTGCTATTTGTGTTTTGTGATTCACAGTGTTTGTACTCTAAAATTATACAGAATATAACACTAGAAAGAAATACTGCAGTGAGGGTGTTTGGGACCATATCATTCAACTAGAATTTTTTGCAGCTATATGCACTAAGTACTCTGATGTTTCTTCTATGTTATTTCGTTCAACCTTAATAACAGTCCTGTGAGTTAAGTATCCTCTCATTCTGTAGAGGAAGAAATGGGAAATTAGTAGTGTTAAGTTACTTATCCAAAGAGACACTGCTCAAAAGTAACAAAGGGTTGCCACATACAATTATTTTGTGCTTTTTCCATTACAACAAAATTGTCTCTTTTGTTATCCATGTTAGCCTCTCTTCTACACCTCTTCTACAATTAGCCCTTCTCTGGCATTCCCACAATCTCCTATTCCTTCTTTGATGCATCTTTTCATAACTATTTCCACTTCACCTTGTTCCCAATCACCAAATACATGCAACCTCCTTCAGTAATCTGAGGGACATGTGAGGAGATACCAGGCTGGTTTGGAGAATCTTAAGAAGATAAATCAGCTTCATAATGCAGGGTATGTGATGTTTAAAGTCAGGTCAGAAATGTAAACATGCACAAAATTTACATAAAGGTTTCCAGCTATTTTCTCATTCCACAACATAATCCAGATTATACCTGCCTTCTGATTTCTGTGAAAATGACACACCATAATGAGAAATAAGGTCATTTCAGGACAGATAGGAAAAAAGAGATTATGGATGGAAACACAGGTCTCAAGATGGATCCACATTCAGAGATCTTGTTTAGTTTTTTTTTTACAAGCTCATCATTTCTTTGTGATAAAAAGTACAGATTCATTAACAGTGGAGAGAGATACCTTACCTAGACTCAGAAATTCTTGAAATAGAAATCATCCTGTGTGCCTCTCCGTTGTCTAATGACCACGAAGAGAACACACATTCAGGGCTGACATTCACCCTGTAAACAATGACAGACCTCGAAAGATTGTGTGCAACTGGCTTCCATTTTGAGTTGTTGGTTGGTATGGTGGAGCTGTATGGTAATTACCTATTGTGACTATGGCCTCTAAATAATTCATAAGAATCCAAAGTGAATTATATATAAAAAAGTAGGATACTATTAAATGCCTTCATTAATTCATCAAGAATTAAGCAAAAATGACATGGATATTAAGATAAAAATGAGTTTGAGATCTATACCATGAAATTGTTCCCAGTGCTTTTTTTTTTCTTTCAATCATATCTGTGCATGATTCCTTCTAAGAATACAAAGGAAGTATATGAACCTTACTTTCAGGTAGAACAGAATGCAAATCCTGAGTCTATGATCTTGACAAGCTATTTTAAAACTGTTTCCTCAAAAACAAAGTTAGATTATCTTGGTTCCTACATTACAAAGTTCTTAAAAGAGGTTGAATGAAATAAACCAGGATCCACCTGATAGACGCAAGAGCAAATGTTAGCTATTGTCCTTTTTAAATGACACTTTGGGAAGATAACGGGCTTTAAGGCTCATGCTCATCTCTATTTAGAACAGAATGACTTCGGATGTCTTGTTTATGTTGACCATAGCCCAAAGAAACAGGGCACCAAAAGCAGTCAGATAAATAGGCCTCTTCTTCCCCTATAAGGAGGCTAAGCACTAGTTTGAACTGTTTTTCCTTTGGCAATTTGAACTGGAGAGTCAAAAATTAAGTCAGACATGTCAGAAATACTCTATTGTTTACTTTTGCCTTTTACGTGCCATGTGAAGGATGGAAACAGGCATTTTATACATTATCGAAGTGGCACCACGTACTTGCTCACATTACTGATTGGAGAAACAAGAATTCCTGAAAGGAAATCAATTTCAAACACGGAACAATGCTAAATCTTGCCACAAAACAACAAATCTTCAGCTAGACGTTTTACAGATTGTCTTCTGTAGCATTAATTTATATCATACTGTATACAGCGATCTGACACCTGCATTTAGCACGAACCCTCCCAGCAAGACTTTATTTAAAGCACAGTACAAAGCAATAGCAATTAGTTTACAGAAGTGTTTGAATTTCATACGTATAAGGCTTGTTCCCCAGAAGCATGATAGGAGATTCTAAGCTCATGTGCCTGTAGAGATTGCAGGCTTGAGTTCTCTCCTACCACCTACTTTGCTGTCACCACTGCATTCCACTGACTATAGCTGTGTCCATCCCCAGCAACATGCAATCTTCATCTGCATTACCACTCTCAATTCTATCTCAATTTTATTAAGACCACGCCATTACTCTCATTATCTCATTAATACTGTCTTGATACTGTCCATATTATCACTGCCATCTTTACTGCCTGCCTTTATTCTCTTTTTTTTTTCTGCTTCCTGCAGAATTCCTTTGCTTCTGACATATTTTATAGAATTACATAATAATAGTGGTATCCATTTCTTGCTACCTCATGAATACCCTTGTCTATTTTTCTTAATTTGTGGACCCTAGCATAGATTTCATGCTTGATCCTCTCAAGCAACTTAGTGCATCTGTACCTAAGAAAAGATTTCACAGTAGAGTTATTTGCATGGTGCATTATTTATGAGTTAAAAGTGATGTACATTTTCATCCATTTTAGGTTTCAGTTGATTGCATGCCTTAGCATGAGGTTGGCAGTGAGAAGGAAAATGCTTTTGCAACAATCATATTCTCCCTGGTTAGAAACCCAGGTGTTTGTTTTCTACTTTTTTTTTTAATAGTTACCCAACACAATAGGGGGTAAGTTGAATTTGTCATCATGTTCACAAAGAGATTACCCATGGCTGAGGTTTCAATCAAATATGTGAAAGCGTCTCCCCATCTGTGACAGTGGAACTGTAATAATCTTTTAGGGTTCTTCCTTCCCTATCTTTATGTGATCCTCTTTTATAACCAACAGAAACTCAGTGTATTTTAAATGATTATGAGTCTGAATCTAGTTGTCACTCACTGAAAGGCTTTTGTCTTTTAAAATCTAGAAGACTTATCTTACCCAGGATCTGGTAACTTCAGGAATTCTATATTGGGATTTTAGCCACTTTGGGAAGTGTCTATTGACAAAAATCAAATGATTTTTTTGGAGTTGGAGTGTCTTTTTTTTTTTAATGATTTGTTTTAACGTTTATTTATTTTTGAGACAGAGAGAGACAGAGCATGAATGGGGGAGGGTCAGAGAGAGGGAGACACAGAATCTGAAACAGGTTTCAGGCTCTGAGCTTTCAGCACAGAGCCCGACGCGGGGCTCGAACTCACGGACTGCGAAATCATGACCTGAGCCAAAGTCGGCTGCTTAACTGACTGAGCCACCCGGGCACCCCTGGAGTTGGAGTGTCTTAATTTCTTCTTGCTTATAGGATCTGTCTAATGAAGACATTTTGTTGGAGTTTGGAGCGTCTTAATTTCTTTTTATAGGTTCTGTCTAATGAAGACAATATGCACAAAGTAAAAAAGGGGGATTTAAGTCAGCTTTCCAAAAACTGTGGTAAACCTGGGTTGGAGAATGTGTCCTGGGCGTGACGTCATCTTGTTGGCCTGCACATCACTGAGTGGAAGACAAAAAGGCACAGAGCAAGTGGCTACTGTGGATCACAGGGAGAAAAGAGTTTCCTGTGATTCCTACTTCCCTCCTTTCCAAGAGACCTGGTTCATTCAGGTGGGCCTGATGCCTGGAACTTGGAAGTCCAGGATTCTTCACACTGACCCTTAAGGGAAAATAACCCCACTCAACATTAAGAATATGGATTAGATAATTTCCCCTAGAAGAGGAAACAAATAGGCTATGAATTAGTCCTCACTGTTTAAAAACTACTCCTTGAGAAAAGAACAGTATCCAATACAAAAATCCTTTAGGAAAGGGAGCAGGTATCTTTTTTTGGTGTGGTCTCTCCTGAATGAATATGGGAGAGTAAAGGCATGCCCCACGGACATCAAGGGTATACATCCTTGGTACCTATTCAGGTAGTCCTGTCAGAAGACCATAAATCTGACATGATGTTCAATATCTGTGAGTCAGGCCTCCTTCAAAGAAATTTTTTAAGCCATTTAAAATCTTATCTGAATCAGGTTGCCTGGTACTTAACATAAGCTTGAAGGTAAAAATCTCTGTCTCTTCACTCTGGTTCATTAAACTCCACTGATGTAAATATCTGAAATGAAACTGAAAGATAATATTATTTCAGTTGTATTTAAAATCCTGAGAACTGGAGCTTGCTCCTCCTTCCCTAACATTATATGTTCCTTTTTTATAATCAACAGGACTCTATTTTCAATGACTTTGAATCTAAATATAGTTTTCACTCACAGAAAGACTTTCCTTACTCCTCTTTCATGGCTTCTTAGATCATCACGGAAGGAAAGTCAAAGAGAGTGAAAACTATATGTGAGAGGCTATGATGGGCCAGACCTGGATACGGTACTTATCACCTCCCTCATATTTTATTACCAGAACTCAGTTCCACAGCTGTAAGGAAGGCTCAGAAATGCAATCTGTGTGTCAAGGGAAAAAGATAATAGGTTTGCTTAGCGATAACCTCTCTCTAATACAAGGTGTCAGAAACAGATGGATAAGTATTAACTGACTTAGAAGACAAAAGGAAGCAGATACCCAAGACTGGCAGAAGGAACGGGAGAGAATAATACACAGGAAAGGCTAAAGGGAGTTAAACTGCAGAACTTCAGAAAGCCTCAGAAATTGTCAACACTAAGAAACTCTGAAACATAAATATGTGGCAGGGCTGAAAAGAGAAGAACCATAGGTTTTCATACAGAGAAACTAGAACCCCCAAATACTTTACTCCATTTTACCTGCCAGTCACAATCCACCCTCAACTCCAGAAGAAGAACAGAGTTTATTCATGGAGATGTTTGTACAACTGAGGATAGAAAAGAGGTACCATATTGGAAATAATGTAATGTTTGAAAGTCAATGTACATAATGATGAGCCCCTTTGCCTTTAGGTTCAAAAACCACTAGCAACTAGGAAATACCACTTCACTTCAAGAGCAGCTGTATAGATATTACTTCTGCACATAGGCCCTAAATTAAGTGCCTGTAAATATTCAATTATGAGAAGACATTAAAAATGCCCATTTATTATATTTCATCACTCTCTAGATAAGATTTATTCACACAATGCTCTCATTCCAAAACTCCAATAATCTTGCATCATCAGACAAGGATCAACATAACTTGGAGGTAACTCCCATCATGATCCAGACCAAAACTAGTGGGAGAACAAATGACCTTGGAAGAAAACATTACAGAGAACAGAATAAAACATTTAAAAAACACTCTGTAATATCCTAGAGAGAGAAAATAGAGCATGCACTAAAAAGAACATAAAAAGGAACATCCAGAATGTAAAAAAAAACTTTTAAATAGTTAAAAAGATAATGGAAAAAATAACATAATGACAGACATGGAGAAAAGAAAAGTGCCAAACAAGTTGATCAATGATGAATGCTCAGCATCACTTCTGCACTCTGGTTTTAACCTCAAGCCTGCACATCCAGCTCTGTGACATGTCCTAATTAGCTTACTGGAACAGTAGAGAATTAGACCATGTATCAAAGTAAGACCACTTAGATTAAACTTTCATTCTCTTTCCCCTCCCTTTATTATTCATGTTAGTTATATTTCTGTCTCTTTCACTCTGACCCTGGTTACAATATGTTGTAGTCCAAAGAGCATGGGCTTAACAGTTGGAAATAAGAGAGTTTGTGTTTTGTTGTGTTGCTACCACTTATTGAATGGGCAAACATGGTCAACAACACAACTCCTTAAACCTCAGTTTTTTCATTTGAGCAACGAAACTGATGATGTCTATTTTACACTATTAAGAGAATTAAATGCTCTGAAGCATATCATCCTGTTTAGCACAGAGACTAGCATAAAGCCTGAGGTCAACAACATGAGGGTTGTTTTTCTTTTTCCCTGAAAAGATAGTGTGTAAAATTGTGTCATAGTCTATTAAAAAGGGAACCCAATGTCCTTTATATTACAACAAACTGGCCTGTTGAAGGGAAACATTTTTGTCATTTAACCAATTTCTTGCCATAAGAAAAAAAATAAACAGCTGTGATGATTTTACCAGTTGAGTCAGCCATTCTGTTTGCATTGTCTACTTATAATCTAAATTAATTAGTAGCTAAATGGATTCAGTCCCTCTTCCTTTTTGATGTTATGGTTAAAATACCTAATAAAAACCATAAACATAAGAACCTCTCTAATGGTTCAGAGGAGGTGTAATTATTTGATTTCTAAGGTCAAGTCCATAGTTGTCTTTATGCATATGTTAACTTCCCATGAAGCATATCTTTCTCTCACACACAAGGAGAGCAGAATGATTTCACTCCTTTTATTTGTGAATAACATTAAATTAGTAAGCATTACCTTTATGAATTACATGTCTAACAAACAAAGCTTTTCTTATCCATCTAGGGACAGAAATAAAGTCACTGAATAAGACAGTATTTCTGTTTTCATCTTGAATGAATGGAGTGCTATTATTCATAGCATTTTGCCCTATACACTCTGTGCCATAGAACAAATTGCTAGAATTATGAAGAAAGCCAAAATGCAATTTTATTTCACTTTCTAAGACTTGTTTGAGAAGCTCATTAAAGAAGACTGCAAGGTCATCAGTTCAAGCCCATAGATCACACAGGAGGCAGAATCGGTTACTCCAGAAACCGCCATTCCTTCCACACTCAATAATCACTAGCATTAAAATCAGAGGAATCCCCTTTATGTAGCTAAATATATAGTCAGAAATCACTTGTGTCGGGCATAAACTGAGGTGTTTAGCCCAAACACAGAGTCCAGAAAGAACATGGAGGGGTTCACTACATTCTCCTCCCACTGCCAAGTGGTCTGAGAGTAGGAGGGAATCTTGGAACTCAGCTTAAATAAGATCACAACCCTTAATTATAAATAATAGATACAGCCGGCAAACTGAAACATCCAATTTTAATTAGATTCTTTGCAGCTATATGTCTTTGATGTGGTTTAGTTCAATAAATCACAACGGTCTTATGTTTTTGTTGTTGTTTTCCCATCTCCTGGTGTGTGGGTTAAGCTTACATAACACATTTGATTGATAGCATGGTTTGGGGATAGGGGAGGGAAATCAACCAAAGAGGTTTTTTGCTAGTTCTACCAGTGAGTTTAGGAAATTGATATATTCATTCCGAGGCTCAGTTTCCTCTCTATGAAAATGTTGTAAAACTAAACTTCACTGTTCCCACTTTTTAACAAAAAAGAACACTATTTTCTTCTTTATAACTGGGAAATAGAGTCTTTGTTGAAAAGCATAACATTCAAATTATTTAGGTCCCTGAAACTGGAATGGAATAGGAGTGACATCATTTCAGGATGATTAGATTGACTTTTAAAAAATCTTCATCCATTCATTAGTTATTTGGTATGTACTTGTCGGATATCTACTCTATGATTGACACTGGGCTAGAACCTTATGAGCCAAGTTGACTGTGTCCTGCTTTTATGGAGCTCATGATTCGACTGGAAAGATAGAAAATTAAATGAGTAAAATTTCACACATGGTATGAATAAGAGTTTAGGATGTCGTGGAATCACCTAGTTGGGAGAGAGAGGTCCACGATACAATGAGGAAAAGAGAGATAAATTTTTTTTTAATTTAAATGTATTTCACCAAAAGTACTTACTGATAACTTTCATGGGAAAACTTCAGTAGAGTAATGAGTGTTAGAATAGTTTGGAAAATAATTTAAAAGTGAGGTAATGGAAACCAAAATAAAGACAAATATTTTAAAATGTTTAGGTCTAAAATGATGTGGTAACTAAAGTGGGAAGTGGAGAATGTTTTGAGTTTGTGACTTCTTATAAAATACTTTTGAGGATGAAGAACAAAAACATGATTAAAATTCTTCCAGTTTTCTACAAGTCAGTATTACATAGATCGTGAATGTTCATGTTAAAAAAATATAAATCTGCAAAAAGAATTATTTCCAAGAGTCATCTATAGTCCTACCACTTAGATCTAAGCACTAGAAACATTTTGTTGTCTAATCTTACAGTTTTTACTAAAGTAAACTAAACACATACATACGTGTGTGATTAATTTTAATTAACCAGTTTATGTCCTACATATCGTTGTGTAACATATTTTTAATGAAAAATGTATGCTGAAAATCTTTCCATATCACTAAATGTGCATTTTCTCTAAAGCTACATCATCTTTTCTAACATAATTGTCACAATCTATTTTATTGCTCTTTTAAAGAATTAGGATTTTTTAAAAAAGATTTTAAGTAATCTCCACAGTCAACATGGGGCTCGAACTCACAACCCCAAGATCAAGAGTTGATAATCCACTAACTGAGCCAGTCATGCATCCCCTTTTTGAACAATTAGAATTTTTAAAAAATGCTTATTTATTTTGAGAGAGCTAGAGAGAGAGTCAAGGAGCAGCAGAGAGAGATAGAGAATCCCAAGCATCCCAAGATTGATGCAAGGCTCAATCTCACGAACCACAGTATCATAACCTAAGCTGAAACCAAGAGTTGGATGCTTAACCGACTGAGACACCCAGGTGCCCCACAATTAGGATACATTTAATCATTAAACGATGTGGTTGTGGAGGGTACACTTGTGGTTCCACTGAGATAATCACACACATGTCCAATTTTTTTCTTCAGAACAAATTCCTAAAAATATGTTGGGTTTTATACTAAAATTTTGCACTGAGTTTGAACACTTATTCTGAGGATGCCACAAGAGATATACACTGGAAAACCATAAGAAAGTAGTGAATCCCAGAACCTGATTTAGAGTCAACCAAGCTTGGGAAGGTTAATGAAGCCCCAATGAATACAGACTGGAATACTGTATTTAGGCACTTGGAAGGTTACAGCAGTCCTGTCCCGTAGAGTTGCTATGGCAGAGGAGAAATAGCCGACTAGCTAATTAAACAAGGTCCAGTAGAGAGAAGACTATATAAGAGGGAGAGATGAGATGGTCAATTTGGCATTGACATTTGTGAAATGAGGAAACTGCACAGTCTTCCTGTGTGAGAAGCACTGGATGGTAGTTTAAAATTTGTTTCTGAACTAGAAGACTGACCAGTTGGCAACAGTTTAGGACTGTTGGCTGAAAAAAAGCTCAGTGATTGACCACCATTGCTGGTCAAGGCTGAAACCAACAGGGGGAAAAACAACAATATAACAAAAACAGAACACATGTTTCTGAGCTGCCAGCATCAGTTCCTAGTGTTTAATGGTAGACAATCATCATGAGTTTGCCTCCTCTTTCACAGAAGGGCATAACTAGCAGAGTATGTTTTCTAATAGTCACCCTGGAATACTTCAAGTATCTCACATATAAAGTGAGAAAGTAATTTAATCAGAGGAGCAACAACAGTAGACACACAGGATAAAATTATTTTATATTTGATGGTACCCATTTATTTTAATTGTTGTAACCAATTAAAATATGTTAAAAATAAAGATGCAGTCCTGATTTGCAAATGCATTGCTGAAGTACATTAATTCAGAATGTAGCAAAGTACAAAGTATTATATAGCTGGTTTTTTAGAAGTCAGCATTTAGAAATGGTATTAACACATAAAATGTTTAAATGGGCCGTAAAATATCACAGAGTATAATTACTTATATATAAAGTATCACACAGTATGATACCACCTCATCTTTCCTTATAATTATTACAAAACCATTTACCTATGAAAACTGCATCCACGTTGTGTAGATTTTTAAGCATTTATGGGACTGGGCGATAGTCTGAGAGTTTTGATGTCATACTCTAAGACTGCTTTACTCTGTATTTGACAAAGAAGAGAAGCAGGCTAGTGTTTTGTGTTTTGTGTTGATTTTTTTTTTAATTTACATTTAAGTTTTCCACTTATCAATGCGGAAGAAAAATGTGACACATTATTTGAGTCTTGGTAAAAACCTTGGGATAATCTTTATTATTATTACAATTATACTGTAAATACTGGGTAGGGTCTTAGATTGAAGTCCTTAACTTTTCATTCGTATGATATGTGAGGTTTAATAACTTGACAAAGGTGAAAGAAACAGTATAAAAGTAGGGGTGCCTGGGTGGCTCAGTTGTTGGGGCATTTGACTTTGGCTCAGGTCATGATCTCATGATCTCACCCTTCTTGGGTTTGAGCCCTGCATCGGGCTCTGTGTTGACAGTTCATTGCCTAGAACCTGCTTCGGATTCTGTGTCTCCCTCTCTCTCTGTCCCTCCCCCACTTGCACTCTCTCTCCCTCTGGGGAGAGAGAATATCTCCCTGGGCTGTTTGTGGTCTTTTGTGGCACATTTGAATTGTAGAATTGGTTTTATGTTCTAACTCTGTAAAACAAAAAAAAAAAGGACATTAGAATTTGGTAGAGATTACATTGAATCTATAGATCAGTTTGGGTAATATAGATATTTTAACAATATTATGTCTTCCAATCCATGAACATAAAGTCTTTTCACTCATTTTTGCCTTCTTTCATTTCTTTCTTCCTCAGTATTTTGTAGTTTTCAATATACGAATCTTCCGTCTTCTTCCTATGTTTATGGTGCTATGCTTTGGGCAAAATCTCCAGTGAGAGGTGGTCCTGAATCTCTCCTCTGGCTTCGGTGAGCCTGGTTTTGCATTCTTCTCAGGTACAGGAGCCTTTCAATTCATTTCTGAATTCTCACAAAGAATTTATCCGTGAGTTTTTGCTGAATCGGTGTGTTCCTGAGAGGAAGGAGGGTTCAGGGCTACTTTCTCCACCAATTTGCTAATGTCACCCATTCCTTTTGATATTTTAATTCATATTCTTTAAATAAGTTTGGTTAATGCCATAAACTATATATGCCTCTTTGAAATTCACAATGTATGTTTTCTTATCAAAATATCTGTAATAACTTCTGTTTATCAAATGCTGACTAGGTGGTACCAGGCAGTATATTGGCTACTTGAAATGTCTAATCCTAAAAACGTGCAAATTTTACATTAACTTTACTTTGTAGGTAAGGAAACTGATACCTGAAGTAATTTCCTAAATTTATCTAAATCACAAACTTAGAGCTATGGAGATTCACAATGTCTTACACCAATGCCTATACTCTTTCTATGATATACTTTGATATATGAAAATAATTCACAATTGTGTATGTATTCATATTAAATATGATTCAGGACCTCCAAACCAAATCATGTAATAACCTTCTGGAGTCTCCAGAGCTATGTTCAGGTCAGAATCATTTTGAGGTCTAGGATGGCATCTGGCTCATCAATGAATTCTCCTTATCGAACAACGAATGGCTGGCACAGAGTATGTCTTCAAGGGGCATAGACTAAAGATGTGAAGCCCCTGAGGACTGAGTTAGCAGTCCCCTCTGTTTTCACCCACATCAACACTGAAGTAGAACTAACACCTTTCACAGTTAATATAAAAAAAATCCACTCACTCCCAAAGCTCTACCTGGTGCTCTTGAGTTTATGGACAATTCTACTCAGAGGTAGAGAAGACTTGCACAAAAAGCAAACTTAGTTCCAAACAGCATTGCCCATTCTTGTTCTGTGTGAATTACCTCTAATAATGCTTAAAAAATTGTTCCTCTCTCTGATGCTTCACCATCTTACTGGCTCTGGCAGCCCATTCTTTATAATCCTGCAAAATATATTCTTAGCTATAACACACACACACACACACACACACGCGTGCACGCGCATGCACACATGATATTTAGTTTTAGATATAAAGATGACAAGCTCAGAATGAGTATACATATATATTTGGATATAGAAATACAAAATACAATTGAAGAAATGAATTTTACTGCTGTAGATCTTTTTTTAAGTTTATTATAAAATAATTATCAAATAATTATAAATATAAATAAAATATTATCAAATAAGAGAGAGAGAGAGAGAGAGAGAGAGAGAGAGAAAGTGCGAGTTAGGGAGGGGCAGAGAAAGAGAATCCCAAGCAGGCTCTGCAACTCACTGTGGAGCCTGATGTGAGGCTCGTACCCACAAACCATGAGATCATGACCTGAGTAGAAGTTGGACGCTTAACTGACTGAGCCACCCAGGCACCCCTGCTGTAGATTACTATTATTTTTTTAATTTAAATTCAAGTTAGTTAACATACAGTGTAGTTGTGGCTTCAGGAGTAGAACCCAGTGATTCATCTCTTACATATGACACCCAGTGCTCATCCTGAAAAGTTCCCTCCTTAATGCCCATCACCCATTTAACCTATCCCCCCACCACACCTCCTCTGTTTGTTCTCTGTATTTGAGTCTCTTATAGTTTGCCTCCCTCTCTGTTTTTATCTTATTTTCCTTCCTGTTGCCTATGTTCATCTGTTGATTTTCTCAAATTCCACAGATGAGTAAAATTATATATCTGTCTCTCTCTGACTTAGCATAATTTCATTTAGCATAATACCCTCTAGTTCCATCCATGAGATTGCAAACGGCAAGATTTCATTCTTTTTCATCGCTGAGTAGTAGATTATTTTTAATGCACTACTTCAAAATTAAATGAGACAAGAAAAGTTCCTTTTTAATTCCTGTCAAGCTATGTCTAAACATTTCCTTAAACTCTGAGTGTGTCCTTTTAACTTATAATTATCATATAATTGAAAATATTCTGTTAAAGGGTTTTTTTTTCTTTTAATCCACAAGGAAAGAGTGTTTTCTTAAAACTACTTATCTCAGTTTGGATAAAAATGTATTTATTGCTATCTATACCAATAAAAATGTTGAGTTCATATTTACCTCCCTCTATATTCTACAGGAATAAACAGGCATACATTTCATATCAAGAAGTTGAGACATACACCATTTGGACAGTTTAACCCACAGCATTTATATAGCTATAAAGGGACTGCAGTGCATTTTTATATCCCATAGTAGTACTTAAAGAGAATAAAAAATGTAAACTGTAAGACGATATGCTTATTTTAAAAGTATTCTCTGATCCTGTACCACTGCATAATGGCGTATAAAATGTACTACAATTTTGAAGTCAGAGGACATGGAGTATAGTGTGAAAAATTATATTAATCATTAAAATCTGTCTATCATTTCTTTGAAAACCTTTATACTTCAGTTATCATGATAGTCTCTTTAGAAGAGTTTTGAAAAAACTCTAAGGTAAACTATGCCACACATCAGCATATCTTTTGTTAACTTGTATTATTGGAGGAAAAGGCCCCATGGCTTTTGCAATCATACACCCAAGTAATTTTAGGCTCAATGATTTTATTATCATTACCACCATTTTTTCCGGTGGTTTATCTTCAACTACCAAAGCACAAATGGAATCCAAAAAGTGGAACATTTCTCTATTATGTTGCTCTCTACTGTTTAAGCAACCATCTCCTTTAAAGCCATGAGAAATGTGACAAGATAGCTACTTTAGGGTATATATTTACAGATTTATCTATTTTATCTAATCACCACGAATGCATCTTCATTTTATATGCTTTAGGCCTGCAGTTTCACAATAGTAACTAGAGTTGATTTTCTATAACAACGTATGTTTTATAGCAAAGGATCAATTTAATTCAATAAACATTTTAGTGATTGTTTGCCAGGTATTTTCCTAAACCCAGGGAACACAGAGGCAAATGGGACAGAGGCTATGCCTTCAAGAAGCTTGCAATTTGAAGATAGGGATGGGTATATGGTATGTGATGAGCAAGCTATGCATGTAGCCCTAAGGGATCACAAAAAAGAACCAATCGCAGAATGAGCTGGACAGGTGAAGAGGATTAAGAGTGCACTTATCTTGATAAGCACTGAGTAATAAACACAGAATTGTTGAATTACTCTATTGTACACCTGAAACAAGTAGTGTATGTTAACTACACTGGGGGAAAAAAGAGAGAATAAGAGGGACAGAAAAGGCATGTTTGCAATTTGATATTTAAGCTAAGCCTTAAAGGGTGAATAGGGGTAGGCCATGCAAATCCATGGAGGATGTCGTAAGCAAAGAACAGTAAGTGCAAAAACAAAAATTTGTGAATTTTTATGGCGTGTGTGGCATTTAAAGAAATACAGCTAGTTCTGAATGACTGGAGATTGCAATGTAAATTAGGGAAGCAGTAAGAGACAAGCATGGAGAGATAGGATCACTTGTGAGGAAATATTTTTGGCCAACCTGAGTAACTGGGTCAACTTGTACACTGATTTTGAAAGTAGCATGTAGCCAAATTATTCTTAAAATCTCATGAATTTGAAATCCATAGCCAAATTGTTCTTAAAATCCCATGCTCATGAAGTGTGGTATCTGTTTTTTATCCATCCAGCCCTGATCAGTAGTGTGTTGGTATAAATATCTGAGACAAATGATGGGCATTGGACGTACTCTGATGAGTTGTCTTCCTTTTCCCCTTACAACACTAATTACTTTTAACTTTTCTCTCTCATCAAAATCAAATTAATTTAAATGCATATATGCTAAAACTCCATTCTAATTTAAAATATATCTCAAAGGACAGGAAGTTATTGAGGAATATGATGTAAGATAATGTGAGCCAACTTTTTTTTTTTGAAAGATCATTTTAGCAGAGTTTGAACAGGATAGGGCTGGAGCCAGGACCCTGATTAGAAAGGTAATACAACTTTCCAGTTAAGACGAAACAAAAAAGGGGTCCCCCGTGGCTGGCTCAGTTGGTAGAGCATGCAACTCTTGATCTCAGGGTCATGAGTTCAACCCCAGTTTTGGGTGTATAGCTTACTTAATTGAAAAAAAAATAAAAGAAAGAAAAAAAAGATGATACAAGGGAGAAAAGTATATCAAGGAGAATTTATAGGAATGTAGAAGAGAACATAGATACCAGCTATATTGAGATAGCAGAATAAATGTTTCTAGGTTTCTGATTGGATTTGGATGTTGAATCAAAGTTGGAAATCTAAGGTGATGTTCCAGTTTCTCACAGATAATGGCCACAACACTTATGAACTGTTAGCAGATGTATTAATTGTGCTCTCTATGTATATCTTAGCCTGGGTCTCCTAGATTGCAAATCCTGAGGAAGCACTCACAGGATACCATTTTATCACAGGGAGCTAGTGCAGCAAGAGTAGGGATAAAGAGAAGTCAGAGAAGGAAAACAAATATAAAGACATGAACTTCTTAATGGCCACATGTTCTCAGGCAAATTTAACTATAGCTCAGTTTTTCACTCATTCTGGTTTCCAAAACATACTATGTGGTATAAGTGTCAAAGTGTGTATGAATGTCAAAGCCCTTGATCTGTGGAGGAGTGAGAATGAATAATTTGTTTGATGGGTTATTTTCTTTTCCTACATTTCATTATTCAAAGACCAAGACAACAGAGCAAAATACATGGGATGTGGCTAAAGCAGTGTTAGAGGGAAATTAGTAGCTGCGAATGATTATGGTGAAAATATGGTGAAGATTGATTTCAAATATATAAGCTAAGTTTCCAACTGAAAAAAAAATTAGGAGAAAATTAAACCTGAAGTAAGCAGAAGTAAATGATAATGAAACAAAAAGACATGGAATAGACAAATTGAAAAAAATCAACAAAATGAGAAGTTTGTTCCTTGAAAATATCAACAAAATTGACACATGTAGCAGCAAGGAGATGGAGGGGGAATCAAAATCAGGAATGGAAAAGGGAACATGATCAGCTACCTCACAGAAATCCCACAAGCAGGTGGGATTTAAACCAGAAATTCAAAGTTGGTTTAATATCTGAAAATCAACTAATGTAATAAAACATATTAATAGAATGGAGAACCCCAGCCACATGATCATCTGATTTTATCATTAGCACTTAACAACATTCATTTAATTATTTCATGATTAAAGGAAGGAAGGAAGAAAGGAAGGAAGGAAGGGAGACAGACTCAACAAACAAAGATTAGAACTTTCTTAACCTTGTAAAGAGCATCTACAAAAAATCCACAACTAAGATTATACTGAATAAGGACTTAATGCCTTCCTGCTAAGATCAGGAACAAGGCAAGGATGAATGTTCTTGCCACTTTCTGGTGGTTCTAGAAAAGCAAGTAGGCAAGAAAAACAAAAAGTAACCATATTGAAAAGAAAAGAGAAAATAATACAAAAATTATAAGGAATCCACTAAAAAAAAAACTGAAGCAAGATTGAAGGATACAAAACCAATATAGAAAAATCAATTGCTTTTCTATATACTAGCAAAAGAATGAAATTCAGAAATTATATTTTCAGTGGCATCAACAGAGTATTTAGTAATAAATTTAACAAATGTCATGCAAGATTTGTAAAAATAAAACTACCAAATATTGTTGAAAGAAATTAAAGAAGAGATAAATAAATAGAATAACATCCAGTCATTGACTGGAAAACTTAATATTGTTAAGTTGGCAATACTCCCCAGATCATCTACAAATTCAACAGAAGGCCTAAAATACCAGCTGCCATGGGACACCTGAATGGCTCTGTCGATTAAACAACTGACTCTTGATGGTGGCTCAGGTCATGACCTCATGGTTTGTGGGATCGAGCCCCACATTGGGTTCTGTGCTGACAGTGTGGAGCCTGCTTGGGATTCCCTCTCCCTCTCTTTCTGTCCCTCCCCTGCTCTCTTTCTCTTTCTCTCTTAAAATAAATAAACTTAAAAAAATAATAAAATAAAATATCAGCTGCCTTTTTTTTTTAAATTATCAAGCTGATCCTAAAGTCTGTGTGGAAAATCAGGGACTCAGAATAGCCAAATAATCTTAAAAAATTATAAGAAAGGAAGACTCACACATCCTGATTTCAAAATTACTACAAAGCTACACTAATCAAGACAGTGCATTACTAACATAAAGAGAGATATACAGATAAATAAACTAAATTAAGGTCCAGAAATAAACCTGTACATTTATGGTCAATTAATTTTGACAAGGGTGTCAAAAAAATTATTGGAGGAAGAATATCTAACCTGAAAAACTCTTAGAAGAAAACATAGGGGTAAATAATCTTTACCTTGCCTTTGGAAATAGGTACATCAACAAAAACACAAGCAACAAAACTATAAATAGATAAATTAGATTTCATTAAAATTTTAACAAATGCTGTTCATAAACAATAGCATTAAGACAGTGAAAATACCACCCACAAAAAAAGAAGAAAATACCACTCACAGAATAAAATTCTGTAAATCATATCTAATGAGGGAATTGTATCTAGAATATGTAAAAAACTCTTATAATTTGATAATATAAAGACTAGTAACTGAATTTTAAAATGAGCAAAGAAATGGAAACCAATTTGACAATAAATTTCATATATTGAAAAAAATAAAAAATAAAATGAGCAAAGAATAGACATTTCTCCAAGGAAGATGTAAAAATGACCAATGACCATGTAAAAAGATGCTCAAAGTAATTTGGGAAATGTAAACAAAAATCACATAATTCACACCCACTAGGACAGCTATAGTTTTTAAAGAGGCACAATAATATGTGTTGATAAATAAATGGAGAAATTAGGACCCACATATATTGCTGGTGAGGAAGTAAAATGCAACCAGTTTGGAAAAGAGGTTGATAAGTTACTCAAAAGGTTTTTATCTTTTTTTTTTTTTAAAAACAGCATTGCCATACTGTCCATTAATTTTACTCTTAATTACATACCCAAGAAGAATGAGAAAATAGTGCCCACAAAAATGCATACATGAATAGCAGTATTATTTCTAATAGCCAAAAAATGAAAACAATCCAAATGTCCATCAAATGATGAATAAACCAAACGTGATCTATCCATACAATGAGACATTATTTGATCTAAATAAAGAAAAGGAAGAAGTGATATTCGATGCAACATAGATAAGGCGTGAAAACATGCTAAGTTAAAGTAATACAAAGATAAATATTATGATTCCTTTTGTGTAAAATGTTCATAATAGATAATTCTATATGGAAAAATATTAGCTGAGTGCTTGCCTCTGGCTGGAGGTAAAAGTTAAATGAACAGTGACTAGGTGTCTTAGTGTCATCACTCTTTTGGGAGTGATGAAAATATTCTAAAATTATTGAAAATAATAAATTATTGAAAATAATTCTAATATTTAATAAATTCAGAATAAAATAGTCTAAAATTCTAAACCAACTCAGCAAACACACTAAAAATCACTAAACTGTACATTTTAAATTAGTGAATTTATGGTATTTGAAAATCTCAAAGCTGATTAAAAAAACAAGTCACTAAGTTATAGAGATGTTTGGATAACAAAATGACGTCTAAAATTTGAATCAAGGTATACGGTAGTAAGTAATTGGTTAAACAAGATTATCTGTAAACTGATAAATGCTGAAGCTGGTTGAGAGTGTCTGGGAGTGCATCGTTCAATTCTTCATAGTTTTGACTCTGCTCAAAATTGTCAACAAAACCAATTAAAAAAAAATAATTTTCCCAAGCATTATTTGAAGACCATGCCCCATGTGCTCAGAAAAAATTGATTGCACTATTAAGAATGATCCTTATATCTTGTGAAATATCCCATAGATTGTGTCAAATTAACAATTGGCAGAGATTAAGCACCACGTTGGCTATGTTAAATAAAAGTCTTACAGAGATAAGATGAGAAAATTTATTCTCTTGGTAGCAGGAATGATCGTCAGGCGGCCTCTTTGAAAGTCAGTCACTTTCTTATTAGAATGTAGTATTGAGGTTTTAAATTCCAACTCTTTGTCTATATTCTTTCATATTTAGGGAATAAATGATGCATTCTGACAAGTTATAAAAAAAAAACAAAAACAAAAAACAAAAAAACTATCATCTTCCTCCCTGAAGGATTCCTGCAACCCCCTCTAGATAAAAACCCTTAGTAAGGAACTCAAGCCCCATTTCTTTATGATAATTAAGATAAAATCAGGAAACTTTTCTTCTGTCACTTATGATCAGCCAGCAGTGCTTACCTTCAGGAAGCGAAGGCCAGACCGGGGCAAGAGTTAGTATTACCAGGGATGGTAAATGCTTGGCACCCATGTTGCAATTCCCTCCTGGTAGACAAGGGCAGACATTCATTGCTAATGCATTTCAGAACTCTTCCTGAGCCTAGAAATTATTCTCAACAAAGTGAGAAAACCCCACCAGTCTGAATTTCTTTGAGTTGAAACTTCCTTTCTGGGTTTTGTGTTGATGCTAGTATTAAGCATAAAGTTAAGAGAAGGTTAGGCTTTAGCTTTTTCATGAGAATAAATGTTAATCTAGTGTGAGAGGCTTTAAGGAGGCTCAGCATTAGTATTATGGTTTTAGATAAGATTAGTGCTAGCACTAGGATTCCTTTTAGATGGTATAATTACAAATCTGAGGCTAGAGTTATGTCTTACGATTTTTTTGCTTAATATGAGAAAGGATGAAGTTAGAATTGGGTATATTTTTCTGTGATGGAAATCTTGAAAACAGTGTAAGACCTCCCAAAGCGGACGTATTTCTTCTCTTAGGATTCATCTTCAGCCTGTATTTTGAAAGAATAGACATGAAAGAGCTAAAACAACTTTTAAATGATTCTAATGATTGAGCTCCTGAAAGAGTAGGGTTTGATTTTGTAGATTAATCTATAGGACTCAGATTTTATGAGTTAAGTTTACAATTTGCTTAATAACATTTATTAGGCTACTTAAGAAAGTCATTGCAAAATGTTTCAAATATCTTTTCAACACCATTTCAAAAAAAATGAAAACCCAAATCAAGGTTATCAAAAGCCACTAATAAAATGGCAAACATAGGAGAACTGATCAGCATATGCAGTGAAATATTAAGACAAACTGAAGAATCACGTCTGCATTTAGAGTGCGTATGTTAGTTTCAACCAAATGTAAAATTTATATTCTGTGAACACGACAGCAACATCTCACACATGCATTGCTGCTCAACTCCACCAGCCTAACCCAATTTATCATTCTTATTTCAAAATAGAAAGCAGGCAGTGCTTTATAGGTATTAAGAGCCATGCCAAACAGGATGAAATTTTAAATCCCCTTAAGAAATTTCTCATTTTAAACTGTAGAAGAAAGAAAGAAAGAAAGAAAGAAAGAAAGAAAGAAAGAAAGAAAGAAAGAAAGAAAGAAAGAAAGAAAGAAAGAAAGAAAAACTACCTCTTACTGACACAGTGCTGTGGAGTAAGTGTAACTTGCCTGCTTGCTTGCTAACTAGTTCTCTACCTATATATTCCCCCATTTTCCAAAAAGATTTGAAACAACGGAAGTAAATGCGATTAATTAAAAAAATAAAAAATACTTTTTTTTAAAAACAGGATGGGAAAATAAGGACAAAATATGTAAACCCAAGACTAGAGGAACAAATGGTAATAAAGAATGCAGGTCATAAAATTATTATTTACCCAAAATGACTGCAAACTGATCTCACACTCTCCTAATTACAAACATTAAGAGAAAACAAGATGTTATGAGATTTGAATTGTCCATAAGGCAAATATTAACCAGTTAGTAAATGAATCAATTCACTAAGAAACAATCATTTCAAATCTTTGTCCTCTTGAAGCACTCTTTGCTCAAACATGTTTCCATATGAAAAGATGGAAAGATAAAATGGCATTATCTTTTGTTATCTATGTATCCCTTAAAAAAAAAGTCTTCAGTCTCAGGGCACCTGGGTTGCTCAGTGGGTTAAGCTTCCAACTTCAGCTCAGGTCATGATCTCATGGTTTGTGGGTTTGTGGGTTTGAGCCCTGCATTGGGCCCTGTGCTGACAGCTCAGAGCCTGGAGCCTGCTTGGATTCTGTCTCCTGCTCTCTGCCCCTCCCCCCGCCCCCTCTCTCTCTCTCTGTCAAAAATAAACATAAAAAAAAAAAAACTTAAAAAATCGCCAGTCTCAAGAGCAAAGTTACAGTGTATTCATGCAGATTTTCAAGTAAGGAGAAGCTATGGCATGATAAATCTATTTCCAATCTTGTAGGCTTTCACAAGAATCCAAAATAGCATTGTTTCATCAGGGGCCAAGTTTCATGTCAAATAGTGTGTAAAATCTAATAATACTCAGCAGGTGATGGAAGCAATGCACAGGAAAAATAAAAACTACATGAAAACATTACCAGGGACACTCCAGTAGTGACTGAAAATTCTTGAAATTATTTTTAGATTATGTACCTGTGTAGAAGGAGAACAAAAAGAAGTCACAAACTTGGATTCTTGTGGTCAGTGCAATTTTCTCAACTTTTTCCCTTCCCAGGTCTCTTCCATACTTGCCTAATGACAGTTTTTGCAGGCATTTAATGGTGTCAGGGGAGGTTGGGCTGGGAAGGACACTTGCTGTGGGTGCAAAAGAACCTGAGCTCTAGTTTTGGTTTTGCATTCAGCTCCCCTTTCCCTTCATCCTCTTTCATCTTTGTTTTATTATATTTTTATTTATTTATTTATTTATTTATTTATTTATTTATTTATTTATTTATTTATTTATTTATTTAGAAAGAGAGAGCACATGAGTGGGGGAGAAGGGCAGAGGGAGACAGAATCTGAAGCAGGCTTCACACTCAGTGCAGAGCCACACGCGGGGCTCGATCCCACGACCCTGGATCATGACGTGAGCTGAAATCAAGAGCTAGATTCTCAACAGATTGAGTCACCTAGGTGCCCCCATCCTCTTCCATCTTTAAAGATGGACTAGCACCAGTCTGCTAGCTCATATCCCAGATTTACCTTCCAGTTAACTATGTGACTTCAGGCAAACTATTCAACATCTCCTATGCTTTAACTATTTGTTTGTAAACAGGACCCAACCCTAAATCTTACAGAACTTTTGTGAGTACTGACCTAACTAACCTAGGAAACTTACCAGAGCCCCTAAGACATGGTATATGCTCAATAAATATTATTTCCATTCCCTCCATCTTTGCACTCTTCCCTTTAAAGTCTCCTCGAGCTCTAAAATGTGTTTATATTGAGAAACAGTGGATGAAAATCACCAGTGAGGGATACAAAATGGGATCATGCTTTTTTTTTTTTTTTTTTTTTTAGTGTTCAGGTTCAATTACACCATGACTCCATCAGACTATTTATAGGAATGCTGTTTTCCCTCCTTCAGTAGCCCTGGTCTTAAGACAAGTCCATGAACCCCAGGGAGCTAACTTGGTCCTATTTCCTCAAAGAAAGAAAGGAAAATACAACTTTATGCACCAAATTCACCAAACCCTGTGTTCTTTGTTGTATATGTATAATTACCACATGGCAACCGAGACAATATTTGTTAGAGGGGATTGCCCAAAGGGTAAATTTTCTTCTCTGGTCTAGCAGAAGTTCCCTTGTTACATGTTATGGTATATATATGTATGACAGTGAAGGAGGGTAGGTGGCGGGGGAAGAGGTCCTTCCTTCCAGTGTTGTGCTAAACAATGACTACTCTATACTTTTCTATGCATAGGTCTGGATGTCCCTGATATGTGTATCTTTAGTGAGTCTA
This sequence comes from Prionailurus bengalensis, assembly GCF_016509475.1. Lineage (NCBI taxonomy): Eukaryota > Metazoa > Chordata > Mammalia > Carnivora > Felidae > Prionailurus > Prionailurus bengalensis. The sequence continues at coordinate 33,098,950 of NC_057347.1, forward strand.
CTTTTTAAGTACATGCATACACATATGCACAGCATTTTTCTAAGATACGACAACAGTGCCAAAGTGGATGCGTTAGGGAAAAATTTAGCAGTATGTATGCAGTGTCCCTGGAACTCACTTTTCTTTAAATTAAAGGCTCACTGTTTTTTTCCCCTCACTGTTGGCTTGGTAGGTCTGGGTCTCAGGCATATGCCTCTGAGGCTGGAGCCCCATGCCCACTATCCATACCAGCAGTAGTATGGGGCTCTTCTCCATAATCTGTTAGGAATCCTCCTCCCAGCCCCATCTGGTCCTTGGGGTCAGCCTTTCTCAGGCATCCTCCATTCTACACTAGCATGGACAGCAGTAGAAGATTCCCTTGTCTTGCTCTCATGGCTACCGAAGGCATTCCTATTCAAAGAGCTGGGCTATTAATTTTTCATTCTATCACACACATAGCAAGAAATCTCAATATTTTCAAGTGACTGTCTTTATCCTAATGGTTAAAAAAAAAAACTGGATCAAAATGGGGCTCGTTTCATATCCAAAGACACAAAAGAAACAAAACTCTTTTTCTTGCTTTCTCATTCCCTCTGAACTCCTCCCGCTTTTCTGCTCTGTCAGATTCTTCTTCAGTGTTCCCATTTCAGAAATCCCTTTGGAGAAGGTGAACTCTTTTGGCTCTAATGAGTTTACTGAAATTGTTTTTCCAAGAATGATTAAGGCAGTCAGACTTTATATGGGTAGTGGTAATTGCTCCCCACACTGCCTTAGCAAGGAACAGAGCTGTTGGGAACAGCAAATACTGCAATGTTATGTAAAGACTCATTACTATCCTTTGCTTCTTAGTTTGCTGGCTCCCAAGGCAGCGATGGCCTACAGTGTGCACCTATGAGAAAGCCTTGATACCATTTAAGGATATGCCACAAGAGAAGCTGCAAAAAAGATATAAAGCATAGCTTAGAAGTGTAGAGACAGATATAAAGCAAGAGATATCACAGGATACAGGTGTGGGTCCACAGCACTTGCCTTGGGTGCCAAAAATTACCCCCTCACGAGAAGCTAGATCATCAGCTGACTCATATTCCTAAATCATTTAATTTCCTTCATTAAAATTCTCTCTACCACCCCATATCAGCTTTTGCTTAGCAGTTTTTTTTTCTTTCTTTGAAGATAGATGGGATTAAGAGCCAAGAAAGAGAAGCCTTCTTTCTGAAATTTGAAACAGATTGAGTAGAGGCATCTACGCCAGCCACATGTACTAAAATAATGACTATGAAGTACAAGGCTCTATGATATGATGTCTGTAGACTCATTAACAAGAGTGTTGGGTGGCTTAAATGCTGGAGTATTACAAAGTCAAAAAATAGGGCATTTTTCTTGGGGAAATAAGAACTTAAATCCTGAATTTGGTGGAAAGATCAAACTGCCAGTAGAGATTTAAGGGGATTTAAGAGGTTTAGAATCTTGCCAAAGCAATGCTTTATTCTTACCTTTATTATTTAAAATACCAGTGAAATTTTGGACTCAGACAAAGAGTGACTGGGGTAGGGGAGCGTTTACTGAGCATTTAGTATGTTGTTAGGCACTTTTGAACAAACCATCCAATTGGCCTGCATAATGATCACTTGGAATGTTTATGACCCTCATTATAAATTGAGAGATGAAGAATTTAAGGCTTCATGATTTAAGTAGTTTGCCCAAGATCACATGTGCATGAGCCAAGACAGGATTGAAACCCTGTGCAGACTCCAGAGCCCGGGTAACTTGCATCATACCATGCTGCTGCTATCTTACCAGGCCAGACTAGTGAAAAAAAGAAGAGCTTGCTTCCATGGATAGCTTTTGATTTAAAGCACATTTTGATTCAAAGCCACTCATTTGGCACCTAGAAGTCACAGTTTATATCCTGACTTGAGCCTGCAGGTGTCTGTCTTGGTTTGCCAGCTCAAGAATGGCTAAGCACAATGCCCAGTTATCACTAAGTAACTTTGTGATCGCCACCTCCTTATGGCTCAGTTCACTGACCTTTAAAATAGGTAATAATAGCACCTACTTCATGTGGGTGTTGATGAGTTAAAAATCACAAAGAACTAGAACAGCACTTAGCATGGATTTAACTCTCCATAAATTTAGCTACCAATTTCCACCTTTATCTTCTATCCCATGTAGCATGGAGTACTTCTGAGCTGCAAATCATAATAATATTTATAACACTATCTAAGACAAGACTTCCTCTGTTACTAGAGACATGCCCTTCAAAAGTCATACAACTTTTTTAATAAGTCTACTTATTCATTTATTTATTATAAAATTTGTTGTCAAGTTAGCTAACATAAAACAGGGATGTCCACTTTTACCACTGTTGTTTAACATAATGTTGGAAGTCCTAGCCTCAGCAGACAACAAAATGAAATAAAAGGCATACCAATTGGTAAATAAGAAGTCCAACTTTCACTTTTCACAGATGACTTGAAGCTGTATGTGGAAAACCCAAAAGACTTCACCAAAAAACTGCCAGAACTGATACGTGAATTCAGCAAAGTCACAGGAAAAATCAATGTACAGAAATCGGTTGTATTTCTATACACCAATAATGAAGCAACAGAAAGAGAAATCAAGGAAGCTATCCCATTTACAATTGCACAAAGAACCTTAAAATACTTAGGAATAAACCTATTCAAGGAGGTTAAAAATCTGTATGATGAAAACTATAGAAAGCCTTTGAAAGAAATTGATAAAGACACAAAGAAATGGAAAAACATTCCATGGTCATGGATTGGAAGAATAAATATTGTTAAAATGTCGATACTACCCAAAGCAATCTACACATTTAATAGAATCCTTACCAAATAACACCAGCATTCTTCACAGAGCTAGAAAAAATAATTCTAAAATTTGTATGGAACCACACAGTACCCTAAATAGCCAAAATAATGTTGAAAAAGTAAACCAAAGCTAGAGGCATCACAATTCCAGACTTTAGGCTATACAAAGCTAAATTACCTGTAGTCATCAAGACAGTATGGTACCGGCACAAAAACAGACACATAGACCAATGGAACAGAATAGAGAAACCAAAATTGGACTCATAAATGTATGGCCAACTAATCTTTGATAAAGCAGAAAGAGTATCTAATGGAAAAAGGATAGTCTCTTTAGCAAATGCAGAAGGTAGTCTCTTTAGCAAACGTCTCTTTAGACGTGCAAAAAATGAAACTGGGCCACTTTCTTACACCATACACAAAAATAAATTCAAAATGGATGAAAGACCTAAATGTAAAACAGGACACCATCAAAATCCTAGAAAACAGGCAACAACCTCCTTGACCTTAGCCACAGGGACTTCTTACTTGACATGTTTCCAAAGGCAAGACATACAACTTTTCTGAAGTTTAGTTTTCATATCTAAATAAATGGTAATAATCATAATCCTCATCTTGGATAGTTAATTATCAGGACTGTATGAGTTCATATATATGAAGAAATCAATGCTTAGCAAGATGCTTATATGTGGTTGCAGCTCAAAATGATTTTTCTTATTCTTTTGTTTCACCTTTTAAAGATATTTTATACTTTATAAGGCATCCTATTTGTTTTTCTATATTCTCATAGTACCTTGCAGTGCATCTATATTAACTATCATACACAGCAGTTGTTGTTTTTTGGTCTGTCTGCCTCATGAAACTTGGAGTTCCCTGAGGGTAGCAGCTAGGACCTTTTTATCTTTGACAGTGATGGCATATAGTCATCAGAAATAAATCAATAAAAAATGTATGCATGTTTTCCATGTTTAGAGAAAGGATATGGGAATGAGAGTCATTAAAAAGGAAGAGAGGGAAGTAAGGGCAGAAGAAATGAAGGAAGGAAGATGGAAGGAAGGACAAAAATACATGAGTGGGAAAAGAGAAAAAAAGAACACTGATAACAAAATCAGGTTAATCTATGTAGTTTACTAACAGTTCTTTGAGGTAGAAAACTGTGTGTCTTGTCATAAAGTTCCATGCAGAGTAACTAACAATTAGAATTTCAAAGTATTTTTTATGGGAAGTCTGCTTAGCTATATTAAGCCCTATTTAGAATTTCTCTTATTCTTTGAAAAATCTTTCCACAGTGAATATAGAAGTCATTTACCTTTCTCTTGTGATTGAGAAACAGCTGATTAAAAGCAAGAGAACATGTTTGCCTTTGCTTTGTCTGTGTCCCCAACACAGTGTTCATCCAAGATACCTTTGAAGTGAATGAGGAGAATAGGAGTAGATTAAATGTAAAAGAAAGGCCTTAGACTTTTGCAATGGGTTCAATTTGTGACACATAAAGAATGGTGAATTTAGGTAGCAGCAAGAGGCACCAATCTGTTGAATTGTACTTTTTTATTTCTATGCAATAAAATTCAGGAAAGAGGGAATATAGCTCATCTCACAAACATGGGTGGAGTACCTACTATGTATGGGTTAACCCATGCATGGATATAGACAAAAGGCCCAAATAAAATTTTGGACAGAGGGAATCCAGCTCGTTTCACAAACATAGATGGAGTACCTACTCTGCACACACTCATGCATGGATATAAATAAAAGGACCTTCATCGTGCTACCTTCAAGGGATTTACAAGCTAGGATAGTTGCAGAAGTAAATAAATTACTATACAAAGGACATATACAACTCTAAAACTGCATGAGGTTTAAAGTTACTATTCAGAATGCCTGGGCGGCTCAGTGTGTTAAGCATCCTACTTCAGCTCAGGTCATGATCTCATGTTTCATGGGTTCAACCCCCACATTCGGCTCTGTGCTGACAGCTCAGAGCCTGGAGCCTGCTTCGGATTCTGTGTCTCCCTCTCTCTCTGACCCTCCCCTGTTCACACTCTGTCTCTCTCCCTCTTTCTCAAAAATAAACATTAAAAAAGTTTTAAGTTACTAAGGAGGGTGTGCCATAGGAGGCATGAAATGTTTTCCAGCAAGGGGACGTCTGAAATGTGATTTGATGGGATAAATGTAAGAAACAAGAGGACAGGAAGACAGAATATTTTAGGTGGGAAAGGCACAGAAGCATGACTTGTAAGAATATAATTGGGAATTTCGCATCAATTCTGTATTCCTGGAATATAAATCAGATGACACAAGCTCTCAGGTAGTGAGGCTGGAGAAATAATAAGAATTTGAGCTTGAATTTCATCTTCCAAGGAGTGGATGAGCCAAGGTTGTGGAGATACACAATTGGGTGTATGGTTTGTTGAGAAAGAACACTGTGTTCTAATTACCATAAAAGTTATTTTCAAATTTGCCAAATAACTTATGCTACAACAATGTTTCTACAATTTGATCATATCCCCAAATCACCTGGGTGGCTTTTAAAAAATAGCAGTGCAAAATATAACATCAAATTAGAATGTCTGGGCATGGAGCCCAGTCATCAATATCTCTCATGTGCAGCCAAGTTTGAGAATCATTGAAGTAAAACAATAATGGCAGGTCTCCATGTCAGGGAAAAGATATGATGCACTGGGGCCCAGGTGATGGTTTGTTACTATTAGAACTGGTCCACTGATGTCTTTGCTAAGAGTAAAAACAATGGAAGGAATGGAAGCTGACTTGACAATGTTTTCTCACCTCAGCAAACCCAGCCACTTACTATGGAATTTTAAAACAGCCAAAGGACTCCACTTAATATAGCAACAGTGGTTGGGGCACCTGGGTGGCTCACTTGGTTAAGGTCCGACTTTGGCTTAGGTCATGCTCTCATGGTTTGTGGGTTCAAGCCTGGCATCGGGCTCTCTGCTGTCAGCACAGAGCCTGCTTTGGATCTTCTGTCTCCTTTCTCTGCCCCTCCCCTGCTCACTCACTCACTTTCTCTCTCTCTCTCTTTTATCTCTCTCTCACAAAAATAAATAAAACATTTAAAATATATATAACAATAATGGTTAACATTAAGAAAGTTTCTGAGAGGGGCACCTGGCTCACTCAGCCAGAGGACTGTGTGACTCTTGGTCAAGTGGTCATGAATTTGAGCCCCATGTTGGCTGTTGAAATTACTTAAATGAATAAAATGTAAAAAAAAAAAAAAATTATGAGGTGAGGAACTGAATCCCAAAAAAGAAGGAATCTGCAGGGAATATAGAAATATTTGGTGAAAATACACATAACTTGGATATAAAACAGAGTTCCTGGACTAGACAAGGAGGATGTTAACACCTGTGCTGAGTTTGATACTCTGCCTGTATTTCTAATTCCCTCTGTCTCTTCCCCTTTCCTACCTATGAACTGCCTTCAGTGGACTTTGAAAGGAGTTACCCTGTAACTGGCTGGCTCCTGCTAGGGGAACTACCCCCATGAAAAAGTCATTAAGTTTCTTCACAAAAACATTAACTCTGAACATAATTCATTAAATTTCTTGACCGTCAACCTCCTCACCATAGTACACAGCAAGACAAAAAAAATTTAATTCACAGTAAGATAAGGGCTTCTTTAAAGCAACCACGAACATATTCTTTTCTGAAATTGTGCAATTCCAAGAAAAATTCAGGTTTTGAAATATTGATGTAATCTTTTAAAATGAAACTCAGTGGGGTGCCTGGGTGGCTCAGTCAGTTAAGCATCTGACTCTTGATTTTGGCTCTAGTCATGATCCCAGGGTTGTGGAATTGAGCCCTGAGTCAGGCTTTGCCCACTGGGTGTGGAGCCTGCTTCAGATTCTCTCCCCCGCCCCACTCCCTCTGCCCCTCCCCTGCTCACAATCTCTCAAATAAATAAATAAAACGAAACTCAGTAGAACACAGTACTTTTGGGAAACTATGCGTTGTGAACATAGCCATCCCCCACTGATCATTACATATTATAAAATGATACAGCCTTTTTGTTTGCTCAATGGTGCTTACAAGATTGTCTAATTGTTTAAAAAATGGTCTGTAATGATGACACATAAAGCTAAAAGGAACACTATAATATTGAAACAGTAGCTAAATGAGAAGTCAAGGTTATAAAAGAGAAAAACCTACAGGTCATAAAAACATAGCAGCAAGCAAGTCCTAAGATGGACACCCAAATATATTCTAAGAAAGTTAATACAGTGTAAAGCAAAGAATATAACCTTTGAAAAACATCTTCATTTTGCACAGCAACAGGCACATTGTAGGGCTTAATGTATTTCTGGTCTCTCTCCCTTTTCATTCCTAATATATGCTGGTATTTTAAGAAAAGATTTTATTGGAGTAGTTTTAGATTCACAGAAAACCTGAGAGGAAGGTACAGAGATGTCCCATCTACTCCCACCCCCCTCACACACATGCATAGCCTCCCTCATTACCAATATCTTCATCGCAGTGGAACATTTATTACCAATAATGAACCTACAGTGATATATTGTTGTCACTCAAAGTCCATGGTTTACATCAAGGTTAACTCTTGGTGTTATAAATTCTATGGGTTTGGACCAGTGTATAATGACATAGACCTACCATTATAGTATATAGATACAGTTACATTGTGTGTGTGTGTGTGTGTATAAACACACATGTACAAATACATATAGTATCATACGTATAGTATCATTCATAGATCTACCATTGTAGTATCATACATACATACATGTAGTATCATACATACATACATGTAGTATCATACATACATATTTTTACCAAAATACCAATGTGGGTATTTTAAAATATTTTTTACCACAGTAAGCAGTAAGGGATATATTTTTACATCACAACAGGTTTAAAATTCCTCCGTCTATATACTTGTGTGTATGCACACACACATGTCCCTGAATGTGAACATATGTAGTAATCCACTGTCACATAAAAAAAAAAATTACTACAAAACTAAGTAGCTTAAAGCAGTAATAAACATTCATTATCTCTCACAATTTCTGCATGTCAGGTATTTGGGAATAGCTTAGCTGGGTGGTTCTGGCATCAGGTCTCTCACAAGGTTTTAGTCAAGATACAGTCTGGGGCTGTGGTCATTTGAAGGCTTAAATGCAGTTAGAGGATCCACTCCCAAAGTAGTCCATTCACATGGGTGGCAAGTTGGTGCCATGTTTGATGGGAAGCTCCATTCAATCTCACATGGGTTTCTCCACACAGCTGCTTGAGCATCCTTGTGATATGGCAATGGTTTCACACAGAACAATCTAAATCCTTAGCAGACCCTGCAAGGTACTTCATGACCTAGCCTCAGAAGTCATGCATCATTACTTTTGCAATATCCTTTAAAAAAAAAATAAATGTTTGTTTATTTCTGAGAGAGAGAGAGAGAGATCATGAGTTGGGGAGGGGCAGAGAGAGAGGGAGGCAGAGATTCAGAAGCAGGGTTGGCACTGTTAGCACACAGCCCAGTGTGGGGCTCAAAACCACAAACCATAAGATCACAACCTGAGTCAAAGTTGGACTCTCAACAGACTGAGCCATTCAGGCACCCCACATGTGCAATACCCTATTGATGACACAAAACAGCCATGATTAAGTACTTGAGGGAACTATACAAGGATATGATTACCAGGAGGCAGTGATAATGAGGAACCCCTTTGGAGACTGGCTACCTCTCCCCACCACCCACCCACACACACCACACATGAAAATTATTTAAACTTTCTCAAAGTAACATGTAGCCTTATATGCGTAACATGCCCTGATATTCTCTATTCTACTTCACTTTTAAATGCTTCTTTTGAACCATTGAATAGATTTCACAACCCACTAATTGGTTGCCACCCTTATCTGAGACATAATTAGGTACATGCTGTTGAACACAAACTCATTAAGTTTCAATATCCTTGATCCCATATGGGGGTATTTATTGGTTTTACACAGGTAATATTATGAAATCAAACAAAAGGACATACTTTCTAAGTTTAGATTCTAAAGAAAAAGTAACTGTCCCACAACACAAGCTATTGGGGGAAAAAAAAAGCCTTTCACCATCTTATTGCACTGTATTACTCTTGAGATCTGATTAAGGTAGAGGGTGCTGGCAGGACAGTGGGCCAAGGAAGCAGCTACCTTCATGTCCTCAAGAAGGCAGGGCATGACATACTAGAGATAAATACAGATCCCATAATCAGTGGATGGTATAATTTATTGGTCAGCCTGGACAGTGAAGGGAAGAACCAGACTAATTACACTGGAGCAAGGAGTAGAAACTCAGGATCATCCGAGGCACTCTTGGAAGTATAGTGACCCTTCCCATCACTGTTATATTGGAGAAGGTTGAGAAATAGAAGATGGAGGCACTCAATTCTTAACAAATAGTAATCTGTTCCTTTTCCTTAGAAGGAAATATCTCCTGGTTGTTCATGTGTGATAATTAAATGAAGTGTGAATATAAAACACTTAGAAAGTGCCTGTATGTAGTGACCACTATGTAAAGTAATGCTAACTGTATTTACAGATTGTCTTCTCAGAGAAAAGAGCCTGATTGTTACTTTCAGATTAGTGCCTAGAACCAAGCATGACAGACTCCCGTTTGAGTCCTAGTGAACACTTATTATCAAGTCCTCATAGGGAAGATATAGGAACCATCATTGGATCCCAGTGTATATGCAACAGGGTCAATTGTTTTGAGTTTTCATTACAAACTGTCTCCTTAAACAAATGTATATCCATACATATATACATCCCTTGGCCATGTAGAACCCAGCTGACAGTTACTGTAAGACTGCGGGTATCTATTGAGTAAATTCTGCTAAGTAATAGGCTTTACCCAGCTTGCTTTAACATATCCTACTTGGTGTGTTTTCTACATGGTGAACAATCTCAGCTTATACCAGGATATTCGAATGAAAATTGGTCGCCATTCTGACCAATCAGCATAATTACAGAAGTAAAATTAATGTGTGCCACTCTTCTGTGGAGCAGAACTGATCTCCAGAAGTAGATAAATTCAAAGTGAATATACTGTTATTTATTGAGAATCATCTTAGAGACAGGCACTCACTCTATTATATCATTAAGATTGGCACTATCTTAAATCATTAATTTGTAGATTGAATCATCTCAATTTCAGTCCTTAAGAAAGATGGGAGAGGTTAAAAGAAAAAAAAGAATTTACTAAGTTCAATAATAAGTGATAATGGTGTGGTCTCCTGACTATGCAAGCTGGGCTCTCTCACTACTCTGTGCCTCAGTCAAATGCCTTCCAGTTTGTTTATTTCCATGAATCATGGTCCCTAGGCTGTCTGTGGCTTTGACCAAGTTTTAGTTAACACTTTAATCCAAGTGCTTTATGGTGGAGCACTAGGAGAGTGAGAGCCAGTTTTAATCTACTGGCAATGTAATGAGTTGGGGGCATTATCCTCCCTATGATGTCAGGCTATAATTCCTCTGGAATAAATAATCTATAGGAGAAATGGTTGCAAAAAAAATGGTCACCGTACCTGAAGATTGAAACTCGGTGCAAAATTTATATAAAAACTGTTGCTTTGTGGTACCTGCATGTAATAAATGCCCAAGGAAGTATGTTCTTCTCTTCACCCCCCTTCTCCATATGTCTGTGATAGAAAGGAAGTGAGCAAATATGAGACTCAAAGACAGAAAAGGACAGTGTAAGCATTCTTCGTGTTTACCGGTCACCTCAGTTCTATAATGGATGCAGATGCCAGTATGAAATTTTTACTATGCTCTGTCTTTCCTCCTTACTGCATTCTAAATACTGTACTTGTAGATGTTTCCCAGTTAAGACTATGCTCAGTGCTCACACTCTCCTCTTTACTAATACATATAATCTGTTGGCACATTGTTTTGGAGAAGCATAATAGCCTCTGTAAATGTAAGGATCCTCACAACAAAGTGGAAGGTGTTAATATAATGGGTACAATAATTCTGGAGGAGAAAAAAAAACTTGTAGCTTACAATTTGGAATCATTTGGCACCTCTGGGTCTATTCTGGAAAAGATTGCTTAAATGAGACAATAAGAGGAAACCAATTTACAACTTGAAATAAGCAGAGTTCATGTTTCCATGTTGCTAAAAGGCAAGGTTAGACGAACACTGTACAGTTATCATAAAATTTTTATCAAGCTGCAGTACATTTAATAATTCATTATTTTACCTTCTTGCAAGAACTCCTCTATGTGCTTTTGAAATGTTGTTTTTATTATCCTGGAAGAATTGGTTTTGAAGAGGAATCTTTCTCTAACTTCATGGCGACAAGTCTATTATCAAGGAGTCATGATTAGTATAGACTAATTCTGTCCCTCCTCTTCATACATCTTTCAATTGATTGTGTTAACAAAGGCATCCTCCTTCCTACCTACATCAACTTAATGGCATAGAGAGGAAAATACAAAATTGCATATTCAAATCACCCTGAGAGTTTTAAAGAAATGATAATGCACGTGCTGATGTTTCCTATGAAGAAGGAACATTAACAGGCATGTATCTTGTTTTGCTAAATAGAGAATTCCTTCTAACACCTTAATGAATGAAATTCTGTACATTGCTAAATATATAATCTGTCAAGAACCTGACAATCCACCTTAGAAAGCAATTCATTAAAGAATGGTAAAAGTTACATGACACCACATTGATTAGGCTGAGCCAGTCAGCCCAACTTTAGCACATAGATAAATGATCAAACGTAAGCATGGTTGTCCAATCATTCTTAGATGCAGGGAAGCCACTGGTCCTTTGTTAGATATAATTTAATTGCACAACACATCTACCTAACTGTCATTCTGATGTCAGTGCATCTTGTCAGATAATTCTTGAAGGCATTATCTAGTGACTGAGTTAGCTGATGTCAAAAATGGAAATATGGCTCACAGTGGGGAAGAACCAAAACCCTACAATTTATTTAAAAAAAAAAAAAAAGCAGGAAGCTTGAATCCATCATGTGCTGGCCTGAGCTTAACTTTCCCAAATTAATCAAATGTGTGTTTTAAAAACATGTTGGAGGATTCTAGCATCCGTGCCATGGTTTGATAATTTCCAGATTATGGATTTTAAAACTTCATTAACCCAGAGAATAAGAAAAGACAAAATAACACAACAAAAACAGTTTCTGCAGCTTCCTCTTTGGTGATTCCCATAATTAGCAAATAAATGTTCATTAAAAACAAACAGTTTTCTTTCACATGCCATATTTATCAAATTCTGAATGTTTTCACTCATGATAGAAATAAATTTTTTTAAATTTTCATTGAAAAAATTATAAAAACCAGGTGTTTTCAGTTTTCATATAAAATTCTGAATTCATCAATAGAGAAATATTTTGCAAAGTAGAGGCCCAATTCCTGCCCTGTTCCCCTTAGTCACACAGCGTGCTATACATACTTTGAGCATTTAATGAGCTAAACCCACACAGAGTGTCTAGCACACCAAAGAACATTCATTCCAAGGGCCTAAAGGAGAGGTGGGAAGCCATTGGGATTTTTGCCTGGAGAGGAAAACAAAAGCCTATTTTTGTTTCCTCCCTCCGTGTCCTCCTGTTGGCCACCCCACAGCTGATCTGCAAGGGAATAAGGGGAACACGTGGATGATTATGCCCATCCCAATCCTGACGTTAGCCATAGAATCAGAAGTATCGTAAATCAAGGTACAAGCTGGGAATACAGTACATGTGTCTAAGTGGGATTGAGTTAGGAATAGAGAAGCCTGTAATTAAAGGAATACAACCTGTTTGTAGGGCCTACACTTGGTAAGTGAGTGCCTCTCTGTCTCTTTTCTCTCTCATGTGTATGCGTGTATGTGTATGTATGTATATATATATATATATATATATATATATATGTGCATGTGTATATATATAGAGAGAGAGAGAAAATATACACACAAATTGCTTTTTGCTCTTGTGTATATATTGTATATATACATGTGTACATGTACATATATACATACGTAGATTATATAATATACATAGAGATTTGGTCTGTCAGTTAAAATCTTAGTTGACTCATCTGTAAAATGAGATTACTCTCAAAAGCTACCTTATAAGGTTGTTTTGAATATAAAATGAAATAAAATATTTAAGTCCATGACAAGGTTTAGCATATAGTAGAAGCCCAATAAATGCTGTCTTTTAGAAAGCCTCCCAATCTGCTAACACATGGAGGTTCTGTGTAGCAATTTGTTCATCCATTCCTTCATTCATTTATTCATTCCCTAATATGTGCTGTGGGAACATAGTGCTCTGTATATACCTGGGAGCATAGCTGTGAACAAGACAAATATGGCCCTAATGCTGTTGAGTTCTATTATGTGGTAACAAATTACAACTGATAAGCATCTGGCACACACATAGTCAATGTATATTAAGCACCTGGAAAGGAGATGTTATAAGAGTTTATAAAAAGAAGGTTAATCTGATCTGCAAGAACAGGGGAGAATTCCCTAGGAAGAAAATTGTAAACAAAGACCAGAAGGATGAGCCAGTCATTTATGCGGAGACGAAAGGAAGATAGCCTCAAGGCAGAGGGAATTTGTGTAAAAGCCCCATAGTGGGAGAAAGCATGGCATATGGAGAGAGTGTACTGAGAAACAGTACCAGGTATAGGTGAGGTCCTGTTAGGCAAAGCCTCACAAGCTGCATCAGAGATTTAGGGCTTGATTCTAAGAGTAATGGGTTGCTATAAAGATGTTAATCATTAAAATGACCGTGTTTTCATAGTCAGTAGGCTTCCCTGGTCGAGCACAGAAAATGGGTTGGAGAGGCCAAAAGTTTTAGGCTGGGACACCCACAGGGAATCTAATGCATTCATCTGGTGAAAGAAGATGGTGGCCCAGACAAGCATGTGAAGGTAATAGAAATGAAGTAAAGTGGATGATTCAAGGGAGATGGTGGAATCCACTCAACTAAATACTGTCAAGTAAACATAGAGAGGCAAGGTGTCATCTGTTTAGAAGGAAATCCAGGTCAGCCACTGAGAGACCACTGGATGTCTCTGGAGTTCCCCTTGCCTCCAGGATTGGTGAGAACCAGAAAGAGGTTCTAAAGAACTAGCAATTAGCTGAAATTCAGGACCCAAGACAAGACCCCTAGTTCCCATGAAGAGCTAGAGAACAAAGTAAAACACTGATACAAAAGTTGGCTCCACCCAAAGGTTTTTAAAGAAATGCTAAGACCTGGGCAGGAGAGTGATCAAGGCAAATTCTAGCCTTGCCTAGATCCACGTGCCTCTGGCTAATGAGACAGGGAATGGAGAACAAAGATTAAGAGGTTCAGATGTGCAGCCAGACTTTCTGGGTTCAGACCCTATATCTATTATTTACTTTGGGCAAGTTGCTTAACCTCCCTGTACCCAGTCTCCTCCTCTGGAAAATCAGGATAATAATAATGAGTTCTTCATAGGGTTGCTGAAAGGATCAAATGGATGATTTAGAATATCGTCTGGTACATGTCAAGCGAAGAGTAAATGTTAGCTGTTATTAATATTGTGACCCATCAGCTAATCTGAAATTGCTCTGCCTGAGTCAGAATGAGTTTATGGGCTCAAGGGGGCTGAGCCTGGAGATAGTCAGCATCGAGGTCTATCGCTGAGCAGGGTGGGTCAAGCAACACAGACAAAAAGAAAAAGTGGAAAAAAAAAAAAAAGAGAACCCAGCTTCAGGAGAGAGACCAGCTGTGAAAAGCTAGAAGGATCAGAGCACTTTGCCTTCTGTGACTAAGTATTGTTTCTGTTTGGAAGACAGTAGGGGATAAGGGATCAATCTGTGAGATAGGTCAGTAGTGTGGAGACTGTGGGGATGAGGATACAGATGAAGGGAAGTCATGGAATGATGGCTGCATTCTTTTGCATGAAAATAACATTTAATCTCTTGTAGAAATTGGTTTTATTCCTTCATGTTCCAAGTTCCAAAGCACTTCCAATTACCTTGTATTTTTGCAGCCCATAAAGCTCAAGATCTCAAGCTAATTTTTAAAAATACAGTTTTAATCCATTGTAAGAATTTTTGCAAAGGTACCATATGTCAGGGGGCAAATTAGCAAAGGAAGAATGACTTCAGAATAAGTCATACAGTTTTTATTTAAAAGGAGAAAAAAAATGCTTTGATCTGATATTCCCGATCCAGAAACAGAAAACCAAATTTTCTCGTCGTTTCCCAGAAGAACACTTTTCTGCTTTAAAATACTCAGAAATTTAGCATTTTGTATGTGGCTGGCTTCACAACACTAAATAATGATTATTATTGTTTGGAAATGTTAATTAAAATGACAACATTTTCTACAAATCTCAGCAAGAGACTTTTATATCTGCCTTGTAGCTGCAGTTTGTCTTTTGCTTAAGATTCAGAGATAATATCTGGGTGGCATTAAGCTGGATCCATCAACACCCTTGTCACAATAGATAGCTTTGGGGGCTGGTAATGGGCCTCTGAGACATCCACCCCTGGGTCACTAGTTCAGATGTGGCTCAGGCTGAGAATGAATGAGACTCATTATTCTCCCAGTGCTGTGAAGAACTTTCTCTTGGATAAACCTGCAGCGTCTGGCCAATTTCTAGGACAAAGAGAATCTAATTACAGTGCTGTATTGCATTAATTAGCTCTATTTTAAAACAATAATAATAGCTCTTTGGAAGTGACAGAAAGGAAATGATACATATCTATTTTTTAAGTAATGGAAGCAAGTCTGTTGATGTTTACTTTCCAGGTTAGCATAAGACAGAAAATATGAGAGAAAAGAAATTGGCATTGTTCTTAGGAACCTACTTTATCTCCTCCACTGCTACTGACAATATACTGGGTAGGAAAGGCCGCAGATTGAAACAAGCCAAGTAGTATTGATTAAGAATCATTATTCCTCACCTGATCTGGATAACTGTGTTGAATTGGGATCATGGTAGGAAGGAAATAAGTTGTACCTTATGTAATTACTGTAAGTCTTTGACATGTGCCTCATTCTGCTCATTTACAAAATGAGAATAATAATGATGGCGCCAGCTCCTAGACTTGTTATGAGTATTGAATAAAATAATGACTGCAAGCTCTTAGCATATCACCTGGCTCGATAAAAGGGTGATGACAATGATGTTGCTGCTTATGATGATGATGATGAGGAGGAGGAGGAGGAGGAGAAGGAGGAGGAGGAAGAAGAAGACAATGATGACAATTGAATGTATTTGAGCTGTTAGGTCACTATGTGAATATGTGTTGGAAAAATTGGTCAGACTAACTACATGGTTGAAGCAGAGGTAAACATTAGGGCATTGAACAATCAATCATAGCTTTTTTAAAGGAAAGCATGTGAAGCCCTTCTTCCCAACTTGAACCATAGTCATCCTATAACCACCAATTATTAAATTTCTAGTGCAAAGTCTCCCTTCACAAAAAGCACATTTTTTTTTGTCCATTATGTATGTTCACAGAGTGTGCTAGATGTGGTATATCCCTTGGAATTCTAAGGGAAGTGCACTATATAGAAAGAGCTCTGAGTTCTTGGTCAGGAACCAGCCATGAATTTCAAATGTGTTACCTGTTTAAAATAGGGTCTTAGAATTATTACAACTATTTTGGGGTTTAATTCTCTAACCCTTAAAATAAGGATATTAACAGTTATTTTTTTTGATCAGTACTATAAATCACACATATGCTAAAATTTTCAGTGTCATTCCTTCAAGATAAGGTCTAAGAAAGTGTTTTATAAACTGTAAATGCAGTCGTCGATAATTCCACATTTAACAATCAAGGAGGAATACCAGGAAAGAATGAAGATTTAAAAAAAATTCAGTAACAATGACAGTCAATTTTGGCATTTAGCATTCAGAGATAGAAACCTAAAGAACTAACATTTTTTTCCAGTGGATTTCTCTTGAGTTTTAGGTGGACCTCCTCTCAAACCAGGGCTTGATTGCAAAAGCGTTAGGAAAGAAATGAACCTAGGAGACAGCAGTAAGGAAGTAAGGTAAGTAGTACAAGTAAAGGGAAGAAGCCAAATCAGGGCTCAATTTTAAGGGAAGTCTCAAACTCAGCTTGTTCCTTAATGGAGCTTCAGAGGAGCCTTGACCAACAGAACTTTGTATGATGTTGAAACTATTCTATATCTGCAATGTGTGAGTTTGAAATGTGGCTAGTAACACTAAAGAGGTGATTTTTTAAAAATTTCCTAGGGACTCTCATAAGGCTGTAATCAAGGGGTTGGCCAGACCATGTTCTTATCTGGGTGCTTCTGAATTCTCAAAGGAAAGAATCTGCTTCCAAGCCCACTGAAGTTGTTAGCAGATTGATTTCCTTGTGGCTGTATGACTGAGGACCCCAGTTTCTTACTGGCTGTCATCTAGAGGCCACCTCAAATCCTAGATACTGTCCACAGTTCTCTGCCACATGGCCTTCTCCATAGGCATGTCGTCCACAATAGGGCTGTGGTCCACAATAGGGCTGTTTGCTTCTTTGAAGCCAACAGTCTGCTAAGACTTATGCAACCAAACCTAATTAAGGGAGTAACATCCCATCACCTTTGGCAATGGTATGCTATTATTAGGAGTCACATGTTCTGGTCACACTCAATGAGGAAATGCTTAAGGATGTGACTCAACAGAAGCCCTCCTAAGGTTTATGCACAATACTTCCCCAATACAACACTGTGTGTGTGTGTGTGTGTGTGTGTGTGTATGTATATATATATGTGTGTATGTATGCATGTATGTATTTACATGTATATATGTACATATATACATATATGTACATATGCACGTATATATATATATACACACACATATATAAAATGTATATTTATTTTGAGAGAGAGAGAACCAGAGGGGGAGGGTCAGAGAGAGAGAGGGAGAGAGACAATCCCAAGCAGGCTCCACACTGTCAGCACAGAGCCCAGAGTAGGGCTTGACCCTACAAACCGTGAGATCATGACCTGAGCCGAAATGCAGAGTTGGTCACCTAACCAAATGAACAACCCAGGTTCCCCAACACTGGTTATTTTTTAGAGAGTGTCAAATACATTATACCATTGAATCTTTACCAAAAAAATGTTGTAAATTATCTAAATTGGGAATTATTATCAATATTCAGAAAAAATGAGGTTAATTGTCTCAAATACACAGACAATTATTAGCAAAGTTGAGCATCCATAACTTTTGATTCTCTGTCCTGTCTTCTCTGACCCATTGTGTTTTCTTATATTGATTCCCAAATGTCATCACTTGAGAGCCACCATTACAAATTTTGCTGATCTGCTGGCTGACCTAATATATTTT
The DNA here is from genome assembly GCF_016509475.1 of Prionailurus bengalensis. Lineage (NCBI taxonomy): Eukaryota > Metazoa > Chordata > Mammalia > Carnivora > Felidae > Prionailurus > Prionailurus bengalensis. The sequence continues at coordinate 33,117,070 of NC_057347.1, forward strand.
TTTAAATGTTTACTTTTATTTTTGAGAGACAGAGAGATAGAGATCATGAGCAGGGAATGGGCAGAGAGAGAGAGAGAGAGAGAGGAAAACACAGAATCGGAAGCAGGCTCTAGGCTCCGAGCTGTCAGCACAGAGCCTGACGTGGGGCTTGAACTCATGAACCATGAGATCATGACCTGAGCCAAAGTCGGATATTTAACTGACTGAGCCACCTAGGCTCTCCTGACCTAATATTTTTTTTAATAAATAGTTCATTTTCTTCATTTAAACACATTGGTTTTAATCACAATATTTATATTGGTGCTGAAAATGGGAGACCAGTATCAGTTGCCATAAATAGATGAAAGCAAAGGATGAATGTACAGATAATAAAATTAATATTATTTGTGTCCTACCTAAACCCATATTGCAGGTTTAGTATATGTCACAAAAAGGAGCAATCAATACCAGCTAGGCATCCTCCCTCCTGTTCCTAATTATCACTTATAAGGAGGAATTTGGGGTATACATCAATGTCCTCCTGCTTTCCAATGTTCTCTATAAGGTGGCAAGGAGCCCAGCATGTGCTCTGGACACTCCTCCTCTGGCTGCCTCAAAAAGCAACAGTGGTGTCTGTCCTTAGGCACTGCCATGATTTGGGTGAGAGAGCGTCAATAGAAGAAAATGCAATTAGCAAATATAATGAGCTCTAACACATTTAGGCATGTCTCTTTTCTTACTGTCCCCACAGCTATACAAAATTTGTGTATTCCTTCAAGATGCTGGCATTCACAAATTTGGAAAATGGCAGGGACACGCCTCCTCCTTCTTCTCATTCTTCCCACCCCCTTTCCACAAATTATTTGTCCCAATGTTCCACCTCTCTAGAGATGCCTCTGTTTCTGTTCAAATTCTCCTTAAAAAGCTTCCATAACACTCTTTCATGTCATTTGTTTTTAGTGCTGCTTTTTAATGCAGATTCCCACAACTGTATTTATTACTGAAATTTTATTCCATCAGACTCACCATGTACGCCTAGGAATATGCTTCCCTAAATCAGCATACAGATCTTAAGTTCATATTTTGTCACAACAAATGGGACAGATGTGCTAATTCTATTCTCTTCACTGACGGGAAGTAAGGTTCATAAAAAATAAATACATATGCACAAATAGGGACAGAACAAATATGCTGCTTTTGTATAATCACATTTGAATAATTAACCAACCCGAGCCAGCTTCTGCATAATTCTCTTAACCACTGAAGAAACGAGGAAAGAAACATTTGCCTGGGTTTAAAGAGAAAGGAGGGACCCCACAATATCAGCACTTCCTGCAATGTCGAGATGGGTCATTTAAATCAAGAACAGTAGCAACAACTGACATTTTCATTGGAAAGCTCCTCTGCATCCACAATGTACTTATATTTGATCTTCGGAATAACCCCCTGATATGCATTTGCTCAACACGTGACTCTGGAGAAAAAATCAAATCCTCTGTGGAAACCAGTCGAGATAATGACCTCTAGATGATTATTTGCCACTACTATCAATCTTCCTATTTGCCTATCAGATCGATTGCTCTCTGCTTGTACCATCTTGGATTGCTGACTTCTGAATCCTGAATGCTGATGTCTTCTCTGGAGCACCTATTTACTTCAATGACCCATGTAGGTTTTCCTTTCTGGTTTTCTGCCCCACCTCAATTGTAACTCTCCACTCTCCTTCAATTTCTATGCATCCAGGTTCTTGCAAGAATCCCATCCTTCATTAGTCTTAGCTCCATGGAACTGGCAGGCTAGAACAACTATCTTAATTACCTTCTGGAAGGATGGGAACTTGTACTTATACATGGGCATCCTTGTAATTTGTTATTTGAATGTAGTTATTGCGGATAAAAAGATCAAGGCTAAGTTTACAGGAGGTGGTGGTTGAAGTGGGGTAGAGGAAAAGAACACCAGAAGTAAGGAAGGCTGGGACTAGCTCCTGAGGGCTTGACATATAATCCATTTGGATCTTGAAGTTCCTGGAAGTGGAAAAGATAGTGATAGAGAGAAAGGCAATGAGTAAAATGCTAAACCTATAAATTACAAAAGTTACTAGATAAAAACAAAAGGGAAGCTACCAAACATTAAGCTGTAATGGCCAAGAAGCTGTGAGTTCCGGTGGAGAGAGCAAAATCTGTAGTTTTAAAACAGCAGAGAGGAGTGCCTGGGTGGCTTAGTAAGTTAAGCCTCTGACTCTTGATTTCTTTTCTTTTTTTTTTTTTAATGTTTATTTATTTTTGAGAGAGACAGAGACAGAATGCGAGTGGGTTAGGGGCAGAGAGAGAGGGAGACACAGAATTGGAAGCAGGCTCCAGGCTCTGAGCTGTCAGCACAGAGCCTGACGTGGGGCTTGAACTCATGAGCCATGAGATCATGACCTGAGCCGAAGTCGGACGCTCAACCGACTGAGCCACCCAGGCGCTCCTGACTCTTGATTTCAACTCAGGTTGTGATCTCAGTGTTCATGAGATCCAGGCCCGCCTGGGGTTCTTCACTCACAGTATGGAGTCTGCTTGGGATTTTCTCTCTCCTTCTCTCTCTGACCCTCCCTCTCTCGCTCTCTCAAAATAAATAAACTTAAAAAAAAAACAGCAAAGAGAAGAACCTATAGGCCATGAGGTATGTGGAGTATGAAATTGAAATCATCTTTGATTCATGAAAACTATAAGAAAAAAAATATATATATGGATTAGGATCATTCTGAGAGGTGGTTGAGGACATAGGAAAGATTGTCGAATCTTGGACAAAATTATTTGGAATGCTTTGAGAGGACTTAAAGATTAATTGCAAGTATAGTGATATAGGGTTGAGATGTAGTAACCAGTGGGTCTTGGGCTTCTGGAGATGACTGAAACTGACTTGTAGGAGTCCTGAAGAAAGGCAAAGAAGAAGGAAATATTGCATAGTCTTTCACTTTTAGAGAGGAAAACAAAACATCATGACTTCAAAACTCACATTGGCATAGAATGCCTATTCTGAGCAGTTAACAGTGTCAGAGCCCAAGTTCAGGAGGATCACTCCACTCTGTGTGAAATAGTAATGACCAGATGGTTGAGGCAGAGAGCTCTCCAGAAGACTGTGTAGTCCTCTGGTTCTCAAATTTAAGTGTGCTACACAGTTACCAGAAGGGTTTATTTTCTTAAGTTTTATTTATTTTGAGAGAGAGAAAGAGAGCATGAGGTGGGGAGAGGCAGAAAGAGAGGGAGAGAGAGAATCCCAATTAGACTCCACACTGCCAGCTCAGAGCCTGATGCCAGGCTCAAACTCATGAACTGTGAGATCATGACCTGAGCTGAAACGAAGAGTCAGAAGTGCAACCGACTAAACCACCTAGGTGCCCCTGGGAGGGCTTATTAAAAATCTAGAGTTCCCAGGGCATCTGGGTGGCTCAGTCAGTTAAGCATCCAACTCTTGATTTTGGATCAGGTCATGATCTCATGGTTGTGAGATCAAGCCCCACATAGGGCTCTGTGCTGGGCATGGAACCTGCTTACTATCTTCTCTCTCTTCGTGCCCTCTCCTGCTCTCACATGCGTGTGTGCTCTCTCTACCCCCCTCCAAAAAATATCGAGTTCTGAACTTCACTTCCAGAGTTTCTGATTCAATAGGTCTGGTAAAGGCTTGAGAATTTGTGGTTTTAACTAGTTCCCAGATGCTGCTGCCCTTACCATTCTCCTCTTTGACAAGCAAGAAGCGGACTTATTTTCCTTCAGTGTGGCTGAGGATGGTTGGGTGCTCAAACCATGTTTGAGCATGCAGTGAAGAACATTTAGAAGGTTACACAGAAACTGTTCACTAAGATAATCTCTAGGGAGTGGGAATGGAGAGCAGGAAGATGGGAAGTAGAAGGCAGGTCTTGTAGACTCTTCAAAGACCCTCAAATAATCCCTCCAACTCCAAAGGCATTAGTCACTATGGTAAGTCCCACTCTTTAAAATCCTTATCAGAAGCCCTCATTCTCTGGCTCTCAGCTACTAGGCTTCTTCTCTCATTTTGCTGTGTTAAGTCAGGGTCCCAGATGGACATGTAATTTAACCCAGATGTTTCAAATGGAGAGACTTTATTAAAGAGACTCCTTCTAGAAATGTGGGTAGAGTTAAGGGGGTCAAAAGCAGTGGTGAAACACCGAGAGATAAGAGGTAGTAAAAGCCCTGTAGCTGAAGGGACAGAAGAGAAAATTGTGGTTGTGGCACTCTAGTCAAGAGTTAGACCTGGGAACTGTAACCTTTGAGAGTTCCAGCTCCTGCCACAGAAGCAGAAGAAAATAACCTAGGTTCTCTCCCCTCCTGACCTCTGGTATCTGAAAGGTTAACTTCTATTGGTCAAACACAACTGAAAACTAGTCAGCAAGGGAGTGTAGGTGATACATCCACTGGGTCACCCTCCCTTCTTGAGAAGAGTAAGACAACGTTGGGTGGAGAACAGATTTGGGGTGGCAAGCTGAGAAGGACCAGCACAACCACCCTTTGCCCATGAGGCACTCACTCTAGCAGCTCTGTTCTTACCCTCCTTCATTATCTAGAGTAAGCCAGAATCAAGCTCCCGAAAAGCTTATGCTATGAACAAAATGCTTACATTCCACTATTCTGGCAATTAGCACATTGAGTTTCAGATAAAGTTGTCCATCTCTATTTCTGCCCCCTACCCATTCCAAAATCTTTGAGGGCATTCTCTTACAAATTCTGCAATACCTACATCTGTAGCAGAAGTTGAGTGAATGTTACTTGCAAGAATAAATTAGCAAACAAACGAAAGCCATGCAAGTTCTCCAATTTTCATCTTTTAGGGCCTTAGTAGCTCATTCATTGTGATTGTTATATAACATGGATGAATATGGGTATCTTGATCCATGATTTTTGCTTGGGTTCCTTCTCACAATTCATTCTTCTACCAATAAGTCTCGATGTTGAGCTTGAAAGATTATCCTTTGTGAATAAAGGAGATTAATAAGCAAGAACCCAAAGATGTTTGTTCAACACAACAGCTGTTTGTAGTATATACTCAATCGGCAAAGAAGACCTTGTAACCCTCTGCAAGTTATTAATATCAGCCAGTGTTATCCAGCAGAACTTTCTGCAATGATGGAAAGGTTCTGCACCTGCACTGTCCAATACGGTAGTCATTAGCTACATCTGGCTCCTCAGTGTGTGAAATGTGACTGAATGATGCATCTAAAAAACTGAATCTCTGACTTTATTTAGTTTAAATTAATTTTAATAGCCACATGTGCCAGTGGCTACCATATTAGATGGATCAGATATAGACAAAGCATAACCTGGATAACACTGAATTTCAGATTCTTAATTGCTCAGCAACAGAGAAAATGACGTTATATGATTTGAGTTTAAGTCTGTTTTTTTTTGTGTGTGTGTGTGTTTTAAAGCAGAGAAGAACAGCTTGTTAAAAGTCAAATGTGCATTAGCTTTACTCCCATGCTGGAGATATGGAGCTGTCTTTAATCTGTGAGTCAAGAGAAATTCACCAAATTGAAGACAGTAACAGTGTCTTCATATTTTTATCTACTTGAGGGCACTCTCTTAATCATTTACTAAAAAAGTCTCTGAGTCTCCATCTAGATTTCTTCTAAATCAGATGAAAATGGATTTAAATCTCAGCTCTGTTAAAATTGTACTCATTTGGCAGATATTTCCACCTTTTCTGCCATGTAAGATAGCAATGCTAATTCCTACCTGTTAGCAATGTTGGGCAAATGGAACGAGACTATGTATGCAAAATGGCTGTCATATTAGATCTGCAATAAATGTGATTTCTTCTTGTTGGAATCTATTCTTGGATAGATCCTAGGAACTTTCTCTAAGATGACTGCCTATCCCAAGGACATATTCCTGTGACTTTAGGTAAGCTAGTTAATCTTTAGGAATCAGTTTATCTAATATTGATACTACTACTGTTCAAGGATGATTTCTGGATTAGGAATGTTATATGCACAAAGTTTCTTGGATTTAGTATGTGCTCAAAAGTAGCTAGAAAGATATATCAATATCTTAAAGTAATGACAGTTTCAAGGAAAAATTCAGTGGATAGAGAGAATTAGCCTTGGTTCCAAACCTCCAAGGTATTCCTGCCCTTTTCAGCAAAATACAACAATTTACTTCTGCAAAGTGACTAAAATCAGGCAGGATGTATTTATTGATGCCTCTTTTCATACCTGATTTCTTTCTCTTTTGTAGCTCCCACCTCCTCTCCAAATAGACAAGGAAACCCATTTTTTGACCTTCCACTCTCCCTAAACTCTATTTTAGTTCACAGTTTAGATCAATAGTCTTTTATATGAGAAGCTTTTTATTGAGCTCAAAGTATCTTTGACCAATACTTTGGACAAAGATTATGTGTGCTTGTGTGTGAGACTAAATGGTAGTGGAGGAAAAGAGAACATAAAGAGGTGTGGGAGGAGAGGAGTTGCTGATGGAAAGTTAGAGCAAAAACCAGGCAACACTAGTAAGAATCCAAAAGAACAGCAGGTTGGATTTTTCCTTATGTTGAAGGGAAGTCTCAACTTCGCATTCATAAATGAAGCTTTTTTAGAGGTAATGCAAACACTCAGAATGTTCACCATAGCTATGGAGTAAACTGTTCTGTAATACTAGAGTACAGACCAAACACATTATAAATCAGTACCACCTAAATATCATTTCACAGATATTTGGGGGAGTCTAATATGTGCCAACTACAACAATAGGCAGGGCTATTACAAAGTTTATTTGAACAAACACTTTGCCCTCCAAGGGCTCACAACTAAGTGGAGAAGACCCACACATAGCTAAGGTACTTAACAAAAGTGTGGACCCATTTATTCCACAAGAAAAAAAAAAAGAGAAAACATGTACTTGTCTCTGAGGAAACAGTGTCTGTGCTCAGTGGTTAGTCTCATGGTAAAAATGCTGGAGACTATATCAACAAGTGTAAAAAAGAAAATAAACAACACTTAGAAGTCTACCTCCCAGAGGAAGTGTATTTGTTTTAACAAAGGACCCCAGACTAGGTGGCTTACACAGCAGATATCTATTTTCTTACAATGCCAGAAGCTGGAAGTCCAAGATTCAGGTATTGGTAGGATTGATTTCTCTTGAGTCCTCTCTGTTTGGCTTGAAGAGGATACCACCTTCTTCCAGGATCTTCACATGGTCTTTCCTCTATGTGTGTCTGTGTTTGCTTTTCTTTTTCTTTTCTTTTATTATTTTTTTAATGTTTATTTATTTTTGACAGAGAGAGCATGCGCGAGTCAGGGAGGGACAGAGAAAGAGGAAGGCACAGCATCTGAAGCAGACTCCAGGCTCTGAGCTGTTAGCACAGAGCCCAACACGGGACTTGAACTCACGAACTGTGAATCATGAGTTGAAGTCAGGCGCATAATGAACTGAGCCACCCAGGCACCCCTGCTTCTCTTCTAATTTAAGGATACCAGTCATATTGGATTAGGGCCCAGTCTTATGCCTTCATTTAACTTTAATTACATCTTTAAAGACCTTACAGTCATTCTGAGGTACCAGGGGTTAGAACATCAACATATGAATTCTGGGAGGACACAATTTAGCCCATAATAGGAACAAATTTTAATATTTTGGTATATTTCTTTCTTTAATATTACGTAAATACATATTTAAGGTTATTTTAATGTTTATTTATTTTTGATAGAGAGAGAAACATAATGCAAGTGGATTAGGGGCAGAGAGAGAGGGAGACACAGAATCCAAAGCAGGTTCCAGGCTGTCAGCTGTCAGCACAGAACCTGTCGCGGGGCTCGAAATCACAAACTGTGAGATCATGACCTGGGCCAAAGTCGGACACTCAACCAACTGAGTTACCCAGGCTGCCCCTACATAAATACATACTTAAAGTGCATGTACATGTAAACAAATAGAACTTGGATTAAAATATTTAAAACATCCATCTGTTTTCTTATAATACTCTGGCAATTATTTCCACAAATCTTCAAATAGTCTGAAAATATAATTTTTGATGGCTGCATAATACACTTTTACTTTCACTTATCTGTGTTATTTTCCTATTTAAAATCTAAGTTATAACTGCTTTATCACATTATAAATGCTATAATAAAAGGGTTGGTGTGCAAATCCTTGATTACAACTGTTATTAGGTCAAATTCCAACAAGGAGAATGATTGGATCAAAAGTATGCATACTTCAAGGTTTTTGTTTTAGTTTAAGAACATATTGGCAAATTATTTTCTGGGAAGGACATGCCATTTCACATTCTTACTAGTTGTACATATCAGTGCTGGTTTTAAATGTTTAATTTGGAAATGCAATATGAAAGCGCAGCCATGATAACAATACCATCTATGTGGTTTTCAGAGAAGGAATACAATAAATCACCAGGAAAGAGGACAGTTGATGGATTGCCAGAGAGCCGTTACCCTAATGAGTTCACTGAGGTCCAAATACTGAGTCTCAGGATGGCTAAATAATTTGTTAAATATAATATGGATTATAAATGGTTGATTTAGGATAAGAACCTGGGTCTCTATCTTGTGATGAGATCTCTGCTGATGTACTCATTTCTTGGCCTCAAGACGCAATCTTGACGTCCTACTCCAACCCATTTGAATTTAGTATCTACACTTGCTTCCTCCTGTTGCCTTGGATAGGAACTTGTGTCTCAGCTATCCCTCTGTAGAACCTAAATCCCACTCCTACCTAACCTGGCTCTTGTCCCATAGTGGTTGGTTAAGGTGACTCAGGGGAAGGGATGTTTATACAGACAGTATCATTGCCTATTTGTTGAATGCACTGCATACTCAAGAGAAACAGTTCTAAATGTATATGGACAAAGCCAATGTTTTGCAATTTAACTTAAAAGTGAGAATGAGTGTTTAGAGTAGGTTTTCCTTACCTTACTTACATTATTTGCAACACAAAATTTGTGAAATCATTTGACTCTCTATAAGACAGAAAGACATCCAGACTTCCTGCACTTGCATAAAATCAGGAAATATAATATAAAAAGTAAAATTGAATCTATTTCAGAGTAAGGAAATCAAATATTATTTAATTTGTTTTAAAAGCATTATGTATGCAAATTTCAACCCAATCTCAGAACTCATCAGTCAAAGGTTAAAACAAGTCATGTATTTATATATAAAATTGGAGATATAAATACATAGGCTATTCTGCAGCTAATTTAATTTCATTCATTAATTCATTCAAGTTTTAATCAAATAAGAACATATTTTTAGCACTTGTTATTAAGATGAGTAAGGCATTGTCACTGCCCTGAAATGAGAGATCACTCTTGCTATCATGGGGGTCAAAGAAATTAGGGCAGAGCAAGGTGATTGGAGCAGTAATAGAAATGAGAGAATCATGAGTGATTCATTCCTTCTGGAGCTTTTGGTTGTGAATTCCATAAAGACCAAGATTAATGTCCGTTCTTTTTACAGCTGTATTCCCAGCACCTGGCATAGTGTTCACTCACCAGGTTAAGATAAAACAACTAAATAAGGTAATCAGTGAGGTGCTTGTTCAACAAATGAGATATATGTTTTTAATAAGTAACAATCATTTGTAATTAGCCACAGTAACTGTCTCACAACATTACCTCTACCCACTGACTACTGAAAGATTTCTTGAAACCTTAGAAAGGTCAGCATCCAACTTTCAGCTTCTGTGTTATTAATTTGATGATCTCTCCTCATAAGGATGCACATTAAAAGCGTATCTACTTGTTGAGGATGTACTGAGGGAACGGAAAATTAGCTTAGATTGCTTCCAAACCTTCCTAAACAACACTAACAGGTTCATATTCTCAACCTATCAAATTCATCCCTACAGTTTCCCTGATTTCCAAGACCCCCTTTGTATCGACCCCATAACCAACCATGATGATGATGATGGTGATGGTAGTCATACCAGCAGGCAGTGTGATACAGATATGAATAACACATGCAACCTATGAATTAGATAACCATTATTCCCATTTTATAACAGGAAATTAAGCCTTAGAGATGTTCAGAGACGTGCTCCAAAACTAGGGGACACACTGGGATTGAGATGTAAGCAATCTGATGTAAAAATCCTAATGCTTCTCTTATTCTAGGAAACACACTGACACATCCATGGCTGAATCTTCACTTTCTAACCACTGACTCTTTCTGTTTGACCTGCTTGGAGTTTTTGTTTGTTTTCTTTCCTTCCATTTTGTTTTGTTTTATAATTTGCTTTAAAGTTATGAGCTTTCAAGTTCACCAGGATTTGACAACCAATTCAATAACTGTATGGCCAGCCACTTTAAGAATTTGTGTTGGGGCGCGTGGGTGGCACAGTCGGTTAAGCGTCCGACTTCAGCCAGGTCACGATCTCGCGGTCCGTGAGTTCGAGCCCCGCGTCGGGCTCTGGGCTGATGGCTCAGAGCCTGGAGCCTGTTTCCGATTCTGTGTCTCCCTCTCTCTCTGCCCCTCCCCCATTCATGCTCTGTCTCTCTCTGTCCCAAAAATAAATAAAAACGTTGAAAAAAAAAATTAAAAAAAAAAAAAGAATTTGTGTTATCTTTCTGACCTTTCTCTGAAATGCAGTTGAATCTTTGGAGGCATTCCTATGCCTCATTTGATGAGTTTTGTTTTTGTTTTGTTTTGTTTTGTTTTGTTTTGTTTTGTTTTGTTTTTACCATGTTCATCCAGTAAGGAATGGTAGGGCTGGTGGGGGAGGGAGTGGAGGAAAACTAGCTGGCATTCGTGTAGTCATTGCATTGATTCCTTTATTTAAAATTATGTCTTTAATCCTTCTAACAACCTGTAGTAATTTTATTACCCCCACTTTACATGTGAGGATATTAGGGCTAAAGAGTTTAAATAACATGTTCAAGGTCATAGAATTAATGAGATAAAAGAGAACAGATTCAAGTCGGGTCTACTGGATTGCACATTTGAGGCTCTTTCCCACTTCATTTGCACTAGTGATGAACTCCCTCTTTATGATTGAAACTCCCTGGTGTCATTTCTGTATTTGTCCATTCATTAGAAATTATATTGCACATATCTTGTATTAGGTTAAGTCAGATTACATGGCAGTAATGAATTAACTCAAAAATCTCAGTTGATTAACTCAATGAATCTTTCTTTTTCATGTTACATAGGCAATGTTGTTATGTGAGAGTAGATGCAGAGAATTGATTCACATGATCCCTCAGGGATATTAGCGGTTGGAGATTTCCACCACTGGATATGCCACTAGTCACTATGGCAGAGGAAGAATACTAGAAAGTCTTGAACCTGACATTATATTCTTCAACACACAGTCACATGACCCCTACATGGAAAATGTAGAGGGATGCTTGAAATATTTGTCACTATTACCTTCTCAGCTACAGGTTGTTTATCTGGTAATAAAAAATCTCTCTACTTTCTTCTTCCCATACTCATATCCTTCTAGTACAGAGAACTCAAAAGTCCCAGGGTGTCAGGTAATGCATACCAGCCTTGGCATCAAATTTAGTGATAATTTTTCATGGTCTAGATTCCTATTAGTTACACAGACAGGAAATCTGCAGTCCTCCAGTGCACCACCCAATACAGGGTGCCAAGTAAGCACAGTGACTGATTAAGATTGGAATCGTGCATTGCAGCAGACAGGTCCGTTCTGCAACACCACTGGGCAGGTGTTGTAAAGAGGAGCACCCCCAAGGACCGGGGAAGAATTTGATTCTGCGTTCTGGTGGATACACTCTCATTCATTGTTTTCTGTGATCCCTGTTCACCGATCTGGGAGATTCTCTGTTGTCTCTTATCCTCCATGCCACATAAAAAAATGATTGTTGGGGTAATCTACCCCCCCCCATCCGCTAGAAGGTTGTGGCCCAAGGTGTGCTAACACAAGCTCTTGGTTTCTCCATCACTCTAAGATGTAGTAGGGGACTTCATATTTACTTGATTCCAGTCATTTCTAAATACAAGTAGTACCCCCTACCCCATAACATACAGACATTTTTAGAAACTTGGTCTTCACATTTGTTACATTTCTTTACTTTCTTGACACCAAAACTTCTGTCTCCTGACAGTTAGTTAATGGTGGGTACAATGAGTTTCCCTGAAAGAGTAGGTAGAAAGGACTTCCTTAATATGACCTTTGCCGTTAAATATTTAATCAATTGATAAGCTTTTCTGGATATCTTATCCTTAATCTGATATTTCTCCTGTGGTACATTAATCCATTGAAGGATTGTGACAGCTGTTTTGAAGGTCATGCCCTTCAACTAATCTCTCCTAAAGGGTGGAATTGTCATTCAAATGTGTGTTTTTCAACATTGCCAGGTCATGCATTTCTGGAATTTTTCTATTTGCTTCCATTTCTGTTTGTAATCAGCCAGTTCTTCTGTGGGTTCATCTCTTTCTTCCTGTAATCCCAAACCAAATACAGAAAATAACCACAAATACACACTACAATCATTTTGTTTTCCATTGCTTCCTACCTCACCCCACCCCCCCCCCCAACCCCCCCTGAGCTGTGGTTCATCAGGTGTACCTTCTCCCTTGCAAGTTACTGCAGAGCAGAGTTTTATCCAATGTTTGGCCATGGCAGAGCACAGATTGCTATTACTCCAGCCTGTTTTCTTAGTGTCCTTGCCCTTTATCATTTTTAGTTTTTCAGTGACCACATCACACCACTGGTACTAATTTCATCATTAATTAGGACAGGCTAGATATACTGCATTCCCAATTAACCTCTAAATGCCAGTGCCTTTACACAACAAGTGTTTGTTTCCTTTACATGTTGCATATCCAACACAATTTGGCAGAGGGCATGCTCCATGTAGTCTCTCAGGAATCCAAATCGAGTGAAGTCTGCAATCCAACCTGTCACTGCTACAGGAGAAGAGCAACCTGGAGAATTCACATGGCTCTTCTGTGCTTTGGCCTGGAAGTAATTTATGTCACATTAGCTCAGACCAAGTTATATATGGATCTAAGTGCACAAGTGCTGGAAAACAGACACCTGAAATATTTGGTGAGCATTTCTGTTTCTGCTGTGTATGACTTCTTCTAAAAATCCAACATCAGGTCTATTACTCGAAGGCCTTGCTTCAGAATTATTTTAGTGTCCACAAGGAAAACAATAAAGACTCTTTTTTTCTACTCCCACTCCACACACGGAACATCTTCTCATGCAACCTGAAAGTTTGCTTGAAATTCTATATGAAAATGGACTTGATTCCTCTTGCAGTGAAAAATGCCTCAATAAAAATGAATGGTCGTGCCTATACTGTAACTGTAGTTTAGGTCCATTTGACTAAAGCTTGAGTACATCTTTAGACATTTTGAAGAATTTCTTCCTTTTAAAGCTGCTATATTTACTGACATTTCCACCTCCTGGGAATCTAGTTCTCTTGTTTATTAGAGCTGCTAAAATGAAAGTTTGCCACCTGATTAATTTTAATAGTTTAGCCAGAAACCTGTGGATAATGTATATTGGCTGCCAAGCTTGAGATAAATTCTGTTGGCTCTGTTGCAAAGATTTTGGCAGAAATAAAGTCTGCCCTTTGCAAGAAAGAAGCACAGAGGAGCTGGAGGGATGGAATTTCAAAAGCAAGTATGAAGCAAAGGACTGTTTTGTCTTTCTTTGTGACTTCCCACTGCTGCCAGGATCTGATAAACCCATTCAGCAATTCTTTTTTAGACCTCATATGTTTTATTTTAGCATTACAGTTAAGGAAGAGATGTAAGCCTTTTGTGTATAGCTGGACCCAATTCAAAACAAAAAGACTTCAGAGGTGGCTTGGTGAAGCCGCTGCAGGTTGTTGTGATTTTTAAAGAGATCTGGACAACTAAAAAGCATCTTAAGGCACCAGGAGTTTACAATGGGAGATTTGTATTGGAAGAGATCTCACTGTTGTGTGATTTATTCACATCTTAGTGTTTTTTGTTTTGTTTCGTTCTTTGTTTTTCCAGTGTTGGTTCTTCCTCAAGACCAGCTACATAATTTGCAGGACTCAGAGCAAAATAAAAATGCTGATCCCCCTTATTCAAAAATCAAGGGAAAACTGTCATGAGAAGTATTAAAATATAAAGCTTTTTCCTTTCCTTTGTGGGGTGTTTTTTTTTTTTTTGCTTTTTAAATTTGCATTTAATTCTAAGCAAAGGAAAGTTACAATTTTAAATTATTAGCATGGATCTTACCATCCATCTTTATATTGTGAAATGCCACTTTTAAATGCAAATATCAGAACGTTTAACTTGTATGCTGAATCACTGAAATTGCACAATTCTTATTTGTGGCTTATCCCCAGAGAGTGCCTGGAACTGACAAAAATGAAAATTACCCAGACGGAGAAAGTCTGGGATGACGGATAGGGGATGTTCTCAGGCATGGAGCAATCCAGGGAAGCACCCCCGAGGCATGGGGATATTTGTGGGGTGATGCAGGTTCTCCCAAGCACCCAGCCTCTCCCAGATGATAGAACCTCGCTCTGTGAACAGTCACTCTGCCTAACAGCTGCCTGAACTACTCACCATGCACTGGCCAGGACAGCATCTTGAGAAATTGAGCCAGGTATCTCCCCTTCCCACAGGCTCACCTCCCCGGTCTGATGTATGGGCAACCCCCAAGGGTATTGTAGCCTGCATAGCTGGATGCCCTTCGTACCTAGATTGGGCAGAGCTAAGACACTCTCCACTTATTTACCACTGAGCTATTGGAATAGGGACAGTAACCACTAAGCTCTGCCCCTGCCCCTAGAAGCCATGGGACATCTGTGCCTAACTCCAAAACGCTATCTATGCCAGGGCCAGAATGCAGCAAGGAAACCATCATGGGGAAGGAGAAGTCAGGCAGAGAAGGGCACAAAGATAGGGGAGCTCAGAATTTGTCCTGAAGAGACAGTTGGAGACAGTACCAAGTGAGCTGAGAGGGTCAGGCTCGTGTTCCATTATTCCATTGGGCTCTGCTTATAAAAATAATTTCAAGACAGCAGTCACAGAACACTAAACTCTAAGCATAGTTAGTGCTGTGGCCGGGCAATTCTGTGCATCTGCAGTAGACACCCGCAAAGCCAACACTGTCCTTCCTTCTTTAGGAGGTGGTCTTCCTGCCATCACTCAGCAGTGCTAGAGTGGTGACCGATGACTGAGGTTGTGATATGATGGATGTCAGAATCTGGACATGAAAAGAGGTCTCTGAACAAATGGTCTTTAAGAAAATCTGCTCTAGGAAAGTAACACACTCTATACATCATCAGATAAAGGAGAGAATATAACTTTTCCTGCTTATTTAAAATTATATTTGTTCACTTCTGTGCTGTATTTAGGGTAGGTGAGTTTATTCTGAAATAAAATTTAACTCAAGGTTGATTTCTTACTCATGGTATATACTTACTAGGAGTAAGCAGGGGGCTTTGATCCACACTGTACTCAGGGATCCAGGCTGGCAGAGGCCCTACCTTTTTGTGGCTGTGCCCTCTGGAATCCAGGGCCTCTGACGTCACTGTGGTAGAAGAGAGCAGAGAAGGTTTGGGTACCGTGGTTAGAATGATTCAACCCAGAGGTGAGAAGGCCACTTCTGTTTACAGGGAATTAGCTAGAACTATTATTAATACACTATCTTCATATGACTAAAAGAGGCCTGAAAAATGTGGAGAGGTACATATTTGGTGAAGAGAAGTTGCCTCTGCCATGATTTTCATAGCATTATATGTTATATAATTTCAGGGGTGATGCACTGATTGTGTTCATGACTGGGAGTTAGACCCCGCTCTCTCTTGGTCAATTTCTTTTCCCTGACAGTTGTGACTATAGAAAGAACTAACTATACTGAGTCAAAGTCTCTTCAATGTGAAATAGAGATAATAGGGTCCAGGTCACAATATGATTATAGATGTCTATGAAAGCCTGTGTAAATCATCCCATGCTATTCAAATAATGAAATGCTATTGTAAATCAGACTGAAAGGAAACCAAAGAGATACATTCATCTTGTCCTAAACATCAAAATTCTCAAAAGGATATTTAATATATTATTTCTTAGAGGCACTGAGAGAGACGAAGTAAATTAGACACTGTATTAGTCATCGATTATTACATACAAAATTACTCCAAAAGCTAGTAGCTTAAGCCAACACAATTTATCATCTCCTAGTTTCTGTAGGTCAGGCATGCAGTCATAGCTTAGCTGTGCCTTCCGGTTCAATGTCTCTCATGAGGCCACAATAAAATATCGGCTAGAACTGTAGTTGTCTCAAGGCTCAACTGGGGAAGGATTTGTTTCCAAGCTCACTCATGTGGTCATTGGCAGAATTCACCTCTTCCTAGGCGACTAGACTGAGGGTCTCAGTTCTTAGGGCCATTCATATCATGGTACGTTTCTCCATCAGAATGAGTAAAGGAGAAGTTCCAGACAGCAAGCCAACTAGACAGACAGAAAGAAAGAAAAAGAGAAGAGTCAAGAATGAAGTCACAAGTCTTTTTAAACATTATCTGTGTGACATCCTATCACAGTTGCCATTCTTTAGAGCAAGTCAATTCTATTCCAATATTTATTTTTCTTTTAATGTTTCTTTATTTTTAAGAGAGAGAGTCAGAGCATGAGCTGGGGAAAGGCAGAGAGAGACAGAGACACAGAATCCAAAGCAGGTTCCAGGCTCTGAGCTGTCAGCACAGAGCCCAGCACCGGGGTCCAACCCGTGAACTGCGAGATCATGACCTGAGCCATAGTTGGATGTTTAGCCTACTGAGCCACCCAGGAGCCCCAGTTCTCTTCCATTCTTTAAAAACAAGCCCATACTCAAGGAGAGGGGATTATGCAAAAATGTAAATATCAAGAGACTGGGATCATTGGGAGATATTTTAGAAGCTACTTACCACAGAGATTTTGGTCTACCTTTTCCTTGTTTATAAGAAAGAAAAGAGCTTGAAAACATCCCCTCCAACCCCATCTATCACTGTCTTTGTGTAGTTCTGACTCACTTAAGCTCAGCTATTACAACCTCCCTCTTAACTAATGTGTGTGGCCGATTTCCACCTTCTCCTATCACCTTCCTGTATTTACCATGTTCAGAAGAATCCTTCCAGAAGTATACATTTATAAAATTATTCTACTCAAAATTATAATATGTACAGGTATTCTAAATGTATTGCAAAGCAGTTTCTATATACTAGAGACTTCTGCACCTCCATTTTCTTAGCAATTATCATTTTTTCTTTGTAAATGAGTAATAAAGATAGGATTTATTTTTTACACACACACACACACACACACACACACATATATATATATACACATATATATATGTGTGTATATATATATATATTAATTCCAATGTACTTAACACACAGTGTTATATTCATTTCAGGTGTACAATATAGTGATTCAATAATTCTATTACTCAGTGCTCTTCAAGATAAGTGTACTCTTTAATCTAATCCCCTTCACCTATTTCATCATCGCCACACCCACCTTTCCTATGGTAATCATCTGTTTGTTCTCTATAGGTTTTTGGTTTGTCTCTTTTTTTGTTCCTATGTTCATTTGTTTCGTTTCTTAAATTCCACATATGAATGAAATCATGGTATTTGTCTTTCTCTGACTGGCTTATTTTCTTTAGCGTTGTACTCTCTAGCTCCATCCGTGTTGCTGCAAATGGCAAGATTTCATTTCTTTTTATGGCTGAATAATATTCTATGGTATATATACATCACATCTTCTTTATTCATTTATCAATGAACACTTAGGTTGCTTCCATATTGTGGCTATACTGCAATGAGTTTTTAGGGGAGCATATTTCTTCTTGAATTAGTGTTTTTTATCTCTTTGGATAAAAACACAGTAGTGCTATCATTGGACTGTAGGATAGTTCTATTTTTAATTTTTTTGAGGAACCTCCATACTGTCTTCCACAGTGGCTGCACCAGTTTGCATTTCTACCAACAGTGCATGAGGGTTCCTATTTCTCCACATCCTCACCACCACTCGTTGTTTCTTGTGGTTTTGATTTTAGCCATTCTGACAGGTGTGAGGTGATATCACATTGCAGTGTTGATTTGCATTTCCCCAATGATGAGTGATGTTGAGTATCTTTTCATGTTTCGGCCATGTGGATGTCTTCTTTGGAGAAATGTCTGTTTATGTTTTCTGCCCATTTATAATTGGATTATTTGTTTTTGAGGGTTGAATTTTATAAGTTCCTTCTATATTTTGGATACTAATCCTTTATTGGATATGTCATTTGCAAATATTTTCTCTTGTTTAGTAGGTTTTCTTTTAGTTTTGTTGGTTTTTTCACTGTGCAGAAGCTTTTTGTTTTGATATAGTCCCAGTAGTTTATTTTTGCTTTTGTTTCCCTTGCCTCAGGAGACATATCTAGGAAGATGTTGTTATGGCCAATGTTAGAGAAATTACTGCCTGTGTTCTCTTCTAGGATTTTATGGTTCCAGGTTTCACATTTAGGTCCTTACTCCATTTTTGGTTTGTTTTTGTGTATGATGTAAGAAAGTGGTCCAGTTACATTCCTTTGCATGTAGCTGTCCAGTTTTCCCAACATCCTTTGTTGAAGAGACTTTTTCCCATTGCATATTCTTGCCTCCTCTGTCAAAGATTAATTGACCATATAATTGTGGTTTATTTCTGAGCCTTCTATTCTACTCCATTGATCTATGTGTCTATTTTTGTGCCAGTACCATGCTGTTTTGATTACCTGCTTGCAGTCTGGAACTGTGATATATCCAGCTTTGTTTTTCTTTTTCAAGATTGCTTTGGCTATTTGGGGTCTTTTGTGGTTACATACAAATTTTAGGATTATCTAGTTCTGTCAAAAAATTCTATTGGTATCTTGATAGGGATTGTATGAAATCTGAAGATTACTTTGGGTAGTATAGACATTTAACAATCTTTTTTCTTCCAATCTAGCAGCACGGAATGTCTGCATTTGTTTGTGTTGTCTTGAATTTCTTTCATCAGTGTTTTATAGTTTTAAGAATACAGGTTTCACCTCTTTGGTTAAGTTTATTCCTAGGTAGTTTATTATTTTTGGTGCAATTTAAAATGGGATTGTTTTCTTAATTTCTCTTTCTTCTGCTTCATTATTAGGGTATATAAATGCAAGATATTTCTCTACATTGATTTTGTATGCTGTGACCTTCCTGAATTCATTTATCAGTTTTAGTAGTTTTTCGGTAGTTTTTAGGGTTTTCTATATATAGTACATAGTATCATGTCATCTGCTAACAGTAAATCTTTTACTACTTCCTTATCAATTTGGATGCCTTTTTTCCCCTTTTTCTTGTTTTTGGCAGGACTTCCAGTACAATGTTGAATAAAAGTGGTGAGTGTGGGTATCATTGTCTTGTTCCTGACCTTAGGGGAAAAGCTCTCAGTTTTTCACCATTGAACATGATGTTAGCTCTGTGTTTTTGTATAAGTCCTTTGTTATATTAAGGTATGTTCCCTCTAAATCTACTTTGTTGAGGGTTTTTATCATGAATAGATGTACTTTGTCAAATGCTTTTGTCGCATTTAAGTGATGTGTTCTTTATCCTTTCTCTTATTGATGTGCTCTATCACATTTATTGATTTGCAATATTGAACCATGCTTGCATCCCAGAAATAAATCCCACTTGATCGTGTTGAATGACTTTTTAATGTATTGTTAGATTTTGTTTGCTAATATTTTGTTGGGGATTTTGGCATCTATGCTCATTAGACATATTAGCCCATAGTTTTCTCTATTTGTTGCATCTCTCTGGTTTTGGAATCGGGGTAATGCAGACCTCATAGAATAAATATGGAAGTTTTCCTTCCTCTTCTATTTTTTAGAAAATATTGAGAGGAATGGGTACTAACTCTTACTTAAATGTTTGGTAGAATTCACCACCTATGAAGCCTTTGGGTCCGGACTTTTGTTTCTGGGAAGTTTTTTGATTACTGATTCAATTTCATTGCTGGTTGTTGGTCTGTTCAAATTTTCTATTTCTTCCTGCTTCAGTTTTTGTAGATTATATGTTTGTAAGGATATATCCATTTCTTCTAGGCTGTCCGATATTGGTATATAATTTTTCATAATATTCTCCTTCGTATTTCTTAAAATCCTTTGTATTTCTGTGGTGTCAGTTGTTTTTCTCCTCTTTTGTTTCTGAGTTTCGTAATGTGTGTCCCCTCTTTCTCTCTTTTATGAGTCTTGCTAGAGGTTTGTCAATTTTCTTGAACGTTTCAAGCTCCTGGATTCATTGATCTGCTCTATTGTTTTGTTTTTTAGTTTCTATATCATTTCTGCTCTAATTGTTATTATTTCCTTCCTTCTGTTTCATTTGGGTTTTATTTGTTGCTTTTCATTTTTTTCTAGCTCCTTTAGGTGTAAGGTTAGGCTGTTTATTTGATATTTTTCTTCTTGAGGTAGGCGTGTATTGCTGAAAACTTCCCTATTAGAACTGCTTTTGCTGTATCCCAAAGATTTTGGATAGTTTTATTTTCATTTTCATTTGTCTCTATGTCTAGAATGTTATTATCTGTGCTCTTTCCAGATTTTTTTCTTGTGATTATAGTTTCATTGCATTGTGATCAGAAAAGATGGTATAACTTCGATCTTCCTGAAATTGTTGAAACTTGTTTCATAACCTAATATGTAATCTATCCTGGAGAACATTCTATGTGCACTTGAATGCGTATTCTGATATTTTAGGATGGAATATTCTGAATATATCTGTTAAATCTATCTGGCTCAGTGTGTCATTCAGTGTGTTTCCTTGTTGATTTTCTCTTTGGGTGATCTATCCATTGATATAAGTGGAGTGTTAAAGTCCCCTACTATTATTGTATTACTAGTGACCAGTTCCTTTATGTTTTTCATGCACTGTTTTATGTATTTGAATGTTCCCATGCTGGGTGCATAAATATTTACAACTATTATGTCTTATTGTTGGATTGTCCCCTTAATGATTTATACTGTCCTTCTTTGTCTCTTGTTAGTCTTTGGTTTAAAGTTAATTTTGTCTGATGTAAGTATTGTTATCCTGGGGCTTTCTTTTCACACCTACTTGCATGATAAATATTTCCCCATCTCCTCACTTTCGATCTGCATTTGTCTTTAGATCTGAAGTGAGTCTCTTGTAGGCAGCATATAGATGGGTCATATACGTTTGTACTCTATTCTATCGCCCTATGTCTTTTGATTGGAGCATTTACTGCATTTATATTCAAAGTGATTATTGATAGGTATGTACCTATTGCCATTTTGTTATTTGTTTTGTGTTTGTTTTTGTGGATCATCTCTGTTTCTTTCTTCTCTTGCTCTCTTCTTTCACCAGAAGTTAGCTCTCTTTAGTGATATACTTGATTCCTTTCTCTTTATTTTTTACATATCTGTTACTGGTTTTTGATCTGCAGTTACCATTATGTTTGTATATAACATCTTCCACATGTAACAATCTATCTTAAATTGATGGTCGTTTAAGTTTAAACTCATTCTTTACTCCTTACCCCCCACATTTTAGGTATACGGTGTCGTACTCTACCTCCTTTTATTTTGTGGTTCTTTTGAAATGCAGCTAAGGATTTTGAATTCTCTATTAAGTATCTCTGAAAAGACCATTCTTTCAATTCAGATAGATTGAGAATAAGAGTTTTCTTCTATTCTTATACTAAGTCCCTCTATTCCATGTACATTTACTAGAACAGCAGTTAGGTAAATGTTGATGGAGTTGTACTAAAAACTGAGCTAATTAGGAATCTAAAGATAAACTTAGGCAGAGTTCTCTTTAGCATGATATTGTAACATATCAAAAAGGTGGATTCTTTGTTGTTGTTTGTTTGCTATATTCAAAGAGAATTTTTAAAAAATAGTATTGCCTGATAAACTTTCCTTATGTTAGATCTCATATCTTCTACTATATCAACATTATTACAACTAACTGATAATCTCTTGCATGACTATCATTTGATACAGAATGTGTTATAGCTTATGTATACCTTTGACATATATCATCTCATTACATCACAATACAAGTCACATAAAGATTAGCAGGAGATATGCTTAAGTATCTTACCATCAACCTATCTGACTACCTCTTTGAGACATTTTTTTTCTTAATCTGAAAAGATCAAATGACTGAAAAACAGATTTTTTCCATATTTATCTAATATGCCAGTTCAGTTTTTGTTTACTTCTAGAAAGAAATTTTTTAATGAAGTCAAAAGCAATTCTGTAATTCTAAAAAATTTAAAAGTAGGGCAGATTCTTATAATACTATGAAAATTATAAAGTAACAAATTAAAAATTGTTGGAGAGTATGACAATAGTAACACAAGGACTAAGAGGAGATGGAGATATACTGTTTTAAGAATGTTATAATATAAATGGAGTGGTACAATAATATTTGTAAAATGTAGAGCAACAGGAACAAAGACATCAGAGAGTTATGATTAATAGCGTGTAATAGAGAAAAAAGTCAAAGGAAGAAAAGGAGTAAAAAAAAAAAAGAACACACAGTGTATAACAAACACATGGTGGCAGATTCAAATCCAACCATAAGAAAAATTGTTTTAAAAATAAACAGACTACACATTCTGGTTAAAAGGCAGAGATTGGAATTTAAGTAAAGAAAGACCCTTATGTATGGAATCTTTCTCTTTCCCCAACCCCATTTCTCTCCCAACATACACACACACACACACACACACACACACACACACACACATATATACATATGTGTATATATTTTACACATACATATGGATAAATTTAAAAGAAACTATAATATAAACACTAATCAGAAAGAAAGCTGGAGTCTATACATTAATATTAGACAAATTACACTTCAGAACAAGAAATGCAACCAAGGATAAGGAAGGACATCTCAAAAAAATAAAGGAATAAATTCCTCAAGAGGATATAAAAAAATCTAAATTTATGTTCATACAATAGCAGAGGTACAAAATATATGAAAGAAAAATTAATTAACTGGAGAAATATAAAGAACCATAATTGTAATTGCATATTCTAACACTCCTCTCAGTAATTAACAGAGTCTTGTAATTACCATTTTAGAACATTCCACCCAACAGTTGCAGAACACACCTTTTAAAAGGTACACACCTTTTGGGGGCGCCTGTGTGGCTCAGTCTGTTGAGCATCCAGCTTTGGCTCAGGTCATGATTTCATGGTTCTTCAATTTGAACCCACATTGGGCTTGCTGCTGTCAGCACAAAGCCAGCTTTGGATCCTCTGTCCCACGTTCTCTGCCCCTCCCCTGTTTGCGCTCTCTCAAAAATATATAAACATTAAAAACAAAATTTACATACCTTTTAAAGCATACATAGAAACTCATAAAAATAGAATCTATTTGGGGCCATTAAAAGTTTTAAATAAATTTAAGACAGTTGAAATGATACAAAGTATATCCCTTGACTAGAATCATATGAAACTAGAAATTGATAACAGAATATCAGAAAAAACCCAAAATATTGGAAGTTAAAATGTGTATAAGTAATCCATAGATAAAATAATCACAAAGGAAACTAGAAAAGATCCTGAATTGACAGAAAATGAGAATAAAATATTAAATTTGTGGAATAAGCTAAAGCACTGTTTACAGGGCAATATATAATATTAATTGCATATATTAGAAAAGAAGTGTTTCAAGTAAATGACCTCAGGCTCCACTTTAGGAAACCAAGGGAAAATGATCATATAAACCCCAAAGCATAGAGAAGGAAGGAAGTTAATAAAGAGCAGAAAGTAATAAAGTGAAGAACTACACAGCAATGGAGATATAAATGAAACTAAAAACTGGTTCTTTGAATAAAAGTCAATAAAATTTATCATCGTTTAGCCATACTTACAAAGAAACTTTAAAAAGGTGACACAAATTAGAAAAATTAGGAATAAAAGAGACATTACCACAAATCCTACAGACATTAAGAGATAAAGAAATATCAAAACTCTTTATGGCAATACATTTGAAAACTTAGATAAAATGGACATATTCCTTTAAAGACACTAACTCTAGAAGAAATAAATTGGCTGAATAACCTTATATCCATTAAAGAAATTCAAAGTTAAAATTCTTCCCACCAAGAAAATTCCAGTCTGAAATGGTTTTAATAGTGAATTCTATTAAACATTTAAGGAGAAGTAATACCAATTCTTCACACAAACTGTAGAGGAATGCCTGGGTGGCTCAGTTGGTTGAGGATCTGACTCTTGATTTCAGCTCAGGTCATGATCCCAGGGTCGTGGGGTGGAGCCCTTCATCAGGCTCCACACTGAGCATGGAAGCTGCTTAAGATTCTCTCTTTCTCTCCCTCTACCCCTCTCCCCCAACTCTCTCTAAATGAAGAAAAAAAAAAAGAAGAAGAAAGAAAAGAAAGAAAGAAAACAGAAGAATAAACCCTTCCAACTCATTTTATGAAGGCAGGATTGCCCTGATATCAAAATCGGCAAAGAAATAATAGTACTTTACGTCTCACTTTCTCTATGAACCATTCTCTGCATCCCACTTCACTGTGACTCCATGTGATCCTTAGCATGTAAACTCTACCACTGTATTTATCAAATGTAGTTATTTACTTGCCTGTCTCACTTAATAAACTAAAATCAAACTTTAAAGTAATCACTATATCTCACTGTTATGGACTGAATGTTTGTAACCTCTGAAAATTCATATGTTGAAACCTAACCCCCAATGTGATGACATTTGGACACAGGGCTTTTGGGAGGCAATTCAGTCAGGAGGATTGACTTATGAAAGGGATTAATGCTCCTGTAAAAGAGACCCTGGAAATCTCCCTTATCCATTCTGCCACGTGAGGACAGAGTGAGAAGATAGCCATCTATGACCAGGAGGTGGGTTTTCACCAGATACTGAATCTGCTGCCATTTTGATCTTGAACTTCTCAGCCTTTAGAACTGTGAAAAATAAGTTTCTGTTGGTTATAAGACACCTAGTGTGCAGTATTTCATTATAGCAGCCTGAACTATGACACTTGCTCATGTTTGTATCCTTAGCATCTAATACACAATGCAGGTTTGAATTATTCAATAAATGGATCAAGGATATCCCAGTACTTAGAGGCAGGAAATTCCATTTTCATTGAATTGTAATACTATGTCAACTTCACCTTTGATCTACTAGCTTTTCCAAAAATCCACTGGGTTTCTCCAAAATTTCCTAATTAGTTGAAAGTTTTGAGGAGTTAGTATCTAAATTTTCTAATCAGTGTCCACTGTCTAATAGATGCTTTGTTTTCAAAATCTAATAAAATATTCTCTCCACTCTGAGAAAGAAGAACATGATTACCTATAGTTTCATGTGCAGCAACTTTATTATTTTCTTGTATAGCTTCACCTACATCAAGATCCTTTTGGGAATAATGCTCAAATTCATTTTCTCCCTGTTCTCACTACATCCTTCCAGATATAGATTCAAGTCTATTAAAATCAATCTGCTTTGTCACTCTTATGCTGTGATTCAACATGTGCCAGCTAGTAGTTTCAAAAGTACTGGGGAAACACATAAGACCTCCTCACTCTCCTTTTTGTCCCTGCAGGATTCTTACAAGTGAGCTGGCTTTGTGCAGTCCAGTCCAACAGTCTCATTTGGAGTTGAATACTTCATTATGGAAAGATTCAAGTTCCCCAAAATTGTACTTGGGTGCAATATAATTTAAATGGAAAATCCCTGTGGCTGCTTTAAAGTAAGGGAGCACCAAGTGTATGTCAAAAAGACATGGGTTTCTCACACAACAAATACAATATGTAAATCGGCAGAGATAAAAGGATTAGTTACTAAGACTTGAAATATCAGATTTAAGTAGTTTTCATTGATTCACTCAAAGCAAAACATTGCTTCCTTTTTTATTCCCTGGAAAATAAAGTGGCCTTTTTTATATCCATCTTTATCTTTCATATGTGACATTTTAATAAATGTTTGAATGTTAATTCAATAGTCATTCAATATCTAGTCTATGCCAAACACCCTGCCACACATAAGCGTGTATGTATGTGTGTGTGTGTGTGTGTATGTGTATGTGTGTGTGTGTGTGTATATATATATATATATATATATATATATATATATATATATCTCACATGATTTTTGCCATAGTGGAATTTATTGTCTGGGTTTTGACCTATATTGAGCATTATTGACTCAATATAAATAAAAAATATAGCAGAATATGCTGTCACACAATTTCTGAAACAATGGACAAAAGTCAAAGCTCTAAAATAGTAAATAAGAAATAACACTGCTATAGCAGTTTTGCCATAAAATGGTGAAGTCCTAGAAGTTCCTTGTATTAGAGTAGTAACAGCAATAGTAAAATAGTCATTACAAAGACAGGAGTAATACTAGCAATAGCAGAAGGAGCAACCCCTTCCATGTCTTCACCAATTACCCGATAATAGACCTCTGACAAGGACTTCTTGTGAATCAACACATTTGATTTTCATGGTAACACTAACAGGTAGATAAGACTATTCTCCCCAGGTTACAGCTGGGGACACTGAGTGTTACAGAGTACTGGGGCTTCCCACAGTTCCATAGCTAGCACCTCGTCAAACTGGATTCGAGAATCCAAGCCTGAGATTTCCAAAACCCATCTACCCCAAATGGAATAGAAATAGGCAGAACTGACTTAAACTCAGTTTTTATCACTTCCTACTCAGTGACTTTGAAAGTTAGTCTGGGGGTTAGAAATGTTTTTCTGCAAAGGGCCAGATAATAAATATTTTAGGCTTTGTGGGCAATGTAACCTTGGTTGCCCTCTGCTATTGTAAACTGAAAAATTCTGCTATTGTAAACTGAAACCAGCCATAGACAATAAGTAAAATTTTAGTTCCCCAAACAGCAAACCTTTGACTTACATAATCACTCTGAGCATCATTCCTTTTGTGTGTAAAATGGAGATGATCTTACCTTTTTGGGATGTTGTAACTGTCTTAAATAAACATATAAAGGATGCAGTATGACAAATATTAGGTGTTTAATAATGGCAGTTAATATTTTTTAATTATTTTTTATTGTTGAACTGTTTATCTTTCTTCTAAGCCACAAAAAAGAAGATAATAGGTATATTCCATCCCTTCAATAAAGAGTTCACCCAAAACAAAAAAATCCTTTTAAAAGTATAATACTGAGGGTATCTGTATGTCATATGCTGTTATGCAGAGATATATTAATTTATTCAACTTTGTAAAGAACTTGCTATGCATGGAATCTATTAGGTGCTAGAAATACAAATATCAGATAAATATTTTTACCAAAAATAGTAATTGTATTAGGGAAGATTACTTGTGTGCAAATAACTACCCAACGTGGGAGGATATATTTTATATTAATAACACTATAATAAAATTGATATAAACAAATTGATATATATTATACATATAATAAAATTGATTTTCTTATCTCATATTTCTATTATTATAAGCCTATAATTTTGTTGAGACCTGGGATGAATTGTTCCCTCTACACTCTCAGTATTTACTTTGGATCTTTACTCGTAGCTGTTAAGCGTTGATATGGGAAGGAACAACGAATGGCAAAATGTTAAGATATATGCAATCATAATATAAAAAGACAACTTCCAACTGGAATGATCCGAGAAAATTTTAATTATCCTAATACTGGCTATTGTGAATAATGTTAAGAATATGAGTGTATATTTATCTTGTTAAAATCCTGTTTTCATTTCCTTTGAGTGTATACCTAGTAGTGGAATTGTGGAATCATATGGTAGATCTATTTTTAATGTTTTGAGGAACCTCCATATTATTTTCCATAATCGCTGGACTAATTTACATTCCCACCACAGTGTATAAAGGTTCATTTTTGTTTTTCACATCCTTGTCAGAACCTGTTGTTTCTTGTCTTCTTGCTGATAGCCATTCTAACAAGTGTGAGGTGATAGCGTATTGTGGTTCTGATTTGCATTTCCCTGATGACTCGTGATGTTGAGCATCTTTTCAAGTGCCTGTTTTATAGACATCTAATGCACAATATAATGAATGTAGCCAATAATACTGTACTTTAATGATGTGATCAATATTGCTTCAATGGCAACATATTACAACATATAAATGTCCCAAAGTAACATGCTGTACACCTTAAATTCACAAATCGTAACAGGACAAGTTTATCAAATAAGAAAAGTAAATTTAAAAAAATCACCCACTGTCATTAAGCATCAGTTGTATGCTTGATGGAGAAGGTGGCTTATAACATAAGAGTTAAGAGCAAGGGAATTTGAGAGATATTGGCCTGCACAGCAACCTTCAAATTGTGAACATGGGTAAAAATAACCTCTTTCTGCCTTATTTTCCTCTACCATAAATAGAGAAAATTATACCCACTTCACAAAGCTGCTGTGAGAGTTGCAAAATATAATTTGATCAGAAGATTTCATATAATGCCCAGCACATAGTTTAAGTAAAGGCTGGGATGATAACAATGCTGAAGATTTTTTTTTCATTTCTTTTTTTTTATATATATATATGAAATTTATTGACCAATTGGTTTCTATACAACACCCAGTGCTCATCCCAAAAGGTGCCCTCCTCAATACCCATCACACACCCTCCCCTCCCTCCCACCCCCCATCAACCCTCAGTTTGTTCTCAGTTTTTAACAGTCTCTTATGCTTTGGCTCTCTCCCACTCTAACCTCTTTTTTTTTTTTTCCTTCCCCTCCCCCATGGGTTCCTGTTAAGTTTCTCAGGATCCACATAAGAGTGAAACCATATGGTATCTGTCTTTCTCTGTATGGCTTATTTCACTTAGCATCACACTCTCCAGTTCCATCCACGTTGCTACAAAAGGCCATATTTCATTTTTTCTCATTGCCATGTAATATTCCATTGTGTATATAAACCACAATTTCTTTATCCATTCATCAGTTGATGGACATTTAGGCTCTTTCCATAATTTGGCTATTGTTGAGAGTGCTGCTATGATTATTGGGGTACAAGTGCCCCTATGCATCAGTACTCCTGTATCCCTTGGGTAAATTCCTAGCAGTGCTATTGCTGGGTCATAGGGTAGGTCTATTTTTAATTTTCTGAGGAACCTCCACCCTGTTTTCCAGAGCGGCTGCACCAATTTGCATTCCCACCAACAGTGCAAGAGGGTTCCCATTTCTCCACATCCTCTCCAGCATCTATAGTCTCCTGATTTGTTCATTTTGGCCACTCTGACTGGCGTGAGGTGATACCTGAGTGTGGTTTTGATTTGTATTTCCCTGATAAGGAGCGACGCTGAACATCTTTTCATGTGCCTGTTGGCTATCTGGATGTCTTCTTTAGAGAAGTGTCTATTCATGTTTTCTGCCCATTTCTTCACTGGGTTATTTGTTTTTCGGGTGTGGAGTTTGGTGAGCTCTTTATAGATTTTAGATACTAGCCCTTTGTCCGATATGTCATTTGCAAATATCTTTTCCCATTCCGTTGGTTGCCTTTTAGTTTTGTTGGTTGTTTCCTTTGCTGTGCAGAAGCTTTTTATCTTCATAAGGTCCCAGTAATTCACTTTTGCTTTTACTTCCCTTGCCTTTGGGGATGTGTTGAGTAAGAGATTGCTACGGCTGAGGTCAGAGAGGTCTTTTCCTGCTTTCTCCTCTAAGGTTTTGATGGTTTCCTGTCTCACATTTAGGTCCTTTATCCATTTTGAGTTTATTTTTGTGAATGGTGTGAGAAAGTGGTCTAGTTTCAACCTTCTGCATGTTGCTGTCCAGTTCTCCCAGCACCATTTGTTAAAGAGGCTGTCTTTTTTCCATTGGATGTTCTTTCCTGCTTTGTCAAAGATGAGTTGGCCATACGTTTGTGGGTCTAGTTCTGGGGTTTCTATTCTATTCCATTGGTCTATGTGTCTGTTTTTGTGCCAATACCATGCTGTCTTGATGATGACAGCTTTGTAGTAGAGGCTAAAGTCTGGGATTGTGATGCCTCCTGCTTTGGTCTTCTTCTTCAAAATTCCTTTGGCTATTCGGGGCCTTTTGTGTTTCCATATGAATTTTAGGATGGCTTGTTCTAGTTTCGAGAAGAATGCTGGTGCAATTTTGATTGGGATTGCATTGAATGTGTAGATAGCTTTGGGTAGTATTGACATTTTGACAATATTTATTCTTCCAATCCATGAGCAGGGAATGTCTTTCCATTTCTTTAAATCTTCCTCAATTACCTTCATAAGCTTTCTATAGTTTTCAGCATACAGATCCTTTACATCTTTGGTTAGATTTATTCCTAGGTATTTTATGCTTCTTGGTGCAATTGTGAATGGGATCAGTTTCTTTATTTGTCTTTCTGTTGCTTCATTGTTAGTGTATAAGAATGCAACTGATTTCTGTACATTGATTTTGTATCCTGCAACTTTGCTGAATTCATGTATCAGTTCTAGCAGACTTTTGGTGGAGTCTATCGGATTTTCCATGTATAATATCATGTCATCTGCAAAAAGCGAAAGCTTGACTTCATCTTTGCCAATTTTGATGCCTTTGATTTCCTTTTGTTGTCTGATTGCTGATGCTAGAACTTCCAGCACTGTGTTAAACAACAGCGGTGAGAGTGGGCATCCCTGTCGTGTTCCTGATCTCAGGGAAAAAGCTCTCAGTTTTTCCCCATTGAGGATGATGTTAGCTGTGGGCTTTTCATAAATGGCTTTTATGATCTTTAAGTATGTTCCTTCTATCCCGACTTTCTCAAGGGTTTTTATTAAGAAAGGGTGCTGGATTTTGTCAAAGGCCTTTTCTGCATCGATTGACAGGATCATATGGTTCTTCTCTTTTTTTTTTGTTAATGTGATGTCTCACGTTCATTGATTTGCGAATGTTGAACCAGCCCTGCATCCCAGGAATGAATCCCACTTGATCATGGTGAATAATTCTTTTTATATGCCGTTGAATTCGATTTGCTAGTATCTTATTGAGAATTTTTGCATCCATATTCATCAGGGATATTGGCCTGTAGTTCTGTTTTTTTACTGGGTCTCTGTCTGGTTTAGGAATCAAAGTAGTACTGGCTTCATAGAATGATTCTGGAAGTTTTCCTTCCCTTTCTATTTCTTGGAATAGCTTGAGAAGGATAGGTATGATCTCTGCTTTAAACGTCTGGTAGAACTCCCCTGGGAAGCCATCTGGTCCTGGACTCTTATTTGTTGGGAGATTTTTGATAACCGATTCAATTTCTTCGCTGGTTATGGGTCTGTTCAAGCTTTCTATTTCCTCCTGATTGAGTTTTGGAAGAGTGTGGGTGTTCAGGAATTTGTCCATTTCTTCCACGTTGTCCAATTTGTTGGCATATAATTTTTCATAGTATTCACTGATAATTGTTTGTATCTCTGATGGATTGGTTGTAATAATTCCATTTTCATTCATGATTTTATCTATTTGGGTCATCTCCCTTTTCTTTTTGAGAAGCCTGGCTAGAGGTTTGTCAATTTTGTTTATTTTTTCAAAAAACCAACTCTTGGTTTCGTTGATCTGCTCTACAGTTTTTTTAGATTCTATATTGTTTATTTCTGCTCTGATCTTTATTATTTCTCTTCTTCTGCTGGGTTTAGGCTGCCTTTGCTGTTCTGCTTCTATTTCCTTTAGGTGTGCTGTTAGATTTTGTATTTGGGATTTTTCTTGTTTCTTGAGATAGGCCTGGATGGCAATGTATTTTCCTCTCAGGACTGCCTTCGCTGCGTCCCAAAGCGTTTGGATTGTTGTATTTTCATTTTCGTTTGTTTCCATATATTTTTTAATTTCTTCTCTGATTGCCTGGTTGACCCACTCATTCGTTAGTAGGGTATTCTTTAACCTCCATGCTTTTGGAGGTTTTCCAGACTTTTTCCTGTGGTTGATTTCAAGCTTCATAGCATTGTGGTCTGAAAGTATGCATGGTATAATTTCAGTTCTTGTAAACTTAGGAAGGGCTGTTTTGTGACCCAGTATATGATCTATCTTGGAGAATGTTCCATGTGCACTCGAGAAGAAAGTATATTCTGTTGCTTTGGGATGTAGAGTTCTAAATATATCTGTCAAGTCCATCTGATCCAATGTCTCATTCAGGGCCCTTGTTTCTTTATTGACCGTGTGTCTAGATGATCTATCCATTTCTGTAAGTGGGGTGTTAAAGTCCCCTGCAATTACCACATTCTTATCAATAAGGTTGCTTATGTTTATGAGTAATTGTTTTATATATTTGGGGGCTCCAGTATTCGGTGCATAGACATTGATAATTGTTAGCTCTTCCTGATGGATAGACCCTGTAACTATTATATAATGCCTTTCTTCATCTCTTGTTACAGCCTTTAATTTAAAGTCTAGTTTGTCTGATATAAGTATGGCTACTCCAGCTTTCTTTTGGCTTCCAGGTGCATGGTAAATAGTTCTCCATCCCCTCACTCTCAATCTGAAGGTGTCCTCAGGTCTAAAATGAGTCTCTTGTAGACAGCAAATAGATGGGTCTTGTTTTTTTATCCATTCTGATACCCTATGTCTTTTGGTTGGCGCATTTAATCCATTTACATTCAGTGTTATTATAGAAAGATACGGGTTTAGAGTCATTGTGATGTCTGTATGTTTTATGCTTGTAGTGATGTCTCTGGGACTTTGTCTCACAGGGTCCCCCTTAGTATCTCTTGTAGGGCTGGTTTAGTGGTGACCAATTCCTTCAGTTTTTGTTTGTTTGGGAAGACCTTTATCTCTCCTTCTATTCTAAATGACAGACTTGCTGGATAAAGGATTCTAGGCTGCATATTTTTTCTGTCTAGCACCCTGAAAATCTCGTGCCAATTCTTTCTGGCCTGCCAAGTTTCAAAAGAGAGATCAGTCACGAGTCTTATAGGTCTCCCTTTATATGTGAGGGCACGTTTACCCCTTTCTGCTTTCAGAATTTTCTCTTTATCCTTGTATTTTGCCAGTTTCATTATGATATGTCATGCAGAAGATCGATTCAAGTTACGTCTGAAGGGAGTTCTCTGTGCCTCTTGGATTTCAATGCCTTTTTCCTTCCCCAGTTCAGGGAAGTTCTCAGCTATTATTTCTTCAAGTACCCCTTCAGCACCTTTCCCTCTCTCTTCCTCCTCTGGGATACCAATTATGCGTATATTATTTCTTTTTAGTGTATCACTTAGTTCTCTAATTTTCCCCTCATACTCCTGGATTTTTTTATCTCTCTTTTTCTCAGCTTCCTCTTTTTCCATAACTTTATCTTCTAGTTCACCTATTCTCTCCTCTGCCTCTTCAATCCGAGCCGTGGTGGTTTCCATTTTGTTTTGCATTTCATTTAAAGCGTTTTTCAGCTCCTTGTGACTGTTCCTTAGTCCCTTGATCTCTGTAGCAAGAGATTCTCTGCTGTCCTCTATACTGTTTTCAAGCCCAGCGATTAATTTGTCCTCCATCCTTCCCGCTTTCCGAGCAGATCTGTTAACTTATGACCTCCCAGACGCTAAGTCGCGCTTGCTGTCGGAACACAGTCCGTCAGGCCCCTCTGCTTTTGCAAGCCAGACTCGGGGGCTCTGCTTGGCTGGCAAGCCGCCCCTCCACCCCTGCTCCCTCCCGCCAGTCCGTGGAGCGCGCACCGCCTCTCCGCCCTTCCTACCCTCCTCCGTGGGCCTCTCGTCTGTGCTTGGCTCTGGCGACTCCGTTCTGCTAATCCTCTGGTGGTTTTCTGGGTTATTTAGGCAGGTGTAGGTGGAATCTAAGTGATCAGCAGGACGCGCGGTGAGCCCAGCGTCCTCCTACACCGCCATCTTCCCCTCCCCCCTGAAGATTTTGATAATAATGATAAACGGTAACATTTGGAATGAGATTAGCTGAAAGTAAAACAGTAAGAGTGGGCAAAACATTTATAGGTTTTTGGTGAGTTTTTTTCACTTAACAAAAAATTTCAGATTTAGGCTATTATTGGCATTAACTCAAGTGCTCTATAATGTCTTCAGGGACCTAGGCTCTCTTTACCATTCTCATCTGCCATATTTTATCCCATACTACTCAATATGTGGCCCATGGCTCAGCAACATTAGCATTACCAGACACTCGTAAGAAATATAAAGTTATGTGCACCACCCTAACCTGTGGGATCAGAACGGCATCTTCCTAGTTGTTTTTCTTATTCATGTTAGCGTTCAAGAACAACAGCTTTAGCCCAGGTTTTGTCCTCATACTTGTTCCCGCATAGCAGCATGATGGCTCCTGTCGTTTCAAATAGAGGAAGAACGGGGTTTTTGTTTTGTTTTATTTCTGAGGGAATGTATGTAGGACGGCATGTCTGGAAAGCAGTGAAGAATAGAGATGAAGTGGAAACTACCTGAAAGACAGTTGTTGGATCCTGGACAGGGAATATAGGTGAAAGACTGTGTAAGCCTTCAATATCAGGCTCAAGGGTTTGGATGTTAATTATCAGAAGATTGGGACAGGATCAGAATTGCATTTCCAGAAAGAAAGTCTAACAGCATTTAAGAAAGACTGCTATAGTACCCAGTTCTCTTAGGTCACCCCTGGCACGTAATTGTCCGTGCATATGGAGGAGCTGGCACCACAGTCCTCTTCTGTGTCCCCAGTTTCAACTTTGTCTTAACAATATATTCTTAATGGTGACTATCACCCAGGATAGACAACTTTCTAATGTCCCTGATCACAGCTGATATAAGACTTCAAGGCTTTGAACACATACTGAAGATTTGGTGTAAATAAATACAAATATAACCTCACAATGTGGTCCAAAAGATGTGGTTTCCTGGCTGATTTATTGCTGGCTTAGGATTTATTGCTGCCTTAGATTTTAGCACCTGGGATTTTCCTGAAAAATTATAAGAAGTCTTAAAATCTGAGAGGTCCTTTTCCCACACGCTTAAGGCACACCTTTAGAATTCAAGTTTCTTCTCCCAGGGCTACTTCATTCCTATATGATGCATGATGAGAAGGTTAAGAGTAACACCACGGGGCACCTGGGTGGCGCAGTCGGTTAAGCGTCCGACTTCAGCCAGGTCACGATCTCGCAGTCCGTGAGTTCGAGCCCCGCGTCAGGCTCTGGTCTGATGGCTCGGAGCCTGGAGCCTGTTTCCAATTCTGTGTCTCCCTCTCTCTCTGCCCCTCCCCCGTTCATGCTCTGTCTCTCTCTGTCCCAAAAAAAATAAAAAATAAATAAAAAAAATAAAAAAGAGTAACACCAATTTTACTCCAGGTATTAATGTTGGTGGTACAGCTTGTACTCCATTAATAATGGTCATGTTTTCATTTTTTAAAAAATACTTTATTGAGGTCTAAAGAACTTGACACATTTAATATATACAGTTTGATAAGTTTAGATCTATGCAAACACCCTTGTTACCATCGCCATAATCAAGGTAATGTACATATCCAACACCTTCCAGAATTTCCTTGTGCTTCTCTCGTGCTCTTTTTTTTTTTTTTTTGGTCTTTTGTGGTAAGAATACTAAATATGAGATGTACTCTCTTAAGTTTTGAAGTGCACAATACCATATTGTTAATTATAGGCACCTTGCTGTCCAGCAGATATGTAGAACTTATTTATCTAGCATAACTGAAACATTATACCCACTGAATAAAAACTTCCTGTTTCTGCCACTCCCCAGCCCCTGACTTCCAATAATGTATTTGTTGTTTTTAGGAGTTTGACTCTTAGATCCCTCGTATAAGTGAAGTCATACAGTTTTTGTCCTTCTGTGATGTGCTTTTCTCATTTAGTGCAATGTCTTCCAGATTCATCCATGTTGTTGCAACTGACAGGATTTCTTTCTTTTGTGAGGCTGAATAAAATGCCATTGTATGTATGTACCATGTTTTAGCCATTCATCAATGGACACATACTGCCAACATTTAAGTTCCCCTATATGTGTGCATGTGTGATATGGGGTAAATTATCTCCCATATTGTTTTTTTAAATATATTTTTATTATAAAATATTTCAAATATATGGGAGAGTTCAGCCTCTTAATTTTAACATTTTTCATTTTTTTTCAAGTATTATTAATTAAAAATACCAAAGTTCCCTTTGTACACTTCATCTATTCTCTCTCACCCTTACCTTCAAGCTAACTTGTTAAACAACTCCCTTTCCTATTAGATGCTATCTACCTAAATACCATTCCCTAGATTTGGCTTCCAGAATGTCCCCCATGTAACCAGTGTCTCCAAGAACTGCTCAAAACAGGTGAAGGTATTTCTTTCCATTCATATTTATACTTATATTTAAACATAATTAATTCAAAATGGATACTGATGTTTGCTTATTTGTAAACTTTAAATAAATGCCATCGTGCTGTTTGTATTATTCACTGTATTAGGGTAGTCAGATTAAAAAGGGGGAGACAAATATTTTGGTAATTTAACAGTTTTTTTTTTTAATCTTTATTTTTGAGAGAGAGAGACAGAGTGAAAGCAGGAGAGAGGAACAGAGAGGGAGACACAGAATCTGAAGCAGTATCCAGGCTCCAGGCTGTCAGTCAGCACAGAGTCCAACACAGGGGTCAAACTGACGAATGGTGAGATCATGACCTGAGCCATAGTCAGACATTCAACCGACTGAGCCACCCAGGCACCCCGGCAGTTTAACAGCCTTAAGTTTTCTTGAGATTTGCTAAGCACTCATGGAAAGTGTTCACAACTGCAGGTTGTATCTCTTCTGTGAGGTTATTCAGACACCCTGCACTAGCTTTCTATTGCTACAGAACAAACTACCACCAACTTAGTGGCTTAAAACCACACTCATATATTAGCTCAGTTCTGTAGATCAGAAGTACAGATGTAGCATAACTGGTTTCTCTGCTCAGAATTTTCCAATGAAAAATTCAAGATACTGGCCAAGGCTGCATTCTTGTCTGCCAGTTCAAGGGCTTTTGCTTTCCAGCTCATTCAGGATGATCGTAGAAGTCACATTCATGCTGAGTAATTGAGACCTCCATTTCCTTACTGACTGTCAGCCAGGATCATTATCAGATCATAAAGACCACCCTCATTCCGTGCTTCCTCCACTTCAAAGTCAGCAACAGAGGACATCCCTCAGGTCAAGTCCTTCTTAAATTTCAAATCTGCAGGAAGAACACAACCCCTTTTAAGGTATTACCTGATTAAGTCTGACCAACCAAAGATAATCTCCCTCTATTAAGGTCCACTGACTGGGGACTTTAAATATGCAGAATCCCTCATGGCAGCCCCTATATTGATTGATAACTGGGTGTATATACCAGGGAATATAATAAATCTTGGGAGCCATCTTAAAGCCATGCCTCAGAATTATTAAACAACTATATTTTCGATGCGTGGCTTCCAAAATTGTTCTGGGCATCAACATCCCAGTCTACCTGAGGGGGACAAAGTATAGAGAATTCATAGAAGTAGCACTTTTCATTTCTGTCTACATTTCTATTGGAGACATATCAGCCATGTGTTCCATCCTAACTGCAAAGGAAACTATTTTCTGACATTGTATAGAAGGAGGAAAAGTAAATTTTGGTGGATAGCTAGAGGTCTCTACATTCTTCATGAATTTGAGGTTCCCTCTCTCTTTCTTCCACTCTGGGTTTCCCTTTCCAGGTCTGGTGGTTTTATGGTAATGTCCACAAGTCCACGAAATCCCCTGTGCAGAAATTAAGTAAAAAGCAACATGTGTGTTTGTTTAGAGGCCCTGTGTTCTCTGCCTCTATAGGCAGAGAACCTCATATAGGCTGTAGCTGCAGGCAGTGGTTGGTGGCAAACTCCCAGTCTCCCCTGCTTTATGCCCTTGGCCTGATTCAGTCCTTCAACTTTGTATTGGTTCACTTTTTTTTTTTTAATTTGTAGTTTTGCGGTGCCTGGGGGGCTCAATTGGTTAAGTGTCCAACTTCAGTTTAGTTCATGATCTCACGGTCCATGAGTTCGAGTCCCACGTTGGGCTCTGTGCTGACAGCTCAGAGCCTGGAGTGTCTCCCTCTCTCTGACCCTCCCCTGTTCATGCTCTGTCTCTCTCTGTCTCAAAAATAAATAAATGTTAAAAAAAATAAATAAAATAAAAAATTGTAGTTTCACTGGGAGTCAAACTCACAGCCTCAGCTTCCACTCTCTGCTTTTAGGCATTGATGTCAACAAATCTACAGTTTCACTTTTTTTTTTTTTTTTAAGTTTATTTTGAGAGAGATAGAGACAGCATGAGCAGAGGAGGGGCAGAAAGAGAGGGAGAGAGAATACCAAGCAGGCCCGTACTGTCAGCACAGAGCCCAACGTGGTGCTCGAACTCATGAAACCCTGAGATCATGACCTGAGCTGAAACTGACTGAGCCACCCAGGTGCCCCTACAGTTTCACTTCTGATCACAGCTTTATTTCCATGTACTATTTTGCCAATGGAGGTATTTATCTTAATTTTAAGTGTTCTCTTTTTACATTTTAACTATCATTGCTTTATGGTGAAGAAGAGCTACAAATTTTGTTTTTAAGTTTATTTATTTACTTTGAGAGAGAGAGTGAGAGGGAATCCCAAACAGGCTCTGCAGCACAGAGCCCTATTCAGGGGTCAAACCCAGGAACCATGAAGTCATGACCTGAGATGAGTGGAGTACAGAGTTGGATGCTTAACCGACTGAACCGCTAGGTGCCCTGAGCTGCAAATTCAAAAATAAACCCACAAATGTCATCTTCATCAGAAAAAAAATAAAAATCCTGTGGATTTGTTTCTATTACCTATTATTTTTTCTATTCTTTGGTTCATGTTTCCTGATCTCCTTGTATTAGTTTCCTGGACCTGCTGTAACCAAATATAGCAAACTAGATGGATTAAAACAAGAGCAATTTATTCTATCACAGTTCTGGAGGACAGAAGTCCAAACGTAAGGTGTTGGCAAAGCCATGTTCTCTCTACAGGTGTTGGGGTGTGTTCCATGTGCTTCCTTAGCTTCTAGAGTTGCCGGCAAACCTTGGCATTTCTTGGCTTATAGATTCATTATTTAAATCTCTGCCTCAATTTTCATGTGGAATTCTTCCTGTGTGTTTATGTGTCTCTTCCTATAAGAACACCAGGAATATTGGATTAGGGCCCACCAAATGGAGCATAACCCAACCTTAACTTGATTATATCTGCAAAGGCCACGTTTGCAAATAAGGTCACATTCATAGGTACCAGGGGTAAGGATTTCAACATATCTTTTGGTGGGGGGACACAATTTTACCTCCAACACTCTTCATGTGACTTTTTAATTGAATGCCAGAAATTTTATTTGAAAAGTATAAAAATAATTTGAGACCTACAATGATATATTAGTTCCTCCAGAGATTACATTTGAATCTGGTAAGTGGCTAGAGGCATAAGAAATCAAGGATAAGCTTAATCTATTTTCAATATTTTAGATCATTCAAAATTGGCCTTTAGTATCTATGAGGACTAATCTACTTTACCATTCACCCTTACTACAAATTGTAGACATTTATAATCTAAATCTAAAATATGAGAGGTTTATTAGTCTTCCAAACCAAGTTTGGTGGGCCCAGGGTTCCATTTTTTGTACTTCTAGCCTGAGAAGTGATCCAAAATACTATTGAGTTTCTTATGTTCTTTTTAAAGTCAGTCATTATCTTTTGGGGATAAATGGCCCTAAATTTAAGGCTCACCTCTTTGGGTTTCTCTCTTGGATCCTAACCTGTTAGTACCTTTTTGATTCTCTCATGGATCCAAGGCATATTTTTAAAATACATTTTCTCTAATTTATCAGTATTTTTTAGATGGGAACATTATTGGCACAAATTACTTGGCCTATTATAATTCTGTATATAATTGTAATATTCACCATCAAATATTGGTAAACATTCCTAATATCATTTCAAAGTAATGATCTAGTATGTTTTACATGTCAATGTTTTGTCCTTTGGTTCAAGGGAAAAAAATTACAGGAGCAAAATGTTGCCATAATTAACAAGAATAGTAAAATTTTTTAACTTTACAAATAAAAAAATTACTAAAAGCTTTTAGTTCAAAAATAGAGAATCTGACATTTACTACAAAAAATAAGAGATAATTAGATAATATTAGGAAAAACTACATATTATTTGAACTAGCAGATGTCTTTAAGGTATTATTGATATTATAAGAAATGTACAGAAATATATAGAAATAAATTAGAGCATATCCTAACTTAATACATATCTTCTTATGTATTAGCCTTCATATACATGTATATATATTTTAAATTGTTTAAATATATTAAGGCCAAGAGTCATGAAAAATCCTGTTTTGGGAATTCTTAACATCTGGCCAATATGAATTAAAAGCAGAATTAAAATTTGCTACCTTCAAGTTTCAAGGGGAAGAATGGTTCCAATAGCATATGCAACTATATCCTTTATAAATTATCTTTGATCCATATATATTAAAGACTATAAAATATATGAAATAAGAGTGTTAAAGCAAATGATCTATCCTAAAAAATTCATAAGGTGAACATCTATAGAGAATCACAGATGTGAAGTATGATTATAGAAACAATCTAGCAGCTGCCAGCTGAGACACTGTTGTCCTTATATCATAACACCAAACCAACAAAATTTGGCCAGTAACATTTTAATATTAAAAGTTCAAGAATAGTTAAGATTTGTTTCTGTATCCTAATAGTTGATCCTGTGATGGAGATATCAAGCTTCAGAGGACTATTGTTTTTAACATTTAGCTGTCTGGCATTTGGCTAAAAAGCTCATTCAGTTGCATGTCAAAATATATATTCATATGTTAACCAATTTCCCTTTCATCTTGTATTTATATAGTATGTTAGTGCCACTTAACTTTAAATTTTGACCCATTGCTGTTAAAATACTGATTCAGGATCATAAAAACATAGAGGAGCAGAAGTCCAAAAATCTTGTCCTTGATCTGGGTGCACTGTTGTGAACTGAATATGTACCCCTAAAATTCCTATGTTGAAATCTTAACTCCCAAGGTGATGGTATTAGCACATAGGGCCTTTGAGAGGTGATTTAGTCATGAGGGTAGAGTTCTAAGGAATGTGATTAGTGTCCTTATGAAAGAGACCCCAGAGAGCTCTCTTACTGTTTCTTCTTTGCGATGAGGGGAGGTAGCACTTTATGAACCAGGAAATGGGTTTTCAGCAGATACCAAATCTGCCAGTGCCTTCATCTTGGACTTATCAGCTTCCAGAAATGTGAGAAATAATTTTATGTTGTTTATTTTTTAATTTTTATTTAAAAAAAATTTTTTTTCAACGTTTATTTATTTTTGGGACAGAGAGAGACAGAGCATGAACGGGGGAGGGGCAGAGAGAGAGGGAGACACAGAATCAGAAACAGGCTCCGAGCCATCAGCCCAGAGCCCGACGCGGGGCTCGAACTCACGGACCGCGAGATCGTGACCTGGCTGAAGTCGGACGCTTAACTGACTGCGCCACCCAGGTGCCCCAATTTTATGTTGTTTATAAGCTACCTAGTCTGTAGTAGGTATTTTTTATAGGCTAAGACGCTAATGAGAACCAGCGTCATCTATCCTTTAAAATGGAACAGTGAGGCATGTATGTGTGACATATGCATGCTTTAGTGTGTTTAGTGCAGTGAACACTTAGAGCTATATATTTCATCTCGATGCCCATTAGTAGCTGGAACATGAGCATATCTCATAAGTCAGGTAGTTAAGGCCTGAGAAAGTGACACAAATATTTAGGGGGCACTTTAAAAAATATTACTGGTAGCAGCCATTTGCATTAAGAATGCAGTTATTGAGGGGCACCTGGGTGATTCATTCAGTTAAGCATCTGGATTCAGCTCAGGTCATGATCTCATGGTTTGTGAGCTCGAACCCTGCATTGGGCTCTCTGCTGTCATCACAGAGCCCACTTTGGATCCTCTGTCCTCCCTCCTTTGCTCTGTCCCTCCCCTGCTTGCACTCTGTCTCTCTCAAAATAAACAAATAAACTTAAAAATATATAATTATTGAGGGGTTGTGCATTTGGTAGATGATGGTAGCATAATTTTTAATCTCTCTGAATATCAGCATAAAAACAGAGCAGTCAAATAGAAAACTAAACTGAAATCCTACAGTCTATTAAAAAATAGGTAGTGAGACATCCCTGAACTTCAAAATATAATAGGCAAAGAAAAACTAATAACCATTTGATTTGCCCAGTGACCATCTCTGCAAATGAAAAAGCACAGGGAAGCAACAGGACATCTAATGGACCTGAGAACTGTAGTATCTCAAAATAGAACAACATGTATTCACTAGAAAGCATGGAGGGCCAAATTAAGAATGGCAGCTGGAAGGGTTCTGTCCAATCTAATAGCAGATGAATGCAAAGGTTATACAGCAAATACTAAAGGAAATAGAAGAGTCTACATTCTCTGAACATTAAGAACTAACCCATTAGGACTCCCTTTTGGGTGAGAGCCTTGCACCTTGCAGAAACTACTGGAAGGAGAATCAAAATTGAGCAGACATGTGGCAAAAAGAGGTCCAGATAAAGGTTGGAGAGGATAACAAAGCCACTGTCTTGGAAAGCTAACATCATAT
The DNA here is from genome assembly GCF_016509475.1 of Prionailurus bengalensis. NCBI lineage: Eukaryota > Metazoa > Chordata > Mammalia > Carnivora > Felidae > Prionailurus > Prionailurus bengalensis. The sequence goes on from NC_057347.1 coordinate 33,159,523, forward strand.
CCTGAATACTCCAGGAAAACAAGAGAAATCTCTGTGAAGTTATAATAGCTACCCTGAACCACATCTTCTAAAAGCTCAAGAAAACTAATTTCATACAAAATAAGCAATAAAGAAGTACCAGTGTCAAATTTTATTTTAAAATTGTCATAAGGGAAAAGAGAATAATAGAATACCATTTTTACAGGTAACAAAAGCATATCAGAAAGCCTTACTCAAAGAACATATCAGAACAGTAAACATATATATTGAAAAGCACAGGGGCGCCTGGGTGGCGCAGTCGGTTGAGCGTCCGACTTCAGCCAGGTCACGATCTCGCGGTCCGTGAGTTCGAGCCCCGCGTCGGGCTCTGGGCTGATGGCTCAGAGCCTGGAGCCTGTTTCCGATTCTGTGTCTCCCTCTCTCTCTGCCCCTCCCCCGTTCATGCTCTGTCTCTCTCTGTCCCAAAAATAAATAAACGTTGAAAAAAAAATTTAAAAAAAAAGAAAAGCACTAATAGATATTAAGAAATAGATACAAGACATTAGCAACAACATAAATTAGGATTAAAAAACTCATAAAGTAGATAACTCAAGAAGTAGTTCCAAAAATTAAAAAAAAAATACTTTAGACATTATGATAGTTTCCAGTGACCCTTATCTCTTAAAATTTAAGCCTTCCTATAATATTTTTTTTTGACACTTACACAGGACTGATCAGTAGTACACCATGGAACTGATGGAATGTGACTTTTGAAGCTAAGTCATAAAAGGCATTGCATGTTCCATTTGCCTTCTTGGATCTCTTGCTCTGAGAAAAGCCTTCTTCCACATGGTGAGCTCATCCATTAAGCCGTATGGAAAGGCCAAGAAGGAGAGGATCTGAAACCTCCTACCAATAGCCAATACCAACAAATCAGCCATCAGTGTTACTTACCTTGTAAGTGAATCTTTTAGCCTTCAGTCAAGTCTTCAGAATACCACAACTTCATTAAGGTCTCTGAGGCAGACATGGTGAGAAAAAGTGTTTGTTGTTGTCATAAATCATTAAGTTTTGTGGTAATTTGTTATGCAGCAACAGCAAAGAACTAATGCAAAGACTATATTATAAAGAGCACAAAACAAACAAAATGATTGCACCATAGAAGGTACAGAGGGTGCAAAGAAAGAAAAAATGAAAAATCAATAATACAGAAAAATATTCCAAAAAATAATAAATATGGAAGATAAGTTTAAAAATGCAACTTATAGATGATAGGAGTCTCTGAGAAAATAAACCAAAATAAGATAATATAAAACAAATATTAAATTATAATTCAAAAAATGCATTACATTAAAAGATTTGAGACTGCCTATCAAATTAGTAACATATACCTACCTGAGAATATTTAAATGACCAACACCAAATTATAAAATAGTAAAATTATTAGACATGGAATAAACATAAAACCCCCATGTACCTAAGCAAAACCTGACTTATAAAGGAAATAAAATTGTATGGCAATGTTATATGCCTGAAGAAAATATAGTAACATTTTATTTCAGAGATATTAAGTACAGAAAATATGAGCCAAAGATTTTATATCCAGCTAAACTGACTTTCATGTGTAAAGGCACAAACTGTTATCATCATGCAAGTACCAGGGGAATTTATTCCCATGAGCCATTCCTGAGGAACTTAACTAGAGTACATGCTTTAGTCAACCAAAATGAAGAGATTTACCAAGTTGAGTATGAATGGTAAGCATTAAACATGGTTACTTTCAAGATAAGATTAAATAAAGGAAGAAAATATAGTAAGCAAGGGTTATATACTCAGTTAAATAGATACAAAATAATTTTTAAAAAATTTAAATCAGTTAATAGAACATATGCAAAAATATTTAACTATTTTCAGTATTTATAATAGCAATAGTAGTATTTACTGTGGACTGTGGACATGTAAATTGGGTAAGTAAATGATAATTATGTGACATTCTAATGTCACTGTTCCCTGTGTCCTTGAGAAACAGGATTCTCATTGTTGAAGAAAAGAGATAAAGATATTATATAGAAATGATTAATTTAAACAAAAACAACAACATGTTGCACTGAAAGTATGCAAGCAGCAAAATCCAGACTTTGGGAAACTCTACAGATCAAATGGACCCACTTCAAAAAATATATTTTAAGGAAAAGAAAGAAATGAAGACGGAACCTGTAAATAGAAACTCACACATACATATTTTATAATGAGAAAGACCAAACTATAGTGTCTGGAGATGCACATTTGGGTGCAACTTTAAATAAATGCATGGAGGGGCACTTGGGGGGCTCAGTTGGTTGTTTGACTGTTGGTCTTGGCTCAGGTTATGATCTCCTGGTTCTTGAATTTGAGCCCCATGTTGGGCTCTGCATTGACAGTGTGGAGACTGCTAGGGTTTCTCTCTCTCCCTCTCTCTCTGACCCTCCCCTACACATGTGCACACTAGCACTGTCTTTCAAAATAAATAAACATTTAAAAAAAACTTAGTGCACGGAAATGATTAATATAAAAGTGAAGTAGTGATGACATTTGAGAGGTTGAGTGGATTGACACACAGAGGGAAAGAGAAGCATTGGAGGGATTTCTAGGAAGGGTGGTGAGGTATTCATCTTACCATAACTGCTTATGCTATACATTTGTGTAACTTTCTCTGTGTTTTAATTTAAAGTTAAATGGGATTTAAAAGATTTTGAAAGGGGTAAATAAGAATTCTGTGGTCAGAGCACTGAGAATTCCCAAGTTAGTGAGAAGGTCCAATGTACGTTAGAATCTTGTCGATTGTTTCTTTTGCCAAGTCTAATTTCTCAGACTTTCTGTAGACTTTTTGAATTATCTGATCTTGTTCCAATTAAACATGTATTGAAAAATCTGGACAATTTGACCTTTAAAGTTTCCAACACTCTGGATTTTATTATATACTTATAACATCTTTTTCTGCCCTGTTTGTGTGTAATGTATATATGTGTATGTGTATATATGCATAAATATACATATTCAATAGAAATTTATTCTCTGCTAAACTGTTATTGATACAACTGGGAAACCATGGGCTGGTCACTTAATCAGTCTTACTTTCCTCATCTATGTAATGGGCTAATAGAACTTACCTCATAGGATTTTTGCCAGGATAAAATTAGGTAATTAAATAAATTATATAGTAAAATCCACAATACTCAGTTCTCAGTAAATAAATGTTGACATTTGTGCCTTTCATTACTGATTTTTAAAGAATGAAATAAAAAATGATGTGCTGAGCTTCTGGTCTAGGTGACTGAGAGATTGATGGAGTATTTGATTACATCAGAATACCTACCAGAAGAAGTCAGGTCGTGGACAAAATGAATTAAATGTATGAAACCCACATCTTGACACCTATTTAACGGTTGATTATCTTAAGAAAATTCTAACCTCATATAGAGAGCAGATTGCAGTTCTGAGGCATCATCTGTGCTAGCTTCAAGATTTCAAACATCTCCAATGCAAATGCTTACATTCAGTCCTGGCTCTCTCATCAACACAATGGGAATTAATTAAAATGCTTTCTGTGGGCTTGTTAACCCACCAATTAACCATAAAAACTTTGGGTATTTTCTACTCCATGAGTAGTTAAACATAACAGGCAAGAAGTGGACAGGATAACAGAGAAATTCAGCTAGTGAGTATTCTTGGCCAATTGTACCAGTATTGGTGACAATAGAAAGGATTGATGATGGCTAACCAGTCCAGTCTTCCTGCCTCCACCACTCCTGTCCACCTCACCATGCATGACTCAATCACTGCATAAATATCTGTCCAACCACTTCTCAAGTGTGGCCATCTCCCTGTCTTTTTAAAAATATCTTTAATATAACTAGTGATTTGCTTACCTATTCTTTATCCTCAATCACAGATCTGGGGCATGACAGAGCCTATTTCCATGTTTGGATCACTCTGAATTTCCCCATATTTTCTTTTTGTTCAGTACTTTGTATTTTTTTTTTAATTTTTTTTTCAACGTTTATTTATTTTTGGAAGAGAGACAGAGCATGAACGGGGGAGGGGCAGAGAGAGAGGGAGACACAGAATCAGAAACAGGCTCCGAGCCATCTGCCCAGAGCCTGACGCGGGGCTCGAACTCCCGGACCGCAAGATCGTGACCTGGCTGAAGTCGGACGCTTAACCGACTGCACCACCCAGGCGCCCCAGTACTTTGTATTTTTGAAATATGTCATTATCTTTCCTGTTGTCTTCATATCTAGGTATTAGCTCTTTACCTTGCCTCCATATCCTCTCAGCCTTCCCTCTTTCATCTAGTCAACAATACATAATGTTCAAAAGATGCTTACTTAAATACATTTCCCTGCTTATGCTAACATATTCTCCCATTTTAACCTCTTATTTGCTCCACATTAGAAATAAAGAAATGTGGAAGCTTATGATCAATGACTTAGTTATTGGTCATAGGGGAGAGTAAAGGATGAAATCTCTGCTAGAATGTAAGATCCAACTCAGAGTTCAGTGTTATTCACATGACACTAGGACCCATGAATTGCCTGTAGTACACAGCTAGCTTGTAATGTGTCTTTTATGGTTGAGAAAAGGATCTGGACAAATACAGTTTTAAGATTCCATTCTCCCCTGGAGATAGGGGGCCTCTCTCTTCTTGAGATAAATGGATACCCTAGAGGACAAGAATCAAACAGAGAAAAGAGTCTTCTAAAGGAAATGTCCTTTGTGATTTCACTTTCAATTTTTCTATTTCCTTAAGTTTATATTCATTTATTTTTCATTTAATAAGCATTTATTGAGAATCTACTCTATTCCAAACTGGATGAGAAATGATATTTAATAGTGAATAAGCCAGGGCTTCAAATTTACTGAGATTTAAAAGAACAATTGACTGAGTGGTAATTAATATATAGCAAGTACTTAGATGAGAATACATATTACTGTTATGCTAATTTTCCCCAAAAGTTTTAGCATCCATTGAGTATCCTTACTTGAGACCATTATTTGGGTGCACAAAGTGTTGATTTCCTATGCTAATATTCCTTCTACATGTATTAGCCACCTGTTGCTGCATTACAAGCCATACCCAAATAGAATGGTTTAAAACAGCTATTTTATTATCTGTCATAATTCTGTGCATTGACGGGGATCAACTGGTTGTTCTTTAGTTCTTTAGCTTCACATCATATTAAGTGTAGTCATGTAAGAGTTCAACTGAGTTGGAAGTTCCAAGATATAGCTGACTTACATGGCTGGCAGTTAAATTAGCTGTTAGTTGGAAGCTCAGCTGAGGCTATTGACCAGGGTCCCCAAATTCAGCATCACCTTGTGAGTTTGGATTCCCACACCATGGTGACTGGGATCTGAGAGGGAATGTGATCATGCTAGATCCAATGTTGTAAGAATAAGGAAGCCGAAATTTTCCTGCATTCTTAGAATTTAGACTCAGAACTGTCACTATATCCCTTCTACCACATGTTTTGGTTTAGACCTAGAATTATCACATAGCCCTTCTACCACATGTATCCATCCCAGATTTAATATCTTACCTCAAAATGGAGAAATTAACAAATAATTTAATCTTTAATCCATCACAATTGGGATTAAAGAAAACTTATCTTCCATTCTTTACCCTCTTTAGGTGGTGGTGGGTTGGGACATTACTGTAAATTCATATATATATATATATATATATACACACACACACACACACACACATATATATACACATATACGTATGTATACACACACACATATATATACACACACACATGTATTTTACTCATTATGTTATAATGTTGTCATCATGATTAAATTGAGTCTTAAATTATCACAAATTTGGCCAGCTAAATCCCCTTCATGCCAACTTCTGTAAGCACATGTTCTTTTGACATGACTTCATTAATATGTGAGCACTTTCTTGCTCTGGCATAAAAGGATGCTTTTATTCTAAGCTCAACTTGTACTTTTCCTGAAATTAGCAATTTCTCCAAGAAATTCTGACACTAAAAGTGAGAAATGGTAGTTAGAAATCAATGACTAAGAAATAGGTGTGCTGCTTGGCTTTGCACTGTCATTCCTTCCTGGATACTTTCTTTCTTTTAATCATGAGTTCCTACCAATACTTGTATTTTGTCTCTTTAATAGTGAGAAAATGGGTTCAAAAATTTATTTCTACAAATAATATATTTTCTCATTTGCTTTGCCCTACAATGATCTATAGTAAATACAAAACAGCTAAAGAATTACCAAACCAAAACCACTAACAAGAAACGCTGCAAGATGAAGTTCAAAATTTTTCAGTTGTTATTTTTGTCTTGGGGACATATTCCTCTAAGGGAGTACAATCTGAATATTGTGTTTAATATGTATTTGAATAAATTGTTTTATCTGTATGGTTATATATCTTTTTGCTGGATGGCCCGACATTATGCACTTCCTGATGTGATGCTATAGACAGTATGCAACATCACCTTTGTGTAACTATTTTTAGATTTCTTTTTAAATTTGAGCTTAATCATGAAAAAATAGAAAAATTCACGGGGCGCCTGGGTGGCGCAGTCGGTTAAGCGTCCGACTTCAGCCAGGTCACGATCTCACGGTCCGTGAGTTCGAGCCCCGCATCAGGCTCTGGGCTGATGGCTCAGAGCCTGGAGCCTGTTTCCAATTCTGTGTCTCCCTCTCTCTCTGCCCCTCCCCCGTTCATGCTCTGTCTCTCTCTGTCCCAAAAATAAATAAAAACGTTGAAAAAAAATTTAAAAAAAAGAAAAATTCAGAATATGGAAGCTTTCAAGTGAACTCCTCAAATTACTCTATCTCATGAAGAACAGTAGGCAGTAAAAAGGTTCTTACTCCCCTGTAATACTGGATTGGATCTTGAGTTTTAAAATATAATTATAAAATATACTTGGGGAATGACATCATTAAATTACTGTTATTTTATTATATTTGGCAATGATGTTTTTTACAAAAGAATGCTCTTGTTCTTGGGATCTACAAACAAATGAAATCTCAGTGCCTATCACATTTTTGAATGGTCTGACCAAAGACAGGGGAAGTGTTTGTGTCTGTAAGTATTATACACACACACATGTATATGTGTATGTGTACGTGTATATGTGTATTATTTGCAAACTAGGAATATAAATGATGACTCTGAAACTAAAATATTAAAATATAGAAACTCTCTTCTACAGAGAGTGCTTCTACAGCTTTGTACACTATAAATTAGTATTTTACCAAAATGAGTCAGTGTGCCAACTGCCTACAGAATCATTCATAGTCTTGTGTTTAATATGGTTATCTGGAACCCATTCCAGATCATGTCTGGACATAGGCATTGGAATTTGTATTTTGTCAAATGGCCTAAGCGCTTTTTGTGAATATCAAAATATCCAGAATAGTAGTAGTGAGGACAGATTGGCTATTTAATAAATTACAATTGGATTAATTAAACTAAAGCTGTGAATCAAATAAGGTACTCCCTTGACATGTTTAATGACTCCCCATGGAATAAAGAGAAGCATTAGAATGTCAAGGCAAGAAATTTAAGATCCTGTGTCAACAGTCCTCGGCTCTTTTAAATTTGTGTCATTTGTCTCCACCTGTGCCTTACACACAACCTCCTCAGTACTCCACTGTCAGCTAAGCACTTTGCCCCTCAGTCATCCTGACTATTCATTGCTACTGTAGCATGGTTGAAAGTTTTTTCTTTCGTGACTTTGTTCTGCACCAACTCCTGCCCTCTACCCCAGTGTGTCTGAATCTCCCCCAAATTTCAGAACTGTTTAAATCTCTGCTTATTCTAATATTCCTACTGTATATTCCATCAGCACTTTGTACCTCTACTAAAGCATTGCCTTGTATGAGAATGACTTATGCCATGCACCTGTATGAATATGTATCTGTAGGAGTCCCTAAAGGATTAGTCTATGCCTTTTTTTTTAAATTTTTTTTCAACGTTTATTTATTTTTGGGACAGAGAGAGACAGAGCATGAATGGGGGAGGGGCAGAGAGAGAGGGAGACACAGAATCCGAAACAGGCTCCAGGCTCCGGGCCGTCAGCCCAGAGCCCGACGCGGGGCTCGAACTCACGGACCGCGAGATTGTGACCTGGCTGAAGTCGGACGCTTAACCGACTGTGCCACCCAGGCGCCCCTAGTCTATGCCTTTTAATTCCCATTTTATCTAATTATCATTTTGTTTATGGCAAATGCTTAACACTTGTTGAGTATAATAAAAATGTCTAACATTCTATCAAGCCTTGCAGTTCACTACAAACATTTAAAGGACTTCTTAAGAGATACCTATTCTTTTCATAAGTAAATGATTAATGTGTATCAGAAATAGTATTTATTGTGACATAGTCATTACTTCTATTATAAGATACCAGAACCTTGATTTTCACTAAGAATAAAGTGAGGTACCACAGTACACTTTACAAGATGGGCATGATTTCGGTTTTAAAAGGATCACTCTGGCTGTTCTGTTGAGAACAGAGTGAAGACTGTTTCTTCTAAGAAGAAACAAGGAATTGGGGCGCCTGGGTGGCTCCGTCAGTTGAGCGTCCGACTTCAGCTCAGGTCATGATCTCATGGCTTGTGAGTTCGAGCCCCGCGTCAGGCTCTGTGCTGACAGTTCAGAGTCTGGAGCCTGCTTCGGATTCTGTGCCTCCCCCTCTCTCTGCCCCAACCTACTCGCATTCTGTCTCTGTCTCTCTCAAAAATAAATAAACATTAAAAGAAGAAGAAGAAGAAGAAGAAGAAGAAGAAGAAGAAGAAGAAGAAGAAACAACAAGGAACTAAGCAAAGACAGCAAAGGAGACTAAAACAAAGCATGGGCTGAAGTAAGGAAACCAGTTAGGGAAATGATGGCATCTTGAACCTGGGTTTTTTTAGAAATGTTTGGGTTCTGAATATATTATGAATATATTATGAATATTATGAATAATATGAATATATTATGATGGTAGCACCAATAGGATTTCCTGGTGAACTGGATTTGGTGTATATAATAGAGAAGTCCATTTCAAGATTTTTGAACTGGATAATTGAGAGATGGCTTGGTTGTCAACTGAAATATGAAAAACAAGTAAATAGAACAGATTTGTGTATGAGGAAGACTTTCCAGAGTTCAGTTCTGACATGTCAAATTGTACATGTTAAATGTTATATGTAAGTAGGCCTTAGAATATATGGGCTTAGAGTTTAAGAGAGAGGTCTTGGCTGGAAATAAATTTCGAAGTCATAAGGAAGGAGGTTACAGAGGAAGAAGAGTAAGAAAAACTAAGAAGGAGCAATCGTGATTGAGGTAGGGGGAGAAACAGGAGAGTATGGCATCTGGAAGCCAAGTGAGGGTGGTATAGTCAGGAAGAAGTGGTCCATCATGAGAACTTCTGCCATGGAAAATGAGGACTAGAACTTACCATAAGGATTCCGAAAATTGGTGGCTTGGGAAAGCCGGTCTGAACTAGCAGTGGAAATAAATGCCTGATAGAAGAGTGTTTAAAAGATAATAGAAGAAGTAGATATAATGAATCCTTTGAAGAATTTTGCTGTACAGGGGAACACAGAAATGAGGTAGCAGGTGACAGGGGAAGTGAAAACAAGGAGTTTTCACTTTACTTGGGGATTTTTTTTTAAGGTGGGAGAATTAACAGCATATTTATACAGCAAAAGGAATGCCTCTTTCTATCAGAAAGAAACAATGCAGGAAAGATGGAGACTTCTAGAACCAAGTCCTTGAGAAGGGTGTCAAAAGCTGGGCTCCAACGTATAGGTGGTGAGGCTGGTGTTAGATAAGAACAAATATTGCTCCTCTTGGTTAACAGACAGTACCATAGACTAAATTTTGTGTCCCCTCAAAATTCCTATGTTGAAGTCCTAATTCCTAATGTGATTATATTTGGAGGTGGGGTCTTTGGGAAGTACTTAGGTCATAAATGTAGAACCCTCAGGATGGGATTAGTGCCCTTATTAGAAGAGATGCAAGAGAGCCAATCCATCCCTCACTTTCTTTCTCTCTCTCTCTCTCTCTCTCTCTCTCTCTCTCTCTCTCTGTCTCTCACGTGCTACCATGTAAGGATACGGTGAGAAGACTTCCCTCTGCAAACTAGGGAGAAAAGTTTTCACCAGGAACAAAATCAGCCAGCAGCTTGATCTTGGACTTCCCAGCCTCCAGAATGGTGAGAAATAAGTTTCTGTTGTTTAAGCTGCCCTGTCTGTAGGATTTTATTACCGCAGCCCCAGCTAAGACAGGCAGGAAGACAGAGATTATGGGACCATCGGAGAAAAGCTGAGAGGAGAGTCACTAAGTGTAGGAGAGATCTGGAACTAGTAAGGAACTCAGTTAAATGACCTGAGTCAGTCTTGAGTAAATTTGCAGAACTGTTCCAGGGGCATATTTCTGGTAGCTTGAATCTGAAAGATGTTCTGTATCCCAGCTTTAAAGGACATCTGTTGGTACCTACTCTCTGTTTTCCAAGAACCTAGCAACAAAACCTGGAAACCCATAGGATTAGATACTAGGCTCCAGGACTTTTTCTCCAAAACTAATTTACACAGGTGTGTAGGGGGAGAACCTTTACCCCTGAAGCACCAGTTGTAATATAAACAGCAGGATGAAATGAAATGGAGCAAACCCTCAAGAAGACACAGCCTGGCTATTAACCAGGAAAGGCAGAACTCAGTTACACTATTTAGGATAATAAATGATCTCAGGGCTCCCTCTCTCACTGACAAAGTATTGGACAAAGACTCAATAACACATTGGATTTCATATAACAAATGGGTAAATGATAGCATGGATTCAGAGAGAGCAAAGAGTAAGCAATTTCTGTTGAGGCATGAGTTGAGATTCAGCCAGAAGGTAGATTCAACAAGTAAGAAAGATGTTTCAGGGCTTCTAGGGATGTCATCTGAAATTCTTTAAGTTTACTACACTCAACAGCATTAATTAAACTTAATTAAAGTTAGCACATTAAAAATTAAATGCTTGCAGTGTGAAGGGCAATTTTTTAAATAAAATTAAATATCCCCATACAGAGTGGTCTCCTACTCTAACTTACCCTGAAGAACTTGCTCTGCAGTTACCACCATAGTAAATGCTACTGTGAAATAAAGCCCATTGAAAGCACCTGCCCTGACACACATTTCTTACGTCATATTAAGAAAAGCTTGACCAATTTAATTTTTTTAAACAAAAAGGAGAAATAAATAATTTGGGCCTAAGGACCAGAGCTTGAAATCCCTAGCCCTGAGATTTATTTAGGCTGTGATTTGGGACAAGGAATTTTTCTAACCCATAGTTTCTGCTCCACAAGGGTAATAATTCCTGCCCTTACATTGTTATTTTCAAGGATTTACTATGATAAAGTATATAAATCAACTAACATTGTCTGGGAGGCTATAGATATTTAACATATATTTGTTGCACCTGAGGATAACAGCAGGAAAATACCTCAGTGAGAAAGCTGCAAAGTGTACTATTATGTAGGAAATTGACAAGCAAGCAGGGGGCGGGGAAGGAGTTTCCCTGATTTGATGCATTTAAATGTTTGCACTACTGATAGCTGCCATCATTCCAGAGCCTAATATTTTCTCAAACTTGGGTTAAACCCAACTTTCCCTAGCCCTCTGCCAGAATCCCCTTAATTCAAAGCCTCCGGCTATAAAAAGGAAATCACTCACCATCATTAAGAGTTTGGGGGCACTTATTCAAACATGTTGTTTGGAGGGTGGTTTGTTTAGGAATGTAAGTGAAGATGTCATGGGGATAAAAGGAACAGATAATATTTTATGGTTCCGTGCCTGAATTTTCTCAGCAGGAAGTCACTTTGCCTGGGTAATTGCAATGCTTACTAAGAAACAGGATTGGCTATTACAGTAGATACGATTTCTGTTTTATGCCACAATATACAAAGTCACAACATATCAACTAATAACTGTCGCTATATTAGCTGGAATAAAACTGGTAGAAAAAAAAAAAAAGAGAGGGGCTCATGTTGACAGAGTTGTCACTTCCAGATGATAAAAGATCCATCCAACTGTGAAATACAAACCAGTGGCCCACTCTGTTCTTGTTTATTCTCAGCCCAGCAAATATTAGCATCGGTTTTTTTGACTCAGCAATTCTGCAGGGTACTTTCATTGCTAAGTCAGAAAGCATACTGAAAAAGTGAGCCCAGGGCCTGCCTTTCCCTTTCCCACATATGTTCAAATCCTCATTGGTCAAATTCATTGTAGGAACTGAGAATCTCCAAGAGGAATGGTACAGTGTGAATTCACTTTAGCTCTTGCATGTAGTTCGCAAGAAGAGTCAGCACCCCCTTGGCAGAAGCAAGGAAGAAAACATTTGAGGGAGCCATTGCCATTTAGACATTGCATTACTTTCCTAGGGCTGCTGCTGTACAAATCACCACAAACTAGGTGACTTACAACACTGCAAAAAAATTTTTTTTCTCTCACAGCTGTCATGGCCAGAAATCTAAAATCAAGGTGCTAGTAGGGTTCCTTCCAAAGACTGGTATAGAACCCTTCCTTGCCTCTTCTATCTCCTGCTGACTATAGTCACTTTGGCTTAGAGCAACATAACTTCAGTCTCTGCTTCTGTCTTCACATGGCCTTCTCCCTCTCTCTCTTCTCTTCTAAGGACACATTTCATTGAACTGAAGCCCCATCTGATTAATTCAGGATGATCTCATCTCAAGATCTTTAACAATGTAATTACATCTGCAAAGACCCCATTTCCAGATAAGGTCACATTCACAGTGCCAGGGTTTAGAATTTGGACATACCTTTTTGGAGCCACTATTCAACCCACTGCAGACATTAAAATTTTCCTTGGCTGGGGTGCAGCAGAAGTGAATTCACTCATGGACCAGAAGGATCTATGTATAGATTTTAGACACCTTAAAACTAGGATGGCTCAAAACGAACCACCTTCTCTTCCACCCATGTAGACAGTGGGTCAGTCAAAAACCTCTTCACTCCTTTTGAATACAGCAAACCTGATAGTGACTTAGAAGCAGGCTTTGCCACCTATCTGTCCCCTTATCCTTTTCTCTACCATCCATAAAAAAAGTCTTTCAAACTGGCTTCCTTATTGTAAAAACTGCATCGGTGGTACGTCCTCATTATTATTAGTGATTGTGCTATGCTTGCAGCCCAGCTCAAGTCAAATATTTTCCCCCAAATCACCAAATAACAGCTTATTTTGAAACAAAATGTTATATATAATATATTATGTAATGCCTAGATGATAAAAGTCATTGCCTAAGTTGATATCAGAAAGGCACCTCTAAAAAAATTGCTGTTTGGCTTGAAGAAAGAGACAGCAAAGTATTTTGAAAATATCATAGACCCAGAGTCAGACATTTCTGGATCCAAATCTAATTCTTTTCTACCTATGACCTGCAAAATCCTAGATATGGTTCTCCTCCCTACTAGTTCATTTATTGTCTCCTTTATAAAATGGAGTTGTTGATACTTTGTAGTGTTGAGTGTTGTAAAAAAATACAATGTCTGGCATACAGCAGGTTATACAGCTATAATTATCCTAAAGGGTTCTTTTGGAGGACTTCTATATAATAACTGACACAGGGATTATCATTCCTATCTGAAAATCTAAATTTTAAGCTGTTTTCAAAAATCAATAGAAGTATTTGTAAAAGCCACTTTTCTTCTTGTCATTTCGATAGTTTTGCCAATTTGGAGACACATGTACTACAGAGAATATCCACCTGCCATTTTCACTTGCTAGTCATGGATTTTTAGGCCACCATCAGGGATGCTCTAGATATGGAGGAGATTCTTTACAGGGTGCTCAAGGTCAATCTCAACTCTCAGATTCTCTATTATTTTGATTGCCCATGGCAAGTGATCTGACCTCTTCAGTTTCTCATATATACTGCCACTGAAACAATTTCTCAACTGTGAAATCGTCTCTGTTTTAGAGTTGATCAGAATGAGCCTCATAATTAAAATTTGTCTCACTCACATAGATAACACTTGGCTTCACTAGTTTAGAACTCTTATTATTGCCATTATGTTTTAAATAAATAAAAAGATCTTTCAAATGATTGGGCGTTTGGTGTTGGTGAGGGAATTGGGTCCAAAAATTGACAATATGGTTTAATAAATGGCCAACTAGCTCATACCAATAGTTGTAGACTTTTCGTAACATTCTAAGTCATCACATGGGTTGTGCCTAGGGCTTACTCTGGGAGGAGCCAGAATTAGAGGTAGAGTTAACTGCATGAAAGACCGTTGATTGATCAAAGGAAGTAAAAAACAATGAATCAGGACAAAGGACAATTACATGCCCACTCAGAGTACACTAGCTCATGTAGGACTTGCCATGGCAGGTCTACTACACAGAAAAGACCATGAGATTGTCACTTAGACATGTCTACAGGATAGGGCGATATTTAAAAAGGCAAAATTTACCACTGGTTAGGGGAAGGTTTCCAGTGCAAAAAAAAAAAAAAAAAAAAAAGAGTATTCTGTTCAGAGACTCCAGAGAGGAGCAAGAGACAGCTTAGCCAATGGATGGCACCAAATATGGTTATAAGGGACACTGAACCACAGCAGGCAAAAACATTGATGGGGCCCTTGAGTAGATCAGGAAAAATAGGGAAGGATGGATATGGATCAGTATCTACCACAGGTAAGAATACAGTTTTCAAGAAACAATTAGCAAAGAATTCAACCCAACTATTCAATATAAGTCTGCCATTTACTACAGTCCTACTATCCACCTACATTGAATGACTCAGCAGCTAGGATGACCCCTTAGAGCTGTTGAGAGGCTGGGTGTTCCTTCCATATGTTGAAATAGAAGCAAAAAGTGAAGAGGGGCTACCTCTATCTTGATTACTTTTTTAGAGGGGGAGAGTTAGCCATTCATAAAAGTGCCTACTGTATTAGAAGCCTTTTTAACAAATACTTGCATAAAGATGGAATTCTCCACAATGTACTCAGACAGTCTTCTTAGCTGTTCTAGTCCATTGTTAAAGGCAAAACAGATCCAAAGTTGAGAAAATAGCATCTAATCCCATGGGATTAGAGGATATAGGTCTGTGGTACTAGAAGCTCAATTTCTATTCCATATTTTGGTACTTTCTTACATATAATCACATCACCACTATCAGGTGACCACAGAAATGAATTCTTTACTCCCTACTGCCCCTTGAAATATCCTTTCTTCCCTAGTCCCTTCCATTGTAGTTAATTCAATACTGCCTTGCCTCATTGCTTGGAAACAAATGCCCGATACCAGGTGTAAATTGGTTCAAAGAGAGGTAGAAAAATTTAACCAGTATTAGGACAATTGGTCAAATACCCAGGATGACCCTTTTGTTGGTGTGCGTCAAGAACAGAAACAACAATAAAAATCTAAAATTTTCTATACAATATGTATAGGAAAGGTAACCACACTTGTTATGCTTCAGATGTTTTTTTTTTTTCTTACAAATTTAACTCCCAGGGAAAGGGAGAAAGAGTGTGTGTGGGGAGATTGATTGATTATAGATGGGATATGCAACATCCAGAGAAGGAGGGAATATCATAGGAGCCTATCATCAGAGTACAGGCTGGTCTCCAAATAGGCCTGGGCAGCAAAAGATTTTTGCAATGCAATAGCTAGTTTTTCTATCTAGGAGCAAATTATCTCAATGCTCTAGGACTCCATTTCCTCATCTGTAAAGCAAAAAGGCTGAACTAGATAATCTTTAAGTTACTCACAGCATTGATTTGCTGATACTGGATGAGTATCCTTTCAATGTGTGGCCCCCTCTTTGCTAAACTCTTCTTTTTCATTTATTCAGCTCTAGTCTAAACGTGCTCTGCTCCTTTTCCATGGGGAGTCTGTCTTCAGAAGGATGATTATTATACAGGCAACCATCTGAAGCGTATTTCTGCAGTGAGCATCTGTTTCCACTCAGGTAAGAGACTGCAATGGATCTGTTCTCAGAGATGTGTGGGTCTGCGTACCATGTGTGCCAGGCAGGGGAGAATCAACTGGAAAGACTGAAATGCTTGAAAAATCATTAAATACCCCTCAGAAATCTCCAGAAATAGAAAAAGAGAAGGCAGACTTGAGTACTTGTCAATTGAACAAAATGTGAACCTAAAGAGACTGCTGAAAAGGAGGGGAAAAAAAAAGCCCTGGTCTCTGTGTTCTTTCTCCCCCATAACAAGCTCATCAGCTGGAGGAGAGAATCAAGAGGCAGTTTGCACAGAGTTCACGCTGAGCTTTAGAGAGAAAATTGGATTCTGTAGTAGCAGAAACAGTGACTTGGAAGGGTCAACATCAACATTTAGTGATGGACACAGCTCTGTGCAACTTAGAATTTTAAAAGTTCTCAAGAAAATAGGGGCACCTGGGTGGCTCAGCCAGTTGAGCCTCTTACTCTTAATTTTGTCTCAGGTCACAATCCCAGAATTGTGTGGTGGAGCCCTGTGTTGGGTTCTACACTGAGCATATAGCCTGCTTGGGATTCTCTCTCTCTCTCTCTCTCTCTCTCTCTCTCTCTCTCTCTCTGCCCTCTCCCCTGCTCTCTCTCTCTCTCTCAGTTAAAAACAAAAAAAGTACTCAAGATTATCAAGAGTTAAGGGTTCAAGTAAACATTGTTTCAGGGCTTCAAAAGAACTGGCCAGGCTGTAATAATCATTTGACTCCTAGAAGATAGGGGAAAAAGTAAAATACCCAAAAATTGTCTTAAGTATAGAAAGCACTGTCTTAATAATAGTGTACTGAAGAGGTATGTATGATCAAGGGTTAGAGAAGGTGAGAGAGGATTCAAAGTTGACTTGTAGGTAAGTGAGGAGCATACCCAGATGGAAGAAGTCACCATTCCCTGGGATAGAGCACCCAAAAAGATGATTCATTTGGGACTCAGAAGGTGGGTAGGGAAAATAATTGCTTAGTTTTGATGGATCCCTGAAACATACAAGAGGGTCAGTCAATTAGATTATTGACAGATCAAAGACAATGTCTATAGCTAGTGGTAAATATATATACACACACACACACATATATATAATATGAAATATATATAATATGAAATATATATATGAAATATATATATAATATGAAATAATATGAAATCTATATATAATATGAAATATATATATATATAGCCAGTGGTAAAGACAATCTTAGGATGAAAAACACCATGTACAAGGACAGCACTGAGTAAGAGAGGAGAGGGCCTAGGAGAAAAGCTTAACGAATTCTGTCATTTAATTGTTATACAGATGAGGAAAAATCTGCAAAGATGATGGATAAGCAGCCAGAGAAGCAGAACAATCAGAGCAGTATAGCATCACACAGTCAAGGAAATAAGTGTTTTAGGAAGATAGTGTCTAACACTGTCAGAAGCTGCTGAAAGATCAAGAGGATGCCTGAAATTAACAGGTTAAAGGAGATTAATGGTGTGGAGGTCATGCGTGGTGGAGTGAGAGCTGTTTCTGATGGAGTGATGAGGGTAGATGTTAGGCTACATCGGGCTGAGGATTAAATCAGAGGTGAAGAAAGGGTGTTATAAAATATAATAAAGAGAAGGGGAGAGATGAGATGGAAACTGAATATGAATTTGAGAGTTTCATTATAATTTTAATTTTAGAGTTTCAAGGGTATTTTTAAATTTTTATTGTTGAATTATATTTGACACGTTATACACCTTAAATCTACATAATACTACATGTTAATTTGATACAGTTATATATTATATGATTGCCATTACAGTGATACTGTCATTAGTACCTCCACCATGTTACATAATCTCTTCTTTTTAGTGGTTGGAACCATTCAGGGGTGTTTGGCAGCTGATAGGAAAGATCCAGATGAAAGGAGGGATTGAATATATGAGAGAGAATAAGGGATGTTCGCATTTAGAAATTTAGATTTAAGTTGGTTATGAACATACCATGAGATATAACCAGTAAAAATAAACAACAAACAGACAAAAAGGAGGGGTGGGGGAAGAGAGGAGTTTACAGGTGTTTAGGGTAAGTATGACAGCTCTAGAAGTAGCCAGGCCATCTGTGGAAGGTAGGCACTAGTATGGGGTGGTTTTTATGGGAGCGATTTCTGGACTCAGAGTACTTGGCTTAAATCCCGGCATTGCCACTTACCAGCTAAGTGATTTAAGCCAAACTATAGAAACTCTCCAAGCCAGGGGTCACCTCATCAGTAAAATGAGAAGTTATAATAACACGTGCTACACACACACACACACAATTTTACATATATACATTCACACACTTTAACACACACACATACATACATACACTCATATGTTTACTTTTGAAAAGAAGTAATAAACTCTATAAAAAGGTATTAAAAATTATGATGGGAGTAATATTATCCTGAAATTTTTAGTAAGACAATTCTACGTGAATAAATAAGAAGTTAGGTTATTAACTGATGTTTATTTTAGTCTGTGTTCTTTTCAATCAGGATTTTCTTGCCCACATTTGGGAAGTGGAGGCAGCTATGTATAACCTCCACATTCCATACTTGAACCCCTCATTGGAGAATTTTAAGGAGATCTTCCAGAAGCCCACTAAGCACACTACATTGATTCATTTATTCTGTACATCTGTACAAATTGTGTATGCTATACTAGGGCTTGGTAAAATAAAGATGGATGTGATACAGTCATCATCCTTGAGTAGCTGAATGGCAGAGATGTGGGCATATAAATAAATTGTGGTAAAATAAAATAACGATGTTGTGGGAGCATCAAGAATGGAGGACACCAAATGAAGAGAGAGTGACCTTCTATTGTGGTTTTTCTGCTGGACAAGTCAGGACAACAGCATAGTTCTCAGATCCGGGGATCAACTGAATGGGGTAACAGGTCTACAGGCTGTGAAGCATGGGGCCAAGAGAGACCTGAAAGCAGTGTCACAGTATGAAGCTGGGATCAAGCCAAATAATCCAAAGCTGTACTTGTCAGTCTGGACCATGCACTAGAGTTACCTGGAGAGATTTTTAAAAATATTTATGGGCCCCCTCCTGTGCTCATGCTCGCTCTCTCTCTCTCTCAAAAATAAATAATAAAACATTAAAAAAAATTTTTAAAGGAGGCGCCTCGGTGGGGCTCGGCCAGTTAAGCATCCAACTTCAGCTCAGGTCATGATCTCACAGTTTGTGAGTTTGAGCACCGGGTTGGGCTCTATGCTGACAGCTCAGAGTCTGGAGCCTGCTTCAGATTCTGTGTCTCCCTTTCTCTCTGCCCCTCCCCTGCTCATGCTCACTCACTCTCTCTCTCTAAAATAAATAAGAAAACATTGAAAAAAATTGAAAATATTTCTGGTCCTTCCACCAGAATAGTTAAATCAGAATTTCTTGGATGTGGAGTCAGACATCAGTATTTAAATACTCTCTAGTTGGAACTCACATGCAGCCCAGGCAGAGAACCACTGCACTGAAGTGTCAAGTCACAGGAGAGAAAATAGAAGCAGCAATTAGGTATGGACCCACCATAGACCCTTCCTGTTCAAAGATGTTCCATGAACCAATAGTGTCCCTACTGCTTGGGAGCTCACAGAAATGAAGAATCTTGAACCTCATACCATTAAAATCTGCATTTTAACAGGTTTCTTTATAATTCTTCCATACACTAAAATTTGAGATTTTTGCGAAACTGCAATCACCCCCTAGCTGGTCTTCTTGATTCTCCTCTTCCTCCCCCAGAGTTTATATTACTGAGATTTCACTGTGGAGGACTAAGCATATGCCATGGCTGAGCTTGCCTTAATTGCCCTGAAAGGGACAAAACCATATACTGAGGAGGACAGATGTCAACAACTGTTGAAACACCCTCAGGAAGCAGACCATATGGAATTGGAAATCAAGGTGGGGAAATTACTCTGCACAAGCCCACCACACTAAGGAAGAATTGCCACTCTTTGGCAGCTGAAGACCAGAACTTAACAGCTGTTTCAAAATCAGGGCAGCAATCTTGACAATATGCACAACATTTGTAAATAAAGTTCTATCCCTTATTCCTGCCTTCTATCAAGATGACAAATTGTAATCCACCCCAAGGCAATCAGGAATGTATCTGATAGTTCTCTGAGTCATTATCGGATTGATGCTAAATTCCAATAATGAACTTGGGTGCTAAATTCCAGTGATGTACTTGGGTGTTGCAGGAACAGGACTTTAATCAGAGGACCTGAAACTGAAAGCCCTCATGAAAAATTGGGTCCCTGTCAACCAGACAAGAAAATGGCTTGAAAACTATTTTGGGGATTGGTGTTTAACACTGATCAAATTTCTCTAACTTTAAGACCATAGCAAATATATAATTTCTTGAATATTAAATCTGGAGTCATAGCAGTGGAAACATCTATTTATTCTAAACCACAGAATTCAAATCCCCACTTCTTTCTATGTCTAAAATTGGAATAGGACTTTCAAAAAAGTCTAGGAGGCTTGGCAAAAGCTATGTTATGTATCAACTATGTATAAAAACACATTTTAAGACACAATGTTTTGTAACTCAATCATCTATAAAACACTCAAGTATATTTTTGCATTGATTTTATTTTAAAGGATGGCTTTTTAAATTTCTTTTTAAGAGAGAGAGTGCACCGGTGGGGGAGAGGGAGAGAGAGAATCGTAAGCAGGCCCCACGCTTAGTGTGGAGTCGGACACAGGGCTCCATCCCATGGCCCTGGGATCATGACCTGACCTGAGCCAAAATCAAGAGTCAGGCACTCAACTGACTGAGCCACCAGGTGCCCATATATTTACTCATTTAATTCTTACAACGACCTATAGAGTTTCAATTATTTATTATCACTTTCTGCTATAGAAAGCATCTGAGAACAAAATCTTGATAAAAGACATGGGGCTGCCCAGAGTCACATAATGGTTTTGGTTATATCCATGTCCTTGCCAAATTCACACCAAAGCCAAGCCCTTGGACTCCAAATCTCAAACCCATTTGATTGATCCCATTCTTGACAAGTTGAAACTTTTCTCTTATTGCCCAAAGGGTTTGAAGACAAGCATCTGAGGTTCTGAACAACTGGCCCCTATGTTTGCCATTGGGGAAGGACTTTCCAGCTTGCTTCTCCCAATTCCCTTAAGAAGAAGAAAAGCAATCTCCTCAAAGTGTAACCTCCATTCCATTGGAAGGAAACTGTATTTTGTTTCTTGCTTATTGATAGAGCCTCAGTGCCTTCTCAAATCAAATTTATTCTAAAACAAATCAGACTAGATTTTGTTTATGGGGATGAAAGCTGTGTGAGGGGGGTGTCTGTGTTCGTCCTGTGATAGACATCAAGCCATTAGTCATGGTCGTGATTTGTGGTGCTATTTGAGTCACCAGCTATATATATAGGAGTTCTGTTTTTCTTGTTGTTGTTATTGTTTATTTGTTTGTTCTGGATTGAATGGAGCACTGATTAGCATAGCAAAATCAGCTCATAAAATGAATGCCAACATTTAAACAACAATTATGGGGATGCAATTAAAACTTAATGTTGGAAGATTTGTGTACCCTACAGGAGAACATCTGCCCAATAGCCAGGTGGGCACATGTGAATGGCGGAAGAGGAAGACCTCATGCTGATATGATCCTCATGAGAAAAATCTATGCTGAGTGAAGGTGACACCAGAGGATAGTTTTGTCCTGAAAGGAGAAATTGAAGCAAGGGCCAAGTAATATGAATATATTTTAAATTTAAATTTACACAAAGAATTAAAAGCCTTTTAAGATTTTAAAAAAGACAGATTAACATAATTATTCCATTTCTATCCAATTACAGAGCATCTGCTCTGTATTTGTATATGAATTGTTTCCCTACCTTTGGCCAAATCTTCACAACTTTTGAGAGGTATTCAGCCCCTATTCTGAAGTCATCTTATTTTTCTTGTCCCTAATTTCTGCCCTTAATCATATGAACTCTGTGTTCTGTATCTTTGCAAACCTACTCAAATTCTTTTTTGAGTGTGGTGGGAAATCAATTAAGCATTCAATCATCCTTCTCTTTGAAAAAAAAAATGTTTTCTCTCACTGTCTACCTCCCTTCTCTATGTTCCCCAAATGCAAGGCTTTTGGTATAGTTTTGTTCAGGGCATAAATGATGTGAAGACCCAACAGAACCCAATTCAATTCTATTGACAGAAATAACCTAGATATGGCACCATTCACCTTGAATCTGTCTCTTACTTTGAACATTTGGGGACAGAAACTTTATCTTGTTCATCTATATATGCCCAACAACTAGCACAGTGTTTCATTCAATGTAGATCAATAAAAAGTTGTGGAGTTGTTGTAGTAATTCAGTTGAGGAACTACAGGCAAAATGGTAAAAAGCATATTGCATGGTACATACTCAAGGAAACTATCCTCAGGACAATTTTTGTGAAATAGTGACTTGTAGGCTGAATTTCTGGGCACAGATTACAGGAATAACCCACATCCTGCAACTCTGGAATGAGTAACCAAAACTCTGAGATGTCAATCTATTACTGAAACACCTGGTAATTTTGATAAACATTCCAGGCAGCACTGAGAAGAAATATATCATTGTCCTTGATTATCTAGAGCTATTCCTCATCGATCTGGACAGAAGCCCTGGCTTTTTTCTCTTACATTACAGTACAGGAATTAAGTGCACAGGCCGGTGGACCCAGGTCTGAAATGAGATTCCATCACTAATGGTGTGACCTTGGGACAAGTCATTGGAACACTAAGACACATTTTCCTCACCTGCAAATTAGAAGAACTGATAGTACCTACACCATAGAGTTGTATGTGTTATATGGGGAAAAGCTTCATGGAAGGCCTCCACATATATGTATACAATGAATATTAGCTAATTCCGGTTTTCTTCTCAGCATGACTGCTTACAAATCAACCTAGCTGTGCCAACATAAATTCATCTGAAAAGATTTACCCTGCCCATACTCCCTGCAAGTGTAATTTCCCCTCCCTACTGGGCCATTCTCATTATCACACAGTCTGTAATATCTCTCATTTTAAAATCCCCCTAAGTGCCCTCTTACTTCCTCTAACTACTATCCAATTTCCCAAACTCCCCGACAGGGTATGAGTTATCAGTGTCCACTTGTGGACTTTCCTTTTTATTTTAACCCACTTCTATTTGGCCTCCATCCCCATCACTCTGCCAACCCCCCATTTGTCAAGGTCACTGATATCTTCTATTTCCCCAAGCCCATTGGTCAATGCTCAGTCATCCTTTTATTTGCATCTTGGGAGCATCTGACATATTTGATTATTTCCTCTTTCTTAAAATGCTTTTGTCACTGGTCTGCTGGGAAAACACTTTATTCTGGTGTTTCTTCTTCCTCATCAGCTGCTTCTCAGTTTTCATTGCCAGGAACTCCTCCTCTTCCCTGAATATAAATGTTGTAAAATCTAGTCTTTTCCCCTATTTTTTCTACATAGACTCCCTCCCTAGATGATCTTCTCTAATTCTGTAGCTATGGAAAACTTTTGTGTATTGATGCCTCCTTTATTTCTATTTCTATTTCTATTTCTGTAATTGTCCTCTGTTCCTGAGCTCTCTAGTGATATCAAGTGGCCCAGGATCTCTACTTGGCTTTTCAGGAGGTTTTTCAACCTTATCATGTTCTGATTTTACCCCAAAGTTTCATCCATACCTTTTCGGTAGATGTTATCACTATTTACTGCCTCTCAGGAAAAAGAAAAAATAAAAAAACTAAGCTGCACCTTTTTCCTGCACCCCTTTCCATCTTCTTTTTCAATCATATTATTTCACTGCCATCCACATTGGCCCTCTGATGATCTCTAATTAAACTATACAATATAGTTTGTTTGGGGGTCTTTATCTTTGATGGTCCTTCTGCCTCCTTGAAATTATCTTTTCCTGTAGAATTCACAAATCTTGTTTTTTTGTATAAACTCAAATATCATTTCCTCAAAGAAGTCTTTCCTGATCACTTACTCTAATAGAGAACTCCCGTTATTTTCTGTCCCCTAATCAATCTGCCACATACCTTTATTTAACCATTGCTTATAAACATAAGATCCATTTTTTCACTTTCCTGTTGACTATCTCACTGACCCAGAAGAATTTAAGCTCACTTAGAGCAAGATCTTTATTTCTTTCTTCACTGTGTCCACAGTTACTGCTTATAATAAACTCTCCATAAGTATTTGTGGAATAGATGTACTGTAGAGATGGGACTTGGTTAAGGAAGGATCTGATTCATACTTGGACACTTGAAGGCCATATACACAAAATGTATATTATATTTATCTAAAAACTTGCTATTTTCATTTGTCTCCTCAAAGCTCTTAGGTATTGATAGAGTGCTGAATCTGAAAGAAAAACACAAAAGTGGTAGCTCTGGCCTGCCGTTTATAATCTAAATCCCCTAGGGAAAGTCACTTGAACCAGCAACTCAATTCCCCAAGTTGTAAAATGGTGATCATCACATCTTCCATCACTAACCCAGAGAATTGTCAAATGAGAAAGGAAGCCATCACTTATTATGCACCTACTATATATCAGGCATTGTACACTCAGATGTGTCTTTCATATATATTTCTCTTCTGAATTATTACAGTGACTTTCTAACTCATTTCACTGTCTTCACCCATGAAATCCATTTAAGATAGCCTTGGAGTAATTCTAAAAATATAAATCGGATCTTATCACTCTTCTAATGACCAGGACACCCTCCTGCAGCTCTCTATCGACTAAAGTCCAAATTCCTTGGAGTGACAAAAACAAACCTTTAAATTCTGGCCCCTACCTCTTTCTCCTGCTTCATTTCTTAGAACTCAGCTTTCCTCCATCCGAGTTTCTTAAAATATCACTCACCCATTTGTCCTTAAATAAAACAGACTATTTCTTATCATTTGACTCTGTATTTGTGATGTTCTCTGCCTGGATCTTTTCCCATCCTTTGACTGTCAAACTCGCATTTATCCTGTAAAGTTCCATAGACATGTAATCGCCTGCATGAAGCCTTTAACAGAATATGCCCAAACCTCCAGAAGAGTCAACCACCCTGTATTATTTTTATACCTTTTACATGCAATCATCACCTTTAATACATCACACTTACTAAAATATTTTTGGTTGTCATATATATTACAAATTCCTTGAGGGCTGTAACCAATTCTTAATCACCTTTGTATCTACCAATAATAAACATATAGTAATTTCTCTATAAGTATTTGTTGAAAGAAGTAATGAGTCCCTTCATACAATCTGGTAACTTTCCCTGTAAGTAGGTAATGATATCTCTATATTTACCAAAGAACACTAGACAAATGTAAGAACTACCCAAACCAGGACATGATCAAGCACTAAAAGGGCATCATTTCTCTTGGAAGACAATCATAGATTAGGAGTGTTGGAAGGCTTAGGGTCACCATGTTTAAAAGGCCCTACATGAGCTAGTATACCTTTATCCCGCTCACTACACTCTAGTTCTTGTGGCCTCCTATGTGCTCCTAGAGCACAGCAAGCATGTTTCCACCTCAGAGCATCTACATGCTCTTATTAAACGTTACCTTATTCAAGTAGCTTTCCCTAAACACTCTCCAAAATAAGGTACATACTCCAACCCACCTCACTCTCCATCACCTAAATTTCCTTCATTTTTCCTTTAAATGATCACCATTTGGTATACTTGATTATTTTTATTTATTTTCTGTAGTAGGTGCTGGGAAGTAATCCAAGGTTCAATTGGCAGAATGTGAAGAGTTAGCCAGAAAAGGGATGTTGGTACTAAAATGATGGAGAACTTTCAAAGCTTGACAGAAAGGTTTGGATACCATTTTGTTGAAAATGTGAAGGCTCTGAAGATTTTTTACCAGGCAGTTAACATGATGGAAGCTCTGTTTTAGGAAGGTTAATAGGATAAACATGCATTAGCAGAGCCCTGGTCACTGTGTAGCTGGACCAGTCCCCTAACAATAGAGTTCTAGGACTGTGCCCTCAGTTTTGTAATTGACTTCAAGAATTGTTTATGCCCTCAGAGTTTTGCTATCTTCTAGTTAGACATTCTGAGTATCAAGAGTGATCTCAATAAGCCTGAGTTTATCACACCCTATAGTATCACCTAATAAGGGACCATAGAGATGGTCCCTTAGACTCCTTCCAATGAAGCCAGCTCTGTAAAGCTGGGTCAGATTCTCCAACAGTGACTCCATTTAGTCCCACCTTCCTTCTATCTTCCATATTCCACGATAAAGTGGTCCCAGAATGCCTTACAGCACAACCAGCCTGGATTAAGCCAGAAGTAACAGAACTTGACAACATTTTGAAATAAAGGGACATGGAAAAGGGTCCAGAATGACACCAAGTTTTCAAACCCAAGTGATAGAAAGAACAATGATTCCATTTGCATTAGTGGGAGAACCAAAGAAAAACTGATCATTTCCGTTTAAAACCTGTTGATTTTAAAGACATGGAAGAAAATTCAGGTAAGATATCTATATATATCTAGAAAAGTAGGATTCAAATTAGGAAATAAATTTGTATCTAGTACTCAGATCTTGGCATCATTTGCATTGATGTGTTATTTGAAGCTGAGAAAGTAAGATGAGCAAAAAATAAATTGAGAAAAAACATTTTAGCACGATCTTAGAGTCAATTTAAGCAGGATGATGAGGAAAACAATAAGGGAAGAGTGTAAGGAGAAAAGGGAAGATCCTTTTAGTAACATGTGAGTGATGAGTGTTGCTGGGAAGATGGCAGAGTAGGAGGACCCTAAGTTTACCTTGCCCCACTGATACAACTAGGTAACACTCACTTCAGTGTAAATACCCCAGAAAGTAACTCAAAGACTGGCAGAACAAAGTCCACAATTAAATGTAGAGAAGAGCCCACATCAAAGAGGGTAGGAAGAATAGAAATGTGGTGGGGAGCTAAATGGACCAGCAAGATTATCCACAGGAGGGAGGGACCCGAGGATGCAAAGGGGAGAGAAACAGACCCTCACACTGGGGACCCCAGGCAGGGAAGACAAACCACCATAACATTTGGTTCTTAAAACCAGCAGGACTTAAAACTCAGAATGTAAAAAATTAGTGGCTCCACTCAGGGAGAGTTGGGTGGGCAAGAGAAAACTGAGTCCCTGCCCTTGAAGAGAATTCACAACAGCCCACAGAGAAACAGGATAGAAGCAACAGTTTGAAAAATGCCTGGGGCATATGGGAGAAACAGTTGTTTATTCATCTCAGAGGTGTCCTGGAGGGACACAGATTATGGGAAGACTCCTCCAGAAACAAAGGAGCTGGCAGGAGCCATTTCCCCCTTCCCCCCGACCCCCACCCCAGCATAAATACATAGACACCTCAGGAACCAGCATAGCACTGACTCTTGTTGCCTAACTTGCTAACACCACTGTCCCACCACTCCACCCCCTACAGCCAGGCCTGCCTCAGTCCCTGTGTTGCAGGTCCCATCCTCTAGAGAACTGGCTGTGCACAAACCTGGAAAACACTGCATGTCCTGCCTCCACACACATTGGGGGACCACCCCTCAACTACACTTTTGTCTGGAGCCCATCCAAAGCAGTACCACAAGCCTGGCAGTATGCAAGCAGCCCCAACATGGGCCAGCACCACTCCAAAGAGGTTCCTGCCCTGGGGAGAGAGAAAAACACACACACGAGTCAGACTTTTAGTCCTAGCAGTGGGCTTGGAGCAGACAACTGGTCTGACTGCATGTCAGCCCACCAATGAAAGCTGCTTAGGGGACAACACAGGGAAAGCACACTGCAGTTTGGTGCTGCTGCACTTTGCCAGACACCTGATCTGACTCAACTCAAGCCTGAGGCAGCCACACACTGACCCACTAACACTGACCAGACACTGCCCATAGCAGGAAAAGAGAGCTACTGCAGATGATGGAACTGAAGGAAAAGTTTCAGCCACAATGTTAGGATACACACAGCACACATAGGAGACACTTCTGAAGTACCAGGTCCAGTAAACAGGGGACATTACAGTGCAGGACACTACAGGATCTCTTCTTCATAAGGACACTATCAGAAGCAGGACATATAACTGACTTGCCTAACACAGAGAAACAGTTACACAAAATGAGACAGAGGAATATATACCAAGTAAAAGAATGGGACCAAACCACAGCAAGAGACCCAAGCAAAACAGAGATAAGCAATATGCCTGATGAATAATTTAAAGTAATTATCATAGGGGTGCCTGGGTGGCTCAGTCAGTTAAGCATCTGACTTCGATTCAGGTCATGGTCTCATGGTTCATGAGTTCAAGCCCTGCATCAGGCTCTGTGCTGACAGCTCAGACCCTGGAGCCTGCTTTGGATTCTGTGTCTCCCTCTCTCTCTGGCCCTCCTCCACGTGTGCTCTCTTTCTTTCTCAAAAATAAATAAATAATAAGATAGGGAACAGAATTCTGTTTAATGAAAAAATAAATAAACATTTTAAAAATTTTAAAGTAATCATAAAGATACCGGAGTTGAGAAAAGAGTAGAAGACATCAGTGAGACCACTAACAAACAGATAAAGAACCAACCAGAGATGAAGAACACAATAAATGAAATTTATACTAGATGGAATAAATAGGAGACCAGAAGAAGCAGAAAAACAAATCAGTGACGTGGAGGACAGAGTAATGGAAAACAATCAAGCTGAGCAAGTGAGAGAAAAAAAAATATGCAAAATGAGAATAGACTTATGGAACTCAGTGACACCATCCAAGCTAATAACATTCACATTATAGGGATTCCAGAAGAAAAGAAAGGGGGATGGAAAATATATTTCAAGAAATAATATCTGAAAGCTTCCCAAATCCGGGGAAGGAAACAGAAACCCGGATCCAGGAGGTCCTGAGATCCCCCAACAAAATCAACCCAAGGAGAACCACACCAAGACATGTAGTAATTAAAATGGCAAAAAGTAGTAATAACGAGATAATTTTAAAAGCAGCAAGAGAAAATAGTTACATACAAGGGAAACCCCATAAGGCTGTCAACTGATATTTTCAGCAGAAACTTTGAAAACCAGAAGGGAGTGGCATGATACATTCACAGTGCCTAAGGGGAAAAAAATCTGCAACCACAAATACTCTATACAGCAAGGCTATCATTCAGAATACAAGGAGAGGTAGAGTTTACCAGACAAACATAAGTGAAAGGCATTCGTAACCACTAAACCAGCCCTACAATAATTGTTAAAGGGAACTCTTTGAAGGAAAGACCATAAGCAAAAGTAAGGAAAGTAGGAAGCACAAAAGCAGTAAAAATGTATCTGTAAAAATCAGTCAAGGGAGTCACAAAATAAGAGGATATTATTTACCTAAAGCATGCAGGGGGAAGAGGAATAAAGAATGGATTCAAACTTAAGCGAATATCAGCTTATACACAGACTGCTATATGCAGAAGATGTTATATACAAACCTAATGGTAACCTCAAATCAAAAACCAGTAATAGACATGCAAAAAAATAAAGAGAAAAGAATCCAAGTATATCATTTAAAAAGCCAACTTATCATGAGAGAAAGGAGCAAGAGAATAAAGGAACAAAGAAAAACTACAAAAACAATCATAAAACAAGTAACAAAATAGCAATAAGTACATACTTATCAATAATTACTTTGAATGTAAATGGACTAAATGCTCTAATCAAAAGACATAGGGTGATGTAATGGATAAGAAACAAGACTCATCTATATGCTGCCTACAAGAAATTCATTTCAGTCCTAATGACACCTATAAAGTAAAGGGATTGAGGGGCACCTAAATGGCTCAGTCAGTTAAGCATCCAACTCTTGATTTCAGCTTAGGTCATGATCTCACAGTCATGAGATAGAGCCCACATCAGGCTCCAGGCTGGTTATAGAGACTGCTTAAGAGTCTCTCTGTCCCTCTATCTCCTAATCACGTGCATGAGCATACACTCTCATTCTCTCTCTCAAAAAAAAAAAAAAAAAGCATTTATCATGCAAATGGAGGGGAAAAGAAAGCTGGGATATCAACACATATATCAGACAAAATAGACTTCAAAACAAACACTATAATGAGACAAAGAAAGATACTATATAATCATAAATGGAACAATCCAACAAGAAGATATAACAATGATAAATATTTATGCACCCAACACGAAAGCACCCAAATACATAAAGCAGTTAATAATAAACATAAAAGAGGAATCAATAGTAATACAATAATAGTAGGGGACTTTAGCACTCCATTTACATCAATGGACAGTTCATTCAAATAAAAAATCAACAATGAAACAGTGGCTTTGGTGACACATTGGACCAAATGGATTTAACTGATTTTTGAGAATATTCCATCTTAAAACGGAAGAATACATGTTCTTTTCAAATGCACGTGGAACATTCTCTAGAATAGATCACATCTTATGCTACAAAACATGTCTCAACAAATTCAAAAAGACCAAAGTCATACCATGCATCTTTTTTTATTTTAAAGCTATGAAACTAGAAATCAACCACAAGAAAAAAAATCTGGAAAGAGCACAAATACATGGAGGTTAGAAAACATGCTTCTAAACAATGAATACATCAACCAATAAATCAGAGGAAATTTAAAAAAAGCACGCAGACTAATGAAAATGAAACCACAATGGTCCCAAATCAACGACAAATGTGGTTCTAAGAGGGAAGTTTATAGTAATACAGGTATACCTCAAGAAACAAGAAGAATCTCTAGCAACCTAACCTTACCCATAAAAGAGATAGAAAAAAAAAAATAAACAAGACCCAATACCAGTAGACTGAAGGAAATAATAAAGAGTAGAGCAGAAATAAATAGAACAGATCAATGAAACCAGGAGCCAGTTCCTTAAAAAGACCAATAAAATTGATAAACCTTTAAGCCAGACTCATCAAAACTCATCAAAAGAGAGGTCCCAAAAGAGAGGACTCAAATAAACACAATCAGAAATGAAAGAAGAGAAATAACAACAACTGTCACAACAGAATTAAAAGATTTTAAGAGAGTGGCACCTGGGTGGCTCAATCGTTTAAGCGTCAACTTGGTTTTGGCTCAAGTCATGATGTCACACTTTATGGATTTGAGCCCTGAGGCTCTGCGCTGACAGTGTGGAGCCTGCTTGGTATTCTCTCTCTCTCCTTTTCTCTCTGCCCCTCCCCTCCTCTCTCTCTCCCTCTCAAAATAAATAAATATATTGTATAAATATTTTAAGAGAATATTATGAAAAAAGTATATGCCAACAAGTTGGACAAACTAGAAGAAATGGATAAATTCCTAGAAATATAGAACCTCCCAAAACTGAATCAGGATGATAGAATATTTGAACAGACCAATTACCAGCAAGGAAATTGAATCAGCAATCTTAAAACTCCCCAAAAACAAAACTCCAGGAACTAACTGCTTCACAGATAAATTCTACCAAACATTTAAAGAATAGTTAGTACCTATTCTTCTGAAACTATTCCAAAATATAGAAGATGAAGAAAAACTGCCAAATTCATCATATGAGGCCAGCATTACCCTAACACCCAAAACAGATAACACCACAGAAAAAGAGAACTACAGGCCAACATCTCTAATGAACATAGATGCAAAAATCCTCGACAAAATATTAGCAAAAAAAAAAAAAATCCAACAATACATTAAAAAAATCATTCTCCATGATCAAGTGGGATTTATTCCTGGGATGTAAGGACGGTTCAATATTTGCAAATCAATCACTGTGATACAGCACATCAGTAAGAGAAAAGATAAAAATCTAATGATCATCTCAATAGATGCAAAGAAGACATGTGAAAAAATCAACATACATTCATGATAAAAACCCTCAACAAAGTAGGTTTAGAGGGAACATGCCTCAACATAATAAAGGCCTTATATGAAAAAACCCACATCTAATGTGCTCAATGGTGAAAATCTGAGAGCTTTTCCTTTAAGTCAGAAAAAAATCAAGGATGCCCACTCTCACCACTTTTATTCAACATAGTACTGGAAATCCTGGCCACAGCAATCAGACAAGAATAAGGAATAAAAGGCATCCAAACTGGTAAGGAAGTAGTAAAAGATTTACTATTTGCAGATAACATACTATATGTAGGAAACCCTAAAGACTACCAAAAAACTACTAGAACTGATAAATGAATTTAGTAAGGTCACAGGACACAAAATCAATGTAGAGAAATAAGTTGTATTTCAATAATGAAGCATCAGAAAGAGAAATTAAGAAAACAATCCCATTTTAAATTGCACCAAAAATAATAAACTACCTAGGAATAAAGTTAACCAAAGAGGTGGAAGACCTATACTCTGAAAACTATAAAACACTGATGAAAGAAACTGAAGACAACATAAATGAAGACAATCCATGTTCATGGATTGGAAGAACAAATATTGTTAATTATCTATACTACCCAAAATAATCTGCAGATTTAATACAATCCCTATCAAAATACCAACAGCATTTTTCACAGAACTAGAACAAATACTTCTAAAATTTGTATGTAACCACAAAATACCACAAATAGCCAAAGCAATCTTGATAAAGAAAAACAAAGCTGGAGGTATCACAATTCCAGACTTTGCATTATACTACAAAGTTGTAGTAATCAAAACAGTATGGTACTGGTACAAAAACAGACACATAGATCAATGGAATAGAATAGAAATCCCAGAAATAAACCACAATTATATGGTCAATTAATGTTCAACAGAGGAGGCAAGAATATTCAATGGGGAAAAGATAGTCTCTTCAACAAATGGTGCTGAGAAAAACTGGACAGCTACATGCAAAGGACTGTAACTGGACCACCTTCTTACATCATACACAAAAACAAACCAAAAATGGATTCAGGACCTAAATGTGAAACCTGAAACCATAGTATGGAAGTTCCTCAAAAAATTAAAAATAGAACTACCATATGATCCAGTAATCACACTACAGGGTATTTACCTATAGAATATGAAAACACTAATTTAAAAGGATATATGAACCCCTGTTTATAGAAGCATTACTTACAACAGTTGAATTATGGATGCAACCCAAGTGTCCATTGACAGATGAATGGATAAAGATGTGAGAGATAGATAGTGATATACAGATATAGGTAGATAAATAGATAGGTAGAAACACACACACACACAATGGAATATTATTTTGCCATAAAAAAGAATGAAATCTTGCCATTTTCAACAACATGGGTGGATCTAGAGAGTATAACACTATACAAAAAAATTCAGTCAGAGAAAGACAAATAGCATATGACTTCACTCATGTGAAATTTAAGAAACAAACCAAACCAACAAAGGGGGGAAAAAAGAGACAAACCTCCCCAAACAGACTCTTAATTACAGAGAACAAACATATGGTTATTAGAAGGGAGGTGGGTGAGGAAATGGGTGAAGTAGGTGAAGGGGATTAAGAGTACACTTACCTTGATGAACACTGGGTAATATATGGAATTGTTGAATCACTATGTTGTATACCTTAAACTAACATAACACTGCCGTTAACTACACTGGAATTAAAATTAAAAAAAAAAGTGGTAGATGAGCATAGACACTGGACTAGAATCTGCAGAAGATATATTCTAGGGGAGTTGAGTAGAATCTTAAGAGGACAACATGATTATCAAGCAGCCATGAGGACTCAGTAGAGAGCAATCTATGAAGAGCTGAGGTGGCATGGTTTTATAACTTTTTATAGCTATCTAAGAGTAGGAATAGAAAGGCAAGTAGTGGGAGCTTCTGTACCTTGTCATTTTGCCCAATAATTGTAGAATTGATATGGTATCTAGGGATTTCCACAGTATACACAATCTATCAAAATGTAAGGAATTCTAGGATGTAAAGTAGCACCGATCTGATAGATCCAGCTGAGAAGCTCTGCCTTCTGTTCAAGTACTGGAAAAAAAAAATCACCGAGATCAATGAAAGTCTAACCATTAAATCAGATATACGAGGTAACGGAATCAGAGTATCAAAGCTGGGCAAAAATTAATTCTAATGTTTCCACGAATTTTTGAGCTATTGATTGGGTGATTGAATGATTCAACAGGCTTGAAGCACAGACAACGTATCAGGCACTGTCTTCAGCTCTGGGGATGCAAAAATCTCAGATGAGCAGAGAGATAAGGCACAGAAATCTGAAGCAACTTAATGAAGGTCCCACAAGAAATTTATGGTAAAACCTCCTGAGTCCTGGTCTATGCTTTTTGCCTTATGTCCAATTTCTGATATTTCTCTCCAATCAAGTGCTAATTTATTTTTTCCAAATTAGATTAATTTCTTTGAAAGTCCTTGGATCTGTTGGCATTTTCTAATTTGTTCTGATTTTATAGGTTGTTTCATTTAATCAAAATCCTGTTTCTCCAACTATAAAACGATAATGTAGCTGTAACGTGCACTTTCTTATACATGATAATAAGCATAAGAGATACAGTCACCTGAGTTCCTTGGAGAAAGTCACTATGGAGACAAAGGCCGATATTCAATTTTGCGAATAATCTCATCTTCTCTTACCACCAAATATTCATTTAAATTGCATGAAATAGAAAAATGCGGCTCCTTTAAAATTCCATTGTAGAAAGATATCCATTCTGATTTAGCTGTGTCATAAGAGTAGAAAACACCATTCTTTGTATTTGGAACAAATAGAAAATGGCTGGTTTCGTGTCACTAAAAGGCAACTCAGGTGGATTGGCTCTATCAGCAGGACAGGAAGAAGACCTCTTCATACGAAAACAGTGATGATATTTTGTTATACATGCTGGATTCTCTGGGAAGTAGGTGTGCCCTGCTCAGTGCAAGTTAATCCATTTTCTCCACCCCGGTGGTGCTAGATTGTTTTATTTATTTTTTTTATCAGCTTGGTTGCACTGGGAAATGCATTTTCCAAAACTTACTTTCCTGTAAGGTTCTGGGTCAGTCAGAGGAAGTTGCATGATTTGGGTGAGGGATAAGTGGCATGATTATTACCGTTTGAAGTTGGTCATTGGCTAAAGGTAATGAGAGACAGATACAGAGGTACTGGCAGGTTCCAGTCTTCCCAGATATTTTCTCAGCTGCCACCCAGCTGTGGTAGGCAGAGTTTTAAGGAAGCCCCAAGGTTTTTGCTCCCTGGTATACCCTCCTTGTGTAATACCCTGCCCTTGAGTGTGGGGAAAACTGAAAATAATAGGGTATCATTCCCACAGCTAAGCTCCTATCAGTTGACTTTGAGTTAATCAAAAGCAAGCTTATCTGGGGTAGGCTTGACCTAATCATCAGAATTTTTAAAAGAAGGTTAAGTGTCAGAGAGGCTCATTCCTACCAGCCTTGATAACAAAGCTTCCCTGAGGTCTACAGCAGCAAAGAAAAGATTTCTGCCAACAATCACATGAACTTGGAAGAGACCCTAAGCTTCAGATGAGACCCCAGCCCTCTCGGATACCTTGGCGGCAGACTTGTGAGACCCTAAGACTTGTGAGACCAGGCCAACGTGTGTCCTGAACCCTGACCCACGAAAACTGTGAGATAATAAATGTGTGTTGTTTTAAACCTGTAAGTTTGTGATAATTTGTTACATACTAACAGATAATATATCTGTTCACCAAAAGAAATCCAAGGCCCACCCTCTCAGATGCCTTGCTGAAAATTCAAAGACAGTAGCCATGAAGAGCAAATACATTCATAGACTTTTTAAAAATTTTTAATTTTTATTTATTTTTGAGAGAGAAAAAGAGAGAGAGAGAGCACAAATGGGGGAGGGCCAGAAAGAGAGGGAGACACAGAATCCTAAGCAGACTCCAGGCTTTGAGCTGTTAGCACAGAGCCTGACGTGGGACTCGAACTCATGAACCATGAGATCATGACCTGAGCCAAAGGCAGATGCTTAGCCAACTAAGCCACCCAGGTGCCCCCCAAAATTAGAAAGTTTTTATAACTGCCCTAAAAGAAAACCTTGTCTCCTGTAACCACAGGCACAAGATTTCTGAAAATCAGACCAAAAGTCTAATCCTGTGGGTGACTTAAATACAATGCAGATTGAATCTACAACCGCATAGCTTTTTATGTTAAATTTAGAGGCAGGATCTTGAAAATAAGGATGGCGGGATTTAATGGGCAGATTCTAATGAAGCTGAGCACATCATACCCTGAAAATTCTGCTGAGCTTCCTTTCCCAATAGAAGCAGACTGTTCCTTTGTCTGAAGAACCTCCTGAATTGAATTCTCCTGAGGTAGTTACTTATAGGGCACTGCTGGTCTTCCTCAAGACCTTCTCCCACCACCTGTCATTGCTTCCAGGCCCAATTCCTGCCAGGACCTAGAAGACCAGGTGCAAAATACAACCTGTGAAAAGGAGCCACTTGCACATAAGACAAATTGCATGATTGTTCCAATTTACATTGAATGGTTAGAGCCAAAGCAGCAATCAGAATGGTTGAAGCCACAAAGATCATTGATGTTGACAAATTTATCATATTGCCCTAGGGACTAAAATAGAAGGGCAGAAAAAATTAGAGTTTTGACTCATGTAAATGAAAAAAAAATTTCTAGATCAAAATGAGATCTGTCTTGAATGGTCAAAATACAGCCCCCAACTAATTCTCAGACTTGAGCCAGTTTACAGACCTAGTCACTTGAGTAAAGAGGAATCCAGGTCCCCTTAAGAAAGGAATCTATGCACTGCTAAAGATTTATACCTCAAATCCTTCTCCTGGTTTTCTCCAGTGTGACCAGTGACCATTTACCAAGATGACTTATTGGGCAATATCTTTGAACTGACACTAATTTCTGGTGACCTAAAATGTCACTGTGATCTACCAGTCAGATTACAGGCTTAAGGAGGCCCTGTGCTTATGAAGTTTTGGCCCAGGTCTATCTCATAATGGGTACAGGGGGCCCCCAAACCCAATCTGTGCCTATCTCCTCTGCTCCAAAATTTAAAGTTAGTACCCATACTCAGAAACTGCAGAGTCCCCACACTGGTTTACAGACGCATAACACGAGGGCAATTCTTGTAGGAGAGGTCACCTGGAAGCCACTAGAATTGACCCTACTTACCAAAATAATAAGCCAAAGAAATACTGAATTCTTGGAGAGATTGCAAATATTACTGTCACCCTCAAGGCCTCAGAAAATAAAGAGTGGTGATTCCTACCACATGCCTAGTCCACCTTCCTATCTAGCCTATACAGAAGACAGAGCAATCTTCTAAAAATGTCAGAGGATTATTGTAAACTTAATTTAGTGAGAACTGCAGTTGCAGCTGATGGAGTAGGTCAACACATCCATGGCACCTGGTATCCAGCCATTGTCCTGATGAATGCTTTGTATAGAACCACCAAAACCAATTTACTTTTATCTGGCAAGGCTAGTCCCATTTGTTGTCCTACCCCATGGTTATACGGTTATATCAACTCCTAATTGCTGTATCATGATGTAGTTTGCAGGGTCCATGATTGCTTCTCCTTTTCTTATACTGATCCACTATATCGCTGATATCACATAACATTGCTTCTAACAGAAATCTGACCAGTGCAGCAACTCACACTCACAGTCTACTGGTATCATCATGTTCCCTAACACCCTGAAGTAGCCAAATTGTAGAATGCACTTTTGCAGACTCAGAGCACTAGTTGGATGGCAACACCTTACAAAGGTTGGGTTGATCACCTCAAAGACATGGTAAGTACCCTTTATTTGCAACCAATATACAATGCCATCCTTCATTCACAGATCAGGGATTCAAGAGGTAGATTCCAGAGTAGTCACACACATTTCTCCTAGTGATCACCTAGCCAAAAATTTCCCCAACCTCATAATGTTGTGCTCTGCTTATTTACAAATCTTCATTCCCAAGAGAAAAAGGTTTCCACCGGGAACATAGTAATTATGCCATTAAAATAAAGTTGAAACTGCCATGTGGTCACTTAGATCTACCTGAGCAAATGAAACAATGGGTAAAGATACGGTTACTATACATCTGGGTGATTTATCCTATTTGTTCTCTGACAAAGATAAATTAAATTGCTTCCAATACAATAGGAGCAGAGAGGAGCATGTCTGGAATGCAGGAGATCCTCTGGGGCACCTCTTAGTTGTTCCATGGCCTGTGGTCAAAGTTAGTGGAAAACTAAAACAACCCCATACAGAAATGAAGGGTTTGGTCACCTTGATAGAAAGGAACCAGTGTTACAGAACCAGGCTGGAACCCTGGCAGAAAAACCAAGAGGCACTCGGAGATATTGATGGATTGGAGATTTATTTAATACATGTGGGCTCAGAGAAGACCGTTTCACCAAAGATCTGAGTGCCAAATGCAAGTGGGGAGGGTAATTTATAGTTGTCAGCTTCCATATCTGTGGGGGTTTTTGTGTGTGCAGCAAACAAGAAGAACACAGAGTAGGGGTCTCTAAGCTAGAGACCAGAGTTTGTTGTAGCCCCAGCGGCCAGTTTTGGCATACTTTATTCACTTCTCAAACACCAGGACCAGCTGAAGTGCTT
The DNA here is from genome assembly GCF_016509475.1 of Prionailurus bengalensis. NCBI lineage: Eukaryota > Metazoa > Chordata > Mammalia > Carnivora > Felidae > Prionailurus > Prionailurus bengalensis. The sequence continues at coordinate 33,197,962 of NC_057347.1, forward strand.
GCTGAGGGTAAAAGGAGTATCAAACAGGTATTAGAAGAAAGAAGCTACAACCGCCAGCTGTGGTCTTATAAACAACTGAAGAAAAACAAACCATAGTAGCTATAAATGAATACTTATTTTGATGTGAATATATCTGTATAAAGGTGTTAATTGATTCTTTTGTTTTTTCCTCCTTTGTCAGTTCTCTTTTTCCCATTCCATAAGTCAACCTTATAACTCAAGCATTTAAGTAACAGGATGTCAAGGAGGAGTGTGACTTCACCAGAAGAGGAATAAATATCACCCCAAAAACAGTTAAAGTGAGAGTTTATGTATTTTCCCTTGGAGGGAATGTTAGTGTGTCTACGATTTTACAAGGGGATGATTAGATCATGTTAGGCAGAAGCCTCACTTTGCTATTGTCCTTATTGGGAAGTTTAATATAGGTAAAGGAGGTGTATATGTATGCCAGCTGGGCAAGGGGTTGACTGGTGGGTTGATCTATTGTCAACCTGGTTATGCTGAGAACTGTTTTCCAGACTCTCCTTTTCTATGTAATTCTGGGTTAGAGTTTGTCAAAAATCAAGTACTATGAGATTTTGGAGGCAGAAGCAGCAACCATCATTCTAAGAGGTCAGAGATGTTGCGGATAGGTACAGAGCTCCCAGGAGATCCCAACCGGTCCAAGCTCTTACCTGCTTAGCACCCAGCTCTCATTCCCACCTGCTGATTTTGCTAACTAACAGCACCCCAGGCCCACCACCAGATGCTTTGTTGCAAAGTCACAGAGCTGAGGGTCACAGTTTCTGTGACCTTCCACAGACAAGGCACATCTTCTTTTTTTTTTTTAACATTTATTTATTTTTGAGAGAGAGACAGAGCACAAGCAGAGGAGGGGCAGAGAGAGAGGGAGACACAGAATCCAAAGTAGGCTCCAGGCTCTGAGCTGTCAGCACAGAGCCTGATGCGGGGCTCAAACTCATGAACTGTGAGGTCATGACCTGAGCTGAAGTCGGATGCTCAACTGACTGAGCCACCCAGGTGCCCCAAGGGCACATCTTCTGAGGCACACGGAACCTCTGAATTTCCCTTTAAGCTCTAACTCACTCCCTTGCTCCTAGGATGGCTCATGACCTCTCTCTGAGCATTTAACTCCCCTTTCCAATCCTTAATTCTCTAGTTCCCCTCTCCAATATATAAAGATATAATTCCTATAACAAATTCTTTACCAGAATACTCAGACTGCCTGTATTTCAGATTGAACTCTGACTGCTACAACTAAAAATTCTCTAAAAATAGAGTAATGTTCATTTCTTTTGAAAATCAGCAATAATTTTATACTAAACTGAATACAGAATACCCCTAATATTGGGGCACCCAGGTGGCTAAGTCGATTAAGTGTCTGACTTTGGCTCAGGTCATGATCCCCCGGTTAGTGAGTTTGAGCTCCACATCGGGCTCTGTGCTGAAAGCTCAGAGCCTAGAGCCTGCTTCACATTCTGTGCCTCCCTCTCTCTCTGATCCTCCCCTACACACACACACACACACACACACACACACACACACTCTCTCTCTCTCTCTCTCTCTCTCTCTCTCTCTGTCAAGAATAAATAAACATTAAAAAATTTAAAAATAGTTTTTTAGGGGCGCCTGGGTGGCGCAGTCGGTTAAGCGTCCGACTTCAGCCAGGTCACGATCTCGCCGTCTGTGAGTTCAAGCCCGGCGTCGGGCTCTGGGCTGATGGCTCAGAGCCTGGAGCCTGTTTCAGATTCTGTGTCTCCCTCTCTCTCTGACCCTCGCCCGTTCATACTCTGTCTCTCTCTGTCCCAAAAATAAATAAACGTTGAAAAAAAATTTTTTTAAATAGTTTTTTAATTAAAAAAAAGAATATCCCTAATATCAATGTCAATGCTCAAAACAGAGAAAACTATGAAGAGCATACTGCCCTTAATTCTATGAATTTGCTAACCTGGCCTGCACAGAATACATCATTCTCACTCTCTGAAAAATGTTTCCATGTCTTCCTGTGAATTTTCACCAGCAGACTGATGAGATGCTTTTCTCAGGGTAGTGGCTGTCTGGCCAACGCAGCCACTATGATCAATAGTATTGATTCTATCCAGGAGGCCAGAACTGGAGAGTATGAAAATCTATTCCAGCTTATCTGAGTTAGGCTCACCACATGTGCAATTTCTCACTTATTAAGACTGACCACAGAGGTTCAGAAGACAGAGGCAAGAATTGAAGAACCTGAGCATTGATATCTAGGAGGAAATTCAAGAGTAATCTTGAATGTCTATAAAATATAATAGAAATGATTTAACATGTAAATTATTTAAATAGTTTACCCTGGCACAGAGACTTTCAGTAGCTGCCACAGTACAAATGCTCACCAAGCTCCAGGTAAAATGTTATCATCACGTTGAACAAGCATGAATCTTGGAATGAAATTACAAAGCCATTTTATGTCACCTTTCATTGTTTTTACCCATTTATTTAGTGAGGGTTTGTCTTCTCCCACCCCTATAGAAAATTCAGGCACATCTCCGACATTCTTAATAATTTTTCAGTGATAAAATATTGTTTCAACTTCAGAATGGAAATGTCCACTTTGTGTGTTCAAAATTGCAAACGTCTGTAAAATTAAGGCTTCTGCTCATGCTCACTTCAGCAGCACACATACCAGAATTGGAACGATACAGAGAAGGTCAGCATGGCCCCTGTGCAAGGATAACATGCAAATTCATGAAGCATTCCATATTTCTAATGGGTGATGGGCATTGAGGAGGGCACTTGTTGGGATGAGCACTGGGTGTTGTATGTAAGCGATAAACCATGGGAATCTACTCCCAAAACCAAAAGCATACTGTACACACTGTATGTTAGCCAATTTGACAATAAATTATATTAAAAAATAAAGGAAACACATATCTTAAAAAAATTAAGGCTACTGCTATCTCCCCAACCCCTGGCCTCTGGTCTCTTTCCCCACCACCGTTTTATCCTTCAACACCATCTGTTAAGTAAAGTTTCTGACCTCTTTGGGTTGAAACATGAGGCATAAAGAGAGGAAAAGAGTTAAGGAAAGTTTTTACTGGAACAATGGCTTTTCTCCAGACCTGGCAGATGTCTGAACTGACTATTTCTCCCATGGTGCTCTCAGGGAATCTATGAGTTGCCACCTGCAGTTCCCTTGATCTCTGTTCTAGTTGGTCTGGTCACCTATTCTATTTTTACCCTCTGAAAATTGGGTGATACCTTCAGTTCATCACTGCTGATGATTATTTGCACCTCCAAGCAACCCTCTAACTCTTCCCCTGCTTTATCTTACCCATCACTGGTCCATGAGAAACAGTCATGCATTCTTCCCCTGATCTATGTTGGGAGTACAGACTCAGTGCAGTCACTTCTATGTCTCTTGTATATAGCTAATAAGGCTATGTCTTACACTACCCATTGCTCAGCCAGGAATCAGACACCAGACCAGTGTGTGTGTGTGTGTGTGTGTGTGTGTGTGTGTGTGTGTGTGTGTTAACTCTGAGTGGTCCTGGTGAAGCCCCTTTCTTGGGCACAAGGTGAAGGACAGGTACAATCTACCCCTTCCCTTGAGATGGGTAGGAGAGCTCAGTGTCCACCAGCAACCTTTTCCAAAATCCTCTTTACAACGTCTTTTTTATTTAAATCCTCAGTTCGTTTAAATCTGCTTGTTGTGGATGAGGATCTGAGAACTGTCATAACCATCTAACCTCTTTTCAAACTAAATTGTTATGCTTACTTTGGTGTTTGATACCTATTTGTTCACATCCTAGGAGAAAACTCCACTGTAAAATACCATCACTTAAAGCAATTCATTTCTAAAATCACTAATTCTTACCCAATTCTATGCCTCAATTCTTGATCCATTCTCTCAACTTCTCTAGTTGAGAGAACTAGAGTTCACTGTTTAAAGTATAATTAAATTCTCAACCACTTCAAATAAATGTATATTTCTTTCAGACAGTTCATGACATTATAACTATGATTTCTAAGTCTTAGCTTCATTTATTTATTCATTCATGTAAAATATTTCCCCCCTCAGGTCATCCTATGTGCAAGTCACAATGCTGACCATCAGGACATCAAGGGTCATTAGACTATAACCCAGACACAAAGAGATAACACAACTGTTAAAATTATGAGAAGAGTGTTTGAGAGAAACTCAAGTCACAGAGAAGGAACAGGAGTTACTAGAGGAGAGGATGCATGAGCAGAATCTTCAAAGAGCAATAGAAATTGGGGAGTAGAGAGCCATTCCTGAGAAAACAGGAAACATACAGGTCAAAGTAGAGAGGCAAGAGAAGGGATGGAATAATGACTAGCCAAGGATGGTTCAGTATGCATGGAACACATGGGGTGTAAGGCAGGCCATGTTGATCAATGAACTGAATAAGTATACCAAGGGTACATCTTATAGGAGTTTTCATGCCTGCTAAAGTTCAAAATTTATGTTGAAGGCAATTGGAAACACCACTTTCTAAGCAAAAGTGTTCTGTATTTCTAAATCTGTATTAAGATTTAGATTTTAGAAAAATCATTCTAACTGAAGGGCTACTAAAAATTAGGAGGGTAACGAAATATACTATGACAAAGCATTGACATTCTCCAAAGCCAGATATTACAACAGGAAAAAGGGGGGTGCTGAAAATATATTCATCTTTGCAAAAAAAAAATCAAGAAAGCAAATTAAAAATGAGATATTACTTTTTATTCATAAGATGAAAATTCTGTAATGTCAACTATGATGAGTGTTTAGGAAATAATCTCTTATAGGGCTATGGGGGTGCAAGTTGTTAGAGCCATTTTAGAAGACAATTTGGTAGTACCTACTAAAACTGAAAATGTACATACCCTATGACTCAGCAGACCCTCTTCTAAATGTCTTGTATCACAAGCAGTCATGTGTGTACAAGAAAGTAGCACAAGGATGTTCAGAACTGCATTATGTGGGACAGTAAAACCTTGGAAACTATTGTAAAGAGATGCTTTGAGATACAAATAGGATATTTCCTTTTTTCCTAGAACTAAAGTACACAACTGAGAACCAAAGACATTAAGCACCTTGCACTAAGTACAGAGAACTGCCCAATAGAGGGTGCCAGCCCTCTCCCCCTGGAGCCAACACAGAGACAACAGGTCAGTAGAACAGACATGTGACGCCCCCTCCGACCCCATGGTCATATAAAAAGAACTGGGAGGAAGAGGTTCTTCCAGTTCCCATACCCACAAAAAGAAAGACCCTGAGAATCTCTGGGGACAGTCCACAAGAAAGGGAGACTGATATTTTATCTCTGGATAGATTTCTGCTTAGTCACCAGAGAGTCCCCACTCCAGCTGCCAGGGACACAAGGGATGGATGGACAGCACAGAAGAACAGCCCAGTGGGGGCAAGGACAATCCACTCCAGTCCACATTCCTGCAAGTCTAGAAAGCAGATCCTACTTTGGCTCACTAGACTCAGAGTCCAGGGCCACAGATGGGAAGGAGGTGGAGCCCCGTCTGCAGACTGCTGCAGTGTGAAACCATAGAGGTCTGCCCTGAGCTTTACTGTCAGAGGCTGCTACCACTTCCCACCATGAAATCAGCGAGCTGGGAAAGTGCTTACAATCGACCCAAGAGAGGATCTCCATCTTAAACAGATGATGTGTTTTATCCCCCTCTCTCCTTTTAGCCAATACCAGGAGAGAGAAGAAGGAAAATGAAAAATGGGGGCAACGTGGAGGATGAGGGTTCATGGGCAATCTACTCTGCCTCCCTCTGCCCAATCTAAATGC